>NW_027464618.1:2546000-3257000 GCF_043290135.1 Rhipicephalus microplus
CCTGTTAGCCTATTTGTCTAAGATAAATCCTTGAGGTTGAATGCAGATTCAAGACATCAAGCATAAATAGCCCATTCTCAAAAAAGGAAGGGCACAGCTGTGTGAAGCCGACAAATTTTTCAAGTGAGAACACTGCATGGCATAACAATGGATTACTACTTTATTTCCAAAGTGGAAAAAAAAGAGATAATAGGAAATGAAGTGCATCGTATGAACTGTCGTGTGCATGCACAAATAGCTTCAGAGCAAAACAATAACTTTTATAGAGATGAAATATTTCAATGCAAATATAATGACACAGAAGGTAAAAGATAGAACACTTGTACAACCACACACACCGCATATGTAACTGCACAGTGATATATGTCACAATAATAAATGTAAACACAGCTCATCAATAAGAAAGCACAAAATGAAACACTTGCACAGAAATGCAACCAATGAACAAAACCACACACTGACCACTCGTAAGAGTGTCCAACCATTGCAAGGACATACTGTACACAAAATCAAACTTGTCACGCACAAAGGAATGTATATCATTATGTTCATCACACAACAAAAAATTAACAATGAAAACAATTGTGGCTTATAACAATACACTGTGTCCCATCAAACAGTGGAAGTCCTTTTAAAAACAGTTCGTGTGTGCCTGCAGTAAATATCGCTTTGATTTCACGGTGGTTGCAAAAATCAGTGGTAAAAGACCACTACCGGTTTGATTGCCACTAAGTCTGCACCACAGGTTGGCGAACTCACTCCTGAGTTGACTTACTCGAACTCATTCAGACTCAGAATGAGCTATAAGTCTTAGAGAGTCCTGGCAAGTAATATTTTCATGAGTTTGAGTTCAAGTGATTTCGGTTAAAAAAATTTCTGTGAGTGTAAAAATTGCTGCTGCTACCACCGCGCGAGGGCAGGGGCCGGCCTCCGCCGCGGCTGCGGTCACTGTTGCTGATCGGCGGCGTGAGCTGCGTTGTTGCTGGGAGGTGGCACTCGCCAGCAACGAGCTGGCCAACTAGCTTTGGGCGGTCCGGCAAGCTGAAGATGTCACCCGGGTCCAAGGACTTCGAGCGGTCACCTGAGGCACCGCCATCATAATCGACAGAGAGTGGGAAGAGACAGAGGTTAATCCTCTCTTCCCCTCCCCCCTTGCCCGGTAAAAATTGCCAGGCTTTAAATAAAGTTTATTCATTCATTCATACAGTGTAAGTCCCAGCGAAGTCAGCACAAAATTTTGGTGAGTGAATTCAAAGTGCAAGATTAAGTTTTTTGCGTGAGACTGAGTGAGTTACAAGTTATTTTGCCGACCTATAGTCTTCACACAGAGCTAGCGAACTGCAACATGCTCAGTTTCGTGTAACAGGCTTTTTACAGCAGCAGTGACAGTAGCACCAGTGTTTCAGTGCAGTGAAATAAACATTGATGTACACGTTAGTTTTGTCTTCATCATTAATGAAACAAAAGGGCACAACTGGCAAACATGATGGGAAACTACACCCGAGGCCGAATGATAAGTCATAATTTGGCAGAGAATCGGTCACTGTTTTAGCAGGCAAAATCACATGTGCATAGAATGCATTACACACAACACTCAGAAAATCATGCACTATTAAAGGGCCCTGAATAATCTTCTCTTGAAGCATCAAGAATTTTATAGAACTACGTCATAGAGTAGATCTCAGATATTTAATACTGCAAAAAAAGTTTTTTGAGACTCCGGAGACAATAGAGCTAAATGAAGATACATGCTAAATGTTGTACATTATGAGATAGGGGGTAGTGGATACTGTCTGTGGGTATCAGTGAGTTGACATCAACTGACGTTTCCCCCCTGTTGGCTGCCCATGCTGTTTGCAAAGAGCGTGCTTTAACTCTGCGCTTAGTCTACACCATTCCTGGTATGCAAATACAAAATTTGGCAGCGATATTCACAGCTGCCACATATCTGCGACAAGTGTTTCCTCGTCATGCCTGAAAAATGGTGCACAGCCCCTTTAGATTAGCAGGCTCTGTGTGAAGATGATACTTTAAGTGCACGACAACACATGCAGATAACTTAAAGGTGACCGTGTCCACAAATGCATAAGGTACAGCAGTGGTGAAAAATGGTCAAACAAATAATATCACAGGAGGAAACGATTCGACAAGAGAACACGTAAAATTGCAGACTCCAGTGATGTTCTTTATTTAATGATAACTAGGGTGGCTCGTTGGGCTAGTTAATACTGCTTCTTAGAAACATTACAGTGCACACCGACAGGGACAAAACAAGGAAACACACGACACAGCACTTTGTCTCGTGTTTTCTTCTTTTGTCCCCGTCCACGCACGCTGTGACGTTTCTATGACAATTACTCACTACTATCACCCCCTGAACTTCCAATAAGTTCAGCAATTTTCAAGGATGAATAGTGCGAATTAGTCTTATCGCACGAGGAAACTGCAAGGGTCGAGAGAAAAGAAAGACGCCATGAAGCAAGCGCAGCAATGTTTCAGCCATTATTTAGCAAAGTGTCGTGACCTGTGCTCCAGCATGGCACGACAGCTATTGAACCATTTGAAGCAAGTTTTGCACTGGACCTTTGTGTCCCCGTGGCCGTGCTTGGTGAGGTGCATGTTGAGCGCCCTCTTAGTTGGAAATGAGAGCGAGCAGAGGCTGCATCTGAACGGGCACTCGCACTTATGGTGAAAGCGCATGTGCAGCTCAAGCAGTCGAAAGTTGGTGAACACCTCGGAGCAGCGGTCACACTTGTGCGGACAGTACGTCGGGTGGATGTTGAGGTGTGCTTCGAGGAGCTCCTTTGAGGCAAATGCCTTGGAGCAGAGGTGGCAGCTGTGCGAATGGGGGCTGGGCACTCGTGATACTTCTCCGCTACTGGGGGTCATCAGAACCACCATGGGAATCTGGCTGCTTTGTCCAGTGGCGGCTAACATGGTAAGAGAAGAGACAGGATGTGATTACAAGGTCTGATTACAATGATGTCAGATTACAATGATGAGAGACAGTATGTGATTACAAGGATGGGTTACAAGTAAAGAATAGTGCAACAAGATTAAACACAAGAGAATTCAGACGTTTGTTTTTGTTGTTATATACAACATTAAGGATGAACAGACGTCCAGTGGGCAATAAAAAAGTGCTACATACTTACCTAATGCTCCCCTAATTATACACTACCATGGTCACCGAAACTGCCAGGTTTCTAGGCACAGATATACTCAATAAAGAGGACTGTAGGACAACAGCTGACGCAGCTCAATCGGCCGAATATCAGACGTGTTATTCAAAGGTTGGAAGTTAAGTACGTGCCAGTGGCAAGCCACCTTTTCATCCCCTTTAATTTCATCATATTTATATTGTAGTTACTACAAATTATGTCCCTAATACTTTCCTTGGCTCAATTGCCTGTCAATTCTTATCACCCTCTGAGTGTCAAATGTTTCCGAAAAAAACTTTCACAAACGGTCAAATTATTTACTGTATTTTTCTCATCTACGAAATGTGTAAAGGCAGCGAAAAATTATTGAAAAGGTCAGGAACCATATTTTGGTGTCAGTGTCAATTATATTTGCATAATTTTTTATTGTACTTCAGAGCATGATATTGCTTCAGACACACGTCTGCACACAGCGCCTTATCACAGCTGCACACTTCAAATGTGTGTCTGCTCTCTCGCATTTGACGAGCAGTGTTGGCATACACAGATGGCATCCCATCTAAGCGCTGCTGCTTTGGCAGAGTAAGTTCGGTAATCATCAAGAAGAACAAGCATACCTAAGGAGTGTCGGCAATAAACAAGCTAGCAGCAGTGCGAATAATAATGTAAATCAACTTCCATTGTTAAGAGAGTGCCGATAGCGATAAAACAGAGTTTCGCATGATCCCTTTGTGATCATGTGGCAAAAGTGAAACCACGAAAGGGTACTGCACACTGGTGTTACCTCTGGTCGTGCGATGAACTAATGTTAGAAATTAGTTCTGTTTACCTCTGCAAGAAGGCAGTTAGCACAATCATTTCCAACACTTAGAGGCTCGTATGCGAGAAGTATGGTGAATTTTAAAACGATGTTTTCTACACTTTAGAACTTGCACAATACTGCTATTAAAAATCTTTCTACTATTTAAGTTTCTTCCATCCTGCTTTTAGTAAAAAATGTGGCATTCACACATGGCCATTTACAATTCTTAAAAACAGTAGAGTCATGGAAATGATTATTATTTATCTTTATATTATGCTATACAGACTATTCAAACTACATGATTTGAAATGGTTTGACCAAATCCTTATTTGCTTTGAGCCTCAAATGTAGTATTTGCTCATTTGTATTGATAAGAATGAAAAGTTGCAAAAGATTCCTGCACATAAGCTTATGAGATGAGAATGAAAAAGCTTTGCAGCAGAGATTGTTTTATCCTCTGCTGCGACTGCACACTTTTGCTGCTAGGGTTGGAAGCCCAAAAACAAAAATAAAGCAAGAAAGACTTTAAAAACTAGTGAAAAAGTAGCCAAATTGAGCCAAAAAAGAAAAAGTAACCAAAAGCAGCCACAATCTATTTTGAAACGACATTGGCGTTTTTCATTAATGTCTAAATGCAAAAGCATTTCGATGGGAATATGTAAGCAGAGAACAAACGATTAAAGATCACGTTTGATGAGATCGAAGCGTAAACTCTTGCTCGAAAGGCGTGGTGCAAGCTTAAAAACAAAGAAGAATGAGAAGGCAAGAAAGAGTGCCAAGAATTGTTACTTGAACGGTACACTAACTGGCCCAACATAACGTGCTGAATTCTTGACTAGAGCAGATATTTTGTGCAGGATGACGAATGGTTCAGTTATCCTGGCTTATGCAAGTGAGCTATTCATTTAATTAGAGCCAATTAATTATCAGTGTAGTCCCAGACCTCAATTCAACTTTGGGAGCCGATCCCATCTAGGCCACAACGTTAGCACCACGAACTCGAACGCCAGCAACTGCAACGTAATGAGATATTGATAATTTGGCTCTAAATAATTAGAAAGAAAGCAGCCAGAAATTAACCCAGCATCCGCAATGTTTTTTTTTTTCTCGCTGCCAGTGTTGCAAAAAGTAGTCGAAGTGGAACAGCATAGCGAAACCTGGCCACCCTAGTTGCTGCAGCACATTGGAGTGTGCCACAGCAACCACGACGATCAGCTGTCTACACGCTTTCACTGACTTTGCTCAGAAACGCTTTCAAAAATGATTCGACTAGTTTTAATCGTATAAAAAGTAAAGGGACGAATCTGTAACGCTTTCCTTAAGTAAAATTTTTTTCCACTGCTGCACGTAGACATCAGGACTGTGCTTTTCAGCGATCGTGGGTAAGTAACCTTTATGAAACCAAGAACAAATATTTCATGCATTTTTATATCTGGTGTCGATAATACGTTTAGTTTAATTTCTTTTTGCTCTGTAGAAATTAAAAAAAAATAGTAGTTCTATTGCATGCTTAATAGCTAAAGTCCTAATTTATGGTATTTTATTTCTCTTTTTCTGAATTTCAAGAGTAGTAGCTCTAGCATGAAACAATGAATTTTTGTTTCAGAACTAGAGCTGTCAGTTATTGTGTCAAAGTGTACTCGAAGAAAAAACAAAGCAGTTTCTTGCATAGCCTAACTACAAAACAGGCCTCCATAAATGTTTTTTCCAAATTTTATGGGCATTGTTACATTGCAAGACATCCTTTGTGACAGAGAAGGCCCTTTTTGTCCTTTTTTTTAAGGATGCGGTACGAGTGGAGATGAGACCAATAATAATAAGAACAACAATAATATTGATTATTATTATTATTATTATTATTATTATTATTATTATTATTATTATTATTATTATTATTATTATTATTATTATTATTATTATTATATCTGGGTTTTAACGTCCCAAAACCACCATATGATTATGATAGTCACTGAAGGGTAGGACTCAACCATGAAACTTCCACTACCTAGGGTTCTTTAAAAGAGACCCTGAAATACTTTTTTAAGTAACCATGGAATGGATTCACTAAAAAAGCTTATTGCCTCATGAATTCAAAGCTGCAAAAACTGTAAGAATCTGTCTAGTACGAGCAGAGTTACAAAGAATTGTCACATGCTGCAATCGCATTCTCTCTTATCTTGTCCCAGCAAAAGCACTGGAGGCTAAGCAGGAAGGGATGGCAGGGGAAAGAAAAATACGTCATGCGTGCCTCGTGACTGAGCACTTTTTTTGTTTTTTTCGAATGCACGGCTTTTTTCGCGTAATACCACGTGTACACGTGGACAAGTCGCGGCCTCCTGTGTGAGATCCCTGTAACGCGTGAGCGTGCCATGTTTAAATCAACCAATGGCTGATAGATAACCTTCTATGCGCATTTTTTTAGCATATTCCACCATTTCTTGAAATAAGAAAAAGCAATTTTTAGCTGACCTTGATAATTTATTGTGATTTCCAGACCGCGTGCTCCGGTATGATATTTGGGTCGTGTGTCTTCAGGAAACTTTACTACCCATAGGCAGCGTTTTCTGACCATGCTCAAAAAGTGTTGCAGGGCCCCTTTAACGTGCACCCAAATCTAAGCACACGGGCCTCAAGCATTTTTGCTTCCATCTAAAATGGCAACGAGACCAAGAGCTGTGGCTGAAGCATTCCTGAAATTGAGAGCCATGAAAACAGAATGACGAGATCAATGATCAAGATAACCAGGAAGCGAAAGAGAGTATGAATATAGTACAAGATATCAGAGAAAAGTCAATAACTCAGACCTGGATGGAGTTCACTAATGCATTCGCAGAAGTCAGCCCACTCAGTAACACCTAACTGATGTGACTTGCCTCGAATCATAGCCGCAATTTTATTCAAGTGCTGAAATTCAGCCAGGTTCTCCACTTCTCACATATCACGAAGTCGCACAGTCTTACATAAGCAAACGACAGCAATACCGATTCCCACAAGAGTCCTTCACATGAGAGGAGGCTGTCGCACTCTGCCAGCTGCAGACTCTAGCTTTGCCGAATTTGCACTTTGTGCATAAAATATACCCGACTTATTACACTGATGCCTGTCCAGGATGTGGTGTTATCCCCACAACTTTTCCCACCACCGTAGAGTGCACCGCAGCCTGCTTCCCTCCCCTCCTACCCTTTCTTCGGTCCACCCAAGCCCCGGAGCATTGGGAAGGCACCCTTCGTGACGGCACCCCCGAGGTCCATCAGGCGCTCGTTCTGCGGGCTTGGGCTGTTGCAGAGGTGTGTCCTGAAATAAGGACCCTCCCCATTTTCTTTGCATCTGAATGATAAAAACGTTTTTACCATCATCATCCAGCATAAATAAGGGTCCTGTCCTTATCTACATCTACACGGGAAATAAAAAGGAGCTATAATAGTTGGTGTATGAGCTGGTCAGACCAAGCCACTGACATACCACAACAGGCACAGGTGCCCACTGTGTACAACAGCCTAAAGTGATTTGGGCCAGACTTTTTTTTTTTTTTTTCATAGTTTGTGAAGTCTGTACTACTTAGTTTATGAAGTGCCCCTCTGTACTAAACTTCTTTCCATACTCACCATCAGGCTGTCTGGAGGGCAGTGTCTCCATGCTAGTGCTGTCCTGACTTGAGTCATTTGACGGAGGCGCTTGTTGAACAATCATCACGACTGCAGAAAAAAAAAAGGCCGATACTTTCACACTAGCAACCACTCATTCAAGATGCACCTATTCTTGCTCAGCAACCAATGTGAGCACATACTCAAGCCTCATTATAATAAAGTTGCATCTTACATTAAAATAAGTTCGTTACATCCAAACATTCTTCATAAAAGTATATTTCAAACACTATATTTATTGCAACATTAATCCACATTTGCTTCATTATAACCGCTTTTCGTTATACCAGGGTTAATTTATATATACGTTCGAATGTACCAAATAAGGCAAACACTGCAAACTTTTTACAGCAGGGCTTTATACGCCTAGGAGGTGTGAAAATCTGGCAGTCCATCAGTGCAGAGAAACTAAACTGGAGGGCGCTCGAGCTTCGCTTTCAAGATTCACGATACCGTAATCAAGCCCCGCACTCACTGCCTTTTCAAAAGCTAGTCGAGCTTCGTTTCTCAGTGCATGCCCGAACTGTGCCATAAGACTGTGACTGTAACATTGGCCATTTCAAGCTATCCTGGAATGCCTACTACAAATGCAGTTGTTAAGAAGCCACTACGCCATAATATTTCCTTTTGTGAGTGAGCAAAGGGCCTATTATGCATCTGTAAGGCAATGCACAGACCTACGCAGCTCCTCACTTTGTCGATTCTTTTGCGGCTGATGATGATTAAATATGTTGGGGTGCTTTGTAATGAGTGGGCCTTTAAAACACCAACTCGTGGTGCAATTCACAAGGTTTGATGCCTGGCATGATGCCACACTTCTGCCATGCGCTATTACATGCATTAAGGAGACTCCTTGCACCATGTGACGTTCAGATAAGGTTTTTTTAACACGAAAGTGGTTTATGCCCTGGTCTACCAAGATTTCAGTGATGTACTTGCACCACGAAAATGACGTTTAAAAAATAACACGATTAGAAGACAAGAAAAAGTTTCGTCAGCGAGAATGGACCCCTTGGTCAGCGACAACAGCTGCCGGGCACGCTATCCACTGCGCCGCAGTCGCATGTTTTGTAAGCTATAAAAACACGCATTACATATTTAACCACTGCCCTCTCACAGTAATCTTGGTAAAGTGTAACAACGCATCATGACCGTGAAATCCCCCATCAGTTCCTTCAACGAGTCATTTATATGCGTCCATCCTATTCGACGCATTTTCAATAGGAGAAGCGCAATTTCGTCAATGCCTTAAGACACTGCCAAGTGGTGTTCTTACTCTAAGTGTCAGTGTGGCTCATAGCATCCATCCATACAAACAATAGTTCAACGCATAGAGCAACGCGCCTGAGTCGCCTGAATGTAACTCCAGTTGCTTTAGCGTTCCCTGCTTACGCTCGCCACACGAAAAATCGAGGCCAGACAACAGAGAAGACACAAGACGCATTGCATTTCTGTTAATTGGGCAGGGGCGTTCAATGACTGTACGATTGCACGATCACGCACCTTTAGCCAAAGTTTGGCATACAATCAGTCATGCTATTCATCTTCAGGCTGTCACACCACGTCCTTTCGTTCCACTCTCACCGTTAACTACTACTGCTTCCCAGATACCCAGATACTAAAATTCCCAGCTACGCAGATGGAATTGAACAGCGAAAGCAGAGTCATAAGTGTATTGGTATGAAGGTAATAATGACAATAATATCTAGGATTTTACTTCCCAAAACCACAAAATCATTATGAGACATGCGGCTGTGGAGTGCTTCGTAAATATTCACCATCTGGTGTTCTTACATTCGCTGACATTGCACAATACACTGGCCTCTACCATTTTGCCTCCATCAAAATGCAACCGCCACGGCCAAGATTAAACCCACAACCTTCAAGTCAGCAGCCAAGCACCATAACTAAGCCACTACAGAGGACTTGGTATGAAGGTATTTTAAGATTTTATAAGTTATGCGGTCCAGCCCAGGACCGCGTATATACAACTTCTGCGAGCTGCGTGATGTTCAGCTATACCAAACACACCGTTCTAGCGCTCGCATGCATTACATCTCAGCTGCAAACCAGTTTAGATCACATTAGGCAGTTCAATAGGTTCGAATATCATAATTTATCACTAGCTCAACCTGTAGGATCCCCTTTGCACCAAACACGGCTGACCTTTGTACAACTATGTGTGGGAGAAAGACAAAAGTCCATTTTTCTCAAGCATGTGGTGATGCTCTTACCAAACGTCCGCTGAAGCGGCTGAAACTACTAGGCACATAAAAGTACCTACGGACTTGCAAATCATACTGCCACGAAATGACAAGCATAAGAAGGTAAGAAAACTTTCAGGTGGGAAAGAAAGCTGGGGTACCTTTGTGCTTACTTTGATTACTGGAATCTCCACTTTGGAGACTCTGTCCGCCGGGGGAGCGGAATCCTCGGCGAACAGAGTCTTCAAAGAGCCTTGTCAAGCTTTCTATGGGCAGGTGATGGTCATGGTGCCCTAAGAAGCCAAAAAACATGGTCTTCCCTAGCAAATATATACCACATTTGGTATACAAAGAATAATTCATGGCAGTTCAAAAAAAGCTGTCCTAAACTTGCATCCACAAACAACAAATGGTGCATGGCATGTAAAAAAGACGTAGACGGCATACAATCTTGTGTAACAGTACCTCATACATTCCTTCAAAGATGACATGATTGATTCATAAACATCGCCAGAACTGCGAACTTATTTGCCGCTAATCGCTCCGACTGATGGCTCACCACAGCTAGAAGAACCACGTAAATAAACAAGAAGAGGCCTTTTGGGTTTAGGATGCTTGTCGCAAGTTAATTAAGAGTACAAATAACAAAGGCGTACAAAATATGTTCCAAACACACAAACTGAATAAGGAAATGACCTAATCAGTGATGAACAAGAAATGCAAATGAGAGCACAAAAGGCAGGAACTGAAGAAAAAGCAAAAGCAAAAAGAAAAATGTGCCCGAGGCCACACTCATAAGAATTATTTTCTTTCAGTTTTACAGTCTTATTTTTGTACACCTTTCTCAGGGGCCATTCTCAACAACAACAATAGCATGTTCTGACATTGGCTAGCATTTGACAAAAATAAAAAAAACTGCCTCATAAAGCAAAAGGTTAAACAAAAAAATGTAATATTACTGCAAAAGTTTAAGCAGAACGTAACGCCAGAATTGGCATTTAACCGGTTTGTCAGGCTCGTGTAAACTTGTGCCATGAATTAATGTCAGATAATAGCTGAAATTCGACAACGCCAACAAGGTCATCTTACATACTTAAAAACATGGGTCGCTAGTAATATGTTTGACGGTATCGATCGGTTTATACACGTGATAGCAATATCGTTATAAAAGCACACATAAGCAAACGCAGGGCGAGCCTGACATATCGGACTCAATGTAATGTTCTTAATCCTCACAAAACGCTACATTTCGAAAATTGCAGGCTAGCACTACAAAGTTTATCATCGCTCTGTGTTATAACTGGCACAGTCCAGAGACACAAAAGGTGAGGATCTTGCCGGACTCCTGGGAAATGTAGGGCAGGTAGTGGCGGATACCTTGGAGAGAAAAAAGAGATATTATGACAGCACCAGACAAGTGTTCAAGAATGTTGTGGCCACACAGCTTCTTCCTAGAAGAGACACAGCCACAGGGAAGCAACAAAAACCTCTGCACTAACAGAGATGACAACAACAGAATAAAGACGACTTATGCCACATAAGCAATTTGCTTTAGGCAGCTTGGGTGAGTTTCACTTACGAAATGATGCCAAGTGTGAGAAAAGTGGAAGCTAAGGTCACCACTATGTAAAAAATGCACTACTGTATCGGTTTAACGCTGTTAAAAATTTTTATTTTCAATGACACAAAATTGCACAAAAAAGCTGACCAGTAACCACATCAACTTCATTCAAATAATGTTATGACTCAGCTGCTCTACAGCATCTTTATTTAACAGCCTGTAAGTTATTGCAAACCTAAAACACCTGATACAAGCAACTCAAGGTGTTCAATAATAATAATAATAATAATAATAATAATAATAATAATAATAATAATAATAATAATAATAATAATAATAATAATAATAATAATAATAATAATAATAATAATAATATATTATTATTATTATTATTATTATTATTATTATTATTATTATTATTATTATTATTATTATTATTATTATTATTATTATTATTAGTGGGGTCACACAGTTTCATACAGTAATACCTAGGGAGGAATCTGGCACTGCTATCGTGTACCCTCATGGGAATTATGGGAACTACAGGCTTCAGATTGGATTGCGTTAGCCAGTAAACTATCTACGGATCTTTTGCTACAGTTTCAGTTTAATTCTTTGCGTAGAGTGGGTAGTACGGTGGGTGCAGATGGCTTAATCTGCGCCCTTGTTGTTCAAAGAAGCTGGAAACTGCTAGGCCTCTCAATTTACTGCAACGCTGGAGCTGTATAAGTCGTGTTTGACAGTTTAAGCGAAGCGTCGTCCACTCATCGCAGCGCATAGATGGAGCGTTCCATGCCAGTGCAAAGTATTACGTCGAGTTCACGTTTGTTGTGAGTGCGTCTAGCCAAAACTCGTTGAAATCAACTGCAAAACGACAGGGACACAAAGTAGACGCATCGTCACGCTTTTCTGATTTGACTTCCCAACAAAATGAGAGGTGCGTTGAGTGCAGACCACTTGAACATATGCACCTGGCATTGCAGCAGACAGAACGTTAAGTGTTCCTCACTTAATACTGTGCTGTTATTTCTCTAGATAGATGTTGCGCACCTTTGAGGGCAAAACAAAAATGTTTATTTTTAATGGTTGTAAAGACTAATTTATTAAATTTTTATGCCAAATCTGAAACACAATGGAAGAGCAATGCAAACTCTGGTGGTTAAATTTGTCCAGGTTTCACTTCGACTGCCTAGTCACACGAAGCTTCTGCAATAAAGTTTGCGTACAAAAGAATGAAGCAAGTTTCAATCAGACACAACACTATATCACCTTGTTTTACACTCAGCAAACAAGCGTCGCGGATCTCAAAAACGTGATCCATTCGAAGCAGATTCGAAGCCTGTACTTCCCATAATTCCCATGGGGTTACAAGCACCGCTGAAGGAGCCCACGTAGACACTAGCGCCAGATTCCCCTCTAGGTATTATTGTATGAAATTCTATTATTGGGGTTTAATGTCCTAAACCTCGATATAATTATGAGACACCGTAGTGGTGGCTCTGCAAATTTTGATAACCTGGGGCTTTTTAACATATACCTAAATCTAAGTACACAAGCATCAATAATCTTTACAGCCTTCAAAAATGTGTTTACCATGGCCGACTTCAATCAAACAAGCAGCCGAGTGGCTTAACCACTACACCACCGTGGCGGTTCCAAGGTGTTTCAATACTATATGCATCCAATAGAAAGACAGGATAATCAGAACAAATGATTGTTCATAGATAGCCTAGTATGACATTATAGTTTGATTAGTAAAACAGGCAACTTATATGGTGCCAGAACGCATGTGTTTCATAAAAAGTTTCATTGTGACGAGCCAACATTATTGTTATAATTAGAAAAGCTCTGTTACTGTGTAGCTTAGCCTTGGTGAAGTGAGCTTCAAGTGTCAAGTTCATATGACAGCAAATAATAAATAACTAACAGGCACGAAATGATTAATAGGATAGGGAAGGGTGCCTCAGACTGGCGTCAGTTTAAAAAGACAGATCATGCCTGTCTTTAACGAGGCGACCGAGTCATCATTGGCCGAGGAGAAGGATGACAGCGACAGCAAGCTCACTGCACGAAGACTAACACGCACGACGTACACATTGAGTGAAGACGAATAAAAGTGACACCAAACAACTATTTTTTGTGGTGCCTATTTTTTAGCGCGAAATAAATCTTATCCGACAGTGAGTCTGATCCCAGAATATTGAAGTTTTTCTACCTGCAGCAAATGTAAAGTCGTATGCTCACATGCTGCGAACAGTTCGTGTTCGAGAGCAGTGTTCATGTTAAAGGCGGTAGTTTGATGAGCATGCATGCACTTTGTGCGCATGCGCCATGGCTCGACTTGGTCCACTGGCAGCCGCGACGGCAGGGCCGCTTTTCATTGTGCCGTTCTTTTTACTTCGTAAGCAGCACAGAATTGAGCGGGGCTGGATAATAATATACATACTCTAATTTTGAGACTGGCATGCTTAACAGCAGCAGACTACGTGACCACATTCAGCAAAGCGACCGACTCCATATTCCATAATCGCCAGCTTCAAGGCTGCGCAACGAAACAGTTCCTTGATAAATTGAAGCATGGCTTAAAATATGAATCCTACTCACAACGCGAAGTGAATGCAGAAATATGTCACTATATTTCATGCTCTTTTTATTTCTACTACTATCTAACTGCACGTTCTGGCCAGTTGTCGGTCCCTTCAAAGGGCTCCTAAACAGGCCGTGTTCAGCGACAGTAGTTTTTTTCTCACCTTCACTATCCTTCCCACGAGAACTTATCCTTCTTGTAACTTATTTCCTCATAAGACATGTGTGATGTCAGCATATGCATTTAGACGGTCAAGATTTTGCACTTTTCAACTACACGATGCTATCATAACGCAAGTCATAATCTACATTCATGACTTGCACAGTCATGAATGTAGCAAACAAAGTGAAATAGGTTTATCGCGCACGACAGGCATGCGAGACAAGAGAGAACGGGCTTGCGATTGCTTGGCGAAACAAGGTAGGTGACCATTCGCAACAGATATCTCTGTTATGTTGAACGATCGAGAGCTTGTTTCATCCTTATGTCAATTGAGCAATCTGATGACGTCACGAATTTCGCCATAGACTAGAAACGCCAGGCGAGAGGAACGCGCTTGTTGTTGGTATTTTCAGAGGTTATTTAGGGGCCCTTTTAATAGAGTGGTTTCTGCAAGCGCCAATTTAAAGCAACAAATGATGCGAATAAAAAAAATTTTAACAGGGAAAAAAATTGTTTGAAAGTGAAAATGTTTATTTTCCATCTTTAGAAAGTACAGATGTGGGCATTATAGAAAAAAAGCTGGCATCAGATGGCTTGACTAGCCTGCGACACTTTGATATTAGTATTTGACAGTGAGGCAATATTATGTATGAACATTTATATACATACTGTACACTTATGCATAATTATACAAGCGCAAAGTCGCATACATACATACATATTGGGGCTACCACATATATAAATTCTACAGCAAATAATAAAAGATTGTCCACATACATTCATCAATATCAAGTGCTTGAAAGAACTACACAGCTGAAGGAATGAGGTAAGAGCTACAGGCTTTCAATCAGCACAAACTAAACCCAACAAGTGAACTTAGTGCATTAAAGGATAATGACACAGAATTCCCATTCTATGTAAACAAGCATAACATAACACCAGCCAACACACCTTCATTAAGATGAATGTTCAAAGTGCCTTGTTAACATAGTCGTTCCAGTAATTTTCAACAACCATGTAAAAGCCGCTCAAATCATAGTTATGCAACCCTATCAAAGGCACAATAATGTACACAGAGAGCAAAAGACCAGAACGATATGGCTCATTTTTCACCAGACAACTTGCGCAGGTGTGTGCACGCATTGGAAAAACCTTTTGGAAAGACCCGCACAGTTGATCGATATGTGAGATTTAACGTCCCAAAAGTGCCATAAAATTACGAGAGACGCCGCAGTGGAGGGCTCCAGAAATTTGGACTACCTGGGGTTCTTTAACGCACAGAAAGACCTACACAAGGAATGTAAAAAATGAGAAATGCAAAGCATTGAAAAAAAAAATTAAGGCAGCTTCACATATGTGATGTCAAACCTTTAGAAAAAGTGAAGCTGGGTGACCTTTTTGGTTTCACTTTGGTTTTCTCTTTCTTACCTTCCTCTCCTCCTTTCTTTTTTTTTCCACTCTTTTCCAGTTACTTTTCTCTCATTACCTCTATTAGTTACTATTTTTCTTCTTACTTTGTCTCTCTTTTTATTTCTCACTTCCTTCCTCTTTCTATCTGTTTTTACACATGGTTTAGCTGCGTAACACCGAGCGATGACAGCAAAAACAGCCCGGGCCCCCAAGTTCTGCACTTAATGTTACTATCGAGGCACTCAATGAACAAAGGTAAAAATACTTCTCGTCGGCTCAATTGACCGCATGACAATATGCTACAGACGGCTATGCTTTATACGGCTTTAGCTGCGTTCACATGAGAGCACGTAGGTCGTCTCACGCCATGACATCATCTCCAAAGCGACATGAGACAACAACAGCACACTAGAGCATACTTATCATCTATCATCATGTCATACTTATCATCTATCATCATGTCAACTATCATCATGTCATACCAACTAGCCCCAACCGCCACACTTCTAAGTGACTTTGAGGCAGTGCAATTTCCTCTGAATAAGTGGTTTCATGGCGTGGCCACCCGTGCCACAGTGAAACCACCTTGTCAAGTGGTTGCATGAGATAAAATGTTGGTATGTGGGATTTAACGTCCCAAAACCACCATATGATTATGAGAGACGCCGTAGTGGAGGGCTCCAGAAATTTTGACCACCTGGGGTTCTTTAACGTGCGCCCAAATCTGAGCACACGGGCCTACAACGTTTCCGCCTCCATCGGAAACGCAGCCGCCGCAGCCGGGAATCGAACCCGTGCCCTGCGGGTCAGCAGCCGAGTACCTTAGCTACTAGACCACCGCGGCGGGGCATGAGATAAAATGTACGTCTACTCGCTTGTTCCAAATGGTTCAAGATTGAGAAAATTTCCTATTCATGCCAAAACAAATTTGAATATTGTGATTTTCATTAAAACATTGGAAGCGCTTGAAGATAACCCCCCCCACACACACTAACAACTCAAGATTGTTTTCCTCGAGTAATTATCGCACCCCCGAAAACTGCTGCAATAATGTCGTCTGCTCTTTCCAGCCACTGATGATGATAGTGCACGCCATCTGGCACCATCTCTTAAGCATCAAGCATACTATTCAACAAAGATTCAATCCAAGTCAAGCCGAAGTGGCCAGTGTACGTTGCGGCGTGTTTTGTATGTTGTGTTGGTAATCTTGTCACGTTATGAGGCGATACTGAAGCTGTACAGCTGCTTTCAAGTTGCAAGTGATAGATCATGCACTAAACAACGGCAACAGGGCCGCCGGTAGGCCCTTCGGAGTCTACGAGTTCTGTGTTCGCTACTGGTTACGGCAGCTTAAAGCCACCAAGGCGCGTTGGGTCTGCCGTGTGCTTAAGACTGGGATTGATGGTAAACTTTATTTCTTCAGAAGGAAACTGTGGACGATTCTGTTAAATAGCCATCAGTTCAATACTGACATCCCACGTTTACCTTTTGACGGCTCCTCTTGAGCGACGCTACCGCTACGCCCACAACGCCCGCAAGCTTTGCGTACAGTATTCTAATTCTCGACTATTTGCTTCCACTTTTTGTGTCTTTAATAAATCTTGTCTTGTGTTGTATCTCTGCTTTTATTGTTGAGGTAAATTGTAATTAGTACTTCTTAAAGCTTGCTGTAAGTTGCTGGTGTGAGAATCCCGATTTGCGGCCACTTCGTTTTCTTTTTCACTCTGTACGTTTTCGTTGAAAGTTTTCCCCGCGTAATTCTCGCACCCCCCAACTTTGCATCAGTTTTCCGGCAAAAAAAGTGCGAGGATTATGCGAGTAAATACGGTAAATATTTAAAATACCGTACAACCTTAGTCATTTTCTCCTTTCACCAAAATATCCTTCACGTCAAGTTTGGCATGAAAAGATAAATCAGCTAAATTTTTGACATGCCAGTTTTTGACGAGTAAATGAGGTTGGAGCTGATAAAGCAGGTGATATCAGTAGTATACAGATCATTTTCACTTTCTGTAGGGCTTGCCAGTGGGTCACACAGTTGGACTTCATTATCTTCATTTTATTAGTGCCATTTTAGAACAGATTTAGAGCAGTTACTAACGAAAAAAATCATGCTTTCGAGCAGCACATATCAACACTTTTTTTTAAAGCAGCTTGGAGTAATTGGAGCTGCATTTGCATCTGGGTCATTCCAAGTGAAACGTCCCAGCCCAGAATTCAACCACCAGCGATTCTATATATTAAAAAAAAATGAGCTAGAAGATAAGTGCATGAGAGTGACTTTAGTCAGGTAGTTTCGTTCAAAAAAATTTCCTGATCACGTGACCGCCCTTTGAATGTTCTGGAGAAAAGCAAGAATTAGGGGGGAATAACTTATGTGCATAGAACCTTGAAATTCGGCACAATGACACATCGTGGTTTGAAGCATTGCACTGTCATTGTGCTTTCCCGTGACATCACAATAAAGCCATATATTAATGTTCACGCTCAAAAAGGCTTTTTGAGTATGAAAAAGGCTTAGCAAAGAAGCTTTAAAACATGCAAGTTCAGACATTTTTTTGTAAACAGCAGCATAGCTTCAGCTGTAAAAGTTTTTGCCATTATTACCAGTTAATATAGCGTCTGTGAAAAATACTTTCACCTCATGTAAAAATAGGCCGACCTACAATCCGGCAGTATTCTTGCAATTTGACAGTTCAGATGCAGATCCCTTGCAGGTACATCATATCGAATGTAAGTAGTGCCTCGCAGATGTAATTTTTTAGTGTCACTGTTGATATGTGGAACACAAAGGAGTTTCACTGCCAGATGATTATCAGAACTTTTTAACTGAACCATTTTATGCCCACACTGGCTTGCCGTCATAATAACAGCTATCTTTCGTATACTGCACACCAAACATCACAAGTTTACGCAAACAAGCCTAATCGATGCTAGTCACTAAACACTTCATGCTCACAATGGGGCAGAACATGAAATATATGCACAGGCTATTGACAATTGGATTCGGCAGCACCACTTTACACCAG
Source organism: Rhipicephalus microplus (assembly GCF_043290135.1). Taxonomy (NCBI): domain Eukaryota; kingdom Metazoa; phylum Arthropoda; class Arachnida; order Ixodida; family Ixodidae; genus Rhipicephalus; species Rhipicephalus microplus. The sequence goes on from NW_027464618.1 coordinate 2,564,561, forward strand.
AATAAAGTTTTAGTGGGTGTACTTTGACAATGCATATTATTTACAAAGGGTTATTTTAACTTGTTATTTGCACGAATGGCAAGACAACCATACTGAAACAGACAAGGGTCAAGAGCTGTTCTGAAGGATATTGGAAAGTAGGACTACTATAGAGCGGCTTTTCTACATGCCCCTAACTAGCACATGTCAAATTTCGGATCACGATTAGTCGCTGACACCTTAGTCAATGTACGACCCTAATATTTCAGGCAGCTTTAACAATTCAGCTCATTGAACAACGATATCATAAATGTGATTAAACAAAATATGCAAAGGTGCACATTTCCACTTCCAGCAAACTTGTATTGTTAGGCACACCTGTTTCACTTCATCATGACCACCTGTCACAGGTTAAAAATAGAGCAGCAATTGCTTGATGAAAGCTACAACAGAATGTATAGGAACCCTGATAAATTTTCTTTAATTTTCTGAAAAGGTTAGCTTCACGATGCGAGTAGTTGAGTCTATTCTGCAATTAACACACGTGCCAGCATTAACATTAAAACGTTTGAAGCGGCATGTATAAAATCCTACGTGTTTCACCAATAATTAGGTTATCGACAACCAACAGCCATGCTTTCTTCTGCCATCATACCACATGAGTTACTTGCTTTTACTATGAATGTTTTTTTGCTGGGCACACATTTGCCTAAAAATAGCTCAGTCTTTAACAGTTTCACTGCTTGAGTCCCGACCATCACTGTCACGAGACAATATTTGAAGCTTTGCCAGAAGGTTTGCCATAAAACTTTAGTACTTTCCACTACATGTGTACCCCGATATGATGAACCCAGATATAGAAGAATTTCAGTTATTACAAAGTCAATAAAAAAATAGTCTCATAATAAATATACTGTTATTATTAAACTTTTGTAACAAATTTTTGGACATAATGAACTTATTTTCGTGTAAGACGCAACTTTGTTGTAATGAGGTTGGAGTGTACATCCACAGTGCAAAGGTGCATTACTGTGCACAGCACTGTTTTGGCTGAAGCTCGCTGTAGAGAACCTGCCACTCAATGCTTCGTGAGCGCAACATATTGAGGCTTGCACCTGCACATTCGCACATGGTATTTGAGATAGTCCTTGCGAGCAAAGCGCTTCAGGCAGTCTGGACATTTGAACGGTCGCTCGCCTGTGTGCGTCCGTATGTGGTTCTCGAGCACATGCTTGTAGGCAAACCTCTTTGGGCACAGGTGGCAATGGAATGGCCTCAACCCAGAGGCAGCTAAGTTCGGCTCCAACGTGGCCATTCCTACACCGGACGTCCCCAGAGCAGGGATGCAGGAAACCTCCGAGCTGATGCGCTGCAGCTCGCGACCAAGTGGGCTGTCGATGCTGCTTGACGTGTCGGAGTTGTGCACTGCTGCCCAGGACATGCGGCTCGGCGCGTAGGCGGTTGCGTGCGCAGATGAGGGCCGGCTGAAAGTCGATTCTTCCAGAGGCCGAACGGACAGTGGCTCACCACTTTCTGCAAACAATGCACAAGAAATAATACAGGCCCATGTATAAACCAGACGCAAGCTTCTCAGCCATATTTGAAATAAAAGCAATAAAGGATCTCAAAATAATAAAAGAAATAATCAAAGCAATAAAGGATCTCATAAAGCCCTTCCAAGTGCAGTCAATCTGCCCCTTTGGAGAAGGCAAAGAGTAGTACCTGTTTATCCCTACGAAGAGGATATACTCTTTGGTTCATCTTCATAATTTGCAAGTGTGAAATACAGTGTGATTAATAAAGGGTATTTTCTACAATATGCCAGTAAGTGACACACCAGTTGTGCTATAAAAATGTGTATGAAAGCAATGCCTTTCTCATGCTCACATGTGAAAGTGACTAATGTTTAGGTAAAATTAGGGAGCCTTTCTGATATGCTTGATCAAAATGATACCAATGCAGATGTCATGGAGGACCGTGAGAAGTAACCAATCAGTATTTGAAGAAATTTACGCTTTATTTCATTACTTTTCATTTCTACAAAAAAAAATAATTAGATGCCTGTGAAGTGTTAAAAATAACATGTCACAATGCATGCCCAAGCCGGCTATCTTGGAAACATTTGGAAAGTAAAGGAAAGATCCTGATCAATCATGTGCATTCAAGAAGCCAGTTCGTTTTTCAGATGGTTTTAATGTTTTGCTTCGGAATAAGGAACGAGAAAAAGTTATGAAAGCTCCCCGTACATTGGGGAAAGCACATGACTGCTTGTTTTTCATGAAACAATGTCCTTATTTTATTGTGATAGCAATTATAGGAACACTCCAAGAGCATTTTTGCCATCACCATTACTGTTGACACCACTGTGAGGTTTCACACAAAGTCCAAACGTGATATCACCCGAGCGTTGCGTGCTGTATATGTGGATGAAAGCGTGAGAGGGCATCTGACGATCGTGGCTAAAGTGATAAGAAAATGCACTGGTAGTTTCCTTTGAGTGAAAGGCATATGGGGAGCCTCAGGGGAAGGGTGCATCTCTTCGGCTAAACAGCATACTTCTATCAAAGAGGCGCACTTGCATGTGCCCTATCTTGATAGTGATCAGAAGACAGCTCATACCTTTGTACTTGCTGTTCACATTGAAGCGATAAAAATTGTCAAGGTCACTTTGCTTACCACAACTGGTGTGTTTCTTAGCACCAGGTTGGATTCCAAAGAAGTGAACTGCTAGCCATCATACACCATTCTAATTTGTTGCTTCGCCTTTGTAACGAAACTGACTCACATGATGTTTACTCTGAGGTGTGAGCAACTGACAGAGCTTCGCAAATGGTGACCAAGGAGCTGCTCTAGCGGACAGGTGTTCATACCAGCAACCACAATGTACCCCGTGTAACATACACAATCGCCTCTGTATACACCTGTTTATCAAATTCGTTCTTTGCAAACTCATGGCGATGTATATACAGAACATTCATATTCCGAAATCATTCAGATACTTGGAAATTTTTCTCCTGTGCTACTGGTTGGCTCAGCAGCCCTGCTACTTGAGATGCAGCTCTAAAAAATCAGTTGGGAATCAGTTGCATTGCAACGAACTTGGTTTAACAGTTTGCATTTATTCCCAATGTTAACATACCTGAATGCAATCTCTGAGTGGCAATGCAGGTGTCAAGAAGTTGCTTTTTTTTCCATTTGTTTTCTTTATGCAACACAAAATGTAGATCGATTTAAATGCTATAAGCCATTTCTCAACATCTTCCACAATCTCTGCATTGACGTCTTATCGCTTAAGCCAATAAACGTAGTCACATTCAAATTCTGTGCATAACAAAATATTCAAGTGCAAACAATACACATCGAACATATGGTGAACTACAATAACCCAATGCTATAAATCATGTTTTCAATTTCAGGCAACATGCACTAGAAACTAACAGTACCCATTGACCAGCATTAATTTGCTTTGGTGGTAATTTCACCTGCAACAACATATATGAAGAAACTAAAATGTTCCCTACATTTCGATACTGCATCCATACCAACTAAGCAACACTGTAAAATTGATTATTTATCATCATTCGTACTATTCAATACCAAACTTTAACAAAAACAACCAATTTTTCAGCCATTGGACTTTGGACAACTGAACTTTGCAGGCTCCATCTGCACAAGTAATGTCAGGAAAACTGTCTAGCAAAGTCAGTATATCGTGCCTCTAGAAACATTTCATGACTGGTCAGCACATCCTGGTAACACAGACTGTATGAATGCCAAAGTTATCAATTTATTAGAATTTCTTCAATAAGATATTGAATAGAAAGTTGGCCTTTCTTGCATTATAGAGAACACTATCACACTTCTGAGGGCACCACTTTCACTATGAAAAGACACTTGGCAAACTAGAAAGCTTGAAAGAAGAAAAAAGGAAAAGCAGCAAAATCACTTCGAAGTTTCTGCACCAGCTTGCAATGACGTCAATGGGTTTGACAGTGCTCAGGCCAACATAAACATTTGTCGCTAAAAATGCTGAACATTTGTGTTCTAAAACACGCAGTCATAACATTGCAACTTTTACAAAATTTTATTGAAACAACTGTAACCAAAAATACAAACTAATAACATTACACCAACGTCACATGCTTAACTTTTGGTGTGAATTCAAACATGAAACTTTGACGTTCGATTGGTCTTGTAATAATTAACCCATGATAAAGAAATTAATAGTGTTAGTGGCCTGAAGTGGTAATTTGTTTAAATAAGTTTCATGATCCACTTTAGCATGAATTCAGTGTGCTCCACCAATATGTTTTTATGTTTCTTGTGCAATAATGTCCAACCATCCTTTGCTTCAGCAATGTCATTTTTTTAATATGCCCTTTGTGTAGTGTCAGTATTAGCTCCATTTAACTAGCAGCCCTCATGCCATGATAAGAATAAAAAAGCTTTTGTTTCACGATCATTGGTTCAAAGAAGCAGTTAGAATTATTTTCTTCAAACGGATGGGATATTCATTTCACAGTCTGGAGGATTCTTCAAGCCCAACACTATCCTCCCAGCTCAAAAGAATCGAGTGTTTCCTTTCGCACTTTCAAGAGGTCTACAACTCGCACCATCACTCCAGAAAACACCAGGACATTAACGAAGCAAGACCTTGGCTTTGAGGCTGAAATCTCGTCTTTCCTGATCATCTAAAACTCGACCACCACTCTTTTTCCTAGAGCCGTTTGGTGACAAAGTTCTTTTGTATAAATACGGGCCTTGTGTGTGCCATCCTAGAACGACAACATCACACCATGTAGTCATCTATGTGAATTACGTTATCTTTCCCTGTTGTAACAGCTTCAACCTTCAGTGCTTAGAAAGAGGCTTCATTGCACTTCATTGCATGGACGACCACTATCAGAAAGGGAATCAAAGAACTTGACTCACACCACATGGTGTCTGCCATAGAGAAACCAGAGTGTGCAGTGCAAATATGGCCAAACATAACAGACAAATTCCACCATAGTCATGTGGGCCCCCAATTTGTTAGTAATGAGAAGGTTGCACTATCTATTTGCTCACTGTGACCACTGGAGTCTCCGCTTGGAAGTATCTGTACAGAGACAGCTTCAGCAGTTCTTGAGCTTTCTATCGGCAGCTGGTAGTCATGCGTTCCTACACAATCAAAAACGTTCTCCTCCCTGGCAAATATAGACTGCTTCTTATACAGAAGATAATGTAACAAAGTTTGAGAGAACTTCTGCAATATTTGAAATAGACACACGGCACGTATTTCATTTTCTTTTTTCTTTTTACATCATATCATATGCTTGTTTTGAAACACGGTATTATAATTGCATTCATAGTAACACACATCTTTACATATCTTTCATTACACTTTCTAGCTGGATGGCTAACTCAAGCAAAATAAACCAATAAACAAAAGGCCTTTCAATTTACAGCAGCCTGTCACAACCTATGTGCAATAGCAAAAGATGCAGAAAAAAATGTACAATATCATAAGGAATCGATTCAACAAGAAAAACCAAACACTGACCATTTAAGCAAATGAGGTACAATATGCAGAAACTGCAGCAAATGAAAAGCAAAAACAATATCTGCCAAAGGCCATAATTTGTAAGAATATCTTTCTTTCAATTCTAATCTTGCTAGGCTACATTTTGCCAGGGGTGCTAATTTCCAAAAAAGCAGCACAGTACGACATATACATTCCCAAGACAAAGAAAAGGCTGCCTCAAAAATCCTTATGCAACATCATTATGGCCCATAATTTTACATTGCAAGCTTATGCTGAGCAATACAAGCATCGACAATTAATCCAGCGCATATAAACCTGGCTCATCCAAATTTGCTGAAAAAAATCAAGTTATACGACAAGTTTAACCGGTCAGTCCAGCCTACTTTTTCTCTTGATGTGAAGCCTAGCCCACAAGTGAAATATCCAATGCAATGTCTGTTATAGCAGACACAAAATCCAAATACCAAAACAAAAGTACACACACATGCAGAATTATTCTCTGACAGGTGACTAAGTCAAAAGCCCACAGCTCCTGCCAAATGCACAAGTACAACAGTGCAGTTTTCTGGGCCACTTGGCACGTAATGTGAAGTGAAGTGTTCCAGCAAGTTTCAAGTGCCTTACCAAGTGTATACGTGCACGGTCTACAGAACCAGTGGAAACAACACAGCAGCAACAAGAACGGTGGGAAGAAGGATGATAGAGAGAAGGATACCACCGAAAAAAGTCGCTAGCTTTGAAGCCGGTCACACAGTCACCCGTATAAGGGACCGAAATGGTCCCGAAATGGCGGGTCAGTTAATAGTTTTTAAAGTTGAACTTTGGAAACTTTACTATAAATGGCTGGAGAGTTTATTTTATTGGAACAAGGCTGGTCCCGAGCGTTATTCCCTGGTTGTGCTCAGGTCTGTAACTTGCTGGAATCCTTCACCTCACACGAGCATAAATATGAGTCAATGGTCGTCCAAGCCTCGAAATTGCGCAAAAGACTATGCGCCACTGGTCCTACAAAGGTTCTCTTCGTTGTGCATTGTCACTTGCACAGTCCAGTAACACAAGGGTGATGATCTTGTTCAACTCTTGCGAGACGGAAGCGGCAGTGAATACCCTAGGGAGGAAGGAGAGGCGTTACAAGTATGCTAGATGCAGAACCTTATCTCATTATGGCAGCTCTTTCATGCAAGCACGTGGTTGAAAATGTCACTGTTGAAATAAGAAGAGAGTCCACGCAATTTATCTGCTCATGTAAGTTTTGGACTTGTGAACACTGGTCTACTAAAAGTGAAACCAAACCAAAAAAACTAGATGGGCAGTGTTAAGTGTTCTTTTAGAGCAAGCCATTATGAAGAACCAGCTAAGCAAAAAAAAAAAAAAAATCGTGTGAAAAATACAGCTTGCGGCATTGCTTTAATTCTCATACCAACTTTCAATGAAACCTCTTAAGCAGCGGTCATTCTATTCTAAGTAAACATAACTGAGATAGTACAGCAGAACAACAAAAGGTGGAACATAATTTTTTTAAAACCATTCCGTTGTTCATGATAATCTAAATTTTAGAAAATAGCTTAAAATCCGGGTTGTCATACTATGTACCTGCCAACCTAAGGACTCTAACAATAGTCATAAAATAAGACAAAAAGGAGAGGGGAACAATAAAAACCAAAAAATAAAGATTTCTTGCTTCTTGGGCTACAGTAACATCACACACCACTCTAAATGATTGCAGAAAAGGCTTTTAGACTTCAGTGGTCATACTGATGCTCGCCTATAGGGCATGTGCAGCCAAACATGTGAACATGGAGAAGTACACCATGAACTACGAGATCCAGTAGCCCCTTCTCACCACCTAGCTCACTTCACCAAATCAAATTGTATGATAATAATGTTAACTTTGCATGCACTGTAGTGTGAGGTTAGCACGAGTTTCTCACTGAGGTAAGGATAACCAAGCTGAATTTTGAACAGGCCTCAGACAAATGCGATTGCCTCCCCTCCTGTGGCATCAGTGGACAGAGCGAAGGGTTGCACAGCAAGCTGATAAGCTTTCTTAACAACAGATCATTTTTCGAACCGCTGTTCTTTGTTATTTTCATTTCAAACAGCATTAGACTGCTTATCAGGAAATCCACGGCTGTCGCCGTGCAATTGGGAAGAATGGTTAGAGATCTGGAGTCTCGCCATTACATAAGGAGAATCGGAAGATATGTTTACTGACATGCATTTACTTTGGCATTCTGGGAACAAAAAAAAATAATAATAGTAATAATAATAAATAAAATTGAAAACTAGATTGTGGTCTTCATGTTCTTTTTGTTCAGACTTTCTTTTTGAAACTTTTTTTATTCATATACTTTTGAAACCTGATTGCCTCTAGATTTACTAACGGACTTCTTCAAGAATACTTCATCGATTCAAACTAAGTGCTTCCCTTTAAGGGACCCTGCAACACTTTTTGAGCATGGTCAGAAAACACCACTGAGTGGTAGTTGAGGCTACCGACATGTGAACCAAACTCGATAGCGGAGCACATGGCCTAGAATTTACAATTCACACAGTCAGCTTGAAATCGCTCTGTCTTTTCTTGAACAAGTGATGTCATAAACCAAAATAGCGGCACCATAAACCCAAAGTCCATGGCCATTGACAGATTTTAGCATCATGAGCTACATAGTTACAGTGGCTGCCACAGCATGCCGCCACATGCTTATGCGCTCGCTATAGCGCTGAAATTAAGCCAAACGTCTGGAGAACAAAAAACCTCAAGGTCATGATGAGTGCATCCTCTCTTCTTGCCCCCTTTTCAACTCCCAGCTCTGTGTAGCTTTCAGTGCACTTCCTGTTATGAAAAGGATAGAGAACATTAAAAGCGAGCGGCAAATCCCTGCAGCTCTGCTTGTATTTGGAGGGACCCCACAGCACCTTTTTAAGCACTAATATTAATTGTTGGGGTTTTAACGTCCCAAAACCACGATATGACTCTAAGAAACGCCATAGTGGAGGGCTCAAGAAATTTTGACCACCCGGGATAGTTTAAGGTGCACTTAAATCTAAGCCCACAGGCCTCAAGCATTTTCGCCTCAATCTAAAATGCGGTCACCGCTGCCGGGCTTCGATCTCGTGACCTGCGAGTCAGCAGCAGAGTGCCTCAGCCACTAGACCACCATGGCGGGTCACTTTTTTTTAAGTAGCCACGGAATGAATTAAGCACCATGGAATGAATTTAGAAAAGCAGCTAATTGCCTCAAGAATTGACTGCTGCGAAAACCTTTAGAATTCGGCCCAAACAAGCGGAGTTAAGAAGATTTGTCGCACGTTGCAATTTCTCCTCTCGTCGCAACGTAAGCGGTCGAACCTCAGCACATAGGGGTGAAACGGGGGAAGAAGGTAAATCACGCACGCATCTCAACCTTTACCACTTTTTTCATTGATTCTTCGAATTTGCAACTTTTTAGTGCGATCTCGTACACACGTGCGGACAGTTCGGGGCCTTTTGTGGCACTCCCAGTGACTCCGAAGAGCACCTTGCTCGAATGGCGTGACTAGGGCTTGTGACGCACCGATTTTTGACCCTGTAGTGTTTTTTGCCGAGAGATGGAAAAGTGATTTTTTTCACAGACGTTGAGAATTTATCGTCAATTCCAGGCCGTGTGTGGCACTATACTATTTGGCTTGTGTGCTCTTGAAAGCATCGACTACAGAATGGTCACATTTTTTGACCATGCTCAAAAAGTGTCGCAGGGTCCTTTCAGCCTATTCTTAAAAAAATTTTGTGGCAGTCAATTAGTGAGGTAATGAACTTCTTCAATGATCATTACTTGTAAAAGTGTTGCAGGGTCCCTTAAAAGTACCTTTAGAAGCAAAACGATAAGGCTGTGGGCAGACAGCAGCTGAAAGATAAAAGAGCAATTAGACCATTTCGAGCGATCAACAGTTGCCAAAGTTTCCAAACCAATGCAGCAAGATCCTAGAGATATTAAAATTGTTGAAGAGAACCTGCTTAAGAATTATGAATGTTTTTTTCTATATAAAAATACCATAGATAAGAAGTGTCATTTCATACCAAGCTGTTATGACCTGTGTATACTAAACAAATTTATGTGCGACAGCTTTTTTTTTTTTAGTATTGTATGCTGTTCACATTTGACTATGCATACATTTCATGAAATGTTTCTTTACGACACAATATACAATTTCTAGAGTTTTGTTATTAAGAAACTTCACCATTCTAATGAAACCTTCCAAGTTCCGAAATGAGGCAGAAGTTAATGCAGTCAAAGACGAAAAGTAGGAACCTCACACTGGCATAAGCTTAAAAAGCCGCAATCACAGCAGCAACAGAGTCATCACTGGCCAAAGAAAAAGTATAGAATGCATATCAGAATGATAAGTACAGAATGTAGTTAGAAGAATAGATGATCTATATGTGGAGTTTAACTTCCTAAAAACACCATACGATTATGAGAGACACCATAGCGGAGGGTTCCGGAAATTTCGACTATCTGGGGTTCTTTAATGTGCACCCAAATCTGAGCACACGGGCCGACAGCATTTTTGCCTGCATCGAAAATGCAGCTATCACAGCCGCATTTTGATCCCGCCACCTGCGGGTCAGCAATCGAGTACCTTAGCCACTAGACTACCACAGCGGGGCAGTTAGAAGAATACAAGTGAATACACAGGTTAGGACCTACAGGTCACTCAGACAAAGAAAGTCGAATAAAACTGGCACAATTGCTTTGTGGCCAAGCAACTGCACAGTAGACGAGAGATGTAGAGTCTTAACTTCACGTGCCACCGGAGAGCCAATATTTTTGCTTGAGAATAGATGTGCTCTGCACCTAATACTCAATCGCTTAAGCCACCTACTAGCACAGAAAAGGAATTCTGTAATCGATGTTTCTAACATAGGGGACCCTACTCAGGCACCTCTTGGGAGCCCACTACCTGCTATAACTGAACCAGTTGCCACGGTTACCACGAATCTATAGTTGCAGCAACTGTGACAACCGAATTTATGATTTAAGTAGAAACAAATGTCTGCGAGGTATGCGTATCCTAGAAAACCATTTGGATGTGACTTGCATGCTGATGCACACAGATGCTGTAACAATGTGAGGAGCACCATGCTGGATAGGTGAATACCCATCGCTGAGCCAGTGGTGCAGACTCTGGGATCAATGACAGACAGACCATATTCATCTAGCGATTAGCGATGGAGAGTAATACTACTGCACAATCCATACCCACTGTTCCCTTCAACTCTGAAGTGTGTGGAACAATAGCTACACTGGGTGAACCTGGGCAGTTGTCTTGCAAGACTACATTTTTCATATGATCGTTGACTTTTTTTTTTCATCAAGCACTAGATTTGCGATCTTGCTGCATGTGCCCTAAAATCAAACATCAACTGAACAACATCAGCCCAACAAATGCATAAAAAACGATGACTGTGACGCAGTCTCAACTCCACGTGAACAGGCATAACATGGTCGATATCGAAAAACCATGGCAAGGCAAGCATTGAAAGTGCCATGTTATTCAAGTAACTTTTAGCAAACTTAAAGAGCGTAGATAACATACTTATGACATTATGAAAAGGGTAATAAAACATCACAAAAGCAAAAGTTGGAAGTGGTGCAGTTTATTGTTCCCCAGACAACAGAAGCGCACATTTGTTTACATGTCAGTGAAACATTACCCAAAAGATAAAAAATTTTCATGATATACAGAGTAACCAAACATGTGGACCTTCACACAGCAGCAGAGTGATTACCACTGAACACTGTTGTGATGATGTGGACCTGTCAAAAAAGTATTTTAAAAAACACCAAGCATAATAACAATCCGTTATAACATTAAATATCATGTTCTATATAATTTCCAGTGGTAAGAATATACCAATGAGAATGTCTTGTAAGATTACCACGATAATGTGCCAACTCAGTTTGCCCATCCCAAAATCCCACAAGTGAAAATGCAATTATAAACCCAGACAGTTGTGTCATAAAGAAGCTTGCAGAGTTAGGCAACACCCCACGTTTATTCTCAACCCTTTTTTATGTACACTGTTAACATCCCAATCTTCAGGGCTGTGCCTTTAGCTTGAAACCACAATTCCACATGAGCACTTTAACGTGAATGCGTCCACAGAGATGAAACGAGCCTCTAGGGCTAGTTCACATCAGAAGTCATCATCAACAGAATTTGACAAAGTCAAGTTAATAAGGATTTCATGTCAAGGAAGATGTATAAACAGAGTGCTAATGTTTACTATATTACTGCTGCTGAGGCCATGTGGCAAAGCTGAGCTCAAGATATGATTCTAATGGTCAGCCAGTTGCTGTTGAGATCACACTTAGCCATGCTTGAAAAAGAGTGCTTGCTATATCAATAACATTTGAAACATCAAGAACAAGAGTTGACGGTATAAGCTTAGCGTTGGAACAGCCATGGAAAACCCCCACATTACAAACTGCACTTCAGAGTTTTGCGATTATGTTCAAATACCATGTATCTAAGATCAGGTCATCTGAAGTGGAGTTCCAACAACCTTAGCTTCGTAAAGCACAAAGACGCGAAATCAGCAGAGGTCTATTCGACGGAGAATGCACAGGGCCATATTCCTTTTCCTGGAGCATTGTGCAGAGACAAATATAGTTTTAAATGCTACTTCAAGCATATGCAGCAGCTTGTACCCTCAGCCTGTGTAACAAACTTTTGATGACCTGCAAAAGTTTGTGAGATGTACAGCACGTGGCGGAGCGTTGACCACAACAAGATTCGGCAACGATGCGTTGTCTGAGCATGCCATCGCTAATCACCGAGGCCAATAACCTCAACACCCACCGCGACACAGAAGGCGATGCATTGATGCGGTTTTCCGATGCTCCAACACATGCTGCACATCCCGCAAACTTCTGCGGCAGACAGTACACATACCATGACTGATTTATTACTATACTTCACATTCATAATCAACAGATAAAAGACCTGCTCATGGGTTTTGACAGGATCATCCTCTGCGACTCAGACACGTCAATGCATGCACTGCAGCTCCTGTTTAAAGTCTCTCGGCATCACGACCAGCCTATTTTTTACGTCCACTGCTGAAGAAGGGCCACTCCTAATGCTAGGGCTTGAGTTTCAGTTTATTCAACACTATAGTACACGGTAGATGTGGATTTGTGGCTGGGTATGACAGAAAGAAAGCTACTAAAAGGCAGTTTGGTCAGCCCCTTCAACCCCAAAAAACATGACTAAACAGCAGCACAGGCAGGACAAAGCAATAGTACATAAAGATACAAACATGGTTTTTATAATGAAGAAGTATTAAAAGACTTGCATTACATAAAAACAAGATAATTGACTATTATTGCAATAGACATCATTTAACACAGTAACAAAGGATCACATGCCACGTGATGCAAGCAGGCAAAAAAAAAAAAATGTGTCCCACACTTGTCCTCATGGCTACAAGCAACGCTAGTACTCCTGGGTTTAAAAGAGCCCATATACACTTAATAAAGTATGCGAGATTACAACCATCACCAAAGCTCAGTTGGTAGAGCATTGTACACATTATTCAAAGGTTGAAGGCTCAGTTCCTGCCAACAGCAAGTTGTCTTTTCATCTGCTTTCCTTTCTCCACATTCAAAACTGCAATGAACTGCGTCCCCTGTACTTTCCTTGGCATTTGTCAGTTCTTGTTAAAGGTACCCTGAAACTGTTTTGGAGATTTTATACAAACGCATTGGGCCGGTAGACCAAGTCCTAAGGGTCATTTAGAGACTGATTCGAGCTCTCTGCGTAAACTGCGTGATTTATTACAATGCTTTAAAGCTGTAAATGGCTGCAGATCGGTGCAGATCGCTTTCACTCGATAAAGCACACTTTAAGGGGAGACGCGGGTCGAAAAGCCGCGTTTTTTTTCCAAATTTCACCTTTTCTGTTTTTTGTTGCTTTATCATCTTTATACATTATATTTTGACATCTGAAAATATCACAGCGAAATAAGCATCAGAAGTCAGTGAAAAACGCGTCTGAGTGAGCGGCAGTGACGCGCGGCATCACGAAATTTACACAAAACGGGCTGCTGTTCGCGTGCTCGCGGGGCCGCGAAGAGAGCTGTCCGCCATATTGCGGCCGCTGGCTCGTGTAGAGTTGTCCTTACTCTCCACGATCCCGGTTCTTGAAGTCTCGTACGTTCACGAAAAATCTAAAAAAAAAGCAACAAAAACAGTCTTTTCCCGCCGTTTCAAACCGCGCGCCACTAACGCAGGGCCGCCATTGGCTGACAGCACCCGTGTTTTCTTGCCGTAGTTCGCTTCACTGTTTTCCGGAGTTATTTTTCGCTGTTTTCGTGCGATGGCAAGCCCGAAAAAGGCCGTTGCCGACCATCGGAAATACAGAAGTAAGAACAAGTTCAGAGGGAAGCGGCGGAGGACGTACAAGAAAGCCACCGCCAACGAAAATGTCCGCGACGGGCCAGCGGCCGGTAGGCCTAACATCGACCACGGCAACGTCGACCATGGCAACTGCGACGACGAGATCAACGCTGCAGTGAATTTTGTGAGTGCATCGCAGAAAAAGATCGCGTTATTCGAAAACGACGTCAGGCCGAATGCCGATCGTGCCGAAAGCGTAGTGCTGTGCGAGTTGGGTGCATTGACGGCCGTCGTCGCAGGCGCGGCATGCCCCGTTTGTCACGAGAGTAAACTCGCAGTTCGGGCACCGAATAAAAAGCGGAAAGGCCTTTCGGCGTTTCTGGAGCTACACTGCGAGAATGCGGAGTGCTCGGAGAGCATCCTTTCGTCCGCGTACTCGTCGAAGCGGGTCGCGTCAGATGGCGGCCGCGGTGCAAGCAGAAGCTACGACAGCGGGAGTTCGCGTGACGCCTTTGCCGTGAACCTGAAAGTGGTGCTTGCAGCGCGTGCCGTCGGTATCGGGCATGAGCAACTTTCACGATTTTGTGCAGTAGTTGGATTGCCAAACCCTATGCACCATAAGACCTTCCATGCTATCGGCAAAAAGATTCACAGTGCGGCAGTGAAGGCTGTCTGTGAAAACATGCAAAGGGCACGCAGCGTCACCAAAGAGGTGGCTGGTAACAGTGACGTGCCAGTCATGTTTGACGGCACATGGCAAAAAAGAGGCCACAAAAGCCACAATGGTGTGGGAACTGTAGTGTCCTTGGACACTGGTTTGTGCCTGGACTATGAAGTGCTTTCCAACTTCTGCCTGGCGTGCAGTTTGCATAACGACATGGGAGGCGATGAAGAAACATGGCAGGCGTTTCATCATCCCGTTTGTGAGAAGAATTGCGACTGTTCTTCGCATGCCATGGAGGCCGAAGCTGCAGTGCGCATTTGGCAGAGGACTGTGGACTATGAGACACCCCTGCGGTTCACCATCTTCCTAAGCGATGGAGACAGCAAGGCCTACAACGGGGTCTGTGATGCCAACGTGTACCCTGACACTCCAATTGAAAAAGAGGAGTGCACCAACCACGTGGCGAAACGTCTGGGCACCGGCCTGCGGAAGCTGCCAACGCCACTTCCACGAGGGGAGAAGCTGAAGGAGACCACCATCCAGAAGCTTCAAACTTACTTTCAGGTGGCCATTGTGAACAATCGGGGAAATGTCCACAAGATGTACACTGCCATATGGGCCTCATGTTTGCACTCGTGCTCAACAGACGGTGCTGGAAGTCACAAGTTCTGTCCTGCAGGCCCAGACTCGTGGTGCAAGCACCGACGTGCTGAGGCGCAGGGCCAGCCTGCACCGTGCCACACCCCCCTCCTGACCAAGGCCCAGGGTTTGGCAGTCCTCCCAATCTACAAGCGTCTCACAGATGCGAAGCTGCTTGCCCGGTGCCTCCACGGCAAGACACAGAACGCGGCCGAGTCCCTGAACAGCAAAATATGGCTGCTGTGTCCAAAGACCCGGTTTGCTTCCCGGACTGCTGTGGAAACAGCCACAGCCATTGCAGTCCTGTGGTTCAACCGGGGCCACGCGAGCTTTGAAAAGGTGCTGGAAGAGCTTGGGGTGCTTCCTTCGGAGGCCCTGGTTACCCTCAGCGACCGCCGAGACAGCATGCGCATGCACAAGATGAATGTGCGTCAGACCGCTGAGGCGAGGGCACACCGTCGCAGTGCAGCCAAGAGGGCCCGGGTGGAAGAGTCCTGCCGCACCAGCCGGGAAGGGAAAACCTACGGTGCTGGAGAGTTTTAGACAACTGATATTCCCTCTGGACATGTGTGTATGTGTTCAGCACAAGTTTCGTGCTACTGCGTTTTTCATTTTTGTAAATACAGACTTTCAAACTTTCAAACGCGTTTTTCTCATTTCGCAATTTTGGCCAATTTGCATTTTTTGCGGGAAGTGTTTCGGGCACTTAGAATGGTCATACGACGACGAAATTTGGCACACACATTGAGGAGAGTGCGTAGGGTGCCGATATCTACTTGAATCAGCACAACCTATCAGCTGTAAATATCTATTAATAAATTTAATGGTGGTCGAGTGGAAAAAAAAGGGTAGTTTGCTACACAGATGTTTTTTTCATAGTTTCAAAGTTGGAGCACAATTTCTAGCTAGATATCGGCACTCTATGGCTAATAGGGAGCAAAAGGAGCCATTGAACAACTCTCTGCATGAACATTTAGTATGCGCGAAAGTTCCCGGAAAACTTATCAAGTTTCACCATTACTTGAAACACAACTCCCAAACTATTGCACTTATGTAAAAACTGAGTACAGATTTGGAATCAGGAGGAAAAACTGCATCAGTGGTCCAATTTCTGAAGCTCTAAGTTGAATAACAAAAAAAAAGTGCTTTCGAGGAGCGTCTCCCCTTAAACCGCCCATTTACAGAGCGACATGCCCTGGCCACTTGACGTCACCATGACTGCTGGTCTTATTGGCTGTCATTAGCTGTAGAATGCGTGAAAGATCGGCTGGCAGGATGGCGTCACCTGTCAGAGCAGATATGAACCACTCTGCAACCTTCGTCTCTGTTGCCAGATGGCTTGCGTGCTGCAAGGCGTACTGTGTGATGGCCTCAGAGACTGCGCGCGACTTGTCAGCATGGGATCTCGGAGGTCTACCCTGATAAAAGCTCAAATCAGTGAGCACACCCATGAGAGCTCTGCGATCGCCAGCATGCCTCATGAGCTGAGGAGGCCAGGCATTAGGTGAGAAGGCGTGTATGATATATTGGTCCATAGCACCCTTGGTACACGGTGTGTCACTAAATTTGTGCTGCCAATGGATCATCAAGAGAACATAATCTACTTTGGCCATGGCTATTTAAATTGTTCACAAGCTAGGATTACCCTTGGTGAACGAGAAATGCGAGACCTACAAGACTGCATTTAATCACATGCAGCTGTCCGTTGGCCGTCTACGTAGTATGCTTATGCGGCACCGGGAAGCTTATCCAAAGCCTTCAACGTCAGAGCACTTCAATCAGCACAGTAAAACTCAAATCTCCTTTTTTTTTTTCTCTCATGACAGCAAACTTTATGCTGCACACTGATAACGGACTATACTCTACAATTAGCCTTGTTCGAACAGTGAATTTTAGATTTGAAGTGAATGATGATTTTGGTCAATTAATTTCTAATCGAGATTGAAAAGTAGATATCACATATTATAAATTAAAATGGGCGTATTGGCCATAACCGAACTAACCTACACAATATTTTTTTAATTAAAACAAGACCTGCGCAAATGCGATTTTTTCAGTTGAGAGGAGTGGAAACAACTGAATAGTACTAGCAGGTTTTGAATTTCGGTAGTATGCAAGTGATGACCTGTCAATTATGCTAAGTTTTATAATTTACTATGTTTGGACATAAACCACTATAAAAAGCTCTTAAACTTAAAAATGATGAATCAATGCGAGGGTAATAGTGTGTTTATTTGACCTTAAGGTGAAACTTCATGGCGTTGCAAACTTTTTTTGGATAGGTGCTTGCACAGCTTAGCACCCCTTCACTGCGGTGAAACCACCTTTACGAAAATTACATGCGATATAATATACAATTATTCATTGTGGCCAACAGCACGAAACCACCGACATAAGAGTTGAAGCCTGTCTGTGGTTTTGAACTGTTAGCCACAATGTATTTTCAACTCGCCCAGTTTTCTATCATACACCTCTTCGTTCATTTCGAATACTTCGATATTTCCGATATCATAAATTCGAAACGAAGCGAATTAGAACACTGTAACATTCTTTAGAATATTCAAAGTATTCAAAGATTCAGACAAGCCCACCTACAGTGGTTCTACCCCAGACACATGAGCACAGGCACTGCCACAAATCACACTGATAAAATAAAAACCTTGGTTGCGTTGTTAGCATGGCGGGACGTACCCTAGGTGCTTGCAGCTTTTAGGATTGCAGGAGTCATGAAAGCCATGAGAGCGAGACAGCAGCATGATTTGATCACTAACTAGATTAAAGGGGCCTTATGACGGCTTTGCGACTGCCTTATTTAGAGCTAGCATGCAAGTCATCATGAATGCCAAAAAGGATTACGAAAATTGGTGCCCAAAAACTGACATTATTAGTCTTCAAAGTTGAAAACTCGAGCAGATGATGCGAAGAAATGTTTTTCTTCACATTTCATTCTCCCGCTGACATCAAAGGCCAATCACCACGCGCATCTTGTAGATCCATACTGAAAGACTGAAAGACCCGCTTTGTAGTGGCAGTTATTTGTGCAGCCCTGGCGTTCTTTTGGAATTGTTTCAAAGATTTCACATTTAAAAAGCGAAATACTTCTGGATCAGGAGAAGTATACGTAGGACTTTTGTAATTTTTAATGCACAACAGTGTGGCCTAATTGAGATCATATCAGTTTGAGAAGCATGAGCTTGTTGGCACACATTCGCAGTAAAGAAACAGTGCGAAAATAACACGGGCGGAAAAAATGAAACAGGTCAAGTGCTGTCCTGTTTCATCTGTCTCGTCCTTGTTGTTTTTGAGTTGTTTTTTACTATGACCATAGAGGTATTACATGCGACTTGTCCTATCAAACCAATCAAGGTGTCCGGCTAGTTTCTTTATTCCCATGTAATGAAACGTCAATTCTAGGCTTGTGTGAATGTTCGAACACATCGAATATCGGAAAAATAGTAGAGTATCTTAATTTGCTTTGATTTGAATTTACATTACGAAAAATTTCAAAATATTTAAATGAATAAATATTAGAAGTGTGCGAATATTCTAAAGTTTCGAATATTCTGCGAATGTTGCATTTGTAATATTCGTATTCAATTCCATAACCACATATTTGAAAATTTTGAATATTCGATGTTCACGAATATTCGTCTGTAGGTTTGTGTGATTATTTAAATGCTTCAAATACTCAAATGAATATTAGGGTATTTGAATTCAGTACGCTTCGAATTTAAATTAAATAAAATTTCGAAGTATTCGCAAGGAACAAATAAATGCATATTGATTCCAATGTAATGCCTGTAAAGGTGGTTTCACTGCAGTGTAGAAATGCTGAACCGTGAAAGCACTTATTCACAAGAAATCTGCTCTGCCGCGACGCCCCCCTTCAAATTTAAAGGGGCCTCGCAACACTTTATGAGCATTGTCAGAAAATGCTGCCCATTAGTAGTCGAGGCTACCGTGGACACGCAAGTCAAGTATTATAGCACAGCACGCAGCTTGCGATTCACAATAAATTCTCAAAGTCAGCTATAAATTGCTTTCTTCTCTCGACAAATAAATGACTCCACAAGCTCAGAAAGCACGTGTGACGTATTTTCTTTTCCCATGCCATCCCTCTATGCTTAACTTCCAGTGCTTGCATCGGGATGAGAAGAGAGAATGCACTAGCAGTGTGCAAGAAATCTTTGCAACTCTGCGCGTTCTGGACGAATTTTAAAAATATTTGCGGTGGTGAATTCATGAGGCGATAAATAAGCTTCTTTAGTGAGTCCATTCCATGGCTACTTGAAAAAGTGTCACACGACCCCTTTAAGTGAAAATATTACTTTTAAATCAATTCATTTTATTAAGCTTAAAAGCTAGTTTGTTTTTTTTTATACAGATACTGCTGTCTCATGTTTGAGACATTGCAGGAGTGGTTAGAATAAACGAACAAAAACAGCAGAAATAAAAAACATAAAATTATGTAATTAGACACCTGTTCAACAAACAATAAATGATAAAACAAAAGGAACAACAGCCAAATTAAAAACATCAAATTACATAATTGGACACTTGTTTAACAAACAGCGCATGCGGTAGTCGTTTCAAAGTAGTGTCCAGATTATTCCAAGTGTCAACTGTGCACGAAAAAGAAGAGTATTTATAACAATCAATAAAACATCTGAATGGCACAATGTTTAACGGATTGAATCGGCGAGTCACATGGGTAGGATGATTGGTGAACGAAATGGGTGTGGCTATGCGGACGGAATTGTACACGATGTTATGTAGCATGGTAAGCTGATCACACATACGTCTGTGTTATGAACGGTTTAGCAATAAAGCATGGTAGTACTCTGAAGGGGAGAAATCATGGTCATAACGGTTAAAAATGAATCTAATCGCTTTTCAGTGGACGGCCTCAAGTTTATTCATGTCAATTGCAAGATGTGGTGGCCACACAACAGACGCATATTCAAGAAGAAACCTGACCAGTGTTTTGAAGGCTACAAGCTTGCATTCTTTTGTGGTGCCCTTTAGCGTTCTTCTTAAGTAACCTAATTTCTTAAGCGATTTTGCAGAAATAAGGTCGATGTGTTTGTGCCACTTCAAGTTTGGAGAGAATATAACACCAAGATACTTAAATTCCTGAACTTTTTCTAGTGTGTGATTGGAGTCGCCATATCTAAATTTCAACGGCTCCTTTTTAATTGTAAATGTTATTGTCACCGTTTCCTGAAAATTAAGCTCCATTTGCCAAGTTCTGCTCCATTCTCAAAAGGAAGAAAACACATCCTTCAACAAAACTTAGTCAGTGACACTACGTACATTGGAATAAAATACACAGTCATCAGCGTATAGGCGGAGCTTAACTGGAGTGTTAATGACAACCTGAATAACATCGTTGATGTAAATGATGAATAAAAGGTGTCCCAAGACAGAGCCTTGTGGAACACCTGAGAAAATATGAGCTTGTGACGACTGTTCGTGGTTGTAGGGAACAAACTGACTCCTCAGGTGCAAATAATCCGTATTACAAACAAGTAATTTGTCAGCATATAGCCCTGTAAAAAGGTTACGAAGTTTGAGCAGAAGTCTTTTATGACATACCTTGTCAAAAGCTTTGCAGTAATCAATAAAAATGGCATAGACTTGTTCGTGGTTATTAAGTGATGAGACGATGTCATGTGTTATGATGGCTTATAAGCTCTAAGTATAATAAATCTTGAAATGTTCTATATTTTAAGGGTTATGACTCGCATCATGCTGAAATTAAAATCTTGATACTACTTAAAGTTCTTTTGACTTCTTTTGAATGCAAAAAAGAGAATTTACATAGAGGCCTTATTTTATTTTTAAAAAAATATTGGCCAGGTTAGTTAGGTCACAATAAATATGCCCATTTTTCTTTATATGTCATATATACTATTTGAATTCAATACGAAATTATTCAACCAAAATCACTATTTGCTTTGAACCTAAAATTCACTATTCGCCTATTAATTCGCATATGATTTTGTGAAAAACTTACAATTTTGCGCATTTGCCATAAGAGCCCCAGTAGATCATGCAGTGATTACCCTGACTTCGGCACAAGTGCTGTGATGCCTGCATGGAAATTCATGGGAGGGTGACGGCGGCTTCCAACGAACGGCGCAGGCAAGTCAACGCAACAAACCTACCAATGATAAATATCTCAATCAATCTAAATCATGTGCTGCCTGCATGGCAGTACGTGTGGCTTAGCGATTTAGCGCTGTAACCGTTCACGTAAGCGAACCAACCACGCCGTGCGCTGCCGCGCTCCTCTGCGCGAGACTGAAAATGCGTATAGCTCGTGAAAATGAAAACAACTTGCCGCCGCCGCATTGGCTCGACGAAATAGTCTTCACAACTTTGCGCGGTCCCGTGCTGAGCGAGCACGAAGAAAAAAATCCCTGGGCAAAGGCAAATTCATGCGTATACGTTAGAAGACGCGGCGCTGATGGAGTGAGCTTAGTAGGTGATGCACTGTATGCAACTTGCTAGGGGCGCGCTCATGTCGAAACATATGCACTCATGTCGAAGCCTGACGAGTTGTCCGTGAGCTGTGCCGCTACTTCAGCATGTATACCCTCTTCATTGTTCCAGAATGATTTCATGATAGGGGATATAGTCATGCGAATGAGCTAAAGTGTTTTTCCATGCAATGGCAAACATAGAAAAGGCTATGCACTTTCGGTAATGTTACAATGGTGTCATCACATATAATTTTTTGTTACTAACGGTGATGCATGTAAGGTGACAGACAGATTACTGTGTAGTTCCGCTGCGTTCCCGAAAGCACCTTTGAAAATTTGTCGTACGCGTATCGTGCTCAAGCGGCAACGTCTCCTGCAATCAACCCTCTGTTACACCGTTGCTACGATGTTGCTCTTTTGCCAACGTCAGTTTACTGCACTCTGTAGCCATTGCACCGAAAGGGGTCGCGATGCGGCAAAATAGTGCCCTTTCTGCCGGGAGTTGTGGTATTGTCAACAAAAAGGCGTGTTTGGGGCGTCTTTCTATCACACATCAGTAATCATCTATTTCGCACGCTTACCTCGCCTTATTACTGCGCGTGCGGTGCACCTCAGTCACGACCGTGCAGCTATCAGTGCAACACAGCATTCTTGATCGAAAAATGGCGAGAAAATTAGAAAGAAAACTGTAAAATCGGGGTCTTTCGAGCCATAACTGATATTGTGGGAACCTGGATGAATTGCAACCATCTAGGCTGCTTGAATAATCACTTTGATTTAAGTACACTGGTGTTAACTGTTAACACAATCAAACCAGTGGCCACATGCTCACTAGTCCTCATGGCAGGTACGAAAGCTTTTCTTTTTGTTTCGTAATTAAGCCCTACCACATAAACAAAAAGATACAAAAGCTTTGTTCATAATGTGGATTGAACCCAAGACATCACAGTCGCAAGCTCAACTATCAAAGTCTTATGCTTTCTGGGAAGTACAGATGGTGATTTTTTAAAATTTTTGTGTACAATTAATGACTATAGTAAAAATTGTAATGTTTCAACCTAAATATATGATTGAATAAAAGATTACAGGTGGAAAAAATTGCACCATACACCCCTAATCAATATATACCTTTCGCATATAACCGCCTGTAAAGATGGTTTCACTGCAGTGTAAAGGTGCTAAGCCGTGAAAACACCTATCCACAAAAAGTCCGTTTTGCCGTGAAGCCCCTCTTAAAGTTTAAAGGGGCCCTGGAACACCTTTAAGCATGGTCAGAAAGCGCTGCTGATCGGTAGTCGAGGCTACTGAGAACATGCGAGCCAAATCTTATAGCGCCACATGCGCCCTGCAAATCACAATGAATTCTCAATGTCAGATAAAAATTGTTCTTTTCTTTTGGCAAATGACCCCGCAAGCTCAAAAATTACTTGTCGCAGCCATTGTATCAGCCATCGGCTGATTTGAGCATGCGCGCTCGCTCGTTACTTTGGCTGCTGCGGGGAGCAGCCACTTGTAGCAATTGCAGCGTGCATCAAGTCTCTGCAACTCTGCTCGTACTGGGCGGATTCCAAAAATTTTTGTGGCGGTGAATTCGTGAGGCAATTAGCTTCTTTAGTGAATTCATTCCATGGCTACTTGAAAAAGTGTTGCAGGGCCCCTTTAAATGAGCACATAATACATCGAAATCGATTCATCATTTTATTAAGCTTAAAAGCTTGTTATGACAGCTTTGATGCTCCAAGCATAATAAATTTTAAAGTGTTACGTGTATTACAGGTCATAACTCTCATCCTACGGAAAGTTAAATCCTGCTACTACTCAAGAGTTGTTTCGACTTCCCTTGAACGTAAAAAAAAAGGCATTTGCATAGAGACCCCATTTCAAATAAAAAAAATATTGTGCAGGTTAGTTAGGTAAGGATGCCCTAAGGATGCCCATTTTCCTTTATGTGCATTATATACGATTCTAAATTATTCTATAAAAATCACTATTCGCTTCAAATTGACGTAGAACCTAAAATTCACTATTCGCACCAACCTATTCAATTCCGATATCAAAAATAGTCACCGTGTGTTGTTTTAAAGACGATAATCATTCTTGGGATACTTCAATGCAGAAATTTTGGTCAGTCTGTCTGTCTTTCTGTTTGCCAGTCTGCCAATTGATTCAGCCACCCGAGTGAAAGTTTAAGCCCATGCTGAACGACCATCCATTTTTGATCTCCTTGCTACGTTCATACTAGTGAACATTGTCAATTAAAAAGCAAATATTGCAAATATTTGGGCACAACATCAATAAGTGAGTATTAGGTAGTGTGTCTTTATTTAGAAAATGCTTAGATAAGCAATTCCAAAGACCGCAGCATTTATTACACTGCGCTGGCAATGGGGCATCATGGACTAATAAACGTATTTCCTACGCTTCGCTAAACCGACATGGTGCTGCCACCTTTCAGCTGCTCTGCATTCTAAAAAACTTTAGTTTCTCCATTTTACTGCCAGATGGTGTCCATATCTATCGCAGCGCCTCCAGATGGAAGACAATTGTTTTTCGACGTCCTTCACAGTGAAGCATGCAGATACGAGGCCAATTTTTTTTTTTCACGGTGCCACTTGCGCATTGAGATCGGAGCATTCCACAGTTCCCGTAGAACCAGTGAAAACTACAATGTTAATTTGTGTTACAGGGCTTCTTTATAGTTATGGAGTAATTCAAAATTGTATTGCTCTAATGGATCTATGAGTTACGCCCCACTAAAAATGCATGTTTCATCAGGCAGTGATTAAAAGCACCCCGCAACACTTTGAGGATGCCATACACCCAAAACCAACTACGTCATGTATCTATAAGTACATGGACAAAACTATTAGCCAATTAGAGCATCGAGCATCGTTATCTGCATAGTTAACACGGCCACTGTGGTGTGGCGCAACACACCAGCACTGCACTTAACACCAGCATGTTTGCGGTCATGCTGAAAGTGAACCATATGTTAAACGAAAACAAGAAAGCGCTGGAGGTCATGATGCGCTAAGTATGAATGCAGCTTGTTGCCCCTTTGTCGTAGCCCCCACTCCCTCATTTGTGCAGTTTCAGAGCGATCACTGGTATGAAAGGAGAGAGAGTGCTTAAAGTGCATGACAAATTTTGTAACTATGCTCATAATTGAGAGATTCTAAAATTTTAGCAGCAGTCGATTTATAAGGCAATAAACTCTGATAGAGAGGTCATTCCAGGATTAATTTGAAAAGTGTTGCACGGCCTCTTTAAGCATTGAAAATTGGGCAGGTTGGATTACATTCATTGTTAGGAGAGTGAGAGTACGTGAAACAAAGATAACAGACAGCACGAGTACTCCTGTTGTCTATTCTACTCTTTGTCTCATCCTTTTGTCTGGTAGCCACAATTAAATAGCCTTTGACCATAAGCAACCAGTACTTTAAGCAGAATTTCCTTTATTTTGACAGCAAGTGAGCACTTAATTGCTATTTAACTGTAACTTGTCACAAATCTTGCAAATCAATCATAGGTGTTAGAAGACCGAACTGAAATACATTTTAAGTTAGTTGATCATATACTCATACAGGCGGCTAGCTAACAGCATTGCACAAATTCTTGATTGGAACTCAAATAAATGTTGTAAATTAGGGAAACTCTCACCCTTAAGTGCAGTAATAAAATCAGAAAGCAGAACAAAAGCCAGTAGTGAAAGCACAGGTGACTAAATATACATAACAAACTTTCATACAAGTTTCTTATGTGCACCAACAATAATAAAAAGAAATTGAGTATGCAGATCTGTATAGTACTTTTCTTTAAGAAATTATGATCAAAGGGGCAGGCTGAGTGCCGGTTACACACCTGCAAACACAGCATACAAGCAGCGCAAGAATAAGAATCAAACCACTCCATGAATTGAAATACTAGGGCTAGTTATCACCCATGTTGTCTTAGAAGCTGCGCCCAATCATTCATCCAAAGCCTGAAGCTCTTGCGCTCTCCCAGCTTATACAGAAATCGCATTATTTTTCGAGTTTCCAAGGCCCATGCAAATCTCGTAATGCTTAATAATGTATGGAAGTTTATAGAGAAATACACGTTTTGTTAATCTCAAAATCTAGACAATGAGTTCATATTGTTATAAAAAAATTACAAGGCATGACAGTGGCTGACCAACACTTTTGCACTGCTCCTTTTTCGATATAGTAAATAACATAAATATTCGGAGTTCTGTCCGCCAAACAAAATAGAGTTCACAGGGTTTTTTATTGCTGCAAACATTCTACGAATTACCATGTTTGATAAAGGTCCAGCATTTCTAATTAATAACACATCATATAACATGTTAAATGGATATGTATCAAGAGATCTCTGAACCATTTTCGAGTTAGAAATTTCTTATATAGCTGAACCACCAGTCTACAGTTATCAGACAATCGGAACAATTTTTCGAGTCGTGCTTCAACTGCAAAGCTGCAACATTTTACGAATGGGGTGTTTCGACGTGCATAATTTCTCTTCATTCTGCTTGCCATGCATCCTCGCCAATTCAGTGCAGAGCTATGGGTGGCACCAACATAGTCTTCTCTATTGTTCGCTTCTAATGTGCCCTGCCAACTGTACAACACTGCATGTGTGGAAGCTTCCCCAAATTAATTAGTTGCGTACAACGGGGGAGGCCTCCACAATTCATGCAATAAAGTCAGCTACCACAATGCTGGAGCTATGGTATCTCCTCATCATGTGATCGACACACTTTCAACCCGCTGAAGTCCCGTGCAAGATCATGCAGACTTCACGAAGTGTGGACAACGATCTCGGCATGAGATTGTTTCTCTACTCGTGGCCTCCGCGATCGGCTGCCGGCGGCGGGCCGTTGCTCCGGCCGTCCCATTCGGCGCGAAAGCAATGGGAGCGGTGTAATTTTGCTAACTCTGACACACGCCGCGAGGCGGCGCCGTTAGCCTAAGGTTGAACGAGGCTCATTTCACCGACAGTGCCTGCGATTTCAGGTGTTCGCCAGTCTTTGTTGTCAAGTTTTCACTGCAGACAAACCTTGAGTATGTGCTCGATCTGTTTGTACTCGTTCCTGCAAGCAGTACAAAGTTAAGGTACGTACGTTTTTTAAAAGACTTCGTTAAAAAAGTTTGTTTTGCTGCAGCCGGTGTGGTTACGTGAATCGAATGAGGCAGCCCAAACTCCATTCGCATTTCCTGCAGATTGAATGCCAGTGTGCTGAATTCTTTTGTCACTTTTATGGCCTTTTCGCGAGCTATCACGGCGCTTCACCTTGTTATGCCTTGCCGGCTGTTTCGAAAGTACTTGGCCACAGTAAGCTGGGCTATTTTGTGTGTGAGTGTGTGCGCGCGTGTTGTTTCATGGCACGTGTGCTTGCGTGGGCGTTCGCTGCGCACGTGTGCATGTTACGTGGTGTGCGTGGGGGTTCGCGTGTGCGCGTGTGTGTGTGCGGGTGTGTGCATGCGTATGTGAATGGGTTCGCGGCGCGTGTTCATGTGAATGTGTGTAGATTCACATGTGCGCGCGCGCGCGTGTGTAGGTGCACATGTGAGTGGGTCCGCGGCGCGTGTTAATGTGTGTGTGTGTGTGTGT
This sequence comes from Rhipicephalus microplus, assembly GCF_043290135.1. Taxonomy (NCBI): domain Eukaryota; kingdom Metazoa; phylum Arthropoda; class Arachnida; order Ixodida; family Ixodidae; genus Rhipicephalus; species Rhipicephalus microplus. The sequence goes on from NW_027464618.1 coordinate 2,591,846, forward strand.
AGGTTCACACGCACGCTTTGAACGTGTGTGCGTGCGGGTGTGTGCGAGACAGAGTGAAAGAAAGCAGCGTAATATCGATAAGCGCTCGAGTGTTGTTTATAAACAGGTGATTGCAATTGTCGAAAGCTCTAAGCTAGTCTTCCGCGTGAACGAAGCGACCATGTGTACGAAGCGACCATTTTTTCTTGACTCTTGGTTTACTATCACGTATATGTTGCAGGTGTGCTTAGTGGTCTTACGTAGCTATCGCAATTTCGCTGCCTCATTATTTGCTGTGAGTAAAAATTACACGGTTTTCTGGCGTGCATTACACACCGCTGTCCGCTCTGCTTCTGTATTTTTTCAGAAGAATGTATTGCAGCGTGCCTTTCTGCAAGTCGGACAGGAAAAGAAAGCTCGGAATAAGTTTTCATGAATTTCCTGCGAACGATGACCGTCGCCAAGCGTGGCTGAAGGCGATATCAAGAAAAGATTTTGTCCCAAATGACAAATCATCGAGCAGTGTCGTCTGCAGCCTTCATTTTGCGGATTCAGACTACACTTTGAGGTCCACAAAGCTTCGCCGCCTCAAACGGGATGCTGTTCCGAGCGTATTTTCGGGATACCCAACCTACATGCACCCGCAAAAACCACCAAAACGGTGTAAATTGGAGCGAAAGGTACAGGACTTCCCTTCAGACAAAAAAAAAGGCATCAAGTTTATCAAGTTGCCATGCCAAAATGACTGGTTCAGCCTGTGACAGTGCAACCACCCCAGGCCATTCGTCAAATTCTGATGGCTCGTTGCCATCAGTCCCTGAAGGAAATACAGAGGCGAGTTTTCAAGGTGCGGGCCATGACGGAAGCCATCTGGGCCTACTAACTCAGTTGAATGTTCAGCGCAAACTTGTGATGAATTCCTTCCACGCAAGCAGTCAGATGCAAGGGCAATCAACAGAATGAGGGTGCAATTGTTTAGAAAAGCAGATACTGTAAGGAGACTGCAGCGAGAAAACAGCCGCCTAAAAAAGAAGCTCAGTGGTTATGAGAACAACACCGTCCACTCGGCAATCAGAAAATGCTTGGAGAAGGTTGGCACGGCCCAGTTCTGCCTAGAAGATTGCTTAGTGGAGCAGATCACCAATGCAACAAGGCAACGACCCGCACGGTCGCCAGACTTTGTGCGGGAATGTGTACTATTGTACTACTTGTCCCCCAAGGCGTACCGTTAGATACGCAACCGAGGCTTGCTTAAACTGCCGTCGAAAAACACCCTCCTTCGCTATGTCGGGAAGTCGAACGGTGAAAGTGGGGTCACACCACTAATGAAGGAACGCTTAAAGCAAGAGGTGGGCAACCTGAAAGAGCAAGCCCGGCTTTGCTCAATTATTGTAGATGAGATGTCCACCAGCTCTAAATACATATATGATCGCAAAATGGATTGCTTTTTTGGGCAACAAACGGCAAAAGAAAACAATGGAGCAGCAGAGAACACCAGCAACATCATGCTTGCCAACAAGGTGCTATGTTTTGTTGCTACAGGATTGTCCACAGCATACAAGATACCTTGCGGCTTCTTCTTCACGAACCGTCTAAGTGGCAAACTTTTGTACCAGCTTACAAAAGAGGTAATCTCTGAAGTTGAAAAGTGTGGTCTGTGTGTGTGCTCCGGATTGTCACAGATAACCACAAAATTAATGTTACGATGATGCGTCACCTGGGGAACGGCTCACTCAAGCCTGTTGTCACTCATCCATGTGACCCAGAAAGAAGCTTATTTCTGTCATTTGACCAGTGCCATACTATAAAAAATGTGCGAAGCCTTCTGCTTGAGGGGGAGATGACAGACGGAAGCCAATCAATAACGGGACAGTTTGTCAAGCAGCTGTATGAGCTACAAAAGAACGAGGTTGTCAAACCAGTTCGCTTCCTCACGCAGAAGCACGTAGAACCAACGAACTTTGAGAAGATGCATGTCGGCAGAGCAGTGCAGCTGTTTTCAGACGATGTCATCTCGGCACTTCCTTTTTTGAAGGAATACCCGAGTCGCCACCCTCAGGCAGAGAAGTTCAGAAATGCAGAGGCGACAATCTTGTTCATGAAGATGATGCAAAAGTGGTTCGCCATCCACAATGTAGCAAACCGAACTGCGCATGTGCACATGAGACAGCCTGACCAGATGCACTTCTTTTGCGCGACTGACCAACGCCTACAGTGGTTGGAAAAGGACTTTCCAGACTACATCGAGGCTCTCAACAATGCCTGTAAAAGGAGTGGGAAGAAGTTTCTAAGCGCAGAGACTTATGAAGCTATTTTACTGACGAGCAAGTCTACGGTTTCATGTGTAAAGTTCCTTCTTGAGAGCGGTTTCTTTTATGTTTTGACGAGGAACCTTTCAAGCGACCCTGTGGAACTCCTCTTCAGTTCTCTACGGCAAATGGCCGGTGGCAATGACTGCCTGGATGCAAGAGCCGTGACGTTCAGCCTGGAGAGGATCTTGAGGACTGGCAACCTCTGCCCATCCCAGTCTTCAAACGTCGAGGGCGGGCAGGCTGTCTTGAGGTAGGTACACGTGATCTGATGCTTTAGGGCAAGTGCTCATGGTTGGGCAGGTTGCCTTTGCTTTTAACAGGACCCCCATAATTTTTCATGGCCTCACACAACGCATAGCATGCGTTGTGTGCAGCTACTACTGTTGTAGCCAGCCTACTGATTGAGATTGTTGTGTTTGAGCCACGTGAGCACTCAATGTCATCTGCTCATATAGACAATGTTTCAGGAGGATAGAGGACTGCTGCTCAGAAGTGATTGCGTTTAGGTATTTTACGTGTGTTTTGCAGCATACATGGCGCTTCCATGAGCGCAACGTCCCCTGTACTGGATGTTCCAGCTGAAGCAACAGCACAAGCTGCCACACCTGTTTCGACTGAGACATCTCAAGTTGCCCTAGCCAGGTATGCCGCATCAAATGTTTTTCAAGACTTAATGCTTGCTTGCCTGGCTGTTCTTCTTTTCCAGCCAGCAGCCTTTTTTCTAATACATGTTTTGCACATCTTTTTTAGTTGCACTGCACCTGAAGACGTTGTGATGGAAATCGACGGGCTGTTTACACCACTGAAAGCACTGCCTCGTAAGTAGATGAGTAGAGGCTCATTTGAGTATTATTAAATGCAACATAAAACAAAAAGCCACCATCTTCACTTGCTTTATCTGAAGGTTATCTGCTGATTGTTAGCAACGCACCAAAATTCATGTTGATGAGGGCTGGGTGGAAACAGTGATGCATTTGCATTACACACAAGATCTGTCTTTATGGGCTGTCTAAAATTTGCTCTGTTTACATTACTGCCAAACACAATTTTTATGCTCTCACTGGATACTTTTTATTCTGGTGTTTCTTTTCATATCTGCTTATTTTCTTTTTTCTTATTTCTATTTCTGCTCAATAAAATGTTTTTACCACCACCACCACAAAAATGAAAACTACTGATGTGCAATGAATTCACTTACGCTTCACAGCGGCCCTAGTCTACGTCAAAAATTAAACAGCTAAATGGCTCCCGTAACTACTTCTATCTACTGCATTGATGAGCGGTTGTAATTTTTTTATTAAACGTCTCACGCAGGCTGCGAAGGCTGAGTTTTCGTCCTCTGCGCCCGCCCGCGCCAGGGGAAGCCAGAGAAAGCGACCTTAGGCTACGCGCGCCGCGGTGCGGCGAAAAACGCGGCCACGCCCCCTTTTCAACTTACGCTCACTCCGGGCGATTGGGACGGCCGGAGCAACGGCGCGCCGCCGGCAGCAAATCGCAGAGGCCACGCTCTACTGCTTCATACAACATCGTACTGCCATCTTCGTAAAGCAATACAGTCATCTTATAGTGTTGTAATGCACGTGCTTATTTTAAGTGTTAAAAGAAGGTCACCGGTGGTTTAGAGACCATGTCATAAGAAACACGATCAAGTCGTATTCATTACAAGTACCCATTGCTGCTGAGAACATTGTAAGCCAATGGTGCACTCAAGAGAGGACCACAATTCACAGTAACTGCACTTCTACTTCCTAATATTCTTGATGGTGCATCATATGACAACAGAATATATTACAGCTCAAGCAAGCACAGATCATTTTTCTTACACTGCTTTCCACAGCAGAATATCAAAAGTTATGCTTTTCTAAAGCACGTCTTGACGCGAACTCTTCTACCAGTGTTTCTCTCTTCCTAGACGAACTGGTAACTTGATCTTCAAACGACATGCACAGATCATATCCGATGAAAACGACTCCTCCGACGAGCAGTGCCGAAGTTGCGAAGGGCGAGTAACACTAATAGAGAGTCACATAAAACACCACACTTAAATTTACAGTTCACCTGACCAAACTGTCTCTCCTAGTCACTGTCTGGCTTGCTTGAAGAGCTGGTCCCCACTTGGCCACCTGAAAAGATTTAAGGACACTTAATTTGCAGAGGTGCCATGGCCAGAATGGAATTTGGAGCAACTTTTCAAGCTAGGAAATTCCAACATAGAGGAGATTACAGGAAAACTCTGTCTTTGAGCGCCAAATCCCAAACTCTGAGCAGCAGACAAGCCTTCCTTTAACAACAGAAGTGTACAAACAAAATATATGTCAGCGAACTTGTGCACATGAGCTCTACTACACTTCGATAAAAGCGGTCTGTTGAACCACCCACAGTGTAAATGATGATGACATAACCTTTTTTAAAAGGTGATATCAACAGCTTGCCCATCAACATGCCCAAAAAATTTCTATTGTGAAGGAATAGGCAACAGTACACAACTTCACTCATCCAGGCCATTCTGCAGTGTTACAGAAACCCCAATGTAAGGCTAACTGCACGAACTCATCTCAGCTGGTGTGCAACTTTTGATGTGCCTATGCTGACACAGTGCGAGAGGCCACTCCCAAGCGCACAAGCGTTCGTGCAATCGGAGAGGTGGATGCGCTAGTACAATGTAGAAACTTACAACCTAACCACTAATAGTGCAGAACCAGTTACAATGCTGCGTTTTTCGACTCCCATTCACCGTCCCGTAGAACCCCATGTATACACATACCGCTTATTGTGCAGTCCCCCAAGATGCAAGACCGGTTATAATGTAATTGTCGGAAAATCTTTGTGACAATCGCGGTAGAGAGTGCAGCTCTAAAAGGAGGCGTGCTGAGTGCTCTGCTGGGAAGCAAGAGAAGAGGTCATTACAGAATGGGAGAGGATGCGGAGTGAATGAACGAAGGGCAGAGGGAAGAAAAAGAAAAGGACGAAAGACCGTGGCACGCTGTGTGGGCTAAGGGAGGAGGCCAGTTGCCTAGGCGACGGTTAAGTCTTTGCACTAACGCCGACATGGCTATACAGTATATTAGCGTAGCTAGCGTGGCTCCAGCCACGCGCAGCTCAACATGGCACGTGCGATCCCATCTTTATCAACTGCGCTTAACAGTTTACTGTCAGGAAAAGCGGCGTTGTTATCGTGCCTGCTACAGATATTGCGTTTTATACATTATCCGTAAATTTGGAACCTTTGACAGATTTATGACACAAGCTTTCGCCTTTGCTGCCAGTGCACTGTTTTACTAAACTTCGTGGGTTTTCATTGTAGATGATCTCCCGGCTGCGAACGCGTATTTCGCATCAGGCATGCTGTTCTTAAATTAGGGCTTGAGTGCAGTCATTTCGACACTAGATGTTCATGTCTTGGACAAACTTCCCGCGGCAACATACCCAACAGCAGGACAAACCAAAGCCTAATCGGCGTTGGTTGCACGTCGGTAGCGGTCGCGTGCAATCTAAGTTGCAGTTTGGCTTGAGATTAACGACTCTTTGCAATGACTACATGAGACGAGACACATATCGTTAATGAAAACGAGGGTGGCTTGTGGATTTGCAATGGTGATTTGCGATTCGATTGCAACATCTTGAAATAAGATCCGCACCCGTGATATTGAATGATTAGAGTCTTTCAGAACGTGAAATTACGGACGCGATTCGACATTTTGTGTAATGCGCATAATCGAGGCGGTCTGAGAAGCAGTCACCGAAGTTTCGCGATGGCACAACCTCTTGTTAGACACCCCTTCCCCATCCCCTTTTGTGTACATTTATTTGGTAACGCGTGTATTTGGACAATTTTAACATTCAGAAATGAACAATTTTATTTAAGATTCAGAAATTTCGGAGGTGGTAAGCACCATGCACCGCACGCTTTAATTCTCGGACATGCAAGGCTCAACCAGTTTTGCGCTACTGAGGCCCTTGAAAAAGGTTGTTTTGGTTATAGCGTGGTACCGCTTATAGTGCGGATATTTGCGACTCCCGCAACTTACATTATAAGTGGTCTATACAGTAATACTGACTGTCATGCACCACAAGTAGTGGCATTGAAATGGCTCACTATCAACATTTGGCATTATGCTCAGGCATTTCGAGGTACCTCAAGGATGTTCACAGTGAACAACATTCAGCACTGTTGTAGGAATCAATAGGACAAACACTAATGCCAGCTGTTCACTGCAAAGCAGCTCACCGGTCTCTGCCTTGTGGGTCTTCATGTGCAGTGCCCGATGGTCCTGCCGGGCAAAGCGCTTGGGGCACATGGAGCACTTGAACGGTTTCTCTCCGGTGTGGGTGCGAAGATGCTTGACCATGGTGGAGCTGAGTGCAAACGCCATGGGGCACATGGAGCACTTGAACGGCTTCTCTCCTGTATGTGTGCGTAGGTGGTCCATCAGGTTGCTCTTCCAGCCGAACTTGCGCTGGCAGAAATGGCACTCGTACATGGGCCGACCGTCACCGGGCACCCGGTACCACCCGACGGGAGGCTTGCCACCGGCCCGGTCATTCGGAAGCTCGTCTGAACGACGTGGCTCCATTGGCAGGGGTTGCTGCACCTTCAGGACGATTACGGACAAGTGTTAGTTTTTAACTAGACGTGGGCAACGATAATTTCACTGGAAACTATGAAAAGTGGTGAACACAAGTTGCGTTTACACAGCGAAACTTCAGGCAAACTTGTGCTGTCTTATACTTCGAACCTGAGAGGGCACTATAATGTTGCCAAGTTGCCAGACGTTTCTTTAACTATTCATGCAATCAAGTGCAAGGCAGAAGATTGCAAGTGGTGTGCCATGAATTTGAATTTGAATTACATGGCCAGAAGAGGTTAGGTGTAACACGGTGTACAGAGAAGGCTATTATAATCATCATAATTACCTGCTGCACTTCAGCCTCTGTTGGTGGTGGCAGCTCATCCGGACTTGCCCTGCCTCCCTGAGAGTGCTCCTGATCAGGGTAGGAAACCTCAGACGCCAGCAGCCCACGCAGCATCTGGCCTTCTTGCCGCAATGTGCCAGGTGTGTGTTCGTCAGCCACGTGAGGCCGCAGAATGTTGGTTGGCTGCGCCTGCGTCACCACTTGGGAAAATGCCTGCGGGAACCTCCAAGGCTGCGCGAGGGAGGCTCGCATCGCCATTCCCCGCATGGGCACGCGCATTGACTCTGGAAGACAATGCAGCACCATCACTCAACTTGCATGTATAAAGTTCTCACCTGAGCCTACCTGCTAAGAGGGGCCCGGCAACACTTTTCCACGTAAGCATCACATAACCTCAAGTTCAGTATCAGAGTTCGTTGCCTCAGAAATAAAGTGCCGCAAATATTTTTTGGTTTTGCCAAATACACATGAACTTATCACTCACATTACATCCCTGGAAGACTGACATTAAGTCCTGGAAGTGTGACGTGCTGCCTACTATGCTACCGAGGCAGACAAAACATTGCCCCGATACACAGAAAAAACAGGGGGGAGGGGGGTGACACAGGGCAGGAAGTTATGTTGGTGCATGTGAGGACCTTGAGCACTTTTTTTTTTACATTTTTCTCCTCTAATGTTGGCTCAGTTCTAGTGTGGCCGTAGGAGCTGATGTAATTTTACAGTGTGTAATTCTAGAACAACTGTACAGTGTGACTCCGGTATGTGGCAGCACCGCAAGGCAGCCCCGGTAACTATGACAGCACAGGAAGCTCATATTAGCCACAGCCATGTTTTCAGCCAAGATGACGCGGTCGCACCCGTCATTAAGAAGGCTCTTGCCAAAGCAAGAGCCTGCGATTTATAGTTGTCCTTCAAGCTTAAGTGTAAACTCCTTGTCAGATGCAATGCCACAATATTTGGCTCATATGTTTAGAGGAGCTTCAACTACCATTCAGCAGTGTTTTCTGACCAAGATCAAAACTGTCGCAGGAGCCCTTCCAAAGGGCTGTCACCAGGCCTAATTGAAAAGGTAAGAAACAAAATAGTGCTTTCTTAAAACCATTTTACATTTTTTTTTGTTTAGAATGGGGTCATTATCATTAAAGGAGTTAGCACAAATTGAACTTGTATGTTTACAAGCTATTAGGAGGGGAGAAACACTATAATTAGACAGCCTTTCCCATTTGGGTCAACTATTGTTTTCAAGTGATGTGTAAGCCCCTTACTTCATCCATGCTTCCTGCTTCGCAATGGCACTCCTCTCTTTGTATTTCTGTTCTCTCTTTTAATGATGCTTTCCAGCATATGTCCAATGTCTCAAGCGGTAGAATTGCATGAGCCATATTGTACCAAGATCTGCGACGTTCCGAGGAGCTCCTCTTGCCAAGAGCATTCATAAAATTTTCACTCATGAAGTGTGAGTCAACTTTCATGACTGTCTCAAAACATGGCTGCCTCTAAGCAAGTGTGCACCGGTGTCTGAAACTTCCATTGCTTTAGCATAAGCCATTTTGTTACACACGATCGACACTAAGCAATTTACACACCACACATACTTGTTTGCAACGTCCAAGCCTGGTCAGGGGCACTTTAAAGGGGCTCTGCAACACTTTTTCAGCAAGGTCAGAAAACGCTACGAACTGGCTGTCGAGGCTCTTGAGAACAGGCAAGCCAAATATTATAGCGCAGCACGATGTTTGAAATTCACAATAAATTGTCAAAGTCGGCTAAAAATTGCTTTCTCTTCTCTAGACAAATAACGCTACAACTCAAAAATCCCTCAAGACAGCCATTGTATGAGCCATTGGCTCGTATGAGCATGGTGTGCTTGGTCGTCACTAGAGCTGCCGAGGAAGGCTGCGACTTTTCTACGCATGCACGTGCGATTGCACTGAAAAGCCGCATATTCAAAGAAAAAAAAGATACTGTGGTCAAGGTCATGAGGCACGTGTGACGTATTCTCTTTCCCCATGCCATCCCTCCCTGCTTGGCTTCCAGTGCTTTCGTCGGAACAAGAGAATGCAATTGAAGCGTGCGACTAATCTTTGTAACTCCACTCACACCGAACAAATTATAAAAATTCTTAAAGCGGTGAACTCGTGAGACATTAGCCTTTTTCAGTGAGTCCAATCCCTGGTTAGTTGAAAAAGAATGACACCATATCCACGAGGTGCATGGTAGAGAGTGGGGCGAAGCTGGGTCAGCACGCCGCTTCGGTTTCCCGTTGTCGTATTGCAGGGTCATCGCGGCATCGCCACGCAGCTTCATGGCACGCTTCGGCCTCCCGCACCCGCACAGCGAGGTTGCTTCTTTGAGCGGGAGCGGCCATTGCTCTGCGTGCACGGCGCTCGACAGCCTTGTCTATCTACCAACCCCCTGAACGCGTGATCGCCAGAACGGCGTTTTTATTGCACTATAGAGCGCCCCCCTGGTGCACGGTGCTGCCAAAGAACACGCCCTCGCAGTGGCACGATTATCTCTCTCTCCTTCCGTATGGGTGACGTAAATCCTGTTCGCATAAAACTCACCTTTTATTATTATCTTTTGCTACAAAACGTCCTCTAGTGTGGGACAATTTTAGATTTTTCAGTGTATATGCATTTTTTCTATGGTACAAGGAGTGCTATCTATGGCCAGATGAGAGACTCAACAAGCGGTGGTAACAAAAGATAACGGGACGATTGGGTGACACCACAAAGAGCTTTGCCCCTAGAAGTGTTGCAGAGCCCCTTTAAGTGCAGTATATGTAGCACTTACAAGTCTGAATATTCTCTTTGCTATGAACCTTCACCACTGAGTGTAGTGCTGAAACTACATTCCATTATTAAACTTCTCAGTGCGAAAACTTTTGATAACTAACACAAGAGCTTGTCCTCTTCTCTTGTGTTAGTTGTCGGAAGTTTTTGCACTGAGAACTTTAATAATGGATTACCAACTAGCCCAATCCCACACTTTACTACATTTTAGCAGCTTTCAGGCAGGGGAAACGCCAACTGACCTGTGTGGATCCGCATGTGTAACCCCATGCTGTGCTTCCAGGCGAAGCACTTTCCGCAGTAGGGGCACTTGAAGGGCTTTTCGCCCGTGTGAATTCGCTGGTGCGGCACCAGTTGGCTGCGGAAGGCAAACCGCTTCGAGCAGTACTGGCACTGCAAGCGACCTGTCTTGGACCCACCGTCCCGAGGCTCGTTTGAACCACTGTCGGCAGCCGATCGCAACACCGGGTCGTAGACAGAGCCATAGCCAGTACTGCTGGTGCCCCAGGGGTCTGTTGACGAGGCTCCCATAAGTTGCTGCTGCCATGCTGAGAGTAAACGACATTAACCCCTTAAGTGTCCTTGACAACCACAGCTCGTGTTATGCAATAGTAGTCGCTTGCCGTTCATGACAAGCACACCTCGTCACAGATATTTCACTATTTGCTTAACTGCTTTTTGTAAACGATGACCATAACAGGATATTTCTGTTTCACACATAAATAGATGTACATACCTAATGTAACAATTAGTCAAGTATATTATGCCATGCAATCTTTTCAAAACCACATCTGTGTTTTAGACAAGCTACTGAAAGATTTCAGACCATAAAAAAATTTAGCCATTAAGGTTCTATCGGTAAAAAGAAATGATTAAGCACTTTATGCTAATAAATCATCTACCCACTTTTATGTTTGGTGTCTACAACTACATCCCTAGAGTTTGACATACACTTCAGGTTTAGCACGGCATAAGCACTGATGCTAGTACTAAATGCATGCCAATTGATCCAGTCCTGATCTTCAAGTGAGCCAAATGAACAGATAACATTGTCCAGACAAATGCACCATGGAGTACCCCTTGCTAGTTCTTAATAAAACCACTCTTCCCCATTTTTGCAGCTCAAGCTATCATTGCTTACAGCTCCCAAAAACCAGGAACCAAAGTGAAAAAGACATGCATCTACCAAATGACATGCAAAGCTTCTTTCATTAAACTGTCCTAACCTAACTAACCACTAACTGGATGAAATGTGTGCATTTCAATGTATACATAATGTAGGTAAAGTGCACATGAGTTGCGCATAAATAATAACCTTTTGATAAGGTAACGTCATTACTCCTCTAACGTAATAGCAGTGTAATGTGATTACATTTAGCCAGATGTAATTTGTAATGCAAGTTTATTACATTTTAAACAGACTTAAAACAGCAATTACCAATTTATTTAATTACCTTTTATGAGTAATATTGCCACCCCAAACTTAGCAAGTCAGAGGGGAAGAACAGCACTGATTACAACACTCTAATAACTAAAACAAAACACGCATGAATGAGCCAATGTGAAGAAATTGCACAAGTTTAGACACGCACTAAGTTTTCAGACAAAAAAAAAAGACACATTAAGAGACCTCTTCCTGACAACCATGAATTCAACACACACAGACGTGGTCACTGCGAAGCATTTCCCACAAAAACACCGAGTCACATAAATTTGTCTCATACGGCAGCCAACTAATTTAACTTTCTATAAAATAAAGTGCTTCAAATAATTTCAAACAAAAGGAAGCGCAAGTAGGCAGCAGGATGAAACAAAATATTCCATTTTCCTGCAATCCTTACCGGCAATTGCACGCAGTGCCACAACGGCTTGTGCCCGCCAATCGGCATTGAAGAGATTTGGTAAAGGACAGTAAAGTTCAAAGAGGACTTGGGTCAGTTAGAAACGCGTATACTTTTTATTAAGCTTCCATTCAATCGCTACCATGAGGACAGTAATCATAAGAGGACAATAGAGAAGCTCTTCTTGTCATTGACTCTTCTGATTGGCTGATATAACCTACAAGCCTTGCAGCATTAAGATAGCGTACCACTGTAGTTGAACACGCATGTAATCAATGCACAGAGCTTACATGTATTAGAAGCATACTGCACCGCTCAAACTCTTGGGCAACAATTCTGTCTCTACTGAACTGAACCCACCTCCAACTCTCGCTGGCCAGTGATAATTTGTAAGGTGGTGCCACACTACGTACAATTGTCCACACTACGCTTGTACTTCGATTGCAACAATATGGAGCCCACTTTTTATGAAAGCCAAGGAAAGTGCAATCAAGTCGTAACTTCCCCTGTTCATCAGAAACCAATAGGTGCGTCTCAAGATATAATCAAGACATGAAGGCGCTAAAGCATTGTCAGACATACTACCACAGTTGACAACCGCACAAAAGGCAAACAACTGGAGCTCTGCCAGATCTCAGTTGCACTCGCAGGCCTGGTGAAGGCAAGAGCATCTCTCAGCACTGAGGAGCTGATTAAGCTTGAGTAGCGTTCTGAAATCACCTGTGGGACGTGCACGGGGCATGCAATTTCAACCCACAGAATCTACCATCTGTCGCAGTGAACGCAAAAGTGAGGCAGGGCAGTAAGGTGGTGGGGTGGCAGAGTAAAACTGTGCATATATCAAGTTTTGCGGCTCCAATATTTGTGAAATCCCACGGCCAACACACCGTGCAGGGAAGAGGTGCAGGAAAGCAGCCATATTTTAAATTGAATGCTCATCCCGTGAGCAAATGCATTTCCAGAGATGATCATGAAGTCTATAAACAGTTTAAGTTCAGACACAGCACATGAGCAGCGTCAAATCTGGCACAGAATATGCAACAGGCAACGAATCCTCCGTAGGCCAGTGGCCGTAGCATCACCGAATAATCTTCTTTAGCAACTTCTCTGAGCAACCTCGAATTAAAGTACGAGAGCATTTCGCACCTTTTCACCACTAGATGACTTGCGATCAAAGCTCCTTAGACAGATGAGAGAAGCTCTATCATGAGCAAATTCTGCTTTTTCTAAAACTTTTGCAACACGTCACTACAAAAAATTTTGGCAAAATGACTGGATATGACTGAGACAGAACTTCACCAAAGATCTTTCCACACACTTTTCCACCAGTAAAGTTTGAGCACAACATTGTATATGCAAGAGAATACTTGCCACCACTGCATAATATCTGTTTGCTAGTTCAGTGCAACACTTGCCAAACCTACGACACCAAAATGAACACCAAAAGCTCTCTTGTACAGCCTAGTACCAGCAAAATACTGTTATCTTCGAAAAGAGTTAGATGCCATATACAGGTAAGCATAGGCATCCTTCAAATTAAATGCTTTCAGAACGCTAATCAAGTGATCAAGAAATAAATTACGTGGGGTGTTTTTTCAGGCATAACTGCTTTATTTCTGGAAAAACCCCAAGCCATACAAACCTCACCAAATGTGAGGGATGAACAAAAAGTGTGCCCTAGTACAAACAAACGAAAAGTCGTGAACATGCGTCCTTCATCGAATACTGGCATCAACAGCTTCTCTGTTTGCCCCTAAAATAAGATATGTCATGGTGCACACCTATTACAAACATGAGGAATACAAACATGAAGACAACAGAGGTGACCACTCAGAAATGCAATCTTATCTGCCCGCACAAACAGATGTTTAAATGATTTGATTCCCGGTGACGATCGCAACTGAACAACAAAGTGCATACCATAAACTTCTCCGGTAAAAAAAAAAGATATATCTACACTAGTGAATACACTATACAGCCCCTAAAATATAATACACAAACACCAGCATGCTAATCAAATACAAAGTGAAGACCTCATTTTCCTTAAAAAAATCACAAATAGTGCAACACTTCTATGCATTTTCAAAAACAAAGTGTGTTATTAAAACAGAATTACACATCTGTGAACCCTCTTTCTGTAACTTTTGTTGATGCAAGCATCATACCAAGCAAGCGCTGCTTAAATGTTAATGACACTAACTGTTAACTAATTGCCAATTCAATAAATTTGTAATTTTTATATTACACTCACAATTATGTGCATTTAGATAGCAAAACATGCACAAATAACATAAAACATACAGTGCCCAACTTGGCAGTTGAGCGACTATGGCTTTGTAATGATCAACATAAGATCAAATCCAGGACACAGCACCTATACACCTACAAAACGAGACCATAAAAGCTAGCCATGTACACTGGCTAGCTTTTTTACATTAACTGCAACATGCCTGCCATAATTTTCCAACGCATATTATTGAAAATTTTTATGGGAACGCTCTTATCATAATAAAAATACAGTTTAATCAGAAGAAATTGACTACCGCTCGCATGTACAACTGAATCTACAAACTAATTCACTGGCAGATCATCGTGTCCACTCGTGACTTGCCGAAGCCACGCTATTCACTTCTTTCTGCTTCTTGTGTTTGCTTTTATTGGGATAGCAATTATATGGACACTCTTGGCTGGATTTTGCCGCCGGCGCCGGTGTCATCGTTGACATCGACGACGTCGTCACTCAGCCTATATGTATATGTATCTATATACCTATGAACGCAAGAAAGAAACATAATCCAGAAAATAACTCCGGCATGCGGACTTGAACTTGGAACCTCTGAATCGCGTTATCACTGAGCCACAAAGGAGCACCTTCTTCAACGTTCAAATGGCAAGCTATCTGTATCTACCACTTAATGCTGCTGATGGGAATCTTGGGGGAACTATAGTGTTTTCAGCATTACCAGCAAGATGGCACAATGAGCATGCGTCGCCACATCGTCCCGACGTGGCGGCGCACTCTCATCTTTTACATGTACTTTGCGCTACAGAGAGGAGAGGGTGACGCTCACTCGCGTGCCTTTTTTTCGCAATGGGAGGATCGTCTATTTTTGTTGGCCTTGGGCTTTCATTGGAACGATTCGGTTGTAGTTATCGGGCGCACAAAGGTCACTGCAATCGTTGCACAGTCTCCGTTTGCGAAAAGAGCGCGCTTTTCATACACAGCGAAGTAAACAACTGAGACACTTATTCGTGTTCATCTGTACCTGTGAGTATGTTTTGTGCGTCAATTGTGCGTGAGAAACGCAGGGCACATTTTTATCTGCTTGCCATTCTGTGCATGGCCTTCAAATTTGTTGCTATCACGTTCATTGCTTCACAGCTGCAGCAAAGCTGTGACTTTTTTTTTTATATGTGAAATCTTGTTTAAGTGGATAGCATGGGACTTCGAAAAAAATCAGCATACCAGCTGAATGACCCTGAGAAAAAAGAAGACTTCCTCCATTAATGTACATCTACCTAAACAAATTCGTTAGTTTCATCCCCCTGTTAAAGAAAAGCAACATAGAAGCCACAGTTACCACTCCCTCATGACTGATAGGCAAACATTACTGCTAAGAACCTTCTTTACGTGAAATCACTGTATGCTCTATGAATGAATATATCCGGTGAGCTGCCTTACCACTTGACAGCAAAAAACTGACCCGACGAAGCAATCACGTTATCATGCTATCACATGACGTTATGTGCCATTGTTATTATCAATGTCACGCAATGTGGAGATTTAAATAATATTAGCATCGACATAGTAATCAGACCCAGGCACAGCATGTTTTGCATTTAATGCAAGTGACAAGACTTGGGTGCCCCTATAGCTCTTTTTGTATCCAAACATACTGTTTTCGGACAAGCATTGAAGACCCACTGCAATGGTCTAGTGGTCACGGCGATTTACTGCTGACCCAAAAGTGATGAGATTGAAGTCCGAACACGGTGGCCACATTTCAATGGAGGAAACATTCTGCTCATGTGCTTAAATTTTGGTGCAAATTTAAAGAATTCTGGGTGATCTAAATTTCTGAAGCCATCCACTATGCCACTCACAATCATGTTGTGGTTCTAAGATGCAAAACCCAATCATTAATTAAACATAACTGTGCACATATCACCGTTACAAGATTTCCAGCAAGCTGGCTAGCAACTAATGGTCCACCGCTAAACAGCCACAAAGCATGGCACCAATACGATTGCTTTTCATTCTTGACAGCTTCAAACACTGCATATCTGTGCTTGACACACCTTTCCATTGCTGTCGAGCTAAACAAGACATGCGTATTGGCACCACATGCACAAGCGGGCCAGACAGGCTTGACATCACTTGGCGTTTTTCACTTTTCAAGAAGGAGGTGCTGGCATTCTTCCCAAGATACATTGCAGCTGCACCGAAGAATTTAAGACAATCTCTAATCTCTCTATATGGCACATCAACTGTCTAAGCTTCAAATCGCTGAAATGTATCGAGGCTATTTCATACTATGCATGTTTTAGCCAAGCCACGCTTCACACAGACTACAAATTTTTTATCCAAGCATTAAATTAGCGTTGAAATTTTCTATTAGAAACCCTCACAGACTGTGCTGCTGTGTTTCTCTCCAGATAGTACTGCATGAAACTATGCGATATAGAATGGGCTGTACCACATTTACAGTAAAGAATGATGACAGGATACAAATGTTAGAAGTGTGGGATGTTTCGATGTTACATCCTGAAGAGATTTGGTGAAAATGAAAGCACCTTGATTATGAACAGTTAGATAGCCGACTGAATAAATAAATGCTGGTTTACAGGGTTTATAAACCAAAGCAGCATTGTGACTATGAGAGCTGTCACCACGAGAGGATCCAAAATACTTTTGACCCAGAGTTTGTTAACATGTGCCAAACTATAATTACACAGACATCTGTGAATTCTAACACTCTGGCAGGTAGTAAAACCCTCAACCTCACACACAGTGGTGGTTCATACAAAGTCCTAATGAGCCAATTTTTCTAAGAAAATTGCAATAGCAAATACATACTAAAGAATTCTGGACACAATTTTGATCACAGGACTGGTTCTTCACAACTGTTCTGCAAGACCACATGATAATGATGATGATAATAATAATAATGCTAATAATCTCAGATTTAATATCCTAAAGCCACAATATGATTATGAGAGATGCTATAGGGGAGTGAGTGGGAGGAGGAATACACTTTATTGTAAGAAACCAGCAGGTTTAGGTGGCCGGGCTTAGGCCTCCCATGAGGGGACATGAGTGAAGAACTTAATTCTCTTCCTGCAGGTTACTGGGCTGGGTTCCGGTCTAAGAGTCAGCTGTGAGACCATGTCTCTCAGCAGCTTCCTTGGCGTGCTGGATCGACCAGAGTTGATTATCTAGTCCTGAGCTGAGCAGCACAGTCTACCAACGCTTCCGAAGGTTCCCATTGGAGGGGAGGCCGCGTCTCTCATATTGCCAACTAGTGCTGGACACTCCCAGAGAATATGTGCCAGTCTGGCCCTATTACTACAATACTTGCACGAATTAGGCACGTGACAATATATATATATATATATATATATATATATATATATATATATATATATATATATATATATATATATATATATATATATATATATATATATATGTGCATTCATGCACCGGGGCAGAAAACACGACATCATCGAGGTAAACTAAGCATGTGTGCCACTTTAGACCGGTAAGAACAGCGTTCATCATTCTCTGGAATGTCGCAGGTGCAGAATCGAGGCCGAAGGGAAGCACTTTGAATTCATATAGGCCATCCGGTGTAACGAAGGCGGTTTTTTCACGATCTCGTTCATCAACTTCGATCTGCGAGTAGCCACTTTTCAAGTCTATCGATGAAAAATACTTGGCCCGCCGCAGTCTGTCGAGGGAATCGTCGATGCGAGGCAGCAGATAGACGTTTTTTTTTAGTCACGCTGTTAAGTTTCCTGCAGTCCACGCATAAGCGCAGTGATCCATCTTTTTTCTTCACGAGCACGACCGGAGATGACCAGGCACTTTTCGAAAGTTGGATAATGTCATCTTGCAACATCTCTTTGACTTGAGCATTTATAACGTCCTGTTCCTTTGCCGAAACGCGGTAAGGGTGTTGTTTTATGGGCGAGGCGTCGTTATGCGTAATTATTCGGTGTTTGATGATCAATGTCTGACGAACCTTCGAGGTGGACGCGAAGCACTATTTAAATTGATATAGCAGTTCACGTAGCTCGGTCTGTTGTTGTTCCGAGAGGGTCGAGTTGACATCAACTTTTCCAAGTAGTAAAGTCACGACGCTTGGTGTCGGTCGAAGCCCGTCGTTGGCTGATGTAGATGCGAAGCATTCAGAAACGTCTGCAATAGGGTAATGAGTGCGGCGAGTTGGGCAGGTTGGTAACGATGCATGACTAAGAAATCTTAGCGCCACAGAACGGAAACAAAAGAAAGAAACGTAGACAACGTTGTCTACGTTTCTTTCTTTTGTTTCCGTTCTGTGGCGCTAAGATTTCTTAGTCATGCAATAGGGTAGGCGAAAGCGATGGCGGTGTCACGAAACAGGTGCCGGTACTCGTTACTGAAATTAGTCACAAGTAGGGCAGAGTGTGCGTCATAAAGCGTGACGATGCTGCGTGCAGCGCAGACACCTAGCGTGAACAAAAGCGTCAAGTTGTCTTCGGCGACAACCTTGCCATCCCGTAACTTGTCAGACACCACATCAACTAGGACGCTTGAACGCGGAGGCAACGTGATGCTGTCGGCAGAAACGCGAAGCGTGCTGTCACGGATGTCGTCAGGTTTGTGGAAGGATCCAGCTGTCGAAAACGTCACGGTACGCTCTCGAAGATCGATAACAGCACCGTGCTCCCGCAAAAAGTCGACTCCGATGATTAGGTCTCGGGAACAGTCACGAAGTACGAGGCAGCTGGTAAAAAACGTACGTCCCCGAATGCTCACTCTGATAGTGCACATGCTGATTGGGGTGACTATATGCCCGCCGGCAGTACGAATTTGTGCTTCGTACCAAGGCGCTACAACTTTCTTTATGTGCGCTGCTAGTTTCCCGCTTATGATCGAGTAGTCCGCACCTGTGTCCAATAATGCACTAACATCGTGGTGACCGTCAGCTACCACATGTATATCCAGAGAAAATCTGCTTCTGGCTTTCATCGCTGTGTCGCTCCGTATCTGTGCTTGCGTCGGTGGGAATCCTTGCTTGCGTCGAGTGTCAGCGGCCTCGCTCCCGAAGGTTGCTGTCGTTAGTTTTTTCGCCTAGGGCTTGGCGAGCGTGCCG
The DNA here is from genome assembly GCF_043290135.1 of Rhipicephalus microplus. NCBI lineage: Eukaryota > Metazoa > Arthropoda > Arachnida > Ixodida > Ixodidae > Rhipicephalus > Rhipicephalus microplus. Next base: position 2,611,045 of record NW_027464618.1, read on the forward strand.
GCGCCGCTCCTGGGAGGGTCCGAAAATTTTAGAAGATCGCCTTGGGGATGGGGACCGCGACTGCCGCCGCAGTGGCATGCGCTGCTATGAGAGGTAATCTTCAATAGCTCTCGGTCTTTCGCCAAATCTCGGCCGTGGTGCGTCGACGGCAAAACCCTTTAGTCCAAGGCGACGATAAGGACATTCTCGGTACACATGTCCAGCTTCACCACAGTGGTAACACAGTGGTCGTCTGTCTGGTGTGCGCCATACGTCGGATTTTCTGGGAAGTGGCTGTCGATTTTCTAAGTGCTGAATTGGCTGCAGCAAAGGAAGTGCATCCTGAGGCACAGGATTAACGAAGCGCGGTGAAGCAGGAATATATCGGCTTACAGCTTCTGCGTATTATGCATGATGCGGCTCTGCCGGGACAGGCGGGACATAGCTGGAAGGCGGCACTTGGAGAGCCTGTTGTACTTCGTTTCTGACAAGGCTGCAAATAGACCCTGCAGTAGAATGGGACTGGCACTGAATCTTTTGTAGTTCGTCGTGCACCACCGATCAAATGAGATCGCAAAGAGACTCGATGTTGATGTTGCTTGCCGCACCTCTGATCTGACCTATTGACGAAGCGGCACTCACTTGCCGGTCGTACACAGTAGAGAGCTGCTGCAGCACTTGGTCTATGGTTGTGGCTTCGGTCAAAAATTCCGCCACGGTCTTTGGGGGACAGCGAACGAGGCCAGCAAAAAGCTGCTCCTTCCCTCCTCGCATTTGGAGGCGCGACTGAATCGCTCGCTCGGCTCGTTCGCGGCGATCGGGATTGGCCCAACTTGCCAACAGGTATCAACGAAAGACGCTCCACGAGGGAAAAGGCTCACGGTTTTCGTACCAAGTACGAGCGCCGTCCTACAAGCTGAAATACACGTTCCTCATTTTGTCGAAGTCGGTCCAACCATTGTAATCCGAAACCCGTTCGAACTGGGCCAGCCAGTCTTCGACATCCTCCAAGACGGAACCGTGGAACACCTTCGGCACATGTGGCTTCCACAGCGTATGATGCGTGGCTTCAGTGCTTTCCTGTGCATTGGAGGCTGCAGCGCCTTCCGTAGCGTTCGGGGGTGTGACAGACGTCATCTCCGGAAGAGGTACACGCTCAGGAGCTAGTCCTCGGAGTCTTCGGCTTGAGCGGTGGACAGGTGTTGTCACTGCAGGTACAGGGCTACCTGGGAGCGTTTGGAACATCGGCTGGGGGTTTCCCAGCACCTCCACCAGTTGTCCCGTGCCAGAAAAGGTCTTCAACTAGAAAGAATTGAGCCGGCGGGGAGACACACCGAAAACTGGCAAGATGGCTGCTTCAATAATCAACAACTAGCCAGAGCACACGCTGCCCCAGAACATCGTCTTCCATTCTCGCGGGCAGCCATGGCTTGCGCTCGCCGTAACTAGCGGCCAAGTGGCAATATACAAGTCAGGATAAATGTGTTTCATAATTACGAGATTAATGTAGGTGCCTGTTTGTAATTACCACCATTGAACGGACTGGGCCCGGTTGTGCTTGGGGTGAGTCGGGGAGTATTCCCGTCGTTGAAGTCTATAATGTTGGGTAATGTCATTAAATTTGGTAAGTCTATCTCCCAACTCCCACTCCTCTACAAGAGAGTTTGTATGGGTGGTGTCAACCATGGACGTGGCCCGGAACATGAGATCTTGAGCCACGTCGTGTGCAAGTCGTTAAGATTGACCTCCGTGTGGTCGATGGGTGTGTGGGCGGGAAACAAGAGAATGCATGCATTTTGGTCTACAGAGCAGGTTTTGCCTTTATTAAGGACTTTTAACGCCACTGGAGAAATCCTACCATTTGCAAAATTTCGGACTGCTGTTTGTGAGTCACAGATGATATACTTGGCATCAGTGTGAGCTATGGCGAGCACGATAGCGACCTCCTCTGCCGTATTCTGTGATTTGTATTGATTGAAGCACTGGTTATGCATTTGTGCGTATGGTCTACAACCGCAGAAACAAAACAGCGATAGTTTTGATAACGTGCTGCATCGACGAAGACCGCCTCCTTATTGCGTCCTTAAGTTCGGGACCACGACACAGCTTCAGAAAGTAGCCGCTCAAACTTCTGTCTGAAAGATCGACGTGTGCTGTAATGCCCCATGTATTAGAAAGCTCCAGATCCTCAAGCATCCTCCATATGTAATCGGCAATTTCCATGACTACAGCAAATAACCCTTGACCCTCATTCTCCAGCGGCTGCGAAGCAACTGTTCAAGGTGGCGGTCAGACCTGCGATGCAGCGAAGGGTACTAAGAATCCCTGGGTCCAGAGAGGCCGCCATTAGAATCTGAACTTGGCTACTTTCAACGCTTGAACACTATCTAGTGAGGCTAGTCTAGCTGTGCTATTCGAGAAATTGGAGGTGTGAGCGCAGTCACCGACTCTTCTTTATCAATTGGACGAGTCATCATCATTTGTATAATTTCCTTCCTCATCTGTAGAGATCATCATCAGTGTGTACCAGCTCGAGCTCGCCTCGAATAAAGCTCTTCCTCATAAGTGGTAGACGGTGCTTCTCGATCCCCAAGTCCTCTCGCACGTTACCACTGGAGCTCTGCTCAGGTCGTCGTCTACTACCACCTGCCATGGCAGTGCAAGACAATCCTGGTCCATCCAACACCACCAGGCCAGGGTCGACGGTGGAGGCTGCACTACCACCTGCCATGGCAGTGCAAGACAATCTACCACCTGCCATGGCAGTGCAAGACAATCCTGGTCCATCCAACACCACCAGCCCAGTGCAGCCTCCACCGTCGACCCTGGCCATCCACAGCCACCAGCGTGATCCGCCAGTATTCTCGGGTCTCAAAGGGGATGACGTTGAAGAATGGCTACACACCTACGACCTCGTCAGCGAGTTGAACAGGTGGGATACTCTACACAAGTTGCGTACGGTCCCTTTCTACCTAACCGATGTTGCCAAAACCTGGTCTTGGAACCACCTCCAAGATCTTCCCGACTGGGACACATTCGCACGGCAGCTCCGTCAGATTTTCGGTTCCCCCAGTGTTCGCGCCGAAGCAGCAACAAAGAAGCTTGCTGAACGCATTCAGCTAGCGGGTGAATCATACACCTCGTACATTGAGGATGTTCTTGTCTTGTGCAAGCGTGTAAATTCAGCTATGCCTCAAAGCGAACAAATACGCCATATTATCAAAGGCATAAATACCATCGCATTCAACGCCCTTGCGTCGCAAAACCCTACCACTACTCAAGATGTCGTCACGATTTGCCAGAGACAAGAAGAACTTCAGTCTCTTCATCTTTGCCATGATGCCTCGGACATTCGTCTTCCTGCGGCCCTCGACATCCGTGCCCTGGTCCCCGACATCGTTCGTGAGCCGCTTCATGGGCGCTGCTCTTCCTGCGCCCCACTGTCTACTTTAGCCTCAGCTCCAACCAACTTGCGGGACATCATTAGGCAAGAGATTGCATCTGCGTCACATTCACCTTGTTCCGCCGAATCCAGACCTCGTGGGGTACCAACGTATGCAGAAGTCGCGGCGCTCTCAGCACTCACCACTATCCCAGTGGCTACACCAGGTGGCCATGTACCTGTGGCATCAGTGTCACCAACGATGCGCCCACAGCCGTATTACGCCACGCCGCATCCTCAACGCCCAATCTGTTATTATTGCGGCTATAGGAGTCATATATCTCGCTTTTGCCGAAGGCGTCATCAGGACGAGCAACGTGGCTACGCTCCAGAGGAACGCGGACACTTCAGTCCACTCACAAACTACCAGCGCACGCCTTTCCGGTCTTCTTTTCAGTGTTCGCCCTCTTTACCTTACAGTAGTGGTCTGCCTGTGAACTCCCGTGAGTCTCGCCGCCGCTCACCATCTCCCAATCGCCGTTCCGTGTCGCCTCTGCGACCCGCCTCCAATGTTCTGAATGCCCACTCGGAAAACTCCCCAATGCAGTTTTAGGAGGGGAAACTGCATACACCGGACAGCCAGCAATTCCTCCAGACAGACCATCGAACTTGTTAACAGTGTTGGTCGAAGGTATACGCATCGAAGCTCTAGTGGATACTGGCGCTGCTATTTCCATTATTCGCTCTGACCTTTGCTCCCGTCTCCGCAAAGTAACAACACCTTACTCAGGCCCGTCTCTCTGTGCTGCGACGAACGCCATTTGTCGTCCACTCGCCCAGTGTACAGTTCGCGTTTTCATAGACGGTATTCGTCATCATATTGCTGTTGCAGATCTCCGTGAGTGCACCCACGAACTCATTTTGGGGTGGGATTTTCTGTCGTCTGCACGCGCTTCTATACCTTGTCGTCAGCGCCTCATCCACCTCAATCCCACCGACTCTTCTGTACCGGAACCCAAACAGCGCATTCGTCTCGTCACCACTTCAGATTATGTTCTTTGGCCATCCAGAGAAGAAGTAATTAGCGTTGATTGCAGCAACATTGTGCATGGCGACGTGCTTCTACTACCTTATGGCCACACGGTACATCGAGGCGTCTGATCGTTCCAGGCCTTGTTCGTTTTTTTGAAGGTTCTGCTTTTATTACTGCGAACCTTTATTGTTGCCCTGTAGATCAACAGTCACATGCGCTATTGACCCGCATCCCGTTGCAATTGTTGCTCTTCCAAGTCAAGAAGACCTACCAGAGCCAAGCGTGCCGCTACTCAACTCTCCCACTCCTCTATCGGTGACGATAAGCCCTGATTTGACAGCAGCCCAGAGTCAAGAATTGCTGAACTTATTGAACAGACATCGCCCTTTGTTTGACGTTCATTCCACTGTCCTTGGTAAAACAACTTCTGCGACTCACCGAATTCAGACAGACGGCTCCCGAATAATTCACCGGCGCCCATACGCGTGTCTCTTGCAGAAAGGAAGATAATCGAGGAAAACGTATCAGACGTGCTTCAACGAAATATCATACGTTCAACGAAATATCATACGTCCTTTCTCGAGTCCGTGGTCTTTGCCAGTTGTGTTGGTGCAAAAGAAAGACGGAACGGTACGTTTTTGCATTGATTACTGGGCACTGAACAAAATAACATGCAAAGATGTTTACCCTTTCCCACGAATTGATGACGCACTAGATTCGTTGCATGGCGCAGAGTATTTTTCGAGCCTTGACCTACGATCGGGCTACTGGCAAATACCAGTGTCCGAATCTGACAAAGAGAAGATGGCTTTTACCACCCCAGATGGGCTATATGAATTTAACGTAATGCCTTTCGGACTTTGTAACGCGCCTGCTACCTTTGAACGTATGATCAACAGCGTACTACGTGGCCTGAAGTAGAAAACCTGCTTATGCTACCTAGACGACATCAAAGTGTTTTCGTCTACCTTTTCGCAACATCTACAACGTCTCGAAGAAGTCCTAGGTTGCCTTGCAAAGGATGGTTTACAGCTGAATACGAAAAAATGCACCTTCGCAAGCAAGACGATCAAGGTTCTAGGGCACTTAGTCAGCAAAGACGGTATTCGACCGGATCCTGAAAAGCTTGCCGCCGTTTTCGAGTTTCCCCGTCCATTGCGTCAAAAAGACCTGCGCAGTTTTCTCGGCTTGGCATCCTACTTGCGGCGCTTCATACGCAATTTCGCAAGGCTTGCCTCTCCGCTCCATCAACTGCTCACAAGTAACACGGCATTCGTCTGGTCTGAAGACTGTGAAAAGGCTTTCCTGGCGTTGAAGCAAGCCCTGACATCCGACCCGGTACTATGTCATTTCGATCCAGGTGCACCCACAATTCTTCACACTGACGCCAGTGGTCATGGTCTCGGTGCCGTTCTACTGCAGCGTGACAACACTGCACGTGAACGTGTCATCGCTTACGCCAGTCGTGCTTTGACTGCTGCCGAGAAAAATTATACAATAACCGAACACGAGTGCCTTGCTGTTGTATGGGCGGTACAAAAATTTCGTCCATACCTCCACGGCCGCCACTTCACAATCGTCACCGACCAAAACGCATTGTGCTGGCTTTCGTCGCTAAAGAACTTATCGGGTCGTCGTGGCCGCTGGGTGCTTCGTTTACAAGAGCACAACTTGGATGTCGTCTACAGGTCTGGTAAGAAGCACCAAGATGCTGATGCTCTCTCTCGCAGCCCTCTACCCAACCGTAATAGCCCACCGTCATCAATTTCCACCGCAGCATTACCCATCGCAGGTCTCAGTTGGCTAAGATCCGGCCGCCCTTCTACCCTTGTGTCGCATCAACGCGTTGACCCTTACTGCCACTCCATAATAGCACGCTTAGAATGTACATCCACTCCTCCGAACGCCCGACTTCGCCGACAACTGAAACGATTCAAGCTTCACGATGGTGCTTTACATTGCTATATTTACCACGTTGAAGGAAACAAATGGGTCCCCGTTACACCACGTTGTCTACAACGTCAGGTTCTTGAGACATTCCACGATGATCCTGCTGCTGGGCATCTCGGCTATCACAAAACGTACGACAAAATACGCAGTTGGTTCACCTGGCCTGGCCTCTCATCCGCGATTGCCAAATATGTTTCTTCGTGTGCCTTATGTCAACGGCGGAAACAACCCACTACTGCTCCTTCTGGCTTTCTCCAACCTCTTTTTTGTCCCGCTTTGCCATTCGAAGTCGTCGGGATAGACTTGTACGGCCCCCTTCCCGTGACCTCCAATGGAAATTGTTGGATTGTAACGGCTGTTGACCACCTCACTCGTTACGCGGAAACTGCCTCACTGCACGCTGGTACAGCCACTGAAGTAGCTGATTTTTTTCTGGGTAAATATTTTTACGCTATGGAGCTCCACGTGTTCTGCTCAGTGACCGCGGCAAGGTCTTTCTTTCCTCTATTGTTGCTGAGGTTCTACGGGCCGCCAACACCATCCACAAAACAGCTTCTACTTATCATCCTCAAACAAATGGCTTGACGGAACGCTTTAATCGTACCCTCTCGGATATGATTGCCATGTACGTTAACCCTGACCACACGAACTGGGACGCCATTTTGCCATTCGTAACGTTCGCCTACAATACAGCTACGCAACGCACCACCGGCTTTTCTCCCTATTTTCTGGTCCATGGACGCTCTCCAAGTGCAACTCTGGACAACTCCTTCCTTTCGGCTCCTGCTACCTCAGCAAGCCCTTTATCCACACAATTTTTGTCTCGCCTCGAGCACTGCCGTCATCTGGCCCGAATCAACACCGGCATCTCTCAGGAAGCTCGCAAGTCTTGCTACAACTCAACACACCGTGCTGTCACCTTTTCCCCAGGAGACGAAGTTCCTCTGTGGACTCCCGTGCGCGTGCCCGGCTCATGTGAAAAATTCCTCAGCCGTTTTATAGGGCCTTATACGGTGTTTGAACAAATGTCCCCCGTTAATTACCGTATCTCACCACTTAACACTCCTTTCGACCACCGTTGCCGTGGGACAGAAATTGTGCACGTTTCTCGGTTGAAACTGTATACCCGACGCAATTCCTAATATTGTCTCTCGCGCGGCCAGGAGGCCGCTTCCAGAGTGACGGGGAATTAGTGTGAGCGCAGTCACCAACTCTTCTTTATCAATTGGACGAGTCATCATCACTTGTATAATTTACTGTAGAGATCATCATCAGTGTGTGCCAGCTCGAGCTCGCCTCGAATAAAGCTCTTTCTCATAGAGGGTGTAAATGGGATCTGATAGGGCTCAGCGAAGTTAGGAGGACAAGTGAGGCTTTTACAGTGCTGAAGAACGGGCATGTCCTATGCTACCATAGATTAGTCACAGAACAGAACTATAGGTGGGGTTTCTTATATCGCTCGCAACATGAAGGAATACTGCAGCATCAGTGAGAGGGTGACAAGTATCATAATTAAGCTTAACAAAAGGTACAAGATGAATGTGGTACAGGCCTATGCGCCTACATCGAGCTATGAGGATCATTTCGTTGAACGCTTCTATGAAGACATAGAGTCTGCCATTAATAAAGTCACAGCTTTGTCGCAATGACAAAGCAATGAACGTGATAGCAACAAATTGCAAGGTCACACGCAGAATGGCAAACAGATCAAAACGTGCCCCGCGTTTCTCAGGCACAAAGTAGGCACGAAACGTAATTACAGGTACAGATGAACGCAAATATGCGTCTCAGTTTTTCTTCGCCGTGTCTAAAAAGTGCACCCTTTTCTCAAATGGAGGCTGTGAAACGATTGCAGTGACTTTTGTGTGCTCGATAACTACAACATAATCGTACCAGCGAAACCTAAAGGCTAGTCAAGGGGTACGATCCTCCCCACTGCAAGATAAGGGCGTGCGATCGAGCGCACACCCCCTTATTTTCTACACGGGCCAAAGTACGTGTGAGAGATGAGAGCCACCGTGCCCTCACTGCGCCATCTTGCTAATAATGCTGAAAACACAATACTCTCCCCCCCCCCCCTCCGATAAGCCCGCCAACAGCGGTAAGTGGTAAATATGAAAAGCTTGCCGTTTCAACGTTCAAGGAGATACCTCTCGGTGGCTCAGTCAAAACCGCCTCGCATTCACGATGCGGAAGTCGCACGTTTCATTCCGCGCACCAGAGTCTTTTTTCTGGGATTTTTTTTTTTCTTTCTTGTGTTTTCATATATTTAGATATGTATACATATATGGTGCATGACATCGACACTGATGCCGATGGCGAAATCCAGCCGAGAGTGTCCATATAATTGCTATTGCAATACAAGTAATAAAGACAGTATATTGTCCTGATGGGCGACATTAATGCGAAAGTAGGAGAGAAACAGGCCGGAGACCATGCAGTGGGGGAATATGGCATCGGCTATAAAAATGCCAGAGGGAAGTTATTAGTAGACTTCGCAGAACATAATAGTTTACAGATCTTGAGCACCTTCTTCAGAAAACAGGCTAATCGTAAGTGGACGTGACAAAGTCCTAATAGCGAAACAAAAATGAAATAGACTTCATTCTGTGTGCACACCCAGGCATTGTACAGCACATAGAAGTACTTGTCATGATCCGATGGAGTGACCATAGAATGGTATAGGAGCTCGTATTCACCAAGATTTAAAAAAACCAAAGTCATAAACTGATACACAAGAAGCCAAATAATGAGCTAGCAGTAAGAGGAAAAATACAGAAATTCACTTTCGCTTCAGAATAAATTCACGGCTCTAAACGTAACCTGCGTTAGCGTTGACACAAAGAATGATAATTTTACTAGTATCATCAAAAAGTGTGCAATGGAAGTCGGAGGTACAGTCACTAGACAAGACAATGGCAAACTATCTCAGCAGATGGAAAATTTCATCAAGAGACGGCAAACCATGAAAGCCTCAAATACAATCGAAAAAAATTGAGCTAGCGGAGCTTTCCGAGTTAATCAATAGGCGTAAGGTAGCAGATATTAGAAGGTATAACATGGAGAGAATCCAGCAGGCAGTAAAAACTGGCAGAAGCCCAAACGCTGTGAAGGCAAACATCTGCATAGGTGAAAATTGGATGTATGCATTAAAAGATAAGAAAGGCAACAACATAACCAATATGGATAGAATAGTTGAGGTGGCGGAGAAGTTCGACAAAAAGCTGTACACAAGCCAAAACAACCAGGATGATATCATGAGAAACAATAATACATAGTCCAGAAAAATTCGACAGCCCACCAGTAACGACAAGGGAAGTAAGGAAAGCTCTAGAAGGAATGCAAAAAGGCAAAGCCGCTGGTGCAGATAAGGTAACAACAGACCTCTTGAAAGATGGGGAGGAATAGTGTTAGAAAAACTCGCCACCTTATATAAGAAGTGTCTCTTGACAGGAAGGGTAGCAAAATCTTGTAAGAACGCCAACGTTATCTTAATCCATAAGAAAGGAGACGTCAAGGACTTGATGAATTACCGTATCGGCTGATCAGCTTACTGTCCGTTCTCTACAAACTACTTACAAAAATAATAGCTAATAGAATTCAGGCGACATAACATTAGAGTTTAATCAACCAAAGGACCAAGCAGGATTTCGTAAAGGCTACTCCACAATAGACCATATTCACACTATCAATCAGGTAATATAGAAATGTGCGGAATACAACCAACCCCTATACATAGCTCGTAGATTATGAGAACGCATTTAACTCAATCAAGGAATCAGCAGTAATACAGGCACAACGGTATCAGGGCATCGAAAAACCCTACATAGATATACTAAAAGAAATCTACAGTGGATCCGCAGCCCCCATAGTTCTACATAAAAAAAGCAACAGAACCACAATAAAAAAAGAACATGAGACAGGGAGACACGACCTCCCTAACACTATTCACCGCCTGTTTACAGGAGGTTTTAAGAACCCTAGATTGGGAAGAGTTAGGGATAAGAGTTGATAGAGAGTATCTTAGTAACCTGCGATTTGCTGATGACATTGCCTTGATGAGTAACTCAGGGGACGAATTACAGCTCATAATTACTGGACATGGAAAGCAGAAAAGTAAGACTGAAAGTTAATATGCACAGAACTAAAATAAGGTGCAACAGTCTCACCAGAGAACAGCACTTTGTGATATATGGCGAGACGCTGGAAGTTGTAAAGGAATATGCTTACTTAGGATAGGTTGTAACCACAGAGCCAAACCATGAGAGTGAAATAACTAGAAGGATGTGGTGGATCACATTCAGCAAGCGTTTTCAAATCATGTATGGTAATCTGTCACTATCCCTCAAAAAGAAGACATATAACAGCTGCATCTTGCCGGTTCTTACCTACAAAGCAGAAATCTGAAGGTTTACAAAGAGAGATCAGCTTAAATTGAGGACCATGCAGCGAGCAATGGAAAGGAAGATGATAGGTGCAACCTTAAGAAACAAGAAGAGAGCATAGTGGGTCAGGGAACAAACCGGGGCTAAGGATATCATAGTTGAAATCAAGAAGAAATGGACATGGGCCGGGCACATAGACAGGATAACCGCTGGTAATTAAGGGTAACTGACTGAAGTCCTATAGAAAGCAAATGTAAGAAGGGGAGACAGAAAGTTAGGTAGGCCATTGAGATTAAAAAGTTCGCAGGTATAATCTGCCAACAAAAAGCACAAGAACAGGTTGATTGACGGATCATGGGAGAGGCCTTAGCCCTGCAGTCGGCATAGTAAGGTTGATGATGATGATGATTTCTCCATATTCAATTATCCCTGCGCTCTTCCCAAACTTGCCTCAGGAGGAAGTCTGTTTTAAGCATAGTGTTGACAGAGAATTCCAATTTCAAGCTTCGAAAATCTTTTTCGTATGCTCAATGCACAAAAATATACAACTTTTCCGGTATGAATGTCAAGGAACGCTAATCTCTATACCAATCTCATTTATGTTTCAACTTTGCGGCAAAAACAATTTCCCGTTTCTGTTAGGAGTGGCGTGCAGCTCCAGGCTTACAAACACTGCAATTTGAAATCGTTACAGCAATACGCGGATGGTGCGAATATGGCCGGTTTACGCGGAGGCATATGCAAAAAAGGTGATTGTAGTTGTTGCGATGCGTGCGTGCACCGCAATAATTACGTATGCTCGGTATCTGTTAGGGTAGCATCTCTCCCTGCTGTCGAATCAAGCGTTTTATAGTCAACGACACCGAAACAAACCACGGCATGCGCTACCATAACACGCACGCTGCAGCTGCGCTGGTAGAAACAGTTGCTGCTCCAGTATTCACCAGCGCTTGCCAGTAAAAATTCCAGCACTTCCAGCGCTTCGCAGTGCGCACCAGCATCACAGCGGTTGAACCAGCACCCCTACCAGTGCGACACAGCTTTTTCCCAGTGCGCCCAGTGAAGTGCCAGTGATTACAAGCGTGTACCAGTGTCTCCAGCGTGTACCAGTGCCAAAAAACGTACTGGCATCTCGCTGTTTTTGCAATAGAGATATGTAATATTAATTCTCAAATGTGCCAAGCCTGGTGTTACAGACAAATAGTTACATCATGACCAAGATCGCTGCTTAGATTGTGTAGTCATAAAACTACCAAGAACAAAAAGATCACGTTCATGAAAAGGTACACTGGGGTGCTACCTACGCTTAGTCAATCTTCAATCTGGTTTCACATGTGTGTTTGCCACAGTTCTGGCGAGAACGGAGTGAGCCAGTTTATTGAGACACCGAGGGCAAAGATACACTAATTAATCACACATTAAAATTAAGGCTAAAAAAACTGTTATACCGAGTTATATACAGAACTTCTATGCTTTTCAATACATTCTTTTACAGCTTAGAGGGTTTCCCACACTTGATACATAAAGAAGAAGAAAATAGTGAAAAATGTGGTGTCAATACCCTGTGCAACCTTGTAGTCACTTTTGTACTAGATGTGCGACAAAAGTATTTCAAGATACTCAATCAGTGTAAAGTAATATACCCATTTGGTTCCCTTTAAAAAGCAGAGTACTTATAGAATCAAAAAGGTGTACACCATTTCAGACTCTACACCGGGCAGTGAGCCCCAAGAAACACAGTAGGAGTGGCACGCTGCTTTCTAGAAAGGCTACGACTTATACACGCCCAATCCATGTGACATACTTATGTTTTCGCATACTAATTTCAAACCAACCATGCGGCAGAACACAAAGCAAATATGCGAAAGGTTTAGTCTATTATATGCCCGCCAATAATAAGACTTGCTTTTCATATTGCTCAGTTCTAATGAGTTTATTGACGATTTAAAGCACTTGCATGGGGTTATATCTTCACTGAACTATTCTTTGATAAAGACCAAAAACCAGGCTGAGCCGAAACAGTTCGAGTACTGTTGACAAGAGCAGCCAGCAACCAGGACTGCTACAGGGGGGCTCTCAAACATGCATGTAACAAAATAATGTCAAATACGAATCACGAGAGGTGTCGCCAATCTCTTAGTCAATGTCCTACAGCGATACTTCTGGCAGCTTCCACGATTTGTCATGTTGAATGCAGATTTCTAAAATCTGATTTTACAAAACCTACAAGGCCGCATGCCACACCAATTATTATGTCATTAGGTTTGTATTTAAAGCTTCGCTCCCTGCATGGAGGAATGCCTATGGAATTTTCTAATCGTGTTTTCAGCTACACTCATCGTACACACTATTTGTGTGAGAGTTTGCAGCGGGCAACCTAGCTCGTCTTAGACGGCACTGCCGCACGTGGTAATTGAGGTAGTCCTTGCGAGCGAAGTCCTTCTGACAGGATGGACACTGGAACGGTCGCTCGCCTGTGTGCGTTCGGATGTGGTTCTCAAGCACGTGCTTGCGAGCAAACCTCTTTGGGCACAGGTGGCAATGAAACGACTTCAGGAGAGAGGCAGCCAAGTTCCGCTCCGGCACGGCCATTCCTCCGCTGGAGGTTGCCGATGCAGCATTGTAGCGAACCACCGCCCTGATGCGCTGCAGCTCGCGCCTGAACGGGCTGCGACCTGCTGTCGTGACCATGCGGCTATGCATGTAGGTGGCCGTGTTGTGTGACGATGGCAGGCTGAAGGTCATTTCCTTTAAGGTCTGAAGGCATGTTGGCTCATTGCCTTCTGCAAGCAAGGCAGGAGAAACGCGAGAGGACTTTGTATGAACTGGTCTCTGTCAACTCAATACTGTGCAAATGATTTTAACACTTAAGCCTTAAAATGACTCTTATTTACCACTTAAGTTTTAGATAATAATGTTAAAAGGAGTAACTGAAGTGTTGCTCAACTGACGTTGGGAAAACAAGCTACCCAAACCACAAAATCAAGTCAATTACCAAGGTAATGCTATAATAAAATTTTTTGATATCATGTACCAGAGAAGGAAACATAACATAGTATTTGCATGCTATACGGATGTTTTATGCTAAGGAGTTGAGAATAAATTATACTTGATGCCTAAAATTTGTAGACAACTTTCCATGGAAGCACATTCAAAGCTACAGGACAAAAGCTGGTCTCTTGCAGCACTTTGGGTACTACTTTCAAGTATATTAACTTTTTTTAATAAGGAAGGCTTAACTAAATGTAATTAACAGTGTGTTGAAGAATTCAACAGAAAGTGTGAAGTGATGCCCCACAAAATGAACCGCACTTTTCTATCCACCAAGCCTTCCTCTTTGTTTCAAAACTATATACTTGTACATCAAGTGTGAGCAAAATAGTGTAAAATCATTTAGAAGTGACAAAAACCAAACCACAGTTTGACAAATGCAAATTCTCAGAAAGTCCAAAAATATATAATTCATGAAATCATAATGACAAGATTGCGTCTTTGCAACTGCTGGCTGTCAAATGCCAAAACGCATGCAACACAACACTAAAACAAAATAACCATAACCTGCTTTGACATACAATACCTCGTTCCCACTCACACACTTTTATTAAGCAATTGTACTTGACACATCGCATGTAGACAGCTTTAAAAGCTGAAGGTAATTTCGCCTGCTCCATCTTGGATGCGATTAAATGTTAAGAAAACAACACAGGTGTTTCAGCAGTACCATATACAAAGACTAGACCCTACAGGGTTACTTCTTTTTTTTACCTGATCGTACAAGTCTGCTCGAAAAGAAGTTAAATGGAACTGACAAGACGCATTTCTGTATGGCTCAAATTGCAGTACAAGAGCCTGTTCGACACATTTGAGAGTCCCAGCCATTAACAAAGCTTTTTCTGTAACAATGAAAGACCCGGTGAACTTCGCAGTTTGTTTGATACATGACAGGCATTGCGAAGATGACTGTTCAGATCAGCAGACAAAAAACCAATGCCATACATGCAAAAGTAGGTTAAGTGGCACTGTGTAACATAAGGTACAAAGCTTACAAGAAAAACTAAAGAGAACGATTTTTAGTGAATAAGTAAATTACAATTCAACAATATCGAAAACACAACTCTGACCACGAGAAGTCATTTGGTCAGAAAGAAAATGTCTGGAAAAAAAATGCGGGTAGTGACACCACTTTAAAATTCCTGCATAAATGCCATGATGTCACAGATTTTGATAACATTTACTAGGTCCTACACAGTTCCAAATAGGCGAAAATGAAGTACATTGAAGTACTTAAAGGGCCGTAGGCAAGACATATTGAGTATATAAAATTTCATGAAGCCAATGTTCTCAATATAAAAAAAAAAACACTTTGAATTATGTAAAGACTTAAATTTAAAAGTGAAACTTTAACCTTGGTTTTCTCTTTTATTATGAGCATAACATGGTGAACTTAATGACTTTAGAGTTTCTCAGAGTGAAATTTATCAATTAAATTGATTTAATGTTTCGCTTTAGTGTTCCTTTCATGTTGAGAATTATACGGATCATATGGAATCGCAAACCAAACCTATCGGCCACCAAGTAAATGGAACAGCACATTTCAGAAATTGACAGCTATGTATATAATGCCTGCAGTTACTGCTAAGGCATCACACACTGCATACTGGTACTTTAAAATGTTTAAAATGGGTCCTCCGATATCCATGCCAAACGCCCCAGCCATGTTGTCGACCATCTCAAAAGTATTTGAAAAAAATTGTGCCGATTTACTGCATTGAAAACAGTGCAACGATAAAATATTTCCGAGAGAATTCGGTCCCGTGGCCGACTTCTGAACTTCCTGAGTCACTTGGGTGTTTGTTGAAACATTTATTTTGAAAGTACGGCTCCTGTTTTCTATACCAAATTTGGTCTACATGTTAAGTATAGATGCTTGTGTAGGATGTTCGAGGCTCAGTAATATTAGTGCAATTTTACTGATACATATGCCTCCATGAATTTAGCCAAGATGTGTTATGTTTGCACTTTTTCTATTGCAATGCTGCATTTTGGTGAATATCTGAGTAATGAATACTTGCTCCACAAAAAGTACATTTTGAGAAAAAAACTTTTAGACCTCTCAAGTTGCTAAAATTTACGAAAAAAATTTACTAATTTCACATACAGTCATTTTTTGTCCATATTGAGATGCAATTTGCACCATGTGGTGGTCCAATTAAAAATCGCCTCTATACTTAAATCGAGAGCAAATAAACAATTCTTTTCATGTGCCAAATCTTATCATTGCATTTTTCGTTTTAAGGAAGAAAATAATTTTTGAACTTTCCCATTTACGGCAATGCGGAATTTCAAGGTGGCAGCTGTCGTATTAACGAATTTGAAGATAGGTGACAATGGGAAAGTTCAAAAATTATTTTCTTCCTTAAAACAAAAAAGTAATGACAAGATTTACCATATGAAAATAATGATTTATTTGCTTGTGATTTAGATGTAAAGCCAATTTTTAATTGGACTGCCACATGATGCAAATAGCGTCTTAATATGGACAAAAATGACAAGCTTGCAGAATTTATCATTTTTTCTCGTAGACTTTGGAAGCTTGAAAGGTCTAAAAATACTTTTTCTTAAAAATATACCTTGTGTGGACTAAGTATTCACTACTCAAATTTCATACAAAATGCAGCATTGCAATAGAAAAAATGCAAACATAACACATTTTGGCTAAATTCTTGGAGGCACATGTGCCAGTAAAATGGCACTAATATTAGTGAGCTTCAAACACCTTACACAACCACCTAATTAATATGTAGATTGATTTTGGTATAGAAAAAATCAGCCGTACTTTTAAAATAAATTTTTCCACAAACACCCAAACGACATTCCGGGATGTTCGAAAGGCAGCCACGTGAGCAAAAATTTTTTTTGTTTCTGAAATATTCTACTGTTTTACTGTTTACAATGCAGCACAATTTTTTCGAATACGTTTGAGATGGTCCCCAAAATGGCTGGGATGTTTGGCGTGGAACGACCCCAATGCGAGATTTGACAACCTTATAGCCACCACAAACCACTGGTGTAATATAGGACAATGCTAAAAAATTTCAGTAATCAGATAATGCTACACTGAAGGAAGCACAACAAATCAAGTACAAATGTAACCTTACTGCAGAGTCTGCCAAATGATCTCTCCAAGACAAGCTCGACTTTCACAGATTGCACTAAAAATCAACATTGTTGTCAATGCGAATTGCCTGAAGGTACAAAAAACTGCACTTTCAAATTTGACAGTAGCACTAATTTAGACTTGCTAAACACAACTGTCATGGCTCACTACTGAGTTAACATAATATACAAAGAGAAAGACATCATTGTATCTTCTGAGATGACAGAACAGGACTTCAGTTTATATGCTGCATGAGTGCAGCGAGCACGTTCAGAGGTGCCATATATAAGATGAAGCATTTGGCTGGAATCTGATTCAAAAGAATAAGAGCATGTGTAACCTGTGTATCACCTCCTTTTCTGCCGACTGTCAAGTGAATTTACACGCTTACAGAACTCAAGCAACTCGCTGAACTGGCTGCCGTGCCGAGCTGGAAAGACATACTACGGCGAGACTGATACAGTAAACTTTCGTTAAACGAAACCTGAAGGGACCACCTGAAGGGTCATTCTGGTTAACAAGAGTTCCATTGACCGAGAGATCAAAAGAGATGCCGAATTCATGTATGAAACCAATCGTGTCAGAGGCAGTTGTTCCATTTATTCAGCAACGCTGTTCAAGAGATTTTCACTTACTAAGAGACAGAGTTTCATAGAATAATACCTAAAAGAAAATTTGGCACTGGCTTTGTTCCAATTCTAGACAGCATCGTAGACAGTCTACGCTGACAGTTTAGCAGAGAGCACCGAGCACGTGTCTCAGAAATGGAACATGCCTGGATGGCTTCTATGCGACGAAATGACACGAGAAAAGAAAGAAAAGAAAGCAAAGAAAAATAGGCGTCGAGAAAAGAAAGCAAAAATAAACAAACATAACTGTTATTTTTCTTAGCTTATTTCCTGTTCAGATCTTAAAAAACTTGAATATCACTCATACTGAGTGTCTTTAGAAGCGTCTGCCTGTGTGCAGATGACCATTCCGGCGAGATCTGTGCTATCCGAGTGATTCACTATGCCGCCACCTTGTTCGGACAGCAAAGTAGCCTGCATCGTTTTTGTCTGCGATGTCGTCTTCTCGGACATGTCTATTTTACCGGCTACGTGAGACTTGGAATGGGACTTTGGCAGGCCGCCGTCCACTTAGCTGCCTAATTAGCTGTCTACAGTGAGCACTATAACATTTCCACTGGTGTCTACATGGGTTCCTTCAGTTGCGCTTGTACCCCCATGAGAATGACAAGAAGTACAGGCTTTGGATCTGCTTCAAATAAATCAAATTCTTGAGATTTGCGACACTTGTTTGCAGAGTGTAAAAAAAAAAATATGAAGTTATATTGCCAATTGAAACTTCTTTCTTTCTTATGTACATAAACTTATTCGCAGAAAGTTTTCGTGACCATGAAGTCAATGTGAAACCTGGCCAAATTTAATCACCAAGATATGCATTGCTCCGCCATTGTGTTCCAGATATAATGAATAATTTCCAGAACACTTGAAAACAAACATGCTTGTTTTTCTCTCAAAAGTGTACATTAACAACTTATGCAAATAACAGTTAACACTTTACCACTTGACATATCGCCTGCTGTGATGCCAGGTGCATCTGTACAAGTCATCGTCCAAGGGGTTTGCCCCAACAGACCTCTCAATCTGTTGTGAAGTCAATTCAGAGGAGTGCAACGGTGTGTCTACTTAGCTTCACCATCATTTTGCAGTCGATTCAAGTTAGTTTTGGCAAGACGTACTTTTGAAAAAACATGAACTTGATGCAATATCCTGCACTGGAGTGAGACTCTACACATATCTCCAACGTCGCTGCAAATCAAGCGACCAAGCAGTCTTCAGCCTATTTGAACAACAAGAACGCTGCTTCAGTGTTGTTCAACGCACCTTGCTACCCCGCTGCGCGAAGAATGAAGTTGAAAACTGTAGAAAAAGACCAATAGACGGTTTGCTAGCTAACACTATCTAATCCGAAGCTTGTATTTCCTACCATTCCCATAGGGGTATAACGATCGCAGCACCAGATTCATCTCTAGGTATTACAGTATGAAACTGTATGACTAAGAGTATGCATTATATGCACACAAAAAAATGAGACATACAAGGTCAGGAGCCTGTCCTTGTTTGCCTTGTTCTTTTACACTTGCCCAGTTTGTGCTAGATCAACATAATGATAATAATAAGCCTGCACAGCCTTAGAACAATATGCCTCATATGCATAGCTTCTACAGCACAGCCTGCCACGTATTAAACAGGGTGTGGTGGTCGTTACTGCAGTTTGATTTGCATAAATGCACATGGACTCTTAAAGCATCGTGTCATCGCAAACCAAAGGCTAATTTGCTTCAAAAAGGTGAAACTCAGTCACAAAATTACAGTGACACAAAAGTGTCACTCGAGGATGTCCACACAGCTGATCACAATGTCTATGACTAGGCTAAGTCCGGCAGCACGAGCACAGATGTGTGAGTTTCGACGAACAAATTGGGCCACTCTGAACACATGTATGCAGTACATGCAGAGTCCACTTTTTCATGTCGACTTGCATCGACGCTTGGAAGCTGTAAATACAGAAAAGTACGCCACGCTAACCAAAGGTGCGCTCACCTTATGACAATACAATTTCCACTAAATAAAAAAAAAGACAGGATGAAGTGACACAGACAGTGCTGTTTGTGACTATAAGGAGCTATAGCAGTCATACATACCACTAAGAGGGTGCGGTGCCAATCATAATTTTATTTTCAATGAGGTTGAAGGGCACATTCACTCGGCACTCAGTGGTGCTCAAAGGTAAACCTGATTTCAAGGGTAAGGCATTAATCTTATTTCTTGAATAAAGCATTGCTTCTATGCCTCTATTTTGAACCATTCATGCCCATGATTCATCCAACTGCTCCCTTAAATCACAGCCATATTCACTTCAATGAAAACCCTGTGAAACCAAAATTGACAGATCATCACTTTCTGAGTAACTGGGTTATCAGGTGATGATTAGGGTTAAAATTATTGAAAGTGAAGCTCTTAAAGCTCGTGGCAGGCCGGCAATCAGGAATTTTTTTCTCGGAGGGAGTGGGGAAAGGACACTTGCTGAAGGCTTTGACAAAAGAAAAAACATCTATTTTGATAGTTCATTTTCTGTAAAACACCCTCTTCTGTCAAATTTCAGGGGTGGCACAGACCCCAAGGACCACGCCCCTGGCTATTAACTTGGCTTCAGATAAAATATAGGGTGTTCACAAAAAAAAAAAAAAAAAAGAACTCTGTGCTGTTGCTTATCAGCTGTGCCCACCGACAAAGACAGTCCGTGCAGCTGCCACGCCGAGTATGCCCACCGCATGAGCTGAGTACGAGCAGCGACAGGCTGTGCTTCTCCTGGAGCTGACAAAGCCAGCTTTGCACGTTAGTTCTGGCATTAGAGTTTCAAATTTTTTAGCACGGTGTGTGACAAGCTGTGATTCGACTCTACTCTGTCTATGCAAAGGAAGGACCTAGAATCAGACAAGAAAGCCATGTCAAGCCGCTAAGATTACCCAGCTTCGCTAGTTCTGAAGCTTTACAACATGGCTAGTGTAAACTTCTACCTATTTTTGATGCACATCATACAGAGCCCAGAGCGGCTGTGAAGCAACAGCGTGCTTTAAGATGACTGCCAGTTGGGCATATTGCTACTTTTTAGTGCTTGTTTCGTCGTGAGCATGCTTAAATTGACTGCAGATATGCTATACATTCTTAAGTCACAAGGCAGGCAGTGAAAAACACAGAAGTCTATAAGTCAAAGGGCACAGTGTAGGTCCTAGGTCCATAGGGTTCTAGAGTAGGTCCACGCAATTTCGGTCATTTTGAGGTACCATTTTCTCAGTGACTGAAAGGAATATTTGCATAATTTATGCATTTTTTTTCAAATTTCATGCCCTTTTAACTAAAGCAGATTTATTAATATCTGACTAATATTAGAATTTTTCCAAATTTTTTTACCACTAAGACCTAAATTTTCGGTCAATTGGCATCTATGAAAATTATTGTAACACAATAACTGTAAAGTACGTAATTTCAATTTTGCTTCAGTAGCTATATGCATGTGGAATAAAAAAATGTGGTTATCTTGGAATACCTAGAAAGTTATGGTACTAAAAAAAGTAATAAAAAACACGCTTTTGATATAATCCAGTTTAAAGTTAGAAAATGGCTGAAAAGCAAACACACTTTTTCAAAAAGCACTGTTCATATATTTTATTTAGTAGCTAGAAGTTGATAATGATTGCCAAGTCAATTTCTCACTTTGAAGCTCCTTGTAATGCTCGCTTTACTTCTTTTGCGAGCTGTCGTGCAGCTCTATCCACAATGTATTGTCGAGCATGGTGAACATTTTACAGCAAATTCTAGTTTAGCCTGGCCTCAATCTGAACTATTTCAGAATTTCTGCTCGTGAGATAATACCATCATTAAATGCAAGAACAATATCAAATGTCACAGTCCTTAACGCTCTGATCCTAAACAAATACAACACAGACTCTGCAACACAATTACCATTAACACGGCATTTGCACTACGCAGTTTGCGCACACGATTCAATCCAGTTGCATCAAAAATAATAGGCATGTGCATTACAGCCTATTCGTTGTCACGCTGCACGTGATTTACTTCTAAGGACACTGAAATGGTTGAGAGGCTCAACAATGAGGAGCTTGCTGGTTCAGTGTTCATTCCCTCGGTACGTCACTGTAATTTCTTCACATTTACAAGAGAACTGTATGGGTTGCCATGAAACTTACACTTGCTGAAGACATTTTTTACCCTCAGCATCTAAAACTTATCAACAAGCATGACAAACACAAGGTGTAAGAAAGCTAGGAGCTGAAAGTGTTCGAGCCTACACATGTCCTGGCGGTACAGCTGACTCTTAAAAAGTATTTTAGTTTTCGTACAAGAAGTTTTTTTTAAATAAATAAACAGTAAACACAGAGTGCATATTATAAGGGCCTTGTCCAAGGGTGCGTTTCAACTAACTACTCGCTTTTGAAAAAACCAGTTTTGAGGCACGAAAAATTCTCTTTAAGAAAAGCATGAATGTGGAAAATATGCACCAAAGGACACCCTTCCCGAATTGCATAGAAAAAACAAGTGGTCTTAGATCAAATTTAGGCCTGCCATGATGAATGAATGGATGGATGAAAGAAAGAAGTTTATTAAGGTACAATAGGTCGTGCTAGTGTCCTAGCCCAAAGTGGGCCGCTCCCACGTTGGGACCGAAAGACCTAGCCTTTCAGCCACTTCGCAGGCTCGTTGGACTGCCCATAATTGTCCCTCTAATGTAAAACTGCACAAAGCTGCATGCCATCGTTCTTCCGTATTTTCGCTGCCGTTACGTAACGCGGAGCGATGCAAGAGCATATGAGCAAGATCTATGGTGTTGTGGCATTTATCGCATGTTGTAGGAACACAGACCTCCAGATAAATCCTGTTATTCAACGGTGTGTTTGGATAGGTTCTTGTTTGTAATCGCCAGAGCATAATGGCCTGAGATATGATCCCTGTCACACCGAATTTCGTTAGCTCTGGTTGCAAATGCAGTTTTACATCACTAACGAAGATTTGCATGCAATGTAAACTTGGCTTAGTAAAACATTTTTAAAATTTTGATCTGCATTCATTCAATGCAATTATTTTTTTAATCCTACCGTAACAAGTTACAAAGTAGCCTATGCTGAAAAGGTGCTTAGGCAACAACATCTACCAATTGCAATGCTCGTCACAGTTTTCAAAGCATTCTCGAAAGTTCAAGGACTGCTTTTATTCAGAAAGATCCCTTTGAATTCACTAGTCTTCACTTAGGTTGACATCTTGATAATAAACTCAAAGATTATTATAATGAACTTGCACCTTACACGAAAATAAGTTCATTGTATCAGTAAATTTGTTATAAAAGTATATTCCTAACACCATGTCTATAGCAAGTCTATTCTTCATCTGCTTCGTTAGAACCAATATTTCGTTATATCAAGGTTTGAGTGTATTCAAGCCACAAGTGGATGAGGAAAAAAATTAGTCATGAGCAGCCATTACTAAACCTTCAATTACCCCCCCCTTTTTTTTTCATTTACTTTGCTCATAGAGTAAATAATTTTTGGTTATAATAAAAAAAGAATATTTATGAATGGAGCATAATGTTACGTTTAGTTACCCCTATAGATCTTACAGTAGCTCCCTCAACTCTAGTGGTTCATAGAAAATATCCACAAATTCGAACAGTGCAACTACACTCGAACCTCACTATAATAAAGTTTTATCTTACACGAAAATGAGTTTGTCATATCTAAAAATTGTTATAAAATTGTTATAACGGTATATTCTTAACAGTAACTATTGAAAGACTATCTTTCATTTACTTTGTTATAACCAATATTTCATTATATCCAGGTTCAGTGCATAGAGGTTCGAGTGAACCTCTATGCATAAATGAACTGTTTTGTTGAGAGCATCCACTTAACCCTTTAATGATATGAACCCAATTGTGTACACATTCCATTTTGCTATTGCAACAATGAAGTGCTAAAAAAGAGCAACATATGTCGTACATTGGATAAACTGTACCTCATGAATAACAAATTTGTCTTCATTTAACTTCATTTTGCAGTGTACCATTTCATATGATCACTTTTCTGAATGCCCTACCACGTTTTACAAATCGTGCGACGTGCTGTTTCCTGCAAGCCATGTGAAAACCATAATTTTTTTTTCCTCCCAGTGGAAATAACCAAAAACAGCATTCGCACTATATTTCTAGCCCGATACTTCATTATGTTCATGCCAAAACAAAGCATCAATGACTTCTAAATAAATGAATAATTAGTTACAATTTAATTAAGATGAGTAATCCCAACACATGAATTAATATATTATCAAATTATTTTGGTTGCTACAGAATATTGAGTGCCTTGAAATAATGTCGTAGCCATTTCACACGTTTACAGATAGTTCTGCATAGGTGGCATCTGAAAGTGTTAAACTTGGACGATGCAATTTCTTTGATTGAGCTGTTTTGCTGGGAATTAATTATCGTGACTTCTTGCCTACGAAGAGAGAGCTTGTAACTTGCAGTGAGTGTCAGTAGGACCGATGCCTTTGCCCCTTTTCTCAGTTGTCATACCTTCTATCGACTCTGAGAAGCATGTAACTAAACTCAGCCACAACTTATCTTGACAGTAAAGCGAAGGCTACAGAGGCAGAGCTTCTGCACATTCATGTTGCCCCACAAGTCGTACAACAGCTTGCGGCTGGTTTCGGTTTTTCTCCCTCTCATCGTTAACGAGTTTACAAAATTATGTACATGAGAAATGTTGCAGGGTTCGTACAGGTTTCCAAAGCGAAAATTCAAGGATATTCAAGGACTTTCCAGGACCTGTCACAAGTTTTCCAGGGACTCAAAGTGGCATGCTAAGTTGAAATTTCTCCCCTAAAAACTTTCAAAAATTACCAATTTTATTGCACTTACAATAAATATATGGATATCACAATTATAAAAAATAGCATAGTCTTAATTACTTCTCGCACCCACACCCACACTCCGTAGGGAGAGGGCACGATGCCATGTCAGACAATTACGTGCTGATGGGCTTCAACGCGCCTGTGTAGTCAGGCCATAACGAGGTCGTGCCACAATATTTGTGGCTTGCCTGCTATTTGCTGCAAGCTTTAATTACAGCTCCAATAAGCACGATACACACATCAAGATTCATTTATTTCCTCTATGTTATTTGTCGCCTTTTTGATATGGACAATTTTCAGTTCTTGTTTGTGGGAACTGAGTTGGGCAGGTACGTAGCAGTGTAGCTGACTTGGTCACTTGATCACAGAGCTTTGCACACGTCATGCTGAGTACGGTCAGTTCTCGCACACATGTGCTACACAAGCACCTCCAAAACAAACTTATCGTTTTCTGCAACAGCGATGCTTTGCCAGTATGTACGGGGCGGAAGTCCGGAGGTCACTCACTTGACTACAGATCTGATGTGACATCACTAGAACTTTTGTTGCGCTTCCTAAAAAACTACGTCAATGTTGGACGCACTTGCGATGGGCCTCGTTCAGAAGAATAGTATTTAAATACACTTGGGAAGTGACTAAAAATATATTCCTAAATCCACACGATGCTTTCTATAGCCTTGAAATTGGATGGCACCACCGCATCAAGTGTGTCAGCTTGTGAACAGTCGACACTCGCAGCACGTTGCTCAACAACCAAGAAGTAACAACTGTGATGGTGGTTAACTTACACTCATCCTGGGGATATACGTGTGTTCTTCTCTAGCATTCTTCTTGGTTTGTTTAAGCAGCACTTTCAGTGTCGAGCTGTGGCAGTCGTTAACCAGCACTCGTCTTGTGAGCTTTCCTTTCACGCGTCCTCCATGTTTGATCGGCACGTTGCCTATATGGGGTTGCTTGCCCTTTGTATGACATTCTAATTTCTTGCTATCACACTCACTGCTTCACCTCGCCACAAAGTAACTTTTTTTTTTCACAAGCACTTTTGCAAAATAGGATAATGTGCACCCACAATGCATTACTGCTTCAGAAATGAGGTGTTTGACAGGTTGACACACTGATGTACCACATTTAGGAGGTCGCGATGTTGATATGAGAGTTCACTGCTCAGGAAATTCAAGGATTTTCAAGGATGGTGAAAAATTCCACCAAAAACTGCTGTGTAACATTAATCCAGGTCAAATATGTTAAAAATGACAGGACTGTCCAGAGAGCTTATGATGCGGTGGTGAGGCTAGGCCTCCCTGTTCCTACGTGGAAGCGGCCCGCGACGTTGCTCTAAAGAAGCAGCGTTTCTCAGGACCCAATAAAGTTCTTTTTCTGTCTGTCTGACAAGTCGAAATATACAGGTATTGAGAAGCAACCATTAAGGCAACATAACTGCAAAGGTGCTGTGTGTCAACACACCAAGAGCAAACAAAAAGAGTTCAGCATACCTTGCTTCGGGTTAACAAAAAGGGGGGGGGGGGTTCAGCTGGACTAATGTTTAGCGAGGCAGAAAGTAAATTGAGTGGGGCATTGTGAGGGTCAGTCACCGGAGAAACTGATTTGTGATCACCGCATTCTTCAAAAGGCGAGCATCACGCAAAAGCTGCAAAAAGCATTTATGTTAGGCTCTGCAATTATTATACTTATTTGGCACTTATGACATAGCGCAAGGGCAAGATGTATGACACAATGCGTAACACTGAGACGGTCACCTAGAAACACTTTCTAACAGCCATCTGAACCTGTCGATAACATTCAGTCAGCACCCATGATTAGAGCAACTACGACTAGAGGACAGTGTTACGAAACTCGTTGCTCAGTGTTTCCTCGCTGGTTTACCTCAGTGGCTTCAACAACAGGGCTATTTGTCATTCCCTCGTGGATTATTAGGCACCCCCCCCCCCCCTCTAAAAATGGCAAAAAGTCTATCAAGTTGTGAAAGTAGAAACAAACAAAGTACATCAGCATGCAAGGGGCCTATTTCTTGACATACATTGCTTCAGCTTAAGGCAATGAACAGAAAAGGCAGTTGCAGAAAGAACGCAAAGTTGTGGCTCCTTTCGTATTGGGGCAGTACCAACATTAAATCACGGAAATGCAGCGTCACTACAAGCAACGCCACCACGCGTTGCGACGGGTACGTGGGGTCAGGTAATACAGCTACTGCGGGTGACGTTAGCTACGCTGTAACACCTACTGCCAAATTATGACTGTTTGGGCTCTTGATACGACAACATCGGCGTAAAGCACCGAGATGGTGCGTTAGCAACCGAATTCCCAGTCTCGCGTATGTACCAAAGTAACGACGTTACCACGACGCGCCTACTAGCATGATAGGCGCTCTTTTCAAATCAAACCACACCCATACAAGCTGAACCGATTGCAAATAAAGCGGGATAGAGGAAGCGCGCGTTGTAAGCTGCTCATTGGTTTGCTTCCGAATGCAGCACGAGAAGAGTGCCCGGAGCGCAGTGTACTGCAGCCTGCAGCAGAGACGTGCTATCAATCACTTGAACGCAGTCATATACGCTGCCGTGCAAGTCTAGAAACTAGACTTTTCCAAGGAAATGGACTGCGAATGCCGCAGAAAGTAGCTCAAGGCACATGCTTAACAAATGCGGCTGGAGGAGTCGTCGCGAAAAGCTAAACGCCGCTTGTATACTTGCATTCCGCCGAATCCAGGGTCAACGCGGTGCGGGAGCGCGCCTACTTCCAATGGCCTTCAAAGACACACTACTAGCAACACGGGGAATCAATAAGCACAGCGCACTCATAGTGAACTCAGGTAGTACGTCAGGCGCTTGCACTGTCTTTGAAGACTCGCCGAGGAGACACCCTTCCGTCGGCTATGCGTGGATCAAGCAACCACTTGTCGCCGACGACGATATGCACTCGCTGAAGCCGGCTTTTTCTTCAGCTACAAATAATTGCACAAATAACGTCAGGTCATATGAGACTTGGCACGCACACAGGCGCACAACTATGTGGTAACTGTTAAGCCAAGAACAACGCACTCCAAATCACAAACATTGTCACAAACGACTCGACACGGTCGCCATGATGACATAATGTTTATGTTTTGTTCTCTTGTCGCAGCTATTGTGCGTGCGTGTGTTTGGATTGGAACGCTCGATGCGTCTTGCGCTGCGGCTGTAGAGCACACGTTTGTTTCGGTTTCGTATCTTTGCTGTCCTTGCAGCCAGCATTTAAAGAATGGTTAGAGGCATAGAGTTTCATATGATTTCATACATAATTTTATGAAACTTTATGGGCATGGGTCGTGTCAAGCAGAATAGTACCATAACTGTGGTACTAAAGTCTTCCAATATTGCCGAAACAAAAAAAAACGGCTTTGAATAACTCATAGAGTTAAGAATAACTACAGAAATGGCAAAAATCAAATAAAGAGGTATGTGTTTCATGATAATACTGTAGCGATGCTGAGGCAGACAGGTTAAAAAAACAAGCGTCTTTATTAGGGCGAACTTGTGCCCACGATCCTAAAGACTATGGTCGTCAAGTCCGAGTATAGCCGAGTGGCACAGATCCAAATCGCTTCCTCTTCCTCGTTGCCGGAGCGCACGAACGCGTGG
This sequence comes from Rhipicephalus microplus, assembly GCF_043290135.1. NCBI lineage: Eukaryota > Metazoa > Arthropoda > Arachnida > Ixodida > Ixodidae > Rhipicephalus > Rhipicephalus microplus. The sequence goes on from NW_027464618.1 coordinate 2,639,059, forward strand.
CGCATGCCAGCCGGGTCTTGCTGGTGCTGGTGCCACGATGATTGTGGCGGGCTACTTGAACGTGGCGAACCTGTTGCAGCATTGCCCCCTCCTCAGACGCATCGTCCCGATGCTTAAAACATTGAAAAGACAAATGGGCACTCTCACTCGGTTTTCGACGGTCTGTCATGATAGGGCTTCATGTGGACTACGTGTACCACTTCCGTGGGATTGCGGCGTCTTGAACTCACGTGTCCAGCGGATCTGACTTAAAAGTGACGTTGCTGATACGGTTGAGTACTTCATAAGGGCCGAAGCATCGGCAAAGAAGCTTTTCAGAGAGTCCGCGGCGGCGCACTGGGATCCATATCCACACTTTGTCACCGGGATGATAAAGTGCGTCACTGCGTCGCTAGTTTTACCGACTAGAATCGACGTGCTGTTGGTGGCGTATTCGGTATCTTGCCATTTGCCTGAGGGTGATACAGGTTCGGCACGTTCAAGTAGCCCGCCACAATACGAAGGTAAGCGCTTTACTGTTTGAAGCGAAATCGGCAAATTGCCTTAGTACGCAAAGTTATGAAGTTGAGAAGACCAATGCACATGCTGTGGGGAAGATAAGGAAACGACGGAGTTTCATACAATAATTGTGTAAAATTCTGTGTGACGGAACATTCACGCTGTGTCTGATAAATGCTTGCGATATGTGTTTAGTTAACAAATACATGATAACTGAGTCGTTTAACACTTGTTCAGTAATACTGTTCTAAGTTTAATGCATTGTACAATTATGTGTCCGTCTGACTGAATGTAGAAATATAGGTGTGTGGGAAGCATCCATCCATGCACATCGTAATGCACATGCATCCCAGCTCATAGAGTTATTATACGGAGTCTATATATTAACTCTATGTCCCAGCTGGCACAGACTCAGCTGGAAACTTTTTGTGGAAACCAGGTGGAAACATGAAAATTCTATCAACTCTGCGTCGCTATCGTGGTCGCTATCCATGTATGGATATGCCATGCAGTGGACATGGTGGACAGACAGCGAAGCGAGCGCATGACGCGCATTTGAACCGCTCTAACATGTCAGACACAACATGCAACTTTCAGACACAACGTCCAGTTGTGTCTGAAAGTTGGACAGGATGCCGCGTACCTGTAGCGTACCGGGATGTGGATTGGTTCAAGATGGAAGTGACGCACAATTGTCGGTGTTTTGCCTGCCTAGAGACAGAAAACGGCGGGAAGAGTGGAAGCACGCCTTACTGCGAGCTGGTGTAGCATTTAATTCCCGTCTGCACGTGTGCGAAAATCACTTCGATGAGAGAGACATCGTTCGCGCGGCCAGTGGCTCGGAGTTGTTGTCGTAACGCCATGTTTCGAGACTTTTACCGCACGCTGTGCCAAAGATTTTCAACAGCCTCCCTGCGTCTTGTGCTCACCCGCCTACACAGCGCACGTATTCCAAGCAATGCCAGAAACCGCCACCTGTGCTGGAGACCGTCAGGGCCGCACCGACAGTGTGCCTGAGCACCTCTGACGCAGCTACTACGGAGAATTGCGGCACCGATATGACCAAAAGTATAGAGGTGGCATGCCAGGTGGAAAGATCAACATGCAGCTCCTCGCAGACCCAAGGTGTAGACGTGGCATGTCAAACAGACGGACCACCATGTAGCTCTTCGCAGCTTAAAAAATCAAAAGAACACGACGGTTACTTGGAACGGAGACATCAACAGTACTAATAGAAGCTTGCTAGGCCGATGGTGCAAAAGGAAGGCTAAAAAAAACTGTACAAGCCGCCAAGTACGTGCTGCAGTCGAAGCTTTAAACAGATGAGCAGCTAGCTCGACCTTTTATTTTACGATATGTGATACGTCCTTTTCTCAGTCACGCAACGATATTAACGATATAAAATTGACTATTGACAGGTACAAGAAGTGGGCTCATGACTGTATGCAGCTCAAGATAAAATCGACATTAGTGTACATACACATTCTTTCATGAAAATGGGCTCCTTTTTTTTTTCTCACATCTCTGAATGTTATGCAAGAACCTAAGAGCGGAGTTTGGATTTCATAAAAATTTGTTTCTTGTACTAAAGGAAAAGCTTCAAAGGCTCTGAAAGAGAATGTCAAGTTTAAGAATGTTCCTGGCAATACGCTGGGGCCTAAATTATTTGGCGTTTGTCGTTACTCCAGATGGCGGTGGCTTTCCAACTCACCCTATCATTGGTGTGTTCCCGACAGGCGTCCCAAGAGTCCATGATTATTATTAGCAAACGCCCAAACCTGTTGGCTTCGGCAACCGTTTGAGCGACGGTGACCTCATGGGCATTTGACAGAGCGTAATTCTTCAGTGATAGCCGACCATACTTAATTGAGCGCCAATCATTGTCACTGTAGTACTTTTGTGATGTAGCAGCGTCAACATAGATTGTTTTCTTTTTTCTGCTAGGTCTTCGTTATAGTCTCCGATGCATGGCTCTGCGCGTCTGCCCTGGTAATTGGCAGGGTGCATGCATGGAAATGGGAGCAACCTTGAATGTAGATCTGATCTCATATGCAATCTTGGTAGCCTGATTTCGAAAGGAGGGCTTGTCCTTTTGTGGTGGTTTGTAGTCTTGTGTTCTGGGAGGCAAGCTACGCCTTCTTGTGTTCATCGTAAATACTGTTGTTCCAAGGTCTACTACTATTTTTGTAGTTGCCGTACGGGTTGGCATGCTTAAAGGGACACTAAAGGTAACTATGAAGTCGACGTTGATTGTTGAAATAGCGGTCCAGAAACCTCGTAGTGTTACTTTTGTGCCAAGGAAGGGTCTATTTTGAAATAAAATCTCGTTTTAGTGGTCCGCATCGGGTTAGTGCACTTCAAGTTACCCGCCTCGAGAAGCGTACCGACCCGACCGACACACGTCACTGTTGCCGTACACAACGTTGCTCGGCTAAACTGCGCTAGTAGCAGCAGATCAAAAGCGGCGGGAGCCACAGCAGCAACAACGACCATTGATAAATTTCCTGCCATTGGCTTCAATTACAGTGTACTAGACTATTCTAGTACACTGTAGCTTCAATATTGCAGACACTTTTTGGTTCAATTGCACCCCGCTAGATGGCCCTACCTGTCCAGTGTAACTACGCAAAAATTGATTTTTTGAACCACTCACGCCATTCCCCATAGTAACGCCCGGCGATTCTTTTTTTCTATGAATCAAGCAGAAACAACGAAGCAGCATTTTATTGTGTCTCTTAATGCACAGAAGGTTCTTTATTTAGTGCAGCTAGATTGATTACTAGTGATTAAGTGTAGGCGATCCATCTGATGTCATCGGGATAGTTTTGTGAAAATACTACTGTGGCGCATGTGTTCTTGTGTATTTACCTTGATTTATCGGATTGTCGTCTTAGGTGTTGTCATACATTGAGCTTTTACTCTGACGTAAATTGTTATTTGACTTTAGTGTCCCTTTAAGAATTGGCGCCCTTCTTCGGGAGACCGATCTCAAGGATACTCTAACCGAGATAGATCAGTGGCCGGGAGCATAGAGGCGGTGACTTGCAATTGTGGGGACATTCTGGAGCATTCTCGAGAAGCAAGAAGCCCCACAAGAAACTATAGACAGGGAGCAGTCGGTATCCAGGCGGCAGCTGCAAGCAAGTTCATACCCATGGTTACACATTTACCACAATCACCTAACACAATACAGAGACATGTCCTTGGTGTGAGAAGAAACCCACAGTTTGCCGCACAGCATGGGGATGTCAGAATATAATGGCAGTACTCGTTGTATCCAACACCATGCTGAAACAGTGGAAAGTGGACAACCAGATATGGCTGGCCGAACGCACCAGACAACCAGAAATGACCGCGGAAGTTCTGGACTGAGGACTCTTCCCCAGACCAGAAGCTCTGCGGAAAAACTCCAGAACCCGATGAAGTTTATTGTTTCTCTCTCTCTTTTGAGTTTAACAAGCATGAGCTTCCTAGCAGTAGATATTTAAGATGTTGAGTGTCTGGGATTTCAAAAGACTTCATGAAGTAGATTTTCTTCTCTTTAAGGTGTATTCATGTTCAACAAAGTTAGTGCGGGGAAGAATGTTCATTTACGAAAAAGTTGCATGGTCCTTCTGGGTAAAGTTGATTTTTGGGAACACACCAGGGAATCCGATCATGTAAAGGATGGCAATCACGTTTTGACGTTTTTGTTGTGCTACAGTTGGTCTCGGACGCCGAAATTGCTTGCTTGACCCTTGCAACGTCACCAGGCGGTCCGTGTCTATGACATCGTCAGAGCGGTCGGTCACAGACTGCAGAGACATTCTGGGCTTCTAACGCTGCCCCGGGTACAATTTTTGCATAACTGCTGTTGGAATGCATTTTCAACTTTACAACTTTGAGGCTGTTACAGTAGATGCCGTCATTTGTGACAATTCTGCATCTAATAGGTCTGCTTTGAGCTTGCCATGATATGTAACTATTTTGCTGCATTATGTCAGTGATATCATGTTATTTATATTAGTATATAACAATATTTTTTTCCAAGTTAACAGGGAGATCGCTGCATTACAGACCTTTTTTTTTTAACACCAATATAAACCTGTGAGAACGATTTATTTTGCAATTGATCCTTTACATATACGCTCAAGCCTCATCATAAGAAATACTTTAAGTACAAAAATTTCTTACAAGCGATTATTTGTAACACTATCTATGGCCAAGTTATTGGTCACTTACTTTGTTATAACCGATATTTCATTATATCCAAACTTGTTATATTGAGGTTTGAATTTATTTAAGTGCATACTCAACAGTCTGCTAAAGGCTGGAAAGCTTTAATGAAGCATTGCCATTCTGTTATACCTATGACGTTGTGCTTATAAAAAAGAATTGCCCCCTCCGAAAGCTGCCAGCACCTCAGGTGCTTTCGCACTGCCTCTGAAATCGGGTTCCTAGGTATTGCAAGCTTTCTGCACGTCACCTGTTGTTGCACTGCCTCTGAAATCGGGCCAACGATCACTGAGGCAATGCAAAACTGCAATATCATGCGATACCCTCAATGTGTGACATAATTGTGACATCACAAATTATGCTGACCTGTGATGTGAAGCGTCATATGGTGACGTTAACACGAGATTTCTTGCATCACGTGTTGACGCTGCTGGCACGGGACGCCGACGGTCATTTTCGCGTTTCTTGGGATGCATGTGGTCTTAGATAGCCGTGCATGCGGGGCTGCTTTTGATTGAAAATTAGTGACTAGCGCTGCATATAAGATACTTTAGTTTGATTGTAAAGTAAGGGTGCGTGCTCATTTGAGTATTCAGGTCCAGTCGACACTTTCTGCGACGTCATAGACATGGACCTCCTGGTGACGTTGCAAGGGTCAAGCAAGCGTTTTCGGCGTCAGAGAACATTTGCGGGGTGCGCACGCTACCCCGACTGGCACTCGGCGAGGACCATTGTTCGTCATCTCTCTTGCTCAGTTGTTAGCCGTTTTCAAGCTGGTTTTGGCTGCTTATGCTATGATGCTTTTCTTTTTTTTTTCTGAGGAGGGCACGCTTGAAACACCTACTTTGGTTTATTCTTCACCACCCACTATTTGAAAACAGCGCATTCAGCATCGCCTAGGCTTGAGTGCACTTAGTCTCAGGCATAGAATTTAGGCGGGCATTTCGAACCGTCGCAAAAATGTTCTGAATAAATGATGCTAGCATTAATTATAGAATGTGCTAGAGCATCTACGATTCAATTTCAGCTCTTCCAGACATAAAGCTACAAATGACTCAAAAAGTCGCAAACAAAACTTTGCCTTTAAGGGATCCTTTAATTGTAAAACAATAAAGGTTTGAGCTAATTACCGAGCACAGTAAGGAACGACTGGGAAACTATAGGTTGCATGAGCAACTGAACTTTAATTTAAGCGCGTAGTTTCATCATTAGGCTTCCCTCTCGCAGCTGGGCTAGAGATAGTGCAGACGACAAAGTCAAAGGGGTTTACCTCAGCTTTAAGGAGTTGAAAGCAAGGTACTCTCAAACCTCATTATAGCAAAGTTGCATCTTACACAAAAATAAGTTCGTTATACCTGAAAATTTGTTATAAAGGCATATTCTCCACACTATGTATATTGCAAGACTGTTTTGCATCTACTTCGTTATAACCGACATTTCGTTATATCCGGTTTCGTTATATCGCGGTTTGAGTGCAGTATGTTAACACACACCCTAAGCTTTACTTGTCCCTATTTTCCCTACAAAGAAAGTGCTCCTGATTTTTTTTATTTGAAACATCATCATGCACTATGGAGGGCAGTGTGTCAAGGGTGGCACATCTTGACATGCCGGCGCATGCTGTCCATCCTGGTGAACCTCTTGGTGCACAGGCCACACGTGAAGGGCCGCTCACCACTGTGGCAACGCATGTGAACCCTTAGGTGGTCCTTGCGAATAAAAGTCATTGAACACTGCTCACAGCGAAAGGGTCGCTCTCCCGTGTGTGTGCGTTCATGTCGGACCAGGTCAGATTCGATATTGAATCCCAGTGGACAGTACGTGCACTGATACGGACGCATCGAAGAGTTGGCTGCAGCTCTGCAGTGGCTCCCACTGGCCGCTGACTGAAAAGTGGACAAAAGTCATAACATAACAGTCATCTTGCAGCATGAAAATAAGTGGATAGACTAATTTTCATCTCCATGCAAAAGTACTTAATTTTCAAACGCATATCAAATGAATGCATTTGACATTTCTTTTTCCTTATCGTAATTCCACTGAACCTGCATAGCTGCCCCTAAAGACAGTCGAGCCCGCTTATAACGAACCTGAGCGTGACGCGGCATCCGTTCGCTGTATCCCGAAGTTTGTAGTAAATGAAACACAGCTTTTAAAAAAGTTGCGAGTGAAAACACAAACTTTTTTGCCCAAAAAGTCCGTGATGCATGTGTTTCGAAGAGCAGAAGCGATAAGAGCGGTCGCTAGTTTATTTCAAACAACAGCGTGCTTATTTGCCGAGGCCCGAGGCATAAGCTGCATGAGGGACTGGCTTCAAAGTTTCGTCGTTCTCGCAACTCGATTTTTCCAAATCGCTCTTGCCACGTACTTCGTTCACAATGCCCTAATCTGTGCACGGTTCCGTGGTGTCGGCATCATCATCGGCTGTAATGAAACTATCGCAACAGATGTTTCACCTGCTCTCCCATGTTGGAGTCGACGGCGTGCTGCCACAAATCGCCGCCGAAGTGATCCTGTTCGGAAGCTTCAGGTTTAGACTGAAGCTTCCGAAGACGGAAGCTTCAGGCTTCAGGCTCAACGAAACGACGACACAGAGACAAGAAGGACACGAAAAACAAGAGTGCTATAAGACACGAGGCGTGTCCTTCTTGTCTCTGTGTCGTCGTTTTGTTCTTGCGCTATAACTATCGTCATGCCATACCAACTAGCCCAAGCTGCCACACTTCAGGCTCAGCATTGGGCTCGACGTCGACGAAGTCGCCCTCGCAAAAACAGTTTCACGCGCATGTAACCGAATACCGGGACGCCCGAAGCGTCAAGTTGGCTGCCAGGTGGTCGAGAGCTATGAGCAAGCGCTCCGCAACGCGGCATTTAACGCGTGGATTACGCTCAAGCCAAGCGGTCAAACTTTCTACATTTTGTTGAACAGCGGGAAAAAGCGTGCAAGTCCTCCCGTCTGCTCTCCTGATCACACACGCACACCAAGAGTGAGCAAGACATGCACACGCGACACACATGCCAGAACGTGCGGAACAGCTCTGGGCCCGTTTCTAGTCAGAAAACGAAACGAACTCAAGCCAGCGTGGCTGGCGTCGCGGAGCGGTGGAGAGGGGCGAAGGGGTTGTGATCAACAAAGGGTCACGGAAGGAGGGTCGGCGTTTAACAATAAGAATGTATGGGCACCTCGCCGATGCCTGATCGGTGGTCGAAAGTGGTTTCCTGGGAAGTCGGCTGAGCGCTGACCCCGTTCGTTGCAACCGATCAGTGGCGCTCGGAGATGTTCGTTGTAAGTACGATTTTGTGCCATTTAACCAATGCATATATTCACGGTCATGCGGATATTGTTCGTTTTAAGTGGGGCTGTTATATGTGGGCTCAACTTATTATTATCAAAGCAAAGGATGCTTATGGAAGTCATCTTGTGCACTATCGCAACAAGTGTGTATGCGGTCCTGTATTCAACAAAATAACAAAAGGTACCATGGCACTACTTTACACAGGCCAGATCACTGGCGTATATATGAACAATTCACTTAAATACAAACTCAAAAGGACATAAGAACTGGCTTGTCTTGTCAGAAATACCCCCACAAAAACACTGTTGATCTTTGAACTCGAAATAAAATTGGTATAACTCATATCCTCACAATAGTATTTGATTGTTCATTGACATATGATGTCTTTCACAATGTCTATCTGTGTTTGGCAGCTGAAACAGCATTTGATGTCAATGCGTGTTGACGCCTGGTGGCACATTTCTATCCCAATAACTAACACCCACAATTTACCCTTTGTGGTAGCTGTAGCAGTTGATGTACACCAGAACCCAGCATATGGTGAATTTTGCACAAGGATGGCATCAACATGAATATGATGAAAGAACATTTGATAGGCACCCTTTCAAAACATTGTCATTTGATGAGATCAACAGAAAGGTGTGCGCTCCCCAGTAAGAGAATAACCTACACCAGTGGTTCTTAGCCATGGATGTGTCGGGGACCCCTTGCAGTAGAGGGGAGGGAGGGGGGTACGTAGGTAAATTAACACTACTGGAACGTGAAACAGGAGCCTTTTATTGCTACCAAAAACATCAAATAAATGTGCCACATCATTTAATTTTGGACAGTTCATCAATACGTATCACAGTCACACCTAAAGAAATATGCGGTTGAGGGTTTCACGGATCATAGAAATGGCTTCGAGGACCCCCATTTGAGAACCACTGACCTACATTACTGCCCGTACATAGAACACAGCGCTGCAAGAGCGCGAGAGGTGCAGTTCCCAGATTGAGCCGCGAATGCCCGAAGGTGTACTGCTTCTTGATGGCACGATTCTCTCCATACCGAAGCACTCATTTGCGCACTGCCCTTGCGTGGCGCAACCAAAGCAGTGGGCAGTGAAAAAACGTTGCTGGTGCTTCCAAGCTGCATTATTTTGGCAACAAGACATGACACGCTGACATGGTGTGAAGGCAGAGCCTGTAAATGCGTTGCAACTGTATAGAATCACTGCATCGCTGCACTTAAACCACTGAAGTGCTCCCGACAGAAAGTGCTTTTTAGAATGCTTCCAGATAGCGACGCCAACCAAAAGCACTGAGACTAGGAGAAAGTGTGAGAGATGAAACGCATGCTTGTGAGGCAACATGCATGTGCGCCGGCAGCACAGTTGGCAAAGTGCCTGGCACTTGTTACAGACAGAGTGAGAGGTTTGACTCCAATGTCATCTGCATCAATGGAGGCTTTTTGTTTACTTTTCATTGTCACATGATTGTGAGCATTTTACCAACATTATTACCATATGAAAATATATGAATTGTTTGCATGCCCCAGCATAAAACGCTTCCATTCTAAACAACAAAAGCAACAAAAGGAAGAACTGAAAATAGAACAAGTGAGTCAAAAGATCTGATGTGGAAAGTGGGAATCAAGTTTCTTAGCAATGAGAAGGTAGTCACAGGATGAGCATCGATTTCACTCTACACAACAGAAAAAAGTGACTTTCTCGTCTCAGTTTCCAATTAGCAATGGCTCTTTAGTGGAGTTGCTCAAGCTGGTGTGACATCATAACTTAAAACATTTCATCTGCGATGTGAGGAAGATTGAAATAGAGCAATATTGACATCAAAGCTCTAAGAAGGGCATCCTAGTCTCACATGTGACGTCGTTGCCTGTCATCAGAACAGTGAATAGCTGCCTATTACCATTCCAAAAATAATGGATGCTTAGTGTTGACAGTCACTACAGATGTATGTCCCAGCTGCAAGGCAGTTAGTATAGAGCAGATTTTTTTTACACTGAGAATTAAAAACTAAGCAAATTACATTGTTCAGTACATCCGAGCATTCGTTCTAATAAGAGTGCATTGTACATAATTTGAAAAGCATGTAGACAATCTTGGCCGGTCTATCAGCTGGGCAGGGTGTTGCCACAGGGCCCCGGTACCATCATCATACAATTTTTCATGCAGTTAAAGAACTTCTCGAGAGCTAATCAGAAGTTAGAGCAAAATAAGAAACCTTTGAAATTCAAGCATTTTAAAACAGATAACACTGCTAACCTTCTCAAAAATAAAGCATACAGCGAGTATGCCAGTAATTCTTAAGTATGTTTTTTAAGGGACTTCTTAACAAGGTTCTGTGTGTGGCTTTTATAAAGGTGCGGTCACTGCACGAGCATGTACAGTCAACATCTTATCTTCAATGGGCTTCGAATCTACCATATCTTCACAATGAGAACCTTCAAAATACTCTATTAGATGCGAAGCAGGTTATGGCTGTGCTTGATCTGGTGTGCGGCGTGACCACCCTTACTACGCATGTGTCAACTCTCCCCTCCCACTCCTCGTGCTTGTGCGAGGCACGAGGGGAGAGCTAAGCGGGCCTTTTTTTCCCGCGAGCGTGAGGAGGTGGCAGAGCGCTGCCTCCGCTTTGTTTCTCCTCTCCCCTTGATCTCTCTGCTGCAGCTGTGCATTCGTATATAATGCTGTGTGCACTTGCTCCATTGCACTCTCCTAACAGTGCTGCATGCTCACTTTGTGGCACTCACACGGTAATACACACAAATGGGATGGGGGGGGGGGGGGGGATAACATAAGTGGTGTACACAACATATACACAACTCCACACACAAATGATACATTCACGGAAACATACACATCGAAACACACACATCGAAACACAAGTGAACACTAGCGCTGCTTCATATCCCCACATGATTCCCTTCAGTGGAAGGTCGTGTAACTGTTTTCTTATATGCACATGGGACCTTGTCAAACTGGCTGCTATGATTATCGTTTGCTACCTCCTTTAATGGCGAAAGGCACGGTTGTGCTGAGCTGTGACAGGTGTTGCATAAGTAGTTGAGGGAGAAGAGTCTTATTATAGCAACAAGTCCCACTGCTGTAATGATTCATGCTTAAGCACTCGGAAGTGACGCTCACCTCTTCCTGCATAGGAGAGTGCAAACGTGCAGCCCAAGCCCCATCGGTCTGTTCATCGCCGTCCACACTGCGCCAGAGATTGGCAGCTGGCAGGGTATTCGAAGATTGCGATGAATCCGGGTCTGTAGAAAGATAAAGCACGTTGACCTGCTGTTACTATATGCGGTGCACATTGTTACAGGGCGTCTTGAGAGGAATGTTGCACTAAATGAGTACTAACACAATTTTGAGCTATTTTGAAAAGGATATTTCGCATTTCATTGGCATCAACAAAGTTTCGCATCTAGTTTTCGCATTGCTTGTGAAGCTTGCTTTATAGGGGGGGGGCACCAATTATTTGTTGGGGGGTAGTCATTGTGGTGAAACATGACTCTCTAATGGAAGACCCTGTGGGCACCTGTGCAGACAGATGACACAAAGGAATCATACTCTGCAAAATGCTCTAATATGTCACACAGAAATAGGGAGCTTTACAAGAATTACTTTTCAAAAAACCTTGCATCAGATTTTTATTAAAAGATGCACGCTCAACAAACCTTATGCAAACACTTCAGATACACTAATCATCTATCTTAATGATGTCCTTTACTTCAAGATTGTTTGCACCTAACAAACACAACTGGTACAAATTATGTAGAATAATTAGGCTTTGCAAATACCATATCCAAGTTGTGTTCATTGATGTGCCTTCATTTGAGAAGTAAATCTTGGGAGCTTTGCACAGCAACACAGAGATGCGTTTCTGAGAATCAGTGTAGTGGGAGACACTAGATTAGTTTTGATTTTAGCATTCTCCAGCATTTAGCATTCTCCTTAGCTGAAGCACATAATCACCTCTGCATTTTCCTCCTTTGATGAAAGTTCATCAGCATCTGCCACGATAAACTGTTAGCTATTTTTCCAACACCATAAGCACTCTTCATTTCTGTTTATATAAACAGGCTTGCAGATTTCATTCGTAGCGATTCCTGCACTGTATTGACAACACACAAATGAGCGAGACTAAACAAAATTTTTTGCATTCTTGTGACTCTGATGTTAGGCACATGCGCTGTACTCTGAAAAATAAAGAAAATACATGCATTAGACATCACAATTATACATTATAATTTTACATTTCTTTCAAGCATCATACAACTCCCACGACCAAATCATCTGAAATAGTCTTGTAGTTAAACATTAAAATGTCAAAAAAACAGGCAATATTCTTTTTTTCACAGTGCATTACTTGTGTAACATTACTGATACAATTTTCAAGACCTCTAAATATGCCACAACAAAATAATTTAAATCTGGTTTAGCAACCTTGTAAGAGTACTTTCAAAGCAACCTATGTTAAAATTGAGATGTTAATCATGCTATAATGCTGATGAAAAAAGACGTTTGCAAAGATACCCCACAAGCAATAACACATATTGACGCAACCAGACAAACTGGGGGTCGGTGAAGTTCGTTCCAAACTCCTCATGGCTTACATACACAACCACCACTTATGAAAACGAGACAGATAAAAGTGTAACACCGCTAGACAGCCGTTTGCGTCAACACTAGTCAGTTCCCCTAGTGACTATAAACATAATCCAGGAGGCACTTCTCGAGATGGGATTATTGATAAAGACTTATCTTAAACATCTGAAGCGCAAAAAAGGTAACAACGGACAAAGAGAACAACGAGAACTTATCAGTTCTTTCTATTTGTGCATGGATAAGCTACATAGTAGAGTTGTATGTAACGATGACTCACAACAAGATCAAAATTTGGAACACAAGTGATACAGTGCGTGAAACCAAGACATTCAGCAGAGTTTCGTACGTTACATGTCGATAAATAGAGCAAAACGAACTCGTCACGCAGCCGTTTTCTTTCTGCATCTGTTTAATATACTGTGGAATTAAAGCACTGCTAAGTAGTTTCTTAAACACAATTGCGAAACATGGCAGCAGAACTTTAAACCAAAGGGCTGAATAAAATAGCACTAAAGAGTGATGAGTAGGAGCTGTTGCTTCCTATTCTTTCTTTAATAAAAATTATTTAATTATCATGCTTACGTGTGTTCCTTTATCATCCAATAAGGTGCTGCGCCACAACATTTACTGAAACATTATTGTATGTAAGGGTGTCTTAGAGGGTTAGTTGGTACACAATACTGTGAGGAAACAGAGCGAAAATGAGATGAAGGCGTAGAAACAAGCTGACGCACTCTGTGCAAGTTCATTGAAACAGAAAATATGATAAGAATAAGAATAATAACCAAACAGAAACTGTCACATGGTCACAAAGATGAAATTGCAACGGACGTCTGCCCTGCCTCAAAATGGCATGCTTAATATGAAACAAACACTATCACTTTTTCAAAAACTGCTATAGAGGGGTCGCGGGTGCATGTGTTCTCTTTTTCATCTCAATCGCTTTATAGATTCCACGCTGTGCTCTGCTCTTTAATCACTGGGATCCTCTCTTAATATTGAAATCGGATCGAAGGCAATATCTTTGAAGCACTCGAGATAAGAAAAAGAAAACACGTCCACCAGTCAGCCCTTAATCGCTCATTTTGAGAAGGAGTTGGGCAGACATTTGTTGCACACATTATCATCACTGTGACTGTATCAGAGTTTATTAGGAATGGGTGAATAGTGATTTGTTCGATTAACTTTAAATCAAAAAGTTAGTTCAAATAATATATGTTACATAATATTAGAAAAAATGAGCATTTTTGTTATGACCCAACTATAGATTGTACAATAACTTCAAGAATTGGAACTAGACATGAGTGAATGTCACTTTCTGGCGAAATTTTTAGCACCGATTTTTTGTTGCAATAAACTTGCACATACAAGTTGTTTGTCTGTTTGACTTTGTCCCATTTTTTGCACTGTTTGCTCACAGTATTGTGTGCAAGTTGTCGAATCAAGTAGGAAATGCATTATAGTGTTGCCTGTATAGATAGCTTATATTACTTTTGTATAGATATAAAAAAAGACAGATGCACGCTGTAAGTGACGCATCATCACAAAAAGCATTCCAATGTTAATGAAAAAAAAAAAAAAACGACATAGCTCAGATTTCATGAAGACACACTGAGATAGCATAATTACCTATGCTATAAAATCTTGTCTTGCACTTAGGTCAGACAATCTAAACCAAAAAAATTTTTTTTAAATGCTTGTAGATGAGCCAGTGTCCCCTATCCAACTATCCCTGCCCACTGATGCTGCCATATTCAAGCAAGATCATCTTGACAATGCATGCACAGCACAAAAGTGCTCAGTCACATTATACTTTTTTTTTTTGCCTGCAAATGCCCTTACAACTGCTTAGCTGTAAGCAGCATTGTAGGGTGAAATGCTGATGAATTATGTGCAGCATTAAATCAATATTTTATCTTGCATTAAAACCAAATTTTATCTATCCTTCCATCCCTGCTATGTTGGAATATGGGATGCAACGCTTTACTGCATCAGATACATCGACAGACATGGGCAGGAAGGGCTGCCCCTCGTGATCCTCTAAGAGTCTGACTTGACTGTTTAAAGTCAAGCCAAGTCTTACTTGACTGTTTAATGCACAAGGCTTTGACCATGCAAATTTATAACGATTCCAAAAACTGTTTACTTTTTTTCCTTTAAGTTCCCCTTAAGGACACTAAGGAGCAACATGATTTTTCTCGTATTAGTCAAGTACCAATTCCCAATCCCGAAAACACCACTTTTGTCACAACATGAGACTTGGTTCGTGAGAAAACATGCAAAAATAAAGTGCGGGTGGAGACACCCCCCTTGAGATTCCCGCACCAAACACAGTGACGTCATAAATTTTGAAGGTGTATACCAGGTTCTACGTAGGTTCTAATCGATAAAAATGAAGTACATTGTCATATGTGGATGCCATAGCCCTTGCATACGAAGTTTGAGGAAGTTTCATACAGTGAATGTCACGAAAATATGAAAAATACACTGTGAAAATTTTTTACGTCATACATGTAGATTTTGCATGAAATTTAGAAATGAAACTTTAACCTTAATTTCCCCCGCTGATAATAAACTTATGACAGTGAAACATATGGCTTAGGGTACTCAGAGTGCAGCTTGTATATCTAAACCAAGTCATTGTTTCTCTTTAACATTCATTTAAATTCCAGAAAGCCGGAGACCAAAAACTGGCAGTTGTCAGTATCACGTGATCACTTTTTATTTTTGCGTTGCTTGCGGAGCCTACTTTATTCGGGGCCGTTCAACAACTAGGGGCGGGGGGTCACTGTGGTGGAACATGATTCCCCCCTAATGAAGGACCCTGTGTGCGCCTGCGTTGACAGATGACACAATGAAGAATCCATATTCTGCTAAATGGACTAATATGCCAAATGGACTAATAATGTATGAAGAGCTGTATAAGAATAATGTTTCTCAAGAAGCCTAGTACCTAGATTTTCATTAAAAGTTGTATGTTCAACACACTATATGCAAACACAATAGGTGCACCAATAATCTGTCTCAACAACTTCCTCCACCTCGATATTGTTTGCACATATTAGACAAAAATTGGTGGAAATTATGTAGACTCCTTTGGCTTTGTATATAACACACCACGTCCAAGCTGTATTCACATGATGTACTTTCATTTGAGAATTAAGGCTTGAGAGTTTTGTGCCGGAACGTCGTAATGCGATTCTGAGGCACACTGCAGTGGATTCTGTAAAAAGATTTTTCGTCCCAGAACAATAATCGCCATCTGGCTTATTTGCACTACTTTTCTTGAAAATGCGGCGCAGGCCACTTTCCTGTCAAGAATGCGACGCCACGCTGATATGTCGTTCTTGCCCTAAATGTACCAGGCATGTGGCAGTAATGCAAAGAAACAGATGCAAGATTGATGTTGATTATTGTTGTGGGACAAAACAACGCCCTGTTCACTCGATCTTTTCTTACAGTGCAGGGGACACCAGATTAGTTTTGGCCCCTTGATGTTATTTAGCATTTACCAAAGTTGAAGCACATAGTCGCCTCTGCATTTTCCCCCTGTTTAAAGCATCTGCCACGATAAACTATTTGCTATTTCCCAAACACGATAAGCACTCTTAATTTCTGTTTATATAAAAAAGCTTGCAGATTCTAATCATGGCAATTTCAGCACTGTATTGACAAAACACAAGTGAGCGACCCTAAAGAAAATGTCTTGCATTCTTACGACACTTCTGTAACTTGCATGCGCCAAACTCTGAAAAATAAAGAAAATACATACACAAGGCATTGCAACCCTACATGATAATTTCAAATTCTCTTTGCACGTCATACAACTCTAACAGTCATATTTTCTGAATTTCTTTTGTAATTAAATGTTTCAGGTGACATTCTTTCTTTCACTACATGTTACTCTACTCATGCAATGTTCAAGGCCTCTGAATATGCACTTTCTAAAGCAAAATAAATTACAGATGGCAGGGGTGGATCTAGCCACTCATTTTAGGGGGGGGGGGGGGGGCGGTCACCTAAAGTAACACCAGAGAGGGGCGCGTGGTCATGACTTTTTTTTTTTACAAGCACAAAAACCTTATGGCGTAAATACTGTTAGTGTGTGATCACAGTGGTTTCACTAATTTGTCCTAATTGGCGATAGGAGGTCGACTACGAGCATTGAATTGAGTGGGAGGGGCGTTGACAGATTTGGGTGGAGGGTGATCACCCCTACCGCCCCACGCCCCTCTGGATCCACCAATGACAAATGATTTAGCCATTTTGAAAGACTAGTTGGAAAGCGACCTCCGTTAAAATTAAGATTTATTTATGCTATAACGGAGATTATCAGAAAAGTTTGCAAAGGTAACCTTGAACCACAAATGTGATAACACAAATTGAGGCGTCCAGACAAAGTGGCGGTCAGTTAACTTCGTTCCCAACTCGTCATAGTTTACATACAGGATCATCACTAATGAAAATGGGAAAATAAAAGGGTGGCATTGCTAATCAGTCGTTTGCGTCAACACTAGTCAGATCCCATAGTGACGAGACAGGTAACCTAGGTGGCACGGCCTCGTGGTGGGATTATTAATGAAGAAAATCACTTATCTATTCCCCTACCTGTGTGCAGATAATCTACATAGCACAGTTGTACGTAACGATGACTGACAAGAAGATATAAATTAGGAGCACGGGTGACACAGTTCACGACACCAAGACATTCAACCGCGTTTCGTAGGTTTCGAGTCCATAAATACCGCAAAATGGACTTGTAACATTACGCATACTTAAATGAAACTCCAAAAACTGAACTTATAAAGACAACAATCTATAAAAAAACTGGGCAAGGCGAAAAAGTCACAGCATTTGATATTCCGAGCGCTCAACAGCTGAGCACAAACGTCACATCGTTTTTTTCTTTCGGCGTAGTGGCGATACTGTGGGCACAATAGACGCGTTGACGCTGACATCGCCGAATAAAACACCGGAACAGACGCGACACATTCGGGGGGAAAAGAAGGACGTTTCTCGTAAAGAAACAAACCACACAGGTCACACGGCGACCAAAATAAACTGCATGAACGCCGCCATTTCTTTTGCGCGTGATGCCAAGCGCGATGCGTTATACTAGGTTGGAGTGAGGCATTACTTTTGGCGAAGAAGCTTCGCACTTGCCTTTTATGCCTCACACATGCCTCACTTTAGAAAAGTCTTACGCATCGCTTTTAGCATCACGCGTCAAGATGGCAGCGCCCACGCTGTTGGTTTCGTGCGTCGTTTTATCCGTGTGCTGTGGTAGCTTACGAACGTCGTTTTCCTTTCAGTGAGTGTGTCGCATCTCCACTGTTTAATGACAGAGCCAGCGCGTCAGTTGCGCCCGTGAATCTGCTACACCAGTGAAAAAAACTCCGCGCGTTCGAAGAGATCCCTGTGCTTTCGTGTCCTTCTTGTCTCTGTGTCGTCGTTTTGTTCTCGCGCTATAACTATCGTCAGCTGTGACGCCACACCAAATGTTGCGATCCTCTCGCCTTGGCCCAGTTTGCGTTCGTCGCCAACATGCCGTCTTTATTTCTTACATGAATATTTCTGTGGCTGTTCGACGTTTACACAACGTCACCAGTCCGATTTGCAGTGTTTGTCGGCAAGCGAATGATATCAAAGAAAACGCAGTGCAGATTGACTTCGGTTTCGTGAACTGTGTCAGCAGTTGTTCCTTATTTCGATCTTGTTGGGAGAAGTGAGGAACTCTTCTCTGTTTCGGCAGATTAGTCGCACACTGGCTGCTGGGATGGATAGGCGGTATCATTCATTAATAATCCCACCTTGGAGCCCTTCTTCCGAAATCTCATTATTACGGATACCGACTGGCAATGAACGTAAACGATGGTTTTGCGAGGCTATTCATACCAGCATCAACCGTTTCATGCTTTAGTATCGAATGCCATTTGCACGGTGCCACACGGACAAGTCAACTGGCCTTCGCCTTAATGCCATTTCTATAATAATGCCAATAATAATAGTTGGGGTTTAACGTCCCGAAACCACCATATGATTATGTGAGACCCCGTAGTGGGGTGCTCCGGAAATTTCAAACACGTGGGACTCTTTAATGTGCACCTAAATCTAAGCACATTGGCCTCAAGCATTTTCGCCGCCATTGAAAATGCGGCCGCCGCAGCCGGGATTCGATCCCGCGACGTGCGGGTCAGCAGCCGAGTGCCTTGGCCACTAGACCACCGCGGCGGTTTTAATGCTATTTCTCACCCAAAGTCTTCGCAAGAACCAAGTCGTCTGAAAAACATGTACTCCCGACAGCAAAACTTGCTCACTGCAGTACACTTAAAATATTCGAAATGGCATTTATGTCAAAAATATTTTTACGTGACATTTAACTAGTGGCATGTTAACAGATCACTTCAGAACTGCAACGACCTCGACATGACCGGTGAACTGCGGGATTCTTGGCTTTGGATTCAAGTAGCAATGACAGAAGTTGCTGTAATCAGTTGCAGGGCTGCAAAAAACAACAGAACCTAGTGTCCTTTTTTTTTTTTTGCATTTCACTGACCATAAACGCAAGTTTTATCATTGCCCTCAAACAGCTCAATTCAAAAGTCACTGTTATCAACATCAAACAGCTGGCATTCAGGGACTTATTGCTTTAACTATTGAATGTTATTTATCGTGCCTGTGTGGCAGTGGTATTATACTTTCAGTTGTTGCATTGTCATAAGTGGGGATCGTGCATGTGAGTAGCTGTTAGTGAAATTAATTGCATTATTACATTTTGTGACATCTGTGGTTAAACATTGCCCTTAAGTATGTCTCTAATGATCATTTTCAAAGCGCCAAGAACTTTTCATTGCAGAGTCTTATTTGTTTATAATCTCCCACTTCAGTTGGGGTTATCTTGCAGAAGTAAGGTCCAGCAAAAACAACTTCTGATTTAATAAATTGCACTGATATTTAATTACAAGAGAACATGGCCGTCCCTCAACCTCATCGCATGCTCGTTGAAGTTGTAGAATATGTTCAGATATGATGGAATTGTAATGTGTGCGTGTGAAATCCCTAATGCTTGTACTTTCTTTGTTTTTCAGAATGTGGTGAATGTCACTTGCTGCACCTTTGAGAAAAAACAACACTGCATGGTCACAAACAGAACTGCAAGTTTGTTTTTGTCAAGAAAAAAAGAAGACTTCTAAGAATTGTGAAAAAAACAGCTAATAGTTTGTGAAGGCAGATGCTGATGCTTTGGCATCTGCTCAACAAGACTGCCCAAATTTAACTTTTTCAATATAAAAAGTTCGTTTAAAGATTCTAAGAACTTTGGAAGAATAAAAAACAAAAAGAAGTCTAATTCCAAAGCTGTCATGGCTTTTCCAACTGAAGCCCCAAAACCTGATTCTCAAATACGATACAGCTACATGAGATGAGCACAGCTTAAAAACGGGGCTTAGAGAGCTAAGCCAGAGTGTATGTACTACATCATTTGTACCGATTGTATTTTTTAAGTGCAAGCAATCTGAACGTAGAAGTTTTTCAAGCAGGTGATTGGTGCAACTGAGATGCTTGCATATAATGTGCTGAGAGTGCAACTTTTAATGCGAAATTTTTCCATAGTGGGTTTTGAAAGACCTTGTTCATATACCTTGTGCCACATTAGTTTACCCTGCAGTGTATTAATTATGTTTTCTGTTAGTGTACTTGCTGATTTAAAGTGAATGCATATCATGTTTCAATATACAGATGGAAAAATATCTAAAGTTCTTTGTTATATGAGAGGGTATATTCATGTAACACTGTACATGGTTCAGAAGCATTTGGCCCTTGTAGTCTACTTACTTCTTAGTATTTATAGGGCCGGAAGCCTCTAGTGATGTATTTAAAACAACCCCTTCTTGGTTTCAGCAACATGACACTCACAGGATCATTACCATTCAAAAGTATTGAACCTTAGGTCAGCAGAAGCGCACTTATTAGGAGGTACAAAACTCGGATGCTCTTCAGTGAAATATTTTCGGTTGTGCGCACTCTTGTACCAACGCTCTTGCCATCGCCGGAAAACACCTGTGAAATGTATGCTTAGGAATGATGCTCAGTTGGGCCATCCCATTTCCCATAATGTCTTCTGTCGGCTTCAATCAGGTTCTTTTAGTAGCACTTTCAGCTTGGGGAACATATTGTCACGTGCGTCCCGCGAAAAAGACGAAGGCGACAGCGCATACGTGCATCTGCACGCTTTTATGCAGAACGCAACGAGAAAGACGGAGAACTCTCTCTCGTGCGCGGTTAATAAAAAGACCGAGCCGCTGCTGTTTTCTCAGCGTCTTCAAGTACGGCCTCTGTCTTGACGTCGCGACAATATGAAAGCTACTCGGAGCTATGTGGGAGGAAGCCTGATATATCAGAGGAATGTTTTATAGATTGAGTTGCTTCTGCTCTGTTAGTTAACAGTTGTACAAGTTATACAGACTCTTTCCTCGAATCAAAATACCCACTCAAATTTGAGTGTACTTATTTAATGCTTTCCGCTGTTTCATTCATGAGTTCTCAGGCTGTATTGCGACAGTTCTCTGTGAACAGAGACCACCTTTTCTCACTTACACTCTCGTTTTGGCCTATTGAGGGCCTGCCTGAGTGTAGCTTGCTGTTCACTATGCATAACATAACCTAATGACAAAGATAAACAAGTTCTTTATCAGACAGAGCAGTTAGCACAATGCCCATGTGCTATCGCTTATCTTCGTAGTGCAAAAAAGAGATCACTCGGATTGAAGCTGCCAGTTTGACCATACAGATGCAGCATCAGTTTTGATCTGTCTGCTAGAAGACTTTTATATTGCATTCCTACCATCTCTGTCGTCTTCCTACTTCTCATTTGCCTTGCACAATGTATTGATTTCACATAGTTTTGTTCTCTTTACACAAACAAGGCCATGGTGCTTATGCTGAATTGTTTTTTTTTCTACACACAAAAGTGCGCAACGCGATTTTAGATGGTCAAATAGTGTGCTTGAATTTTTCAAATTCTGAGAAGCACCGTATAGTGATTAAAGAGGGCTCACATTTGTCCTCAAGCGTAGAGGCCCTGCACTGCTTTTTACATAGACGGCCTAATTTCTGTCCTTGAACTCGAAGCTAAATTTGGTGGCATTCTATGCCATCTCATCAGGTCTTTATAAAAATGTGAACTGTTGTCACTTCCTTTCAATAATTGTCTGTTACGTCGTCTCTGTTACCTCTTCTCTGCTTTGCATGATGCACGCGTCTTTTACTGATTTTTTTTTTTTTAGGAACGACACCATAACTTGTTGACACTCAAGAGTAACTGCCGTAACCTGTCTTACACTTAGTTTAGTAACTCTCATGTAGTTTTACTTCGATAAAACTTTTATCGAGGTCGGTTAAGCCTATGACTAGGGAATACAAGTTATCATTACAGGGCAGTATATATTTATATTATAAGGCACAGAAAGCAGGACACCAGCACTCACCCTGTTTCTTGTTACTTCATAAAATTCATTGTTCTTTGTTGCGTTGTTCTGTATATTCTAATGATGCCTCACTCCACCAGTTGGTTGTACTGCTGTGACGTGGTTTCTCATACAAACATTTACATGCAATGGCAAGCCAGTCCTAAATTTTAGCTACTTTTAATTACCTGCTTCATTTATTCAGAGGAAAATGTTAATTGCCCACAAAGAAAGTGATAGCCTAGGTGTATTGTAATTGCATTGTGTACTCTGCCACAGCAAAATAAACTCATAAGTTTTCTAGTAATCTTTCATGTCTTGGTTGCTTTTGCTTATAGAGAATTCTGATGGCACGCTAGTTATACTCTTTTAGCTTTTCCCAAAACTTTGAAGTTATATTTCACGAAATGTTAATTAAAGCATATCAGAGTACAAGCCTATTGTGCTTCAGTGCAACCAAAGAAACTTAAATAGTTTATGCATCTAACTGCACGACATCATTTTAGATATGCATGCCGCGTAGTTGAACAATGTTCACTGTTGCCATGTCCAATAGGGTGGACGTGGGGTGCTCTTGTGGGCCTAGTTTATCTGCTCTCTCAATGAATACATTTGTGAACATTGAGTGTACAGGTTAACACCAGAGGTGGTTTGCATGAAAAGATATGAAAGTTTTGGTGCTCATGTCTTATTTCTTTCATTTTTGTGCCCGCTTGGGCTTATAAGATGTCTTGTGTTAATTAAAATGTACCTTTCCAGTGAGTCTCAACTCCTGTCTGCCAGTAAAGTTTAATACAGCTTTCGTTTAGAGTCTCCATTACTGCATGCACCATGGGTAGTAGAAGCCAGTCAACATGCCTTACGTTTCTGCAGACTCGGATGCAACGCAGTCTTCAGATGCCTTGCTGCCAGCCAATCCCTGGCACTCACTGGACTTTGATGGCATGAGTGATGGGGTGGCCGCTGCACGTGCACCCACTTCTCAGAGGAAAGAACAAAAAGTGAGCATCAGTTTCCAGTGCCCGTGCATGGAATTTTAGCAGCAGTAGAAGTAGTAGTCCTTTGATGCCATCGCACCACACACCCATGGGTATTCGCGTGCAACCAGGTAGTTTTAAAAGGTATATCTTAAATGTTAATGTGGATTTTTTAAAGAATGAAAGAAGTAATTATGAAATCAAATTGAAAATATCAAAGATGCAGTAATAAACAAGAGCACATATAAATGTTGAGGCAGAAATATAAATTGATTTTATGATTTAAATTTCTGATCCTTTGAAGGGACACTTACAGGAAGATTAAGTTGGTTTAGATTGACAAACTGCACTTTGAGAACTCCAATGCTATATGTTTTACTATCATAACTTCATTGTTAGTAGAGAAAATCAAGGTTGAAGTTTCATGCCAAAATGCACATGAGATGGAAAACTTCAAAATGTATTTTCAGAATTTTTGTGGCATTGGCTTGATAAAATTTCCTCAAACATAGTATGCCAACCCTAAGGCACCCATAGATTACAATGTACTTCATTTTCATCAATTGGAAGCAACGTAGGACTCTGTAGATGCCTTCGAAATTTCTCACATCACAGTGTTTGGTGTGACAATCTCAAGGTGGCATTGCCACCTGCATTTTCTTTTCGCGCATTTTCTCACTTTCTAAGCGTCTTGTCACGGCAAGGGTGGTGTTCTTGTGGTTGTGAAATGGTACTTTAATAATACGCGAAAAATTTTTTGCTCTTTAGTGTCTCTTTAATGTCCTTTTAAAAAACTCCTGCAGGGCATCAGAAAGCTTCACTTTACCATGGCCAAGGAACAAAATCCCAAAAGAAAGTATTTTTAGTATTGCAACAGTGCGAAACTCTTCATCATAGCAACACTTTTCATTCTCAGCTTGCGCAACATATATGGCAGCTCAGCTTAGCCATATCTCTAGCCATAAAAGGAGGTAGCAAGTATTAAACGAAAAGAACCTGTTCGATTTGAAGATTCTGAAGTCCCAAATGTGTAAAAAAGCAAAGGGTAGAAGATGTTTATATCATCAGTGGTACTACAAATGCCGAGGCATTTCAATAAAAATTCATGTTTAGTGTGATAACTCAAGCATATTTCTGCAAATAAAGGTCGCCTGTGAAGAAACGAAATATTGAATTCAAGTTAAGATAGGTGCATTGAGCAAGATGTTTATCATATAATGGGATTTTTCTAATGTGGAGGAAATCGCTGACAGTTTGGTTCAGTACTGTGTTTTATTTACATAAGAGCTACAAGTAAAATGAACATTATAACTCATTGTCACACTAAAAAAAGAATTGTATTGGTATCTTTTTTGGTGTTCGCTCGTTGACAATGTTGGTTTTTCACTCACAAACAATGAATTGACACCAGAATATTCAAAAAATGATCTTGTTAACATAATCGCAGTAATATTGAAAGTAATATAAATTACCAGTAATACTTGCTTCTGTGATTGTTAATTGATGTGAAATGGTACATATTAGTGCAAACAAAGGTTTGAGAAAGACTCAAGACTAAGTTTTCGCAAGAATTCATCCTGTGAACGCCTATATATATGGAGTTCACACTTATGTAAAGCACTTGTTCTTTCTGTGTGGCCTTTCTTTTTCCTGTCTTTTCTAGTCCCCAGTGCTTTGTAATGAATTGCCATCTGGGTCTAAGTTGGCCCTTTTGAACTGTTTTCATTATTGATTCCTACCCATGGCATTACATTCACTCTTATGCCTTAGTATCCTAGCAGACTGCAGCTAACCTCGGCCTCCACTTTGCAGCCTGTAGTTACTAGGAGCCACCGCAGTGCAGTACCCGGCCTTTCGGTGCGTCCCTTTCGGTGCCAGTACTGTCCGGTGGGCTTTGCTAGCGAGTTTGACCTGGGGAGACATGAACGCACACACACAGGAGAGCGGCCCTTTTTCTGCACGCACTGCTCCGCGTCCTTTTCTCGCAAGGACCACCTGGTAGTTCACCTGCGTCGTCATACTGGTGAGCGCCCCTTCAGGTGTGGCCGCTGCACTAAGGCTTTCGTCAGAACGGACCACTTGCGGCAACACGTCCGGAGGCATCACCCTTGATGCACTCTGTTCATCCACACACACCAAGGTGTTTAAAGCACAATGACCTGCTCAGTGATTATGAGAACGATGCTGAAACTTGCACCAGGTGTTGTTATGTGCGATGTGCCCACTGTGATGCAATGCAGGTGTTTGACTTACCAGGTACCCTAAGTATTGGACGTCACTCGACGTCTACTACACAGTGTCAATTGTACCAGTGGCGGTTGTGTGTGCAGTGACTAAGCAACATTTTATTGGCCCGTGTTTCAATTATGAAATCAAATACTGTTCCTTGCTTTTCAGTTTCAACAAATGAATCCTATGGAAATCCACCTGTTTTGAAATAGCAAGGATACCGATAACGAGTGGGAAAACCCTTTTTACTATTCAGCTGACAAAAAGCTGCAGAGAAAACTTCGGTCATTTGATGGATATGGTGTATTACACAGCATTCTCATTTGTCACACAAGGTCGAAGCAAATGTGCGTGGTGGTTTTGTGATTATGGTGCTTGGCCGCTGACCTCAAAGTCATGAGACCCAATCTTGGCCAAAATGTCCACTTTTTTATAGAGACAATATGCTAGAGGCCAGTGTGATTACATGAAGGTGCACAATAATGAAACCCAATTGATCAAAATTTCTCAGTCGTCCGCTACGGCATCTTTTATAATCATGGTTTCAAGACGCACAGCCATGACAACTATTATTAAGAAGCAAAAGTTTGTGCATCTCACATAAACATAGCTTAATAATGCATTGCTTTGGCTGATATGACGCTGTTATGCCATTAAAATGGGGACAAGCTCATGACCTGCTGATCAGCTGTTTGTTGAGGTAATAGTCCAGAGTATGCCGGTAATCTGTAACTGCTCAGTTAATGGCCACTGTGACGTATTCCTTCGGAGGCTGCATCTGCAGTGCTTGTTAACGTAATTGGATTACTGCAAATTCAAATGTCTTTCATGTAATGCAAGGCAACCTCAACCTTGCAATGTAGCTTGCCACATACACTGGCACTGTATTTCACAGTAAATCACACCAGTGTCAGTGGCACGGTGTGGTTTCAGTGTTAGTTGATATGACTGGAACTGTACATATGTAACATCAGAACAAAATATTTTATATACCTACAGAGTGTTCAGTTATGCCTTAGTGCACATTAATAAAGGTATGTGGATTTTAAATGTTCCCTGGCCTATTGTTCTATTAGACAGCTCACGCATTGTGGGACAGCCAGATTAGTCCAGTATTCGTGCCCGACAAGTGAATAAATTATGAAAAAATTGGCAGATCATCAATGATATGCAAAGGACGAATGAGGCAGGTAGATATGTCACTTTAAAATCACCACAACGTTACGAGGTGGAGGTAAATTATGCCGTACACGACTTCCGTGTCAAGATTATCATGTTTGAATATGTTGTATACCTTCGTCATCCATTCATGTCACGTGAAGCTAAAATTAGTATATGTGGAGCTAGCGAAACTGTACCGAGCACGCTATGATTGTGTTATGTTGCCATGATCTTACATGACATGTGTGTCATGATTATCATGTTTCCACCAGTCAAATACCTTTGTCATCCATTGACGTCACGTAATACCAAATTTGGCATATGTGTAGCTAGCGAAACGGCCACGAGCGCATCATCAGTATGGCATGTAGTCAGGATGTTACATGACAAGTATGTCATGATTATTATGTTTGGAGGTGTCATTTACCTATGTTGTCCGTTCACGTAGCATAATACCAAATTTGGTATAAGTGAAGCTAGCGAAATGGCCGGTAGCTCGTCATGAGCGTGGCATGTAGTCATGTTGGTACAGACACGCTTCTCATGATTGTCATGTTTGCACCAGTCACATACCTTCGTCATCCATTTACGTACCGTAATACCGAATTCGGTATAAGTGATGCTAGCGAAATGACCGCGAGCGCATCATGAGCGCGGCATTTAGTCATGTTGTTACATGACACGCATGTCATAATTTTCATGTTAAGGTCTGCTGCTTGTGTTCGCCATGCAATCATATCATATTATACCAGTTTTGTAACATGCCGTGTGAAGGAAACCACTGCAAGAGCTACAGGACCACAAAATGTAAATCATGACATTCATGACATATATGTCATGATTTTCATGTTATGACTAGTAAAATATGTTCTTCATATAGTCATGTTATTCCATACCAAGTTTGGGATTGATACCATTATCGAAATGGCCAGGAGAGCTAAAAGTTGTAGGCGGCTAGATAGATAGATAGCTCAAAGTCACCGAAGTTCGCTTAGAATTAAATGCTTCGGATTTAAATGCTTTGCATTTGCATGAATTAAATGCTTCGCATTCAAGAAAGACAGAAGAATAAGCAGCGCTGCACGTGTGCATTTATTTAAGTCTACTTAGTGCAAGAAACCACAAGCTTTCACTATCTCCCTGGTTCGTGGGATCAAGTTTTAGGGAAAAATTATAAGCTGAGCTTCCCACTGCTCGATTCTACTGCTTTATTTGTTTGTCACTACTCTGAAAGCTGCTGCCACCATTACAAGGTACCATAAATGAGACTGATCACTGATTTGGTTGGGGAGAGACTGAAGCGCAAACCCTTTTATTTACTCTTTCAGTACGGCAAAACAAAACATTGAAAATAATCCATCACATTCATAGGCTCACAGCAGCTTCGACAGAGCAGTGGTGATGCTATTCCTTTTCTACGGAATAAAGTTATTTTCATGATGTAGCAAGTGCTTTCATTAGTTCATAAAACTTTGCTCATTCCCATCTGTCGCTGCATCAGCCAGCCAGGCACAGCAGAATGAAAGAATGAGCCAGTGATGTAATCTTATAGGGCCCTATTCAAGGCTAGCCTGCTCCGCAATGTTACAGCACAAGGCGCGAAAGCATTGTACAGTGGTCCGCACCGCAAAGAGTCTACTACGAAAGTCTTCACAGCAGAATTTTCGGAAATATTTCATTATATGTAATGTTTTCTCGTAATATATTGATCCCCTCGTAACATTATAACTGAGTGATTACTGTAGTCAAAGAAAACATCGCCTTATTTGTTTGTTTCCCCTTCGTGCAGCCAAATTGCACCGTTGGAAGTGGTGGGAAAGCTAGTCCCCCTTGCTTCCCCCCTTCCTGCTGATACGCCTATGTGATGGGGTTACCTTTTCCCTGAGCGTCTGTTTTTCGCCGATTTCATAGACTGTTCTATCAGGCGAGAACGACTGGACTGCCAACCGCTGCTTTTCTCCTTTCTGGCTCGATCCAACAGCATGAAATGTGCAGGCTGGTGCTTGGATGAAAAGAGTTGTCGAGCAATTTCAGCGTGCTTTAAATCGAACTGTGGATATTCTCTTTTATTGCGATGTAAGCCAGCAAAATGTCAACGAGAACCACTGTGTCATTTTTGGCTATTCTAACTACTACAAAAAAAAAAAAGAAAACTGCTGTCTGAATAAGTATGTGACGCGCATCACTGAACTCGGAGTCTTCAGCGGTTGCGCACTCTTCAAGGAACATCGTTTGTGCTCTGTATCGGTAAGTGCTGCAATATATCTGGAATGTCCAGTGTTCCAGTTCATCAAAGGACAATCTGACATGGCTAGATTGGCGACCAAACATGAGCTGTGAACTACGGCCCTGCCCATTAAAGTGTAAAGCATCTAAGCACCACCCGAGTAGCCACTTGTGTTGTTCTTGCTTTGTTTTATTACAATATATTTTAGTATGATGGGTTTTGTTAAAACATCTATGCTAAACAGGATGAAAAATGAGGAAATAGAAAGAAACACACAGGAAAGAATTCTGAATTGAACAAATACATTTATTCGTGCGAGCACGAATATTTACGCTTCGACACATGTCAGGAAGCTAAGGGGGATTAAAGAGGGGCATGTGCCCTAACGTATATATCGCATTTATTTAATGGTGCAGATAGCCAATCTTCTTCTCTGTTAATGATAACGAAAGTTCACTGACACATGCTGGCCCCACATTACGCATTTCCTAGGCTTCGTAGATTTCTCAAGCTCTGGAATCTCGATAGCTGCGAACAATGCACATCTGCTGGAAAAAGGAGTTGCACCCGCACCTCGCACAATAAATCGCCAAATCGCTGCCTGTCTTCATTCCAAGATTGCTGGCATGTTCACGTAGTCACGAGCATTGAGACAACGGGACGTCACGTACAAACCTGCACAAGTCCGAGCTAAAGCTCCTGTGAAAAGTCAACCAATCAATGACATAGTGACAGCACACTACAGGCGCCTTCTTTTCGGAAGAGGCTTCAAAGACGAGCATCACTTTGTTGAAGAGCCCCGAATGCGAAAGCCTGAACGCTGTGGCACAGATTCATCCAACTTACAAAAAGTGTCTTGCAATAAGCTCCTAGCTTCTGACAGTGTTTGAACGTTACTGCTGCAGTTTATAAAGGAGGGAACTGCACTTTTCCTGTCCCCCAGTTATAGTACTTTTGCACAACTCCAATAATGAGGGGGCTGCTGTACCAGGAACCACAGCAATTTAAGGCTGTGAGGGCACTTCACGATTGCTTGGCTCATCAACTAAGGAAATATCCGCTTCTGGTACTGCTTTACTAAAAGAGTGTGAAGACACTTCAGAAGAGCTGGGCTCATTGACAAGAGAAATCTAAGAACCTGTTTTTGATTTTGGACAGCTTACAAGTGTAATTTATGGTCAATTTAGGTAACTCTGCCGAAGAGAGAAAAATTTTCAACGTTTACTGAACTTAAAAATAACACAAAAATGTTTGCAAGGATACT
This sequence comes from Rhipicephalus microplus, assembly GCF_043290135.1. Classification (NCBI taxonomy): domain Eukaryota; kingdom Metazoa; phylum Arthropoda; class Arachnida; order Ixodida; family Ixodidae; genus Rhipicephalus; species Rhipicephalus microplus. The sequence goes on from NW_027464618.1 coordinate 2,669,005, forward strand.
TGTGGTTCCTTAAGTCAGGGCAGGTACACGACGGCTTTGTGAAGTTAACTGTGTACACATCGTCGTCACTTCTTTCGCAATCAACGGAGAACACGTCTTCAGTAGACAGCTGTTTCATGTCTATGTAGGTGTATTCCTCTGCATTAACTAGCCTTCTCAGCATGTGTTTAACAAACTCGTGAGGCGGTTATGCAGATATGCATGAAGATATTCACTGTACTGTTTGTATACTGATGACTGCCTCCGTGCTGCCTCATGGAATTTCACTTCATTGTCAGGAAGGTAGCCATGGACGAAAGCCGTGATTAGGGATGTCAACGACAGTTTCGCACTGGCAATTTTCACATACTGTGCTTTCAACACCTTGTTTTTGGCCTCAATGCCGTCATTTGTGGTCAAAACAACATCAAACTCCAGCCTGTAAGACATGACCCACAGCTCTTATATAGAGAGCCACACTGCATCAAAGTAACTGAATTTTTAGAATTTTTGCAATGTTCTCAGGTGACAAGAACTTGAAACGCCTTATCAAACTCATCTTCATTTGAAGCACTAGTTAAATGTTTCATGAGTCTTAGGGCTTCATCCAGATCCGATACTTCATTTTCCTTTCTGCGCAGCCACCTTTGCCAAGTCTATGAAAGTCGCAGATGGAAATTTGGCTCTCTGAGAACACTTGCTTGATGGCACTTATTTCTTCCTTGCTGTAATCTACCATCCAGTACTTTGGGGATAAGTTATCACACCACTGCTTGAAAACTCCTAAAGTCTTGATGATAGTGGGCCGTCTCGAACTGTGTGTGTGTATCCCGACGGTGTTTTCACAAGCAAGAAAAGTGGTAGGGCATAGTCACTAGACGTGTTTTGCGTTCAGGCAAACTACTGAGCTTCCATGGTTTTTGAGCATATTTCTAATAAATTTTGTCTAGAAGCAGAACAGCATCTTGTCTTCAAACTCCCTGGCAATGCTCTCTTCCACATTGTTCGAGCCACTGCTACCGACGAAGCTGTATTATGCATACGATTGATACACAATGGAGGATTCGGGTAGCTCTCCCCTGATTTTTTCAATGAGGATGCTAACCTTCTTTTGATCCACTGTACTAAAGCAGTCTATTCGAAGAACAGCCCGGATATGGTTGCTTATATCACGATGTGTTGGAAAAAAGGCTTTGCAGCTGCCATCAGGCATTTGTTTGAAAAAGGTACATTGTGCATGTAATATTACAGGCACTTTTTCACATTCGATGCACATGTCATTCCTTTCTTTGCCAACATTTGTATTCGCTCAGCAATGTTTCTGTCCATATTTTGGCTAAAAGCTTCCACGTACTCGAAACCATGGTTATGATGAGAACTGCAGTTGCAAATTCTAATGTATACTCGCATCTATTTGGTCACAGTCTGCTGCTTTGCATGAAAAGCCCCATGCAGCTGCTTGGCTTTGTCTGCTTTCAGGCGACTTTCTTTTGTCTGGCCGTATAGCTGGGGCATGCCCACCTGGAAAGAAGGGGAGTAGCCAGAGAGAGGCATCACTCCGAGTTAGTGACCTCCGCCCAATATTTCTTTTTTTGCCATGTGTATATATAACCCTAAATTACCATTTGCCTGCCTTGCCCCAGCTTTAAATAAAGAACGTGCCCTCGTTCACTTTCCCAACTCGTGGTCCAACTGCCTGATGCACGTTGTATGCCGCAATGTATCCTGCTTCGGACGATACACTTCAGCTTCAAGGGCAGCCTTGTCCTCCTCAACGTCATGAGCGCGAGCTTGTTCTCCACCCTGCTTGTAATACTTGACTGCCTTCGCATCCTCATTGTCGCTGTCCGCACCGCAGCTTGCTTGGATGGATGGATATGACTGTACCCTTTAGATCGGGCGGTGGCTGGCGCCACCAAGCCGTAATACTTAATGAACCAATAACTAGATTTATTTTTTTCCCTTAAATAGTGAGTTTGAGGACTCGTACTTTGCAGTGAAGGGTTTAATTTTCACTCATGCCTTGACTTTAGCCTCCAATAAGATAACCTCCTTCTAATTAATTCTACCCGCTTAAAGTCTATTTTGCCCTCCCTGTCCCTAAACACCAGTTGTTGTTGTTGTTCTCCTATTGTTAGTGGCACATACCCACTGTGGGGGATTGGCGAAGAATCGAGCGGTTTTAAAAATTACTGTTCAGATTTGGAATGAAGGAGGTATAACAGAAATATTACCGATAGCCTAGGAAAGTGTGGTGCTTAATGTAATGCATACAAATATTTACATAAACGAATTTATTCTTAGAATAGAGCAATAATCTGATTTTATACGTATATAATTATGTGGACATGTTAGGATAATGAAACTGGTTAATTAGTATACCTATTAGTTTCATCAATATAGTCCCGGACGGCCGCGCATACTGTCGCATTAGAGAAACCAGAAATGGAAGCTCCAAAAGACAAAATGACAGGCAGAGATAAGTGCTTTGAAAAACTCTGCGCCATCATCCTGAACTATAGGGTGAAGCCCTCTACAGAACATTATCAAGTGTTCGGCAGTTTCTTCTTCCTCTCCACACGCACTGCATACCGTGTCTACACCCTCGTATTTGGCCCGATATGTCTTGGTTCGCAATACTCCTGTCCTGGCCTCAAACAGTGGAGAACCACCCCGATTATTATTATAGATCCTTTCCTTGGCTATTTCCTGCTTAAAAGTTCGATAGATCTCTAGTGCAGCCTTCTTAATCATGCCAATCCTCCCCATATCGGTTTCAGCTTCCTTCACCTTCTTCTTAACCGATAATTCTTTATGGTTTGGCCTCCTGCTGTTTTCCAAGTATTTACCAGTGAATTTTCTGGTTTGCTTCCGCCATTTTGTGTCGACATTCTTCATGTACAAGTAGCTGAATACCTTCCTAGCCCAACGCTCCTCCCCCATTTCTCTCAATCCCTTCTCAAATTTTATCTTGCTGCTAGCTTCCCTGCCCTCAAATGATGTCCATCCCATATCACCTTGTACTCCCTCATTTGGTGTATTCCCGTGAGCTCCTAAGGCAAGCCTACTTACACTCCCTTGATATCCAAAAATGCTAGCCACACGGGCCTGTGTTCCTTTTCTGCTATTTCGATGCACCGCGTCAGTGAGAACAGATTGTCTTCCAGTTTCTGAAACCCATTCTGCAGTTCCCCCAGCACCCCCTCATCCTCTATCCATGCCTGCAGTCTTTCCTTTATAATCTGCATCGCCAGCCTGTAGACCACTGATGTCACTGTTATAGGACGGTAGTTGTTTATGTCAGCTTTGTCCCCCTTTCCTTTATAGATCATGCTCATCCTGCTAAGCTTCCATCCATCGGGAACTTCTCTATCGATTATTATTTTGCTCACTGCCTCTCTCAAAGCCTGCTTAGACTTCGCACCTAATGTCTTAATCAGCATAATTGGAATGCCATCTGGGCCTGTTGATGTACTACTAGGAACCCTTTTCTCAGCCCTTTCCCACTCTTGTTGTGAAAATGGAGCCATTACGCCACTTGATTCATCCTTGTCTACTGTGGTGCATAAAGCACTTCTGTGTTGAAATTTTTCTGTCACCCTTGTTCTTATATATTCAATAGCTTCGTCCCCTTCTAGCCTAGCACCTTGAGCTGTAGTTAATAACCTCTGCTCTACGCTCGTCTCATTTCTTAGGGAGTTTAGATGGTTCCAAAATTTCGCAGCTGCCTTTCTATCTTTTTTATGTACTTCTGCCAGCCACTGAGCTCCCTTTCTTCTAACCTTTTCATTGATCAGAAGGGATGCATCCCTTCTACAGCTTAGAAAGATTCCCCATTTTCTTTTAACATCATCTGTTGGTTCATCCCGCTGCTTAGCATGTCTGTGTTTTCTAGAGGCTTCCTGACATTTTGCTATGGCTCTCTTAACTTACTCATCCCACCAACTTTTGGGTTTGTGTCTTCTTTTCCGGGGTGACTTGTCACGTGCTTTAGCAAGCTCTAACTCAAACAGTCTAATTAGATTCGTGTATGTCCACACTGTTTTATTATCCTCCGTGATTACTTTCTCAATTTGTTTAGTGGCTAGTTCAATTTGCCTTTCTGGATAAAAATTTTCCTGTAGTTGCTCATCTTGTCTCCTTCCCACTTTCACTGCTCTTCCAGAACTTAGCTTGTTACGTTTGGGATCACTACCCAGACTTCTGGAGCCACCTTCGTCTATGTGCATTCCCCTGAGCTTATCATACATCCTATGTGACATCAGCGCATAATCTATCATCGACTGCAGCCTTCCTACCTACCATGTTATTTGCCCTTCACACTTCTCGGTACTGTTGCAAATGATCAAATCCAGCCTTTCACACATATGCATGATCATTTTGCCTGTCGGGTCGGTATACCCATTTATATATTTTATGTGTGCATTCATATCTCCTAGTATAATTAATTATCTGGCACTCTCCTCCTAACTCCTGAATATCCTTTGATATACACTCTATCATTGCCTGGTTTTCCTCTCTGGCCTTTGCTCCCGTCCACAAGCACACGAAACCAAGGAGTGTCATTTTCCCTGCCACTTTCCCTTTTAGCCATAAATGTTCCTTGCACTCCTGCTTGACCCTTTGCCAGTCTGTACTCTTATGAATGAAACCCTCCAATACCACCCCCCTTTCTGCTGCCTTCTGTTCTATTACAATATTCCCACGCGTAGTCCGCATTGTTAGGGGGTTGTCCCATGTCCCTGAGATGTGTTTCTACAAAACCGTATACCATCGGCCTCTCCTCCCTTAGCTGTTCTTCTATCTCTTCCCACTTAGCCTGTTCCTACCGCCCTGCATGTTAATATACCCTATGTCTGAATTGGCTCGGCGCTCGTGGCTACGTTTATTTCTACCCGGGACTCTACCTATCTTAGATAGTGGTGCTACTTTGGAATCGTATCTGTCCATACCACTTGTCAAAGAGTCTCCCTGGTTGTCTTCCTTGTTACTAGCTATCCTGCACCCCGAAGGGCCTGCTTGCCCCCCCAAAAAGCTACTGCGCGTCCTGCAAGTCGCCAACCCACCTCATGACCTAGCCGCCCATCGAAGTGAATTCTGTCTCGTTGAAAACCACCCCACCTATGCACCTCTCTGTAATAAAGCTCCGAGAGATCTCGTCGAGCGCCACCGTGGACTGAGCCTGCGCGGCGTGCATGTTTTCGGGGAGGGGGGGGGGGGGCTTGCGTGGCGGTTATGCAGACTTCGAGCATGTCCTGTGGGGCTGTGCCTTTGCAGGTCCCCCTTTCCAAGAAGAAGAAATGAACAAGCGAGGCCGCGGACTTGACCTCTCAAATCCTGGCCGTCACCTGACCGTCCCCGAGTGGGCCTGGCCAGGTGACTTGCGTTTACTGCGTCTGTTGAGTCAACTTGCGTCTATTGTTGATTTGATTGATTTGTGGGGTTTAACGTCCCAAAACCACCATATGATTATGAGAGACGCCGTAGTGGAGGGCTCCGGAAATTTTGGCCACCTGGGGTTCTTTAACGTGCACCCAAATCTGAGCACACGGGCCTCGACATTTCCGCCTCCATCGGAAATGCAGCCGCCGCAGCCGGGATATGAACCCGCGACCTGCGAGTCAGCAGCCGAGTACCTTAGCCACTAGACCACCGTGGCGGGGCTGCGTCTATTGTGGACCTAATAAAGTTATTTCACTCACTCCCGGCAATAACCTTCCATTGGCTCTCATATGTCACGTGACTAACTGCCAAGAGCAATTTTTTTCTTGTATTATTCTCCCGGCAACCGGAAGAACTTAACCTAACATAACCCACGCTAGGCCACGTCTGTTCAATCTGTCACGCAGCAGCAAGTTTTTCTTGCTGTTGTTGTTGTTGTTGTTGTTCACCTGTTGATCGTGGGGCATACCCACTATGAAGATTCCCCCCCCCCCGGCAGCTAGTCACGTGAATTATGAGAGCCAATGGGAGGCGACTACCGAGAGAAATTTTTTTGAACAATTATACAGCAACAGGACAAATCCTAAAGTAAATGCGGAGCTGGGCTGGCAACCATGTTTTTTTCGCTTTTCTTTTTCTGTCTTCCTCTCTTTCTTTCTCTTTCTCTTTTCCAGTTTTTTTCTTTTTCTCTCTCTATTTCGATTTCTCTATCTCTCCTTGTCTAATCTTTTCTATATTCTTGCGCTTTAATTTTTTATATTTTTCCCTTTCTCTTCCCTTCTATTTCATGTTTGCTTCCTCTTATCTATTTTTTGACGTGGTTTTGCCTGCGTCATGACAAGCGACGATAGCATACGATAGCCTGAGTGCACCGCGTTTAGCACCATCAATGCGCTCAAAGAAAGTGAGGAAGAAGGCTTCTCATTGGCGCGAGCGCGCTCTCAGTACGCAACAGATTCGTGGTCCTGCCCACGTTACGCCAATTGCGACCACAAGAGCATACGATCACTACGAAAGTCCGGCCTCCTAAAGCACTCGATCCGCAATTAAACGCTTGCAGGAGCCTCTCTCGTTGCTCAACACTTGGTGCGCCGGCTTTACAATATTTCAGTTATTAACCATGCGTTCGCTATAACGATTTCCTAGAAGTTGTGAAGAGGCGTACTTTAAATATATAAACTGAAAACAGTTGTTATTTTCGAATTCACAGTCTTCGGCAAAGTATCAGCAAACGACGAATATATCCCTTAATAGGCGAGCCGTTCTCTCATTACGATTATTTTCATTCATAGAGTGCTTCAGAGGGCAGAGGCTCTGCATCATCATCACCACAACCCGCTTCAGAAAGAAACTCCTTTCAATTATTAGTTATTTACCTACTTTATTCGGAACACGCCTTATGATTATCCACTATTATATCCCATAGATGACTGAATATATATTTTTTCTTCATCAAAATTTAAAAATTCGTTTTTCCCCATTACAATCACCACTGGTTTCATGGTCAATCCCCCATAGTGGGTACGAGCTAAGGTATACAGGATCAAGCAAGAAAGCAAGCAAGCCTGAGTGCCACACCATACAAGTATTTACATACGAATAAATTCGTTTATGTAAATAATTGTATGCATTACAATAAGCACCACGCTTCCCTAGGCTATCGGTAATCTTTCTATCATACCTACATTATTCCAAATCTGATCAGTCATTTTTAAAACCACTCGATTCTTGGTCAATCCCCCATAGTGGGTATGCGCCACGATCAATAGGTGAGCAACAACAACAAGCAAGCAAGGCTCCTGCGTGATTCGTTCCGGCGTGGGGGCTTATTTCAGCAATTTCCGGCCGAGGTTTGCCCCATCGAGTCGGGCACACTCGACGTGAAAAGCAGCCAAGTCCACTGACAGGTGCGCAAATAAAAATAGACATCCACCACGATGATATAACCAGTTTATGGAAGAGTACCGCAGTATATACGCGTGATAAACGGTGCTCTTTACTCTAGTTTTTCCGGCGTTTAGTTGGAATAGTTGGCTAATAAAGCTTAATTTCGAAAATGACATTTAAAGAGAGAATTTACGGCGATGCTTAGTGCGTGGAAAACAGGACACGCCACGAATATATGTGAACTTGCCCAATCAACCACTCTGCAGTTTTTTTTCAGTCTTTTTTTTAAAGAGAAGCTTCATGCGCCCACCATTCCGCCTGTTCCAACTGGTATTACTGGGTATTGGTGTCTTGCCGATTAGTTAGCACACGCATGGTTCACCGCGATGGTGAAGCGGTTACGGCACCCGGTTGCTGACACGACGGTTGCGAGTTCAATCCCGACTTCGGTGGTCGGAATTCGATGGAGGCGTAACACTAGATGTCTGTGTTTACAACGTGATCTAGTGCTCGTCAAAGAACATCAGATGGTAATATTGCTGCCCACTTCTACACTCCTTTAGTGTTCATGAATAGCAAGCTCGCAGAACAGAACTTTGTTTTGCTGAAATACATCCCAACACGTCAACAGAATTGGACTCGCAGATGTCCACCGCCAGTCTCGTTGCAAGAGTTCGCCACACCAACGGCAACACGAAGAGCACCGAGGAAAAAGAGAAGAGGCGTATAAAGTGGAAGTACGAGTGGCCGGGTCATGCCGCACCCGTCGTCGCAACACGGCGGAGCGCAGCGTCAAGCGGGACCAGGAGCGCTTCGAGCGTCGGGCTGCGCGACTTCGAGGACTCCGTGTGGGACGCGATGGGCAGCACGAGCAACAGCACGGCGGCCATCGAAACACGAGCGAAGGCGGGCCGAAAAGCGCAGCGCAAGAGACCAAAAGTGTCCCGCTGCTTCAGCAAGACCATGTACCCGCGTGAGACGAGCAACGACGGCTCTTCCTCCGCAGAGGAGGACTCCAGGAGTGCAATTGGCGGCGTATCAAGGTAAGACCCCGAATATCGCTGGGGCTGTGCATTGCACGAAAAGTGGGCGAAACCTAAGGTGTTCACTTTTTCGCATTTCCTTAGCTGGAATGCTGTCCAAATGTTGTCCAACATAATGTACTTGCAGGATATAGTGAACAGTGTGAATGCTTGTGACGTGTCAAGAAGTGACGAGAAACGGTTGGACAGAGAATGCTGTCGAAGTCAACGTCTTGAAAAGACTTGTCTTCGTCAGGGCTTCTTGTCGCCTTCATGTACATACTTTGACTTATATTTTACCCATACATGCTCGAATGTTTTTAGAACAAAAAACCGAACAAAAGAAATATATCAGACAAAAGAGACAATACAATAAGAAAGGTAGTGGCATGTTATCATTGATGCAAGGTTATGCTTATATTCATTGGCATAAGTCATGGGGTCAGGGGGGTCCAAACTTCACTGTATTCAGGCTGGGGGACACACCCCTTGCAAGTGTCCCCCCTTGAGATTTAACTTTAGAACATCATATTAGTTACCTGATGATTAAGTATAACGCATTTGACTTTTTTTAAAGACTGACGTTTTTGCACGTATCTGTGTTAAGTAATCAACGGCTGTGAGAGACTGTATGATGGCAAAAGCCGCCCGGTCGGTTCAAAGAAGACCGAATAGAGCGATTCAGTTACTCGAGCTCGGACTTCTCGCTGGTTCTTGAAATTTTTTATTTCAAAAAAATAATTGAATTCTCATCTAAATATAAATACAACCCATAATAAACAAAAACAAAGTGGCTGCCATGACCTCATTTGTGCCTCCCCTCGTGACTTTCCTGGATTTACGCCACTGCATGCTTACACCATATGTGCTTTGAAAAATTCTGATAAATTACAGTATTATGACATAAGGTGCATATAGGCTGCTGGTACACTTGAATATGTTACACATCACCCATATGCGCACGTGTTATATTACATAACCTAATATGTTTAAATGTCCTTCGAGCCTCCATTCTTTGTAAAACTCTGCCAGAAATTTTTCAGAATATTTGTGTGTCTATGGTACTTATAAGGGCGAGTCACTTTTTATTTGGGGGCAGCAAAGCCTTCCATGTTTAATGCCCGTCAACTGCATCAGTGTTCTGCTTTTTTCCAGACATTGACATAATATGACACTAGAAATTTTCTTGCATATTTTGCCATAATGTTTGTGAATTGTGGAATTGATTTTGTTTGCGACACGAGTTGCTGCTTTAACATTCATTGTACGCATGTCTAGAATTCGCACTATAGGTCTTTAGTGTTTGCAATTGGGAATGGGTGTTAGAAACAGGCACTTACAGCATGGCCCACTTATGTACTTCAGTGATTTCTTATACTATTGAAATTTATGAGGTCAGACAGGACATAGAAGTTCAGTGCGACTCCATACAGACTAGCCCAAGCCGCGTGGTTCACCCATTCTTATAACAGATTAATAATTTTAGGCCTGAAATGCCCTACAGTGCTTATTTTGGCCGGTTGGTATGAACGTCTACGAGAAACAGCGCAAAAACAGGGTTATACAAAGGAGGACAGCGCTTAGTCTGTCTTTATCGTGTCGTTTTTGTTGCGCTGCATGTAGCTCTCTATGGAGAGTCAAGTGCAGTCTTCCTGTACTTACGAGCAACAGATCTAAAGTCGAGTATTCTATACATTTCAGCCAGTGTTGCTGATGGGTATACTCGAAAAGGAGCCAGAACAGAAGCTTAATGTATAGTCAAAGTAGCCATGGCATTTAATCTCATCACCAAATTCGTATCCGAATGGAGAAAAAATGGTACTAAGAAAAGAACTTTCCTTAACAATAAATGTTATCATTTTAAGCTAGAACTAGCCAGAGCAGAAGTAAGAGTACTGCTTTATCTCCTTTTGTATTGTCGTCAAGCCCTGAATAAGATGCAAAATAATGAACATACACTCAAACCTCAATATAACAAATTCGGATGGAACAAGTTATTGGATATAACAAAGTAAGGGACAAATAGCTTCGGCGTAGTGTTACAAATAATTTTTTACAGCAAATTTTCAGATATAACAAAAAACTTCGTAGCAGATGTGAGTTTTATAACAAAGTTCGAGTGTAGTATAAGTTCGCTGCGCCTGCGTAGTATAATCTATGTAGAATCAATAGAGTAATTACCAGAGACAGAGTAGTATCGGAAAATTTCAGCCATCAATTCGGTACGAACAGCAATCGCAGAGGCCGGTCGTGCATTAAGTCGTGGGCTGAAGGTAATTATAGTTAAGGTACTGCCAGTTCAGCTTCAAGAAGTAATTTCTCACTGAACATGACGAGTTAAGTTTGATTATTTCGTGGACACATCAGTGAATATCAAGTTCACGTGGGAACACACGCTGTGAATCAACATTACAAACTGGCTCGTAGAGGGCGTTCATTTCAAATATGAACGTAATCCAACTGGCCCAACTTGCCATCTTGCTGCTCGTAGAGTCAGTATCGATATGGCGGGCAACATGAACAGCGTGCTAGCCGCGTGTTTGCCAACATGCGCTCAACATTGGCAGTTTGACCCTAGGCCGAAGGTGAACTTAAATTCTCATTTTTATTCTTCAAATGAATTTGTACAACCTCAGTTTTAAAGTTCTCTTTAAAGTTGACAAGACCATAGAATTCGAGGCCCACAGTGCGTGCGAGGAGGTAAATTGGTGAACGTTACTCCGTCTCGGCAGGGGCACCTCGCGTCGTTTAGGTGCCTCGACTAGCACCGTGCAGACTGCTGTCGATTAGAGGACATGCGCACGCATCGGTTAGAGAGTAAGAAAAGCTTCGAAAAGGGGACTATTTTATCTGGAAGAAAAAAAGAATGTTTAATAAATGCGTCCAAAAAGAAGTCCAATGTAGCCAGACAGTACAACCTTGGCACAAAACTACATTTTTTTTCAGCCCTAAACGGAGCCGTAAAGTAGCCAATTTGGGGCAAACTGGCCACCAGCGGCAACTCTGCAGCTTCAGATAGCAGTGTTTTGTTTCAGAATTCGGAAAGCACGAATTTATCCTCCGACACCTGCGTTCAGGACAAAGCAACTGCCCGCGTTTCTGTCTTTTAGCGTTTCGCGATGAATATTCTGAAGTCATTTCTAAAGTAGTAGGGTTCTATATGTAATGACAACAATAAAATAGTATTCGTCACCTTCGCCAAGGCAATTCTGCAGCTCGGTCTTTTCCCAAGTTCACCAGACGGCAGTGACGTCATATGGATATGGCACAACGAGAGCGTTGTCAAGTTGTCAACAAGGATAAAAACAAGGATAAACTCCTCCCCTGACGAAGGGAGGTCTCCTGCCGAAACTGTTGGGAAATAAATATATTTATCGTTGTTGACAATGCTCCCGTTGCGCCATATCCCATACCTTTACGAAGACTAACTGGCCCATTGAGTTATTACTCCCAGTATATATATATATATATATATATATATATATATATATATATATATATATATATATATATATATATATATATATATATATATATATATATATATTATAAATTCTTGGTTTGGAAGACCTTTATTAGGCCCGAGGAACCGGCAGCCGACAGTTGAGATGAACGAACCAAGATGATGATGCTACGTGACAACGATGAGGATGCATGAGCAACACATGATAATGATGATAATGTACAGATGAAGAGGATTGGTATACTAAATGCCCACACTAATTCCCCCCACGTGAAAGCGGCCAGCCTGGCCGCGGCAAGTCAAGGGGACAAAGAACGTCGTATGAAGGGCTTCATACGGGAGACATGGACGACTTCAGTAGTTCGATAACGGCGATCTGCTGGGGCTACAAGTGGCGTCACGCGATAATTCACTGCTGAAGTTTCTTCAAGAACTGTGTACGGCCTGATAAACCGAGGCTGAAATTTGTCACACAAACCAGGTGTCCGAACAGGCGTCAAAAGGAGCACTTCGTCTCCAGGTTGGAAGGATACAGCACGATGCGATTCATCATAAACTATCTTTCTGTCTTGCTGTCGGGCTTCAGTGTTTATACGAGCACGTTGGCGGCACTGTGCGAGTCGTGAAATGTATTCCTCTGAAGAGGATGGAGATGAATTCGATTGGCAGGTAAAGAAAGAGACGTCCAGGAAAGAAGTAGGGGAGCGTCCATAAACTAGGTAAAATTGCAAGTAGCCGGTTGTCCGCTGAATGGCCGTATTGTAGGCGAAAGTGACGAATGGTAGAACTACGTCCCAGTTTTTGTGGTCTGGTTGAATATAGGCGGCGATCATGTCAGCAAGAGTGTGGTGGAATCGCTCAGTGAGGCCGTTAGTCTGGGGATGATAACTAGAGGCAGTCTTGTGAGTTGTGCCGGCGGCGTGAAGAAGTTCGTTCACTAGTTGTGAAAGGAAGGCCCTTCCATGGTCACTGAGCAACACACGTGGAGCACCATGACGCAGTATAATGGCTCGGAGGATGAAATCGGCAATTTCAAAAGATGAACCAGTAGTAACGGATGCCGTCTCGGCGTAGCGCGTCAAATGGTCAATGGCTGTTACTATCCACCGGTTTCCAGCAGCACTGACTGGGAGGGGGCCATAAAAATCGACGCCTACAACTTCGAATGGTGTGGCTGGGCACGGAAGAGGCTGTAGTGTACCGGCTGGAGCAGATGTGGGTAGTTTTTTTACATTGGCAGGTAGTGCAGGACCCAACGTACCGAGCGACACTAGTGGTAGTACCTGGCCAATAAAACCGACTTCGAAGGCGTAGAATCCAGCGGCCAAGGCGTCCCGACAAGTTCTTGAGTGTCGAAAGCCAACATAAAGCGTGGTGGTCGATCACAGTGGTGAAATGGCGGCCGTGAAGATAGGGACGAAATTTCTGCACTTACCAAACGATGGCGAGGCACTCCTTCTCGGTGATCGTGTAGTTCCTCTCGGATGCGGAGAGGACGCGGCTGGCGTACGCAACGACTCGCTCTCGTGAAGAGTTGTCGCGCTGGAGGAGCACGGCTCCTAAACCGTGGCCGCTAGCGTCTGTATGGGGGAAGGTCGGTGCACCATCGTGAAAATGAGAAAGTACAGGATTGGTCGTGAGGGCACTCTTCAACCTGTCGAAAGCCGATTCACATTCCTGAGACCACTGAAAGGGCGTACCAGAAGCAAGTAGCTTATGGAGTGGTGCGGCTATGGAGGCAAAGTTTTGTATTAATCGCCGAAAGTAAGAGGCGAGACCACGGAAACTTCGCAAATATTTCGGCTTGTCAGGGCGAGGGAAGCGAAGCACCGCAGCAGTTTTCTCAGGGTCTGGACAAATTCCGTCCTTGCTCACAACATGACCGAGGACCTTGATAGATCTGCTGGCGAAATGGCACTTTTTGGTGTTAATTTGAAGACCAGCGCCCGCAAGACAAGTCAGGACCTCGTCCAAGCGTTGCAGATGTTGAGGAAACGTCGATGAAAAGACAACAATGTCTTCGAGGTAACATAGGCAAGTCTTCCATTTCAGGCCACGCAGCACGGTGTCAATCAAGCTCTCAAAAGTTGCGGGCGCATTGCATAGACCAAACGGCATAACATTGAATTCGTATAGGCCGTCCGGGGTTGCAAACACAGTTTTTTCTTTGTCATCTTCGTGCATGGCGATTTGCCAATAGCCGGAACGCAAGTCGAGGCTTGAAAAGAATTCAGCACCTTGTAAGAATCGAGGGCGTCGTCGATACGTGGCATGGGGTATACGTCCTTCCTAGTGATCTTATTGAGTGCTCAGTAATCGACGCAAAATCGTACGGAACCGTCTTTTTTACGCACCAGAACCACTGGAGACGACCAAGGACTGGTTGAGGGTCGGATTATCTCCCGTGGCAGCATATTGTCTACGTTTTCCTCAATGATTTTTCGTTCGGCTAGGGAGACGCGGTATGGACGACGATGCACAATGGATGTTCCGTCGGTCTGAATACGATGTGCTGTAGCAGTTGTCTGGCCCAGGCTGGATGAATAAACGTCAAAAGAGTTTGCATGCTTTTGCAACAAATCAAGCAGCTGCTGCTTCTGCGAGTCTGTCAAGTCCTTATTGATGGCTGCTGTAAAGGCCGAGGAGGCAGCATGATCTCTAGGATGGTCTTTAGAGAAGGCAGGGGTACGAGGCACGACGCACACAGGCTCCAGATCGCCAACGCAGGCGACAGTAGTGCCCCGCGGCAGTAAAATTTTATCTGGTGTGGTGTTCGTAGCAGCGAGGACTGCTGATTCATTGTGGAAGCGAGCCACACCTGATGCGAGAGCTATGCCTTTATTAAGGCAACGGGGCGATGGAGTGACCAAAATGTCACCAGAGTCGACGTCGTTGGACAAAAATGTGACTAATTGATGTTCGTTTGGGGGTAACTCGATGTCTATACCAGCGATGAGTCGAAGTGGCCCGTAGGTTTCGTCACTAAGCAAGTGGTGTGTGTCAGTAAGATGGACGACACGTTGTGCACAACAAATAGCCGCGGAAGCAGATGAAAGAAAGTCCCAGCCTAAAATGAGCTCGTGAGAACACGGGGACTAGTAGCACAGCGAATTGTATATGATGAAGAATGTCGTCGATTAGCACATGGGCAGTACAGAGAGCGGAAGGGCGAATCATTGTTCGCTGGGCTGTAACCATTGTTGGTCCATCATAAGGCGTCGTGACTTTTCGAAGACGGGTACACAAATCAGCACGAATAATAGAAAACCCAGCCCCAGTGTCCACCAAAGCATCAACGTCCACTCCCTTACTGAGACTGCAATCATATTGTAAGGGCGCGCTGGAGGAATTGGAGTACTGTGTTGGAATGCAGTTTGTCCTATATATATATATTATGAGACCACGTCCGGTACGGCAGCAACCAGGTTATCTTTTTAATCCAGACGCACGAACCAGAGAGCCTGCCCGCGTGACATACGATGATGATCACTGCAATGGTTTGGTCATACAGATGAAGATGAAGTACATAGTCAGCGCTCACACTATTTTCCCCCTCGCGAAAGAGGGCAGCAAGTTAGAAAGGGTTGGGACGCCGAATATATCGTTTTAGTCGAAAGACGTGGGCGATCTCGGTGTGGCGGCGACGGCGATCAGGAGCCGCGTTGACAGGAGCAACGCGATAGTTGACTTCAGATGTTCGTTCCAGGACCGTGTATGGACCGAGATATCGGTGAAGGAATTTTGTGCAGAGCCCAGGTACACGAACAGGTGTCCACAAAAGGACTTCGTCGCCTGGGCGGAACACAACAACTCGACGCTTCGAATCAATGTCGATTTTTCTCTTGTCCTGAATGGTAGCAGTGTTGGCGCGGGCGATTTCACGGCAGCGGGCGACGCGAGCGGCGAACTCTTCCGAGAGAGATGAAGATGGATTGGAAGATGTGGACAAAAAGGTGGTGTCCAGAACAACAAAAGTCGGTACACGGCCATACACGAGAAAAAAAAAAGGGCTGAAATTTGTCGTACGCTGTATGGCAGTATTATATGCGAACGTGACGAAAGGAAGTATTGTGTCCCAGTTTTTGTGATCCGGTTGCACGTACATAGAGCTCATGTCGGACAAATTTCGGTGAAAACGCTCAGTCAGACCACTAGTTTCTGGGTGATACGCTTATGTGGTCTTGTGGATGGTGTTAGAGGCCTGTAAGACTTCAGCAAGGACATGTGAAAGAAATGTCTTGCCATGGTCACTAAGGAGCACACGCGGTGTGCCATGTCGTAAAATAATGGCGCGAAGGAAAAAATCGGCTACTTCAAAGGTAGCACAAGATGAAAGAGCTGCCGTCTCCGCGTAGCGAGTGGTCTACGGCAGTAACAACCCAACGGTGACTGGCTGGCGTAAGCGGAAGAGGTCCGTATAAGTCTATGCCGACAAATTCAAAGGGAGTGGACGGGCATGGCAGTGGTTGCATTGGCCCCGCGGGAAGAGACGTGGTACGTTTTCGGTGCTGGCATGACGCGCAGGAAGCGACGTACTTGGCGACAGAAGTGGAGAGGCCAGGCCAAAAGCAGCGAGTCTTGAGGCGGTCGTAGATCTTGTGGTACCCTAAGTGGCTAGCTGTCGCATCGTCATGAAACGCTTGTAGAACTTCCAGACGAAGTGAGCGAGGAATGACGGGAACCCATTGGTTACCTAGAGGATGGTAAATTTGCCGACATAATGTTCCCTCTTGAAGCTTGAAACTGGCAAGTTGTCGTCTTAGGCGGCTGTTTGGAGCACACGATAAGCCAGTGAGCCGATCGATGATTGTGCTGCAGTAGGTATCGGCATGTTGGAGCGAAGCGAGATCTGTGGACGAAAGAAGGTCCGCCGAGGCAACTAACTGTTTCGAAGCAGCAGCCGTCTGTTTGGTCACTTTGGTGGGTGGTGACGAACAGATGGAAGGCATACTTCGGCGCTTTGCGAGAGCGGGCAACGTGACAAAGCGTCGGCATCTTGGTGCTCTCGACCCGACTTATTTGTGACGCTCTAGTCATACTCTTGCAATCGTAGTACCCAACGGGCAAGGCGTCCCGACAAATTTTTGAGAGACGATAACCAACACAGAGCATGATGGTCAGTCACTATTGTGAAATGCCGGCCGTATAAATAAGGGCGAAACTTTTGTATGGACCACACGATGGCGAGACATTCTTGCTCAGTGATGCTGTAGTTTCGCTCAGCAGGTGACAGAGTACGGCTCGCGTAGGCCACGACTTGTTCTTTGGAAGCATGGTTCCGCTGAAGAAGGACAGCACCGATGCCAAGTCCACTTGCGTCAGTGTGTAGCACATTAGGTGCTGCAGGGTCGAAATGGCGAAGCACTGGCCGTGATGTGAGGCATTGCTTGAGGGTGTGAAAAGCGGCTTCGCAGTCATCCAACCAGACAAAGGGTGCGCTCGTGGCCAGAAGTTTGTGCAGAGGAGCCGCAATAGTAGCGAAATCACGTACAAAGCGGCGGAAATACGACGCTAAGCCAAGGAAGCTGCGGAGGTCTTTCTGTGTGGTTGGTGTAGGAAAGTGCAGTACCGCGGCAACCTTGTCGGGATCGGGCTCAACGCCATGTTTACTGACGACGTGACCTAATACCTTGATGCTGTGACTGGCGAACCGACACTTCTTAGTGTTGAGCTGGAGACCGGCCTTAGCTAAACACGTGAGGACTTCGTCTAGTCGTTCCAGGTGCTGTGAGAAGCTGGACGAAAATATGACAATGTCGTGCAGGTAGCAAAGGCAGGTCTTCCATTTTAATTCCCGCAGTACCGTGTCTATCATCCGTTTGAATGTGGCTGGGGCATTGCACAGGCCAAAAGGCATCACATTGAATTCAAAGAGACCATCTGGCGGAGCAAACGCAGTCTTCTCTTTATCAGACTCGTGCATTGGAATTTGCCAATAACCGGAGCGCAAGTCGAGACATGAAAAGTACTCGGCACCTTGTAAAGTATCAAGAGCGTCGTCAATGCGAGGCATTGGGTAGACGTCCTTACGAGTGATTTTGTTGAGTAATCTGTAATCAATGCAAAACCGTACCGAGCCATCTTTTTTTTTTCACTAGTACGACAGGAGAAGACCATGCGCTTGTCGAAGGCCTGATGACGTTGCGCGCGAGCATGTCGTTGACTTGCTCTTCTATAAGCTTGCGTTCAGAAGCCGACACACGGTAAGGGCGGTGGCGAATGACACGGGATCCGTCGGTGTCGATACGATGGGTGGTCACTGTTGTTTGACCCAGACCTTCAGAACAAACGTCAAAGCAAGTTTTGTGCTTCATTAATAACGCTAGCAAGGCATCAGTTTGCGTTGGGTTGAGATGTTCACATAAAGTGGCCTTGAGAGCAGGAAATGCATCTTCCGCTGGCACACACTTGGAGAATGACGAAGCAGATGAGCCAGTGACGACACAAAGCGCTGATTCTTCTGTAATGCTGGCAACAGTTGTCCCCTCTGGCAAAAGAAGTGGTTCTGGCGTCGTGTTGCAGGCCGTGATGCTTGCATAATCACGGGAGAACCGCACTAAACAAGATGCGATGGTGATCCCTCGAAAAATGCAGCGCTGGCAAGGAACAACCACAGCGTCACCATCTAGAATGTCTCGTGACTTGATCGTAAGGACACGTTCTTGTCCGCGAGGCAGGAGGAAATCCGCAGCTGTCACAAGGTTGGGCGACGAAAGGTCGGCAGCAGAAGAAAGCTCAGTGTCCGTAATACGAATGAGGGGCCGACCACACAAAATTACAGCAGACGCCGCTGACAAGAAGTCCCAGCCTAAGATTATCTCATGAGCGCACGAAGACAGCACAGCCAATTGTATGTGATGACGGATTCCATCGATGAGAACACGAGCAGTGCACAACCCGGTTGGGCAAATTGTACTGTCATTAGCGCCGCATAACATGGGACCGACATAAGGAGTTTGCACTTTACGCAGGCGAAAACACAATTCACGATCAATTACCGAAATTGCGGCTCCAGTGTCTATAAGGGCGTCAACAAAAACACCTTCCACACAAACAGGTAGTGAATTAGCTGGACGAGACGGAGGAGTTGTAACGTTCCGACAACAAGCAGTTTCCCCTCCAAAAACTGCACCTTCTAGTTTTCCGAATCCAGAGAGATCGGCGCGAGACGCAGGGGTGATGACGTACGCCGAAACGGTGACGGAGAATGGCGGCGAGACGAACGAGGAGGATGAGGCACAGCATGAGACCGTGAAGGGGAGGGCGACTGACGGGAGGTGAATGAATACGGTGCGGGATCGTATTCATCGGGTCTCGGGGCAAAGTCTCTCTCGTAAGCTGAGCTGATGAACCATGTCGTTCATCATATATCCCTTTCTGCCGGCGGCGGCAGAAAGGGATATATGACCCCTTATGCCACAGTAGAAGCAGGTGGGGCGCGGAGGACGCCATGTAGAATAGCCGCGTGGCCTTGGCATTTGCGTTGTCATCGCAGCCACATAGTCGCATCCGACGTCCGCAGGCACGGTTGGAACTGGTGCAGGGGCTCGCGATGCAACTTCTGCGTACGAAGGCACTGGGAAGCGCACAGGAGATGGGGCATGTGCAGCGCTTGTCATTGATGCCAGTTCGTCCTTGATTATCTCTCGCAGGTTGGGAGGAGGTGTGCGTACAGACGCAATGGTTGGGTTGCCTGGAATAAGGCCGTGAAGTTCTTCTCTGACAATTGTGCGGATAAGGGCCCGCAATTCATGCTCTTTGGTAAAGCGAGCGTCGCAGGAGGCGTGTGGAAGGCGCATGGAATGAAGCGCGTCCAGGCGTTGGCATGTAGTGATGACGTCCCGGACGGTAGTCGGATTCTGGATCACGAGAGCATTGAAGGCCGCAGAGTTGATACCTTTCAGTAGATGTCGGATGCGATCGGCCTCCGTCATGTCATTTTGTGCTCGCGACAGAGAGCCAGAATATCTTCAATGTAGGACGTATACAATTCGTCGTCCCCCTGGATGCGGGTTGCGAGCTTCTGTTTTGCTACTGCAGAGCATCCTGCGGACGTGCCAAATACCTGACGGAGATGCCCCGTGAAGGCCCACCAATTGGAGAAGTCGCTCTCGTGGTTGTAATACCAGGTTTTAGCGACGCCATCGAGGTAAAAAGGAACGTAACGCAGTTTGTGCGCCTCGTCCCAATAATTACAAACGCTGGTTCGATCATAATTGTCCAGCCATTCTTCGACGTCTTCGTTGCGAAGGCCGGAAAATACCGGAGGGTCTCGATGAGAGGTACTCACGGTGTAGTGAAGCTTAAATGGCTGAGAAGGAGCGGTTGCAGCAGCGGACGCGTTGGGTTCTGCCATCGCTGTTGCTTGAGGGCACAACCGTCGACCAGACCGGAGCTCCAGGGATGACGGGTAGAGCAGGAGGACGTGGGAACTAAGGCACGCTCCACCACTTATGAGACCATGTCCGGTACGGCAGCAACCAGGTTATCTTTTTAATCCAGACGCACGAGCCAGAGAGCCAGCCCGCGTGACATACGATGATGATCACTGCAATGAGTTGGTCATACAGATGAAGATGAAGTACAAGTCAGCGCTCACAACATATATATATATATATATATATATATATATATATATATATATATATATATATATATATATATAGTCTAGTAGATCCTCCGTGAGCGGTCACAACGTGGTTTATTTCGACGTTTCGGCCTAGAGTCTGGCCTTCATCAGGAATGATGAAGGCCAGACTCTAGGCCGAAACGTCGAAATAAACCACGTTGTGACCGCTCACGGAGAATCTACTAGACTATATGCAACGCTACGGCCACTCAACCACCATGCCTGCCTATATATATATATATATATATATATATATATATATATATATATATATATATATATATATATATATATATATATATATATATATATATATGTATATACAACGCGTGATTTAGTAGAACAATATACTTGTAGGTCGCGGGATCAAATCCTGGCTGCGGCGGCAGCATTTTCTATGGAGGCGAAAGTGCTGTGTGTCCGTGTGCTCAGATTTGGGCGCACTTTAAGGAACCCCATGTGGTCGTAATCTCCAGAGACCTTCACTACGGCGTTTCTCATAATCATATGGTGGTTTTGGGACGTTAAACCCCGAATAGCAATCAAGAACAATATACTTCACAGAAAATACTCAGAATGTGGACAATCGAGCAGAATTGCCACCAGTGCGCCTGAAAATCGCGCAAGACGTGCATGAAAATGTGGAGCTTGATGTGGATATCGAACACGGAATATCTTTGTAGCCCATTAACGTTACGAAAGGGGGAGTTGTCTTTGTCTGGGCAGCAACAATGACGCTGATAAGTCCCTTCATCTTAACGTTCCCTGCATCTACGTATATACATCTGGTGCAACAAATTGTCACCAAGTAATCACTTATCATTTAGTACACTAACACACTGGATAGAGTCAGCTGTCGCTGGACTGTCTGCAAAGGCCTTTTTTTATCACTGTGGTATGCTGTTAGCATGGGGCAACAACGGGGATAATAAAGAGATGCGCTCTTCAAATATCTCTTCTGTTGTTCACGAAGCCATGCTACAAAGCGCTGACCTCTGCCTTTGCATGACGCTCCTCTCATTCACTACCAGGTGCCCAAAGACCCTTCGCTACTTGGCAATGGCTATCGTCATCACGCTGCTCGTCAGTGGTTTCATCATCGCGGTGGTGAGGGAAAACGCCCGCGACAAAGCCAACGAGCCGCAGCCGTGGAGCACAGCAGTGCCAAAGAAGGCGAATATCTTTTATACCGAGTGTCCGAATTGTACAGTTGACGCGAACGACACCTATCCCGCAGAATACGACGACGAACAACAGCCGGACACGGTACCAGACCACCCGGTGACGCGTCGCCGACACACCGTTGTCGAGGAGGCCGCTACTCCTGGAAGAACCACGCGGAGGGTTGACGCCGAGACCGCGACAAACGTCAGCGAAGTTAAGAGTCCTCCTCAAGACGCGCAGAATGCATCTAGTGCGGTAACTACGGAGACCATTGCCGAAGGAAAACGGCGTAAGCGAAAACGAACACGCGGTGGTAGAGCGTCGACTAGCAAGCGTCTTCGAATCGACTCGACCACCACCACGACGGCAGTGACGTCAGAAGAGAAGCATGGTTCCCATAGGACGACGGTCGACAACCCTGAGTTCTCGGAATGGGCACACGTAGATAAAGGACGAGACGTGGTCGCGTATGCGGCGTCGACGACTGGACGCAGGCTATAGGTCGTTTCCCGAGGCACCGATGACGGCCCGGCAAAGGGACAACACCACCTTTGCGGTGGAACAGGGTGCCGTGCTGACCAGAGTGGCGGTGAGGGTGCGGACGTAGGACCTCAGCAAGCAGTCAGCGGAAGCACTCGGCGAAAACGTCGCTTGATTTATTGTCAGCGAAAAACTAATGCCCATATGAAGCGACGCAAGACTGCAAGCGCCACACATTCTCTGCATGACAATGTATAATTTTGAGCTTATATACGTTTAGGATTGTCTCACACAGCGGTGCCGTTGGCACTCGCATGTCAATCGAGTGTATAGGCCTTTAGCAAACCAGTTTTGTAGAAGTTATATATTGTATTGCAATAATTAGACCGGCATTTTGTGTACCGGAAATTGAAGTGCATGGTCAAAATGTTTATAGGTCACATGTTTATCAAGTAAGGTAAACGTAATAATAAGCGTAAGTAAGTAAGCGTAATATGTTAGAAACTGCTCCAAGCATTCCCCTAAATTTTACGTGCTCCCAAGAAATACCACTGGGTACCAAGTGAGACCCTTTTTTATACCTATAGGTTGCTTATCCTTCCTATGGCCCACCCCCAAATTTTAAGCGGGGTTCTTTTAAAGTATGCGCACTGGAGTCCCTCAAGGATCCATTCTGGAGACACTTTTATTTTCGTCATATATTAACGACCTCCCACTAACTCTAGATATTAGCGAAGATATTATGTATACGGCGATGGCACTTGTGTTGTTATAACTGCCGACAGCATTTGGGATCTGGAATTCAAAGCAAATAACGAGTTAAAGAAAGGAACTAAATGGTTTTTAGCAAACAAACTTACTATTAACACTAGACGAAGCCAGCTCACTTAAATATCTTGGTGTGATATTCGATTGCAATTTGCACGGGAAAGATTAAATAAACGCAGTTTGCGCCAAGCTCGCCCCGGTATGCTAAGCACTTTCACAAGTGCGTTATCATCTCGATTCCAACACTTTGCGTATTTATATTTCACACTCGTCCACAGCCATATCGCATATTTTAAGGAATCATGGGGTGAGAGTTTCAAAACTTATCTTGAACCTGTGTGCAAACTTCGGAAACGAGTCCCCAGAATAATCGACCACTCACGTTATGCTCAACCTAGGTTACCACTGTTTATAAAAATATCTTGTCTTATGATAGAATACGTGAATTAGAAATCACCTAATGTGTTTTCAACATCATGAAAAACAACCAAACATCTCATATTTTCATATTTTGCACATAGTTTTGCGTGACTAGAAATCAAGCATACGGTAACTTTTAACCTTACTCAAACAGGAAATACTTGCGGGCAACGCTTTCTGCAGTTTTCAAGACCAAAAGCTTGGAATAAACTACCGGGATAAATAAAACAAATAATTTTCCATCAGTGCTTAAAAAAGTCCTTACTTAGTCTGAATGATATCGTTTCAGTGTGAACAATCATGCCATTTTCTTTTTGCTTGTCAGTAGTTTACAGAAAATTTTTTCCCCCTCGAGGTTGGACATGTAGATTTCAACCTTTGATATTAACGCATGAAATCACCCTGTTTACAGGTCTTTACATGTTTACCCAGAACTGTAACTCTGCACTTACCGATATTTTTGCTTTCTTTTTGTAAGTTCGTGAAATTTAAATATATGTAACTATACCCGCACACATTTCTATACCTTCCTCTTGTACATATAAGTCTTTTTAAAATTTTCTTTGAACCCGGAACTAGCATTTGGCTATGGGTCCTACCATTTTTAATATTTCTTTATTTTTACACCTGCAAATAAACAACGGAATTGAATTGTATACTACCGAAAGGAATGTAATGATTTATTGAATGATATTCAGCTGCGTTATTGTACGAGACTCATAGGTAACACATAAATAAAAATATTACATTTTTCATAAAGTATCTGCAAAGAAAATAAAATTACTGCATGCAGAAGGCCACAGAAGGTGCGTATTTTTGTGTAATATTCTGAAAGCTTAATTTTTTTACTAAATCAACAATTTTTTTTAGTTCAGATTGTTCCTAGCAAGTGACTCTGGTGACGGGGCTCGTCAGTGCAGTACTATTGTTAGTATGAGGGGGCCCGTCACCATAGTGAAATTGTAACAATGACGGGGTCCGTCATAATAATGATACAGCTTCACAGATGGGCCCCGTCACCGTAGTGTAACGGTAAAAATGAGGGGGCGGGGGGAGGGCTTTGCTGTAAATTTGTAGTCGTTCTAGAGGCCTCCGCCTAGCTGTTCCAGACAGACAAAGCCCGTCTCGAATGCTAAGCGCGAACTGCGCCTCGTTGTTATAGAAGGTTCACGATTATAGTAGATCGTTTCGTTAAGATTATGCCCGCTTCGTGGACATTAAAGATTATTCTGGAACCTACGCGGCCACTAGCTGTAACGCTAGAATGTTCGACGCCACGTGTAATAATGCCGACGTGCTTCACCGCTTGTCAATTGATCGACGGCCGACGCTCTGCTCGCCGCTATCAGTGTCTTGCTGCAATCTGACTTTATTTTTACGTGGCCACAAGTTCGGCCTAAGTAAAAAGATTAATATACGACCGGCAGTGTGCTCCCTTTGTTCACGTCACGCCCTCGTGACAGTATTATCCTTCTGTGTAGACATATGCATAACTTTACTTATTTAGTTATTTTTATTTTTAAAGTTGGGTTTTCTATCTAAGTCATTATCTATTACTAATAAAAATTATAGTTGGTTCAGCATTAAAATTTAGTTTTAAATTGGCAACATTATCATTTTATAGCCTTCATTAGTCTAAAATTGAATAAGATTTTATAAGGCCACTCAATTATTGGCCGATTCCCCACAGTGGGTATAAGCCACAATAGAAAATCAACAAGAACAAGAACAAGGTTTCCGATAGGTAAAGAAGAACATGAACAAGAACGGCTCATGTTCTTGAACAAATTAAGTTCCAACGCCATGCAGGCGCAGCTGTCATGACCTTGAATTCCATCTACTCAGTTCGTGTCGTCGACATTATAACGAAGTATCCGAGTGCCTAATCAGGACCAAGGAGGACCTTGTGGAAGCTCATGCAAGTCCCTCAGCGAGATGTCTTCTTCAACATTGACGGCTATGTATTCTGACGCTCTCTTGGCGCACTGTTCCTACCCATCGTCCACCACTAGCAGCGGAAAGACGTCAGTGGCCGGTGATGGCTGTTCTTCAGCACTGACGGCTCTGTACTCTGACGCTCTACTGGCACACTGTTCCTACCCATCGTCCACCACTAGTAGTGGAAAGATGTCAGTGGCCGCTGAAGGTTCAGCGAGGAAAGATGCCTCGCTGCCGGAGGAACACCCTGAGCTGCAGCCGTGGGGTCGCTACAAACCACCAGTTCATGGTCCACCTCGCGGCGACGTCACCAGTGGCACCGATGACAAACGCCCCGGAGGTCCCGTAGCGGTACGTGCATGCTGTTATAATAATAATAATAATAATAATAATAATAATAATAATAATAATAATAATAATAATAATAATAATAATAATAATAATAATAATAATAATAATAATAATAATAATAATAATATTGATACGTGTATGGAATTGACGCACCGACACAGCTGAATTGGCACCCAAATGAAGAAGACGAAAACGTGGTTGTAGTGGGTTGGACTCTGAAGCTTCTCCCGTTGGCCTGCTTGACTGTGCGCTCTCTAAGCCGTTAGCAAGACCAGCTCTCGGTGAATAAATCTTTCCCGTAACATCTTTTGGTGGAGGTGCCGGGTATTCACACAACCTGGCTCTGGAACTACGCAGTGGACGCCAGCTTTGTCCAGCCGCGATGCCTGAAACTGGCACTCAGGCCTCGCCATCCGCGCCGGCTCCATCACCTGTGATTCCCCCCATCTTCTCGACCCTGGCACGTTTTCCGGGACGGACAGCACGGACGTCGAAGAATGGCTCGCATTATTCGAGCGCGTCAGCAAGCACTACAGGTGGGACGAAACGCTTATGCTGGCAAATATTCTATTCTACCTACGTGGTACGACACGCGCCTGGTATGAGACGCATGAAGAAGAATTAACCAGCTGGGACACATGCAAGCAAAAGCTTCACGATTCGTTCGGTCGGTCAGTTGCTCGTCAGATGGCAGCCAGGCAGGAACTCGCGTCGCGTGTTCAATCATCGACGGAGTCGTACGTCACGTACATCCAAGACGTACTTGCACTGTGCCGGAAGACTGACAAAAACATGTCTGAGACGGACAAGATCAGCAACGTGTTGAAAGGCATTGCAGATGATGCTTTCAACATATTAATGTGCAAGAACTGCACCACTGTCGACTCCATCATATCTGAATGCCGGCGATTTGAGCAAGCTAAAAGCAGGCGAATCACCCACCAAATCGCGAGACTACCAAACACTGCTGCGACTTCGTCTTGCGAGGATTCTGCAGCGCCCCGTTCACTTGCCCCTCCTGCCAATATCGCAATGATTGTTCGCCAGGAGCTGGAAGCCATGGCACCCGCTTCCTATCAGCCCCCTGCACAAGACAACTGGGCAACAGTCTCGCTTATTCAAGCCGTCGTACGTCAGAAGTTTGCTAACCTGGGCGTCCAGGTTCCCCAGCCCGCCAGACTTATGCCGCAGCCCATGAGCACTCCCGTCCACAACGCTGACCACCACTCTGCTCCACTTGTCGCTGCGGCAGCTTCGACTCCTCGGTTTCCACCACGCTACCGAAATCCATCTGAGTGGCGCACGCATAATGATCGACCAATCTGCTTTTCTTGCTTCGAGTTGGGCACATCTCCCGCCATTGCCGCAACAGGTCGTATTTCCGGCCAAGCTTTCGTAATGTAGATTGCCGTCAGGACCGCGGACACTATTCGCAACCCGGTTTTCCGGATGACCATATTCTGGACCCTTCAGCTCGCCGTTCATTTCCACGCTCCGAACCGTCCTACGCTGACGTCGTCGCCCAGAGAAACTGGTCCAGCCGCTCGCCGTCACCTCAGGGTCGGCTGTCACGCTCCCCTCAACGCCGCCGCTCTCCGTCACCGGCTTATTCTGCCCATTCCCCGGGAAACTGACGAGTGCAGCTCCTGGAGGTGGCGCTGCGTTGACGACTCGGAACGAAAACCCTCAACCGGCTACAAATTCAAGACGCAATTTACTTCGGGGGTTCGTTGATGGCCACGTCGTTACTGCTATAATTGACACTGGTGCCCAAGTATCTGTTATGAGTTCTACACTTCGATCTCGCCTGAAAAAGGTTCTCACACCAGCTATGTTCTCTACTGTTCGAGTTGCCAACGGAAGTCAAACATCGGTGCTTGGTATGTGCACTGCCCGCGTTACTGTTGCTGGCCACCACACTTCCGTTCTCTTCGCAGTCCTCGATGCTTGCCCACACGATGTCATCCTTGGAATTGACTTCTTAACCGCCCACTCCGCCCTCATCGATTGTTCTACCGGTATCTTACGGCTCGAATTGCCTTTGTGCTCCGATTTCACTCCTCCAAGTCGCACTTGGCTACAATCCGTGGAGTCTCTACGGCTACCGCCCCAGGCTGCTATGTACATTCCTCTGTCGCCCTTCTTGTCCGTTCCTGATGGAGACTATCTGGTAGCTCCCCTCATTGATTTGACTCTTACGCACCACATCGCACTACCACATACTATAGTGGTTGTTGCTAACAACACGGTGCTACTTCCAGTTCTGAACTTCTCTACGTCGACCCAAGTGCTTCCCCAAGGCATCACTTTAGCCGATCTTTCCACCCTTGATGAATGTTCGATTTGTTCTTTTACACCTGACACTATGACCATGACGAAACCTGTCATCACGTCGCAAAATAAGGCGTTCCTCGACAAAATGATATCGAGTGACCTCTTACCTTCCCAAGTTGCGGCGCTCCGGGGTGTTCTATTTTCTTACCTGGATATCTTTGACGTTGACGACCGTCCCCTGGGCCGCACAAGTGCCGTTACCCACCGCATCGACACCGGCGACGCCAGTCCACTTCACAAACGCCCTTATCGCGTGTCACGTGCTGAGCGCCAAGTAATACAGACGGAGGTCGAGAAAATTCTCAGTAAAGACGTCATTGAGCCGTCATCGAGTCCTTGGGCCTCCCCTGTGGTCTTAGTTGAAAAGAAGGACAACACCTGGCGTTTTTGCATCGACTATCGCCACCTGAATTGGATCACCAAGAAGGACGTTTATCCTTTACCTCGAATCGATGATGCGCTCGACTGCCTCTACGGCGCCAACTATTTCTCGTCCCTTGACCTTCGATCCGGATACTGGCAAATTTCGGTCGACGACCGCGACCGCGAGAAGATGGCATTCATCACACCCGACGGCCTTTACCAATTCAAGGTCATGCCTTTTGGTTTGTGCATTGCCCCGGCTACTTTTGAACGTATGATGGACTCTCTTCTTCGCGGTTTCAAATGGTCGACCTGCTTCTGCTATCTGGATGATGTAATAGTTTTCTCGCCCTCCTTCGAAAGCCACCTGTCTCGTCTCTCGGCAATTCTTGACGTTTTTCGTTGCGCTGGTCTCCAACTCAATTCGTCGAAATGCTCATTTGGACGTCGGCAGATTAAACTACTCGGCCACCTTGTTGACGCCACTGGTGTTCAACCCGACCCTGACAAAGTCCGTGCAGTCCGAGAATTCCCGGTTCCGCGTTCCACACAAGAAGTTCGCAGTTTTATTGGGTTCTGCTCATACTTCCGCCGCTTTGTCTTCAATTTCGCGGATATTGCTAGGCGCCTCAAGGATCTCCTCAAAAAGAATGTGGCATTTTCTTGGGGAAGGGACCAAGAACATTCCTTCGCGTCGCTAATTACCGCCCTCACATCACCACCTGTGTTGGCTCATTTTGATCCAGCGGCTCGAACAGAGCTTCGCACCGATGCAAGCGGCCATGGCATTGGTGCTATACTCGCTCAGATACAGAATGGCACCAACCGTGTGATAGCCTACGCTAGCCGTCTTTTGTCGCAAGCGGAACAAAATTATTCCATCACTGAGCGGGAATGCTTAGCCCTCGTTTGGGCTATTGCGAAATTGTGTCCGTACTTATACGGACGTCCGTTCGCAGTCATCACGGACCATCATGCGCTTTGCTGGCTGTCGACGTTTGAGGACCCTACAGGAAGACTCGGCCGATGGGCACTTCGATTACAGGAGTACACGTTCTCGGTTGTTTACAAATCTGGAAAGCTGCACAGCGATGCTGACTGCTTATCCCGGCACCCTGTTGATCCACCTAGCTCCGCTGATTTGGAATCCGATGCCTGCGTTTTAGCCATCACTGACTTTCTGAACGTGGCTGACGAACAGCGCCAAGATCCATCGCTGCTCACCATCATTGACCACCTTCAATCGCGTTATGCTGACCCTTCTCTTAGCAGATACCTGCTTCAAGACAACGTTTTGTACTGCCGCAACTTACACCCCGATGGCGCCGAACTTTTACTCGTCGTACCGCATCACCTGCGAAAGGATGTTCTGCGACAATTCCACGACGCTCCAACTTCTGGACATCTAGGAGTCTCCAGAACTTACGACCGCATTCGACGACGAGTATTCTGGAAGGGTCTGTACCGCTCTGTTCGCCGTTACGTCACATCTTGTGACCTGTGCCAGCGCTGAAAGAAGCCTACAACTCCCCCTGCTGGTCTACTTCAACCTATTGAAGTTCCAGCCGAGCCATTTTATCGAGTGGGGTTGGACTTACTAGGCCCTTTTTCTACTTCTACAACTGGAAATAAATGGATTGCAGTGGCCACAGACTATGCCACTTGGTATGCAATCACTCGAGCGCTACCAACCAACTGCGCAACCGAGGTTGCCGACTTCCTGCTGTACGACATTATTCTCCAGCACGGCGCTCCGACTGACCTGCTCACAGACCGTGGTCGCTACTTTCTATCTCGTGTGGTTGATGATCTACTCCGACCTTGTGCTAGCCGTCACAACTTCACCACATATTACCACCCTCAGACTAACGGCCTTACGGAGCGACTAAACCGCACATTGACGGACATGCTTTCCATGTACGTATCTACCGACCACACTGATTGGGACATAGCTCTTCCGTTCGTAACCTTCGCCTATAACTCGTCGCGTCATGAAACAGCGGGCTACTCCCCTTTTTATCTACTCTACGGACGTCATCCCTTACTGCCCTTCGACACACTGCTTTCATCAGACCACCCATCCTCCACCTCGTACGCTCAGGATGCAATCACCCGTGCCCTCATGGCACGTGCGGTAGCGCGTGCTCGGTTATCGTCGTCGCAGACAGCACAAAAGTCTCTTTATGACCGTCGACATAGAGAGGCCGTTTTTTCTGCGGGATCTCTTGTTCTCCTGTGGCTCCCATCTCGACGTGTTGGCCTCTGCGAGAAACTACTATCGCGATACGCTGGGCCCTACCGAGTCATTCGTCAGGTCACACCTGTGACCTACGAGATTGCCGCTACCACAAACTCATCAGCTGCTGCTCCCAGAACGGAAGTGGTCCACGTTTTTCGTCTCAAGCCCTACAACGCCGACTCGCTCATTTAACAGGCACCGAGACGGTGCCTTAAGGGCCGGGGTGATGATACGTGTATGGAATTGTCGCACCGACACAGCTGAATTGGCACTCAAATGAAGAAGACGACAACGTGGTTGTAGTGGGTTGGACTCTGAAGCTTCTCCCGTTGGCCTGCTTGACTGTGCGCTCTCTAAGCCGTTAGCAAGACCAGCTCTCGGTGAATAAATCTTTCCCGTAACAATATAATAATAATTTACGGAGTTTTACGTCCAAACACCACATCATGATTATGAGAAATGCCTTAGCGGAGGGCTTCGGAAATTTTGACCGCCTTGGTTTTTTTAACCTGCACATCGCACTTCTAATCCGCTGTCACATAAAACTCGTTGCTGGCTCGTTGCATGGTACGTAGTTGAGTATTCCTTTTAGCCCTGGAATATTTCTTTTTGTCGAACACTTTTGAGTGCGTATTTTCTCAGCAGGACCCTACTAGACGACAAACGAAAAATTGAGCCAGTGGTGTAAGTATTTATGAATTTACATGAAATGACATGAAATTAGGTGATCACTGATGCCTTAGCGGTCATGAAATGAGAAAAGTGACTCATTAATTACTGCTGCTCCCTAAACAACACGAAATCTGAACCAACGTAGTATTTGTCAGCGTGGAAGCCCCTAAAGCAACTTCAAGGCTTCATCCCGAAAAACGCACCTTACCACCTCACCTTGTCCGCCTCAGCGGTGACACATAAATTTGACCAAGCTTCAGGCTTTCGCGGCTCCAAACCAAGCTCCCAGCTCCACAAAAAAAAGCAGCATATCCACGGAGTGAATGATGGAGAGTGGGGCGAAGAATTCGTCCATCCATTCGTTCTTGCCTCCATCCGTCCATGCGTCCGTCAGTGTGACCGTCCATGTGTCCATCAGCCCGTCCGTGCGTGCGTCTGTTCATGCGTCCGTCCCTGCGTTCGTCCATGCAGCCACCCCTGCGTCCGTTCATGCGTCCATCCATGCATCTGTCTATGTGTCCGTTCGTCCATCTATTCAACACTCCAAGTACCACCATCTCGCATATTTTCATCATATATTCCCAATATAGAAGCACCGCCATCCAGCGGACATTCCAAGGACTAAACAAGAGGTGGCACACGCACACTTTCTTACGGCTTGCGCTTCGGGTCCACTTCCCACCTTTAACCACCTCGAGTTCATGGTATATACTAGTTCACTGTATTCATGGCACTGCGGCCGAACGTTCGCTAAACCTTTCGAAAACCAAGGTGGTAACGCTCAGCGAGTATGACGTAGCAAACTTTTTCAGTCAGATAGTGCTCAATGTACATGCCAATGGCTGCTAATGGGAAATGAGAGGCGGAGAATTCGGCTTTTACTTTCTTACGGCTTGCGCTTCGTATCTGCTTCCCATTTTTAACCACCTCGAGTTCATTCATGGTATATACAAGTTCATTGTATTCATGGCATTGCGGCTCAACGCTCGCTAAACCTTTCTAAAGCTAGGGAGGTTACACCCAGCAAAGTATAACGTAGCAACCCTTTCTTGTCAGATAGTGCTCAATGTGCTCAATGTACATGCCAATGGCTGCTAATGGTGATCGCAGCCTGCGCGTTAACTAAAAGCCGAATGCTCCTGTCTCTCATTCCCCATTAGCAGCCATTGACATGTACATTGAGCACTATTTTTTATTGTTCAACAACGCACAGAAGAAGTCTTTCACCGGCACCACCTTGGAGGTCAAAATGTTATACTTGTTACATACTACGGGGGACGAATGGGTGCCGTTATAAGGAGCTTCGCCCCTAAAATGCTACAGCTGTGATGTCGATTGCAGTGAAGATCGTTGAAGAAATAATTCTCCAAGAACAGGTTTTGTTTCATTTTCGAGGTCCGGCTGCGGCGGCTGCGTTTCCGATGGAGGCGGAAATGGTGTAGGCCCGTGTGCCCAGATTTGGGTGCACGTTAAAAAACCCCAGGTGGTCGAAATTTATGGAGCCCTTCACTACAGCGTCTCTCATAATCATATGGTGGTTTTGGGACGTTAAACCTCACATATCAATCAATCAATCAATCAACCAATCAATCAATCAATCAATCAATCAATCAATCAATCAATCAATCAATCAATCAATCAATCAATCAATCAATCAATAATTTTCGAGGTGCTAGAGGAAATGACTCCAGAGCTGAAAGGGATAAGAAAGTGGCAAAACATCGGCTAACGACGTAGGCAACTGATCACGTACAAGAGCGAAAGTTGTGCGCTTGTACCTGTTTACTCGTCTACGTCTTCGTGCTGGATTGCACTGCTTTTGAATTAATATAATCCGGAGGTTCTTTGTGCGCTTGCGACAACTAGTTTGTAGTGTGAGGCTTCGATGGATTTCACATGGAGCTTTCAGACAGAGAAACTGGAAGACAGAGAAAATGTGTCCGGGTCCGGCATTCGAAACTTCGACGAACATCTGCCCGGCGGCAGTCGCTTTACCAACTGAGCTTAGTAGCAGGTCTACAATTCTCAGAGCAAGAGATAATTTATCGAGAACTTGGAACACGTGAACATTGAATATGGCAAGTTAGTTCTCCAGAATATCACAAAGTGGAAAAAGAGAGGAGTGTCCATGTGCTTTGAGTTATTCTGGAATACGCTCTTGCGCTGAGTATTTTTAGCCCCTTGGTTAGCCCAGTTGGTAAAATGGCCACCCCATACAGGCGTTAGTGGCAGTTTCATACTCTCGAGAAGGTAGAATGTACGGTAAATATGTTTATCATGACTGTATAAATCCCAAACGATATCAGATCCATTTGGCCTAACGCTCCCAGATATCTTGGGTTCGTTCGTCTGAACCTACACAACTAACCATCTAGGACACGTAACTTATACATTCCTAATATTTGTACATCCACAGCTTCAATTACCGCTGTGGTGATACAGTGGGTTCGACGCTCGACTGCTGATTCACAAGTCGAGGGATCGAATCCCGGCCGCGACAGCTCCATTTTCAATTGAGGCGAAAATGCTTGAGGTGCGTGTGCATGAATTTAGGTGCACGTGAACTTTTTGCAGTGTTCCACTATGGCGTCCCTCCTAATCGCATCGTGGTTTTTAGACGTTGAATCACGATAATTATTGTCACAGCTTGAACTCATTCCTTTAATTGGTATCTCTATCGTGCATGACTACTTATCCGTATAATTGAAGCCATTCTAAATTAAGCTAGCCACTTCACACCCCCTTCGTTCAGTGAACTGGGAGCGCGAGAACGGAAAACAAACGATGATAAACCACCCAACACGACCACTCGTCCTTTGTCCGTTATCGCAGCGTCAGCTCTCTAAACTACTATGAATGACAAACTGGCATGTATATGTCAATCCTTCGGCGATTCACTTCTCGCTCTTACGACCATCAGCCACGCATAATACAAATAAAACTCTACCCTCACTTTCAAACAGTAAAGAAATAATCATTTCCATGCCTGTGAAATATTAACCAAGAACTGAAAGCTCCATTCTATGTTACACTCTGGCTAAAGTAACTGTATATGCTACCTTTAGGTAGCATATACAGTACCTAAAGGTAGCATATTAACTCTAACAAGCAAGCGCCACCACCTGGCGGGCGCTGGCTGAGTTACTTCTTCATCTTATTTCTTTTTAGGAGCGAAGCTCTTTAAACCAGCACGCCGCTGTCGTAGCTTCCCACCACATCACTGCTCGCACCACTCTTCCACCTGTTCCCCTATCCCTCTTTCGTCATCTCAAGTCCCCCCCCCCCCCAGAAACCGGCGAACGGGGGAAACCATCGCTTCGTCACGTCGTCCGCGATTGATCTGTTACCTGGGCTGGCTCGAGCTGCGCCGCGCGCCGGACACTCACTCGCTCAGTCATTGCCGCCATCGAGCGCAGCGGACGCCCTCCTCACCCACTCCACACCCTACCGCTTTCTTGAAAGCCAGCAGAGAGTTCAGGCACATAGTCATTTCCATTCCATTTCTAAGGATCTTCGCTCACCAGTCGTATTCGTACATATGACAACTGCTAGTTTTCTCTTTCGTCATCCTCTTCCTCCTTCTCTGCTGTCTTCTTTCTTTCATAATATTTTTATATTGCCCCTTCGCCTTTCTCTCCGCGTAACCCTCACATCCATTTAGTAGTAATTGTTGGGACTTAACGCCCCAAAATCACCATATAATTATGAGAAATGCCATAGTGGAAGACGAATTTCCCAGCTGGGGTTCTTTAACGTGCACCCAAAAATTATGGACCATCTTCCCGGAGGGAAACATGATGTGATTCGAAGCAGCAGCGCTGCGCATGGCGTCGACCCCGTTGAAACGGGCGTCGACGCGGGTGCTGGAAGAATGGTTTCAAGCGAAACTCAGTGTAGCGTTTACTCGAGGAAACATTTGTTTGAAACGCAAAGACATTGGAGGCCGGTTTGGTTTCGTGTGTTTCATCGCTGATAAACGAGCCGAATGAGTGTTATCACTCGACGCGCCGTCGAGCTTTGCATGCGGGGGAGATAGTGAAGTGAGGGAGAAATGTGTTGCGATCTGACGGAGGAGCCAGCAGCTGCTGCAGGTGAGGGAGAGAGTGACGTAAACGCGCAGCTGCGACTTGACCTACTTGGCATCGTTCCAGCTACTGCGGCAAGGGGAGTACGTTAGCACAGAGACACGGACGAACAGCGTTACACAGAGTAGTCAAAGAGCTGCTTTGCATCTAATATAAGCACATAGGCCTCAAGCGTTTCCGCCACACCAAAAGTGCGACCTCCGTAGCCAGGATTCAATCCCGTGACGTACATATCTCTTTCCAACATCTTGCTATGCTGCACTAAATACAAGAATATGCTATGCTTTACTCTCTCACCTCTTGTGGTTTTCAGCTATTTTCTTTCTCCCTCACTCTTACATCAACCATCCTGACATTTAATAGCCTTTCAAATCACCTCGACATATTATATTGTCACGTTACAACGTAACTGTAACCTGCTGATAAGGGCACACAAGGACGTCAAACTGATTCGAACAACGGCAGTACGACTATTGTTTTTCTCTGCACGCGCATCTTTGTCCTCTTCTGAAAAGCGGCACATACAAGCATGCTAGCATCTGTGGAAATAATAGTTTCAGAACTTGCACTAGTGGGATTACCCCCCTTCCCAAAGGACATCGTCCCGATGTCATAACATTATTGCCAGATGAAAACACACACGATAAGCAGTACACAAGGGGGTGTTCACAATCACTGTAAGTCTACTCAAGGGAGTGTGACGAATAGTCAGCGTTGGTAAAATGGTTTCATCCTCGAAACATGGACGACGTGTGGCTGTTGTAAACGGCGGGATTGACGAGCCATGTCCTCGTCAAGAACCTCATAGTTCACTTCGCTGAGACGACGGAGAACTCTATAGGGACCAAAATAGCGGCGTAACAACTTTTCCGACCGGCCCCGTTGTCGATTGGGAGTCCACAGCCATACTCGTTCTCCGGGTTGGTAAGAGACATCGCGACGACGAGCGTTGTACCGCAGCGAGTCGATGCATTGTTGCTTATGGATTCGTTCGACTGCAAGCTTACGAGCCGCGTCTGCCAGTCTGATAAATTCGTTCGTCTTGACACTAATCTGGTGTCTGTCTGGTAGAAGCATGGCATCCAGCATTGTAGTGACCTCCCTGCCATGAAGCAACCGGAATGGTGTGAATCCAGTTGTTTCTTGCACAGCGGTGTTGTAAGCGAACGTGACATAAGGGAGGATGTCATCCCAGTTTTTGTGGCCTTGGTCAACGTACATGGATAGCATGTCGGCGATCGTCTTGTTTAGTCGCTCTGTAAGGCCGTTGCTTTGTGGGTGGTATGCAGTAGTTTTTCGATGTACTGTGCCGCTAAGCTGCATGACGTCTTGTATCATCCGGGCGGTAAAAGCTGTGCCACGATCAGTTATGACAACTGCTGGTGCTCCATGTCGGAGGACGATGTTTTTCATAAAAAAGTGGGCAGTCTCAATGGCGGTGCCACGTTGCAATGCCTTCGTTTCGCAGTAGCGCGTCATGTAATCAGTAGCGACTACAATCCAGCGGTTGCCGTCACGAGACTTGGGAAAAGGTCCGAGTAGATCCATGCCTATTTGTTGGAACGGTTGTGTCGGAGGAGCGATGGGCTTCAAAAAGCCGGCTGGGCGCTGATGTGGTGCTTTACGGCGCTGGCACTCGTGACACGTCTTCACGTAATGCTTCACGTCTCGACTGAGCTTAGGCCAGTAGTAGTGTTGGCGAATCCGGGCCAAGGTACGTGTGTATCCCAAGTGGCCTGAGGAAGGCTCATCGTGACAGGCGGAGAAGACATCGGCTCGTAACGCTGGCGGGACAACGAGCAGGTACTCAGTCGCGTAAGGGTCGAAGTTTCTTTTATAGAGGATATTTCTGCGGACGCAGAACGATGATGACGAGCGGGCGAATGCTGGTGGTGGATGCGGCGTACGGCCTTCGAGATATTCGATGAATTGTCGAAGCTCGGAATCGTTCTTCTGCTGTTCGGCCAAGTCGGATACACTAACGGCGCAGAGAAAACGGCCGTCGAGATCGTGATCACCTGACACTGTCTTAAGAGGAGCTCGGGAAAGGCAGTCCGCGTCAGTATGCTTCCGGCCAGACTTGTACACGACTGTCAAATTGAACTCCTGAAGGCGTAAGCTCCACCTGGCCAGACGTCCGGAAGGGTCTTTAAGGTTCGCCAACCAGCAGAGCGCATGATGATCGGTAACAACTCTGAACGGGCGACCATACAGGTACGGTCTGAATTTAGCTATTGCCCAGACAACAGCTAGGCACTCCTT
This sequence comes from Rhipicephalus microplus, assembly GCF_043290135.1. NCBI lineage: Eukaryota > Metazoa > Arthropoda > Arachnida > Ixodida > Ixodidae > Rhipicephalus > Rhipicephalus microplus. Next base: position 2,706,503 of record NW_027464618.1, read on the forward strand.
TTCAGTTGTTGTGTAAATCGCCTCCGCAGATGATAAAATCCGACTCGCATAAGCAATAGGGCGTTCGACACCGCCTTGCCACTGGACAAGGACTGCACCAAGGCCGATGTTACTGGCGTCTGTGTGTAGTTCAGTGTCGGCATATTCGTCGTAGTGTCCGAGTAAGGGCTCAGATTGGAGACGCTGCTGGAGCTCGGAGAAAGCGCGTGTTTGCTCAAGGCCCCACACGAAGGGAACGTCGTCTTTTGTCAGACGAGTGAGGGGTTCGGCAATGTTTGCGAAATTTTGCACAAAGCGTCTGTAGTATGCGCAGAGGCCTAAAATCGACGCACATCACGTTTGTTGGTAGGTGGTGGAAAATCTGCGACAGCCAATGTTTTGTCTGGGTCCGGCCGAATACCATCAGGGCTAACAAGGTGACCGAGGAACTTTAATTCGTTGTAACCAAAATGACATTTTTCGGGTTTCAGTGATAGGCCTGCCGTGCGAATTGCAGCAAACACAGATCTAAGTCGCTGCAAATGCTGCTCAAACGTTTGGGAGAAGACAACGACGTCGTCTAAGTAAACAAGGCATGCTTCCCACTTGAGACCGGAGAGCACTGTATCCATCATCCTCTGGAATGTCGCAGGGGCAGAACACAGACCGAAGGGAAGCACCTTGAATTCGTACAGACCATCAGGCGTTATGAATTCTGTTTTCTCTCGGTCGCGTTCATCAACTTCGATCTGCCAGTAGCCACTGCGTAAATCCATAGAGGAGAAGTATCGGGCGTGTCGGAGGCGGTCTAGTGAGTCGTCGATGCGCGGAAGCGGATAAACGTCTTTCTTTGTGACTTTGTTGAGTTTGCGGTAATCGACGCAAAATCGGAGAGTGCCGTCCTTCTTTTTTACCAGTACGACGGGGGACGACCATGGACTGTTCGAGGGTTGGATTACGCCATCTTCGAGCATCTGCTTCACTTGAGAACGTATAGCCTCTTGTTCCTTTTGTGATACTCGGTAGGCGTGTTGACGTATGGGTCGCTCAGAATGGTCAGTGACAATGCGGTGCTTTACGGTTGGCGTTTGTTTTATCTTGAATGTAGACGCGAAACAGTCGCTAAACATGCGGAGGATACAGCGGATTTGCTCTTTCTGTGCACATGACAGCTTCGGATTGACACCGACTGCATCGGTTACCGCGGTGTCACTTTCAACTGCTGCAGAAATTGGGGCTATCGTCGTACACGCTTCATCGTCAATGGATTCGAAATGAGCGATAGTTGTTCGCTTGGCCAAATTTTGGTATGATCCACTAAAATTGGTGACCAACAACTCAGTCATCCCACGTTTAAATTGAATTATGCCGCGGGCAACACAGATTTGCTGAGACAAGAGCACCGAAAGGTTGGCTTCAGCGATACCACTACTGCCATGGTCTATGTCGCCCTGTACTGTAACGAACATACTGGTGCGTGGCGGAAGTGTGACGGTGTCGTCGACAATGCGAAGCGCAGTCTTCTGCGGATTGGTATCTCTAGGCTTCGGGCCATAGTCGTCAGCAAACGTTACGAGGCAGTCTCGAAGATTTATAACAGCGCCGTGCTCACGAAGGAAATCCATGCCAAGGATTACTTTCCGGGAGCATTCGGGAAGCACAACGAAAGAAGCAACGAACGTCGACTCACAGATTTGCAGCCTTGCGGTGCATCTCCCGATTGGTGTCAAGAGATGACCACCGGCTGTCCGAAGGTTTGGTCCATGCCCCCAAGGAGTCGTGACTTTCCTGAGTTCAGCCACAAGTTCAGCGCTGATAACTGAGTAGTCGGCGCCGGTGTCGACTAGAGCAGTCACTGGATGGTTGTCGACACGAACGGCAATGTCAGCAGAAACGGGTTCGTCAGCGATGTGAGGTGTCGGCTGAAAGGAATCGTCGAAGGTCGGTGGAAGGGTCGGAGGAGGCTGTTTTGACGATAGCTTAACAGCGGTCCCACCCCCGGAGGCCGCTGATTCTAGTTTCCCCGGCGTGGACTTGGGGACCTAGCGGATCGTCCCGCAACAACATCGGCGAAAGTGGAGTATTGATTCGCGGACGTAGAGCTTCGAGGAGACGGAGAGCGTGATTGGCGTCGCTGAAGATTCGGAGACGGTAGACTTGCCAAGTATTCTGTGATGGCGCGGGGTCGTTCGCCGTCCCTGGGCCGACGAGCGTCTGGCCGAAATCCAGGTAGGCCCATCTGTCTGTACGAGCACTCCCGGTACAGGTGACCTGGCTCACCACAGTGGTAGCATAGTGGCCGATTGTCGGAAGCGCGCCACACGCTAGATTTACGCAAATTGGGTCGCGGATTCTCATAGTGTGGTGGGCCCGAGAAGTACTGCGGCATCTGCAGGCAAGTCAGTCGTTGGTTTTCATAGCGTGGCCCGCCCGAGAAGGGCTGTGGCGTCTGCAGGCTAGTCTGTCGGGGGAAATAGCTGGCTGCCGGTGCAGGAGTACGTACAGCTTCCGCATACGTTAGCAGAGGAGCTTCGGTTGGAGGTGGCGCTAATGGTCGTACTAGCTGCCGCACCTCTTCACGGACGACGTCTGTCAGAGCAGCCACTTGAGGCTGCGAAGGCACTGCGTGAAGCTTTTGCAGCTCGTCGCGTACAATGCTACGGACTAGCTCAGCAAGGTCTCTCACGCTCGTGACATCGGGTGTTACCAAGGGTGCTGACAGACATGCAAGGTTGTCGGACCGCTCATACTGCGAAGATCGCTGTCTCAGCATTCGCTCCATTGTCGTCGTTTCACGGAGGAATTCTGCCACGGTAGCTGGTGGGTTTCGTACAAGTCCTGCAAACAGCTGCTCCTTGACACCCCGCATCAGAATGCGCACCTTTTTGTCTTCCGTCATTGCAGAATCCGCTCGACGGAACAGACGAGACATCTCCTCAACAAACATGGCCACGCTTTCATTGGGTCGTTGATTGCGAGAATTGAGGAGACGTTCGGCTTGTTCTTTCCGGTCAGCGCTACCATACGTGTTCCGCAGCTGAGTGCAAAACACCGGCCAGGTTGTCAGGGCGGCCTCGTGATTCTCGAACCAAATACGCGCCGAATCCTCCAGGTAGAAATAGACATACCGCAGTTTCCGGTGCTCGTCCCACTCGTTGGCGACGGCGACTCGATCGTATTGGTCCAGCCAGTCTTCAACGTCTTCGTAGGGCTCCCCATGGAAGGGCTTTGGCGTTCGGGAGGCTGGTAGCCATGGTGCTGGCGGAGTCGCGGACGGTTCAGTCTGGCTTGCAGTTGTCGCATATGCCATTGTTCTGGAGCGTTCCGGAAGAGGGCTGAACTGGGGTGGTAGGCCTAGTTGCCGCCGACTGCGTCGAAGGTTGGCTGTTTCTACTAAGGCGTCAATGTTGGCACCGAGATCTTCCTCGTGGTAACAGTGCATAGACAATTACCCAGCAGCTCCACCAGTGTCACGTTACAACGTAACTGTAACCTGCTGATAAGGGCACACAAGGACGTCAAACTGATTCGAACAACGGCAGTACGACTATTGTTTTTCTCTGCACGCGCATCTTTGTCCTCTTCTGAACAGCGGCACATACAAGCATGCTAGCATCTGTGGAAATAATAGTTTCAGAACTTGTACTAGTGGCAATATCATGCATGAACCTGCTACGCTAGGAGTTCTTTGGCACATACTCACTGCCTGTGGCGCATACCTGCCGAATTATTGACACGGCGCCAGATCTACATTAACCTCAAATATCTCCGTTTTTAAAATACGCTGCGGTTGAACGTAGTTCGATTCACCTGGCGAGAAACAGTATAAACTACCGCGGAAAGCCCGCCCTGGTGGTGGCCCAAGCGACGACGCCACTGCGTAGCGAGCGGAGACGCTGGTTGCGACGCATCGGCTCCGGAAGTTTTTGCCAAGAACCGCGGAAATTTTGATGTAACCTTTCTGAAAGCGTCGAGAACCATCTCCTAACATCAAGAGGAACCTGCTGACGCCGATCCGACGCAAGTGGGCTGAAATTTAACCAATTTTCGCCTGATTTGTCTTTAAACCACGCCGGGAGGAGCTGACCTCCGCTGAGGTTAGCGTCTGCTCCGGTGGTGCGGGGCCTTCCCTGAAGACTCTGTACGATGGTGACCGCTACCAAACGCGGCTACGACCCAGCCACCATGGCCTGGACTCAAATTGGTGTGCAACAGGTGGTTGCCACCAAACATGAACACACCAACATCGAAGATGAAGCCCTTTTCCAGCTCGTCACATTACGATGAAAAACTGCTCAGCAGAAGACGATGTCCAAGCCGCCTGCCGGGAAACCCTGTGGTCCCGTCTCCAACGACTGTGCTCGCACCGCACAGCCGAAGGGTAACCTGATTAAGTGGCGCACACGCGCTACTCCCAAGATGAGCGCAGATGATATCATCGTGGTGCTGAAGGCCCGTGAAACTCTGAAGCTGAAGACGGCTTTCTGACTGAAGATCTGGGCGCCGCCATTGCCCAGTACATTGGTGGCGAAGCTGCAGCTACCCTCAACGTTTGGCCTGTGTCTACACAGAACTTGATTGTATGCGGGACGCAACATGTGGAGGCCGCAAACAAACTGGCCCGTGATTGGGACCTCAACGTGGGATCTGCCTGCGTTCCTTCGCGGGGCCATGTGAAACTCAATGGTGAAGTGTGTCGAGGCGTCATCACTGTGCGGGCAGACGAGACAACGGCATCACTTAAAGGCAAAGTGGTTTTGGGCGAGGGCTAGCTGGCGTTGGCACGCAAACTCGGAGCATCTAACATGGCGGTGCTCACTTTCGTGGGCCAAAGAGTGCCCCGCTACGTTCACTACAACTTTGAATGCACACTTGCTTGGGAATACAAGAAGACCGTCCTAGCCTGCCACCTCTGTGGGACAATCGGTCACTGGATAAACAATTGCCCACATCCGGATGTCGCAAGATGTGGCTATTGTGGCCAGCGACTAGACATCTCCGAGCCGGGCCTAGGTGAACACGAGAGCACCCCTTCGTGCATGGTTTGTGGGGAGGCCCATCTCACCACCTCCGCAAACTGCAAGGGAAACCGCCGGCTTCAACGCCCAGGAAAGCAACAATGGGCTTCTAAAAGGAAGACGAGCAAGACTTCCGGCAACGGAGGTGCGTCGAAGGGCAAGTCCGGACAAGCTGCCTGACCTGCTCCCGCCAACAAGGCATCTAAGAGGTCAAGAACAGGAACGCATCTGGACAAAGTGTAAAGACGTCATTTTCTCAGGAAAGGGATTTCCCGCCCCTTGATGACAGCAAAGCGGCCACAAACAAGGTGAGCCAATGGTCAGGGGTCGCCACCACCTCCGTTCCCTCCCCATCACCTTTAGAAATTGTATTTAAGAAAGAATTAGCCTCTCTATGAACTAAAATTGAGCAACCAGGGCAGAAAATTATGCACTCCAAAGCGAAAGGGCAGAATCGCTTTTACCAGGCACTTTGGATAGCGGTGATGAATCGGCCACACTGTGCTCGGGCATGGGACCGGTGACGTACGGCCCTCTCATTAGCATCCTGGAAAGTCGCATGTCGGTCCTCGAAAAAAGTGTCACTGACCAAATGGCACCACTGCCGACGATGATTGCGCAAATTATACAAGCACAAATGCAACAGCTGGTGACTGCACTCACTCAGCAAATCACCCCTGCTGTGACCCGAAATGTCAAGGCCTGCATCCAGGCTAGTCCTAAATTGTTTAGGCGGGCTAGTCACGTAAAAAAGGTAGGTTGGCCTTCCAAAGCTTACCGCAATATGGAGGAGGAAGGTACTGAAGACATCTCACTCGTTCCTGCCCTTCAGGCAGTGGAGAGCCAGCCAGCTTCTAATAGTGCTAATCATGGCGCCGGGACATAGGCAGACGAGTACTAACTCAAGACAAAAACTACTGTCAGTCGCACAGCAGAATTGTACGGGCTTCAGGGATCGCGCTAAACGCACTCATTTTTGTCGCTACTTAGAAACGTTCCTATTTGTAGCAGCTATCGTGGTTTTATAGGAACCAGGGGCTTCAGCCAAAACTTCCGGGTACAATACATTTCAGCGAAATCCATCTACTTGCATCCTTGTACAAAAAGCACACATGGCACCAGAGGTAGACCTCGGCCTGCAGGTAGCATATTCGCACAGCGTGCTCACAGTGCTACCCCTGCGACGCTCTGACCCACAACTACATATACTTGACATCTATTGCCCGCCTAAGCTAAAACACATCACTTTTGCAGACACCTTCAGCCGGACACTGAAGATAGCTAGCCGAGATCCCTTATTCAATCTTGGGGACTTCAACGATCCCAGCAGGGTATGGGGTTACAATAAGGAGGAAGTTAGCAATAGAAAGCTAGCGGAGCTCATTTTCACGTTAGGCATAACGCTCCCGATTGACCCAGCACAACCAACACGTATAGAAAACTCTGTGACTCGGGACACTTGTCCCTATCTCACCTTTTTCAAACACACACAACACATTGAGTGGTACAACACCTAAGAAACGCTAGACAGTGATAAATGCACCCTTAAGACCATGATTCGCACCCGGCCCCTAAAACGGCCATCAAATCAGGCCAAACTGCCAGACTGGACTGGTTTCCGTAAGTCCCTGCCACGGACCAGTCTTCGATGACGGATGTAAATCACGGGTTCAAAATTTTATGACAACACTCAAGAAACATGAGAAACGCATACAGATTATGGAGGACCTCCCAGCAGTAGATAATCATTTACTCCATCTCAGGGAAGCTCGCCGCAGTCTCACTAAAAGATGGAAACAACAAAAGCACAACAGAATGCTAAAAAGACGTATAACAAATCTGACCCAACAGGCTGCCGATTATGCCTCTCAGTTACCTGATTCCAACTGGATCGATCGTTGCAACATTGCGGCCCGACAGATGTCGGGGAAGAACACATGAAAGTTTTTCCGTAGTCTAATAGATCCCGCTCAATCGCGGGGAGAAACACAGAAACACTTGCAACGTGCTTTACATAATTTTCAGGCCACAACAACACAACTGGCAGAGGCGTTAAGGGATAAGTATCTCTGAACAAAACATGACCCTCGAGGTCAGAGATACCTCTATGCAGGCAGAGATAACGAAGAGATGGATAAGCCTTTCCACCTCTACGACCTCAAGGCAGCCTTAGCCAAAATGAAGAGAGGTACTGCCCCCGGTCGGGACAAGGTTATAGTGAAACTACTGGCCAACCTCCCTGATCACGAGTATGAGGCCCTTTTTACCCACATTAATGCGATATGGAAAGAGAAGATGCCTGTGCCACTCGAATGGAAAACATAACTTGCCAGTGTCATTCCGAAAGCAGGAAAGAAAATTAATACAGACAACTTGAGACCTATCTCGCTCACATTGAGCGTGGGCAAACTATTGGAGGCCATGGTGCGAGATAGGCTTTCCGATTATTTGGAAGATTGTAACACATTTGTACACACGATGTTCGGCTTCCATCCACACCAGCCGGCACAAGACATAATATTACAACTCAGTCATGACACATTACAACCAATAGAGCACCCTCACAACGACGAGGTTGTCCTCGCATTATATCTAAAGGGAGCCTTCGACAACATAAAGCACAGCATTATATTAGCACATCTCAGTGAGACTCACTGTGGCCCAAACACATTTAATTACATCAAAGATTTCTTGACGAATCGAGTCGCACTCATCAGAATTCAAGATAGTGAATATGGACCTTAGGAATTGTGTACTATGGGGACGCCACAAGGCGCTGTGCGTTCCCCTCTACTGTAAAATCTAGCAATAATACACCTTCCGGTCCAGCTGAAGGGGTGTGCAGGTGTGCAGCACGCGCTGTACGTCGAAGGCGTCACCATCTGGGCCACGGAAGGAAATATTGGGGATATGGAGGAAAGCCTGCAAGCAGCCGCTCACGTAACGGATCGGTACGCAGAGCGCTCCGGACTCCAGCGTGCACAAAACAAATCGGAATTTGTGCATCTTAAGCCATCGCCTAAGGACGCTATGAACTGCATATCTTTTTGGCTAGTGGCCACATACGCGAGGCTAAAGAGATCCGAATCCTCGTACTCTTCATCCACAATGAGAGGAGAGTTGACACAACACTACAAAAGCTTCGCAAGGTTGAGGACCAAGTGGGCCGAATGGTCCGACGCGTCTCCAACAAGAGAGGAGGATTACGAAGCAAGCATGCTGTGCAGCTAGCTCACGCCTTCGTAATTAGCCGTATTTTATACCCGGTCACCCATCTTCACTTGCGCAAGCATGATGCAGAGAAAGTCGAGGCAATCATCTCTAAAGTGATTAAGAGGGCCCTTGACCCACCTGTCACAACTTCTAACGTGCGACTTCTCACGCTGGGAGTAGTGAACACCTTTCAGGAGCTTAAGGAAGCACACCTCACGAACCAATACACACGTCCAACACAGACAAAGACGGGACGGCATCTGCTGGACCAGCTTCACTTGAAACACTACTTTCACACTCAGGAGCGGGTTCAAGTGCCCGAACTCTGGAGACGCGCCGTCAGCGTTCGACCTCTTCCCACAAAGATGGATAGAGAAGACAATAGTGGCCGTCGCCTGGCAAACGGGACGTTAAACCCCACATATCAATGAAATCAATCAATCATCATCTACGTGGATGTGGCTGGTCCTAACTGCGCGGGGTGGTATACGGTAGCGGTAATTCACGAGGAAAAGCAAGTAGATGGACTCACTTTCAAAGCTCCTGGCACAACACAAGCGGAAGAGGTAGCTATTTCCCTAGCTGCCTCCGACCATCGATCTCAATGAATCATATCCGATTCGCGTGGGTCATGTCAAAATTATGAAGCTGTTTGGATCACACCACTAGCGGAAAGAATTTCTCAGAACTATAGAAACCAGAGAATCAACCCTACCCCTCGTTGCCTAGTATGGACTCCAGGCCACCAGGGCCTAATGGGGAATGAAGCCGCGAACACGATGGCCCGAGCACTCGTTCACCGGGCGTTCTGCTTAGATCCAGAGTGCCTGCAACCCGAAGGCGGATATCTGCTGACATTCAAAGATATTACGACTTATTACAAGGATCAGCATCGTCAATACCCACCTCCTGCAAAGGGGCTGGGGAATGCTAATGAACGCATCTTGCTGAGACTTTTCACCAATACTTTATTGTGCCCGGCAATCATGTAACATTTCGATTCTTCTTTCACTGGCAAGTGCTAATACTGTGGGCTGGTGGCTGCCACCTAACAGATCGTTTGGGCTTGCCAGCTCAACTCAGCTCTTCCCCCAACCCTAACCCAACCAGAGAGGAGTGGGAGGCGATCCTGCTGGGTTGCTCGGACCTTCAAGCCCAAAGGGCCCTGGTTTACGGGGCTAGGTTAGCAAGTGTCACCAATGGGGTCCCGAAAGAGGGATTCCGCCCACTATGAAGCATCTAAAGGGCTGCACCTCTCCTCCTTTTTTTTCAATAAATGTTTTCACTCACTCACTCGCAGTGGGCCACCGCACGCTTTCCACATTTCGCAGCGCGGGACTCGATGTGACGGGCGCTCGCCAGCTGTCGCCAAACCACACTGTGCGCGTCCGTTGCTATGACAACGCACTTGCGACGTGGAAGAGGATGAAATCGGCCTTGGCTGAACATCAAGTTGAAACGCATGCACAAAGTAGTTTTCTGGTTTTGTTGCCGGAGGAATAGAGTTATGACCCAAAAAAGAACAAGCAATTAGGTTATGGCAATGTTGACGTGATTAGCTGCAGCACGATCGTAAAAAAGTACGATATTGAGTATGCTTAGGCGACAAGGCTTGAGGTGCGTGTGCTTAGACGTAGGTAAACTTTAAAGAATCCCAGGTGGTCGAAATTTCCGGAGACCTCCACAACGACGTCTCTCACGACGTGGTTTCGAGACGTTGAACCACAGCTGTTATTATTAGATTTATTATACTGAGTGTACTTGTCTGAATATGAGTGTCGGGCTTTGATTTGGCACACTCTCTTGAAATTGCAGGTGTACGTACCAGAGTTAAGCGAGCTGAAGCCGTTGCTCCCGGAGCCGTTGCCGAAGGAGCACAGCCTACTGCCAGGGCGCTTTGAATGGTAATTAGTCTTCCCAATTTTGTGCGTTTTTCTTCGTGTAGTCTTCTATGGCTGTTAAACAGCCGATAATGTGCCTCGAAAACCTTCAACAAACCTGAAGTAGAGCTTGCATATTATGCACAAAAGGCAGGTGCCACAGGTACGGGCACGAAGGGGTGTGATGGGTCGACATGAATTCGAAAAAAAATTTTCTCCTTCGTCAATTTTACATTTCTAGCCACTCCTTCATGCTTAGTGATATCCGGAGAGTGGCAGCGTGATCCCATAAAGATGTTTTGGGCATTTTAACCTCTTTATCCTAACTTTCTTGTTGAGACACACCACCTAAGGAAAAATGAAACAAGTACAGGAAGAAACATACCCCGAATATTAGAGCTGGTAGAAGTTTCTAGCTTGTACAGTAATGCCGTATACGTGCAAGAGTTTTGCGCAATACCTGGTTACTGGACGATGGTATCGATCGACATCTCCGTTTGTGACAATTCATGCGACCATATTTATACTCATGTTCGTTTGTTGTCGACTAGTGTCATTGAAGATAAAAAATATTCACAATGGCAACTCACACTGTATTAGGCCTTTTGTGAGATTTTAGACCAGCATAGAAGTAAAATGATCCACGTTTCTGCAATAAAACAATACAAGGCTCAATGAAGCCATCAGATAATGAAGCCAAGGAAGGTACATAAGGTTTTAATTGCACCGTTTTTAAGTGTGTTGTAATATATGTAACACAGCTGCTAAGACAGTAAAGTAGTCAAAAACTTGCCGCCAGCAGCGAGCAAGCCTCAAACCTTCATACCTGTGCGTTCGGTTTCTGGCAAGTTGTAATTTTAACGCGATAGCGTTAAAGAGCTCGTTTCGCAGAAGACCCGCCGCAGACATCGGCCCCGTTGGTTGTGAGCGAAAAATCTTCCCTGCGTCTGTGACCGAAAAATCAAGTTACTGAGATAGCCGCGGGAGGCCGTAACTAGTCCACGCGTGCGCACGTGATCACACTGAGAAAGCTGCACATTCGAAAAAAAAGTGGTCAAGGTCACGAGGCGTGGTGGTTTTTTCGCCCTGCCACCCCTCCCTGCTTAGCTTCCGGAGCTTTCGTCGGGACGAGAGAAGAGATAATGCAATTGCAGCATGCGACAAACCTTTGTAACTCCCCTCGCACTGGACGGATTCTTAAAATTTTTGCGGCGTTGAATTCGTGGGGCAATAAGTTATCGTGGTGAATTCATTCTATGGTTACTTGAAATAGTATTTCAGCCTTTAGGACCCCTTTAACGCATTTTGTTCGACTGGTGTCACGATGAAAACGAGACCATTCGGCGATAATAGGGCACGCTGGTCCAATCTATTGTGTGCGTGTTTGTGTGCGTGCGTGTGTATGTAACAAAACATATGAATAAAATGCACCTAGTGGTTGAAAGGTGCACTAGGGGCTGGATTTCGCTATCGAGTTCTACTCTTAAAAGCGAAGCTTAAGGGTCCCCCAATGTTTGTCCGCTTCACTTTAATCAATTCCCTAAGAAAGCCACTTCATTACACTAAAAAATGTACAACTAACGTTATCTATACCGTCCCTGACTTAATTTTCAGTTGGGTTCCACTAATGGAGATTGCGCACCAGCACGCAAACTCGGAGGCCATGTCTATGCTTAACCGGTTAATAAAATGCGTTGCTAGGGGAATTGGTGCATGTCTAAATATAAAAGTCGAGCGCAAAAAAACAAAAACAAACGACGAGGCGCAGAAAAACAAGTAGACAGGATAGAACGCGTTCCATGCTGTCTACTTGTATTCTTGTGCCTCATCGTTTTTTTTTCTGCGCTCGACTTTTATGTTTTAGGTGGCTATTCGTGGCACCACTAGGTGGCACCACCGATCCAACCTCACTCTGCCTCACTACGGCCTCCGGTAATGCATAAACTCAAATAAGTTTGCCAACGAACTAAACCTCGTTAATATGAGGATGGACGTGAAACCGATACACAAAATAGCGGCTGTTTCAAGGAGTCGGAGAGATTGTAGAAATTGGGGAGGGGGGTGGGGGTGAAGGGAGATGCTCTCATCACGTGGTTCATCCTGTCATTGCAACCCTGAACCTTCCACTTGTCTCTGCTTATTTCGTTCACATTTCCGAAGGGTGCTAAGGTGACTCGACACATCTTCATCTGGCACGCCATGAAGAAGCCTCTCATAGCCCGATGATCTTTCGCGTCGAATGATTCCTCCTCACGCATACTATTCTTGCCCCCTCATATTTGTACGTCACTGCCCATAGGTGATTCTTTTCATATGCTCCAAGGGTAACCACTTCCGGCAACAGTGAAGGACGAGCAAGACTGCCTTGGACAAGCTCCACTTGATATAACCTGGATTTCAAGTTTCCCTGCAAAAGATTATTTGAAAAAAAAAAGAATCACCCGAAGGCAAATGAGGCTAAAAAATTGCAGCCTATCCACGGAGTGAATGATGGATAGTGGGGCGAAGCATCCGTCCGTCCATTCGTTCTTGCTTCCGCACATCCATGCGAGCGTCTGTGTGGCCGCCCGTGCGTCCATCCGCCCGTCCGCGCGTCCGCACGTTCAACTGTGCGTCCGTCCCAGCTTCAGTCCATGCATCCGATCCTGCGTCCGTTTATGCGTCCATCCGTCCGTGCAGCCATCCGTGCGTCCGTCCATGCATCTGTCTGTGTGTCCGTTCGTCCTCCTATTCAACACTCCAAGTACCACCATCTCGCATCTTTTCATCATATATTCCTCATATAGAAGCACCACCATCCAGCGGACATTCCAAGGACTGAACGAGAGGAGGCACACGCACACTTTCTTGCGGCTTGCACTTCGTGTCTACTTCGAACCTTTAACCACCTCGAGTTCATGGTACATACTAGTTCACTGTATTCATGTTACTGTGGCCCAACGCTCGCTAAACCTTTCTAAAACATAGGAACTTACGCCCTGCGAGAATAACGTAGCAACCTTTTTTGTCTACTGTGCGTTGTATAACATTGAAAAATTCGCAGCGTGCGCATTAACTAAAAGCCGAATTCTCCTGTCTCTCATTCCCCCTTAGCAGCCATTGGCATGTACATTAAGAACTGTCTTTTATTGTTCAACAATGCACAGAAGAAATATCTCAATGGCACAACCTTAGAGGTCTAAATGTTATACTTGTTACACAATACTACAACAACTACAAGGGACGAAAGAGTGCCGTTAAAGAAAGCTTCGCCCCTAAAAGGCGATACACCGCCCCGGGAGGGCTCGAACCTCCAACCTTTCGGTTAACAGCCGAACGCGCTAGCTGATTGCGCCACGGAGGCAGTCGTGCTGCTCTCTTACCACCGTCAGAACTTTTCTTCAATGCTATCAGCGCAAGAAAAGAAGCGAGACAACGCCCCCGGTAGGGCTCGAACCTCCAACTTTTCAGTTAACAGCTAAACGCGCGAGCCAATTGCACCACGGAGGCAATCGTGCTGCTCTCTTGCCACCGTCAGAACATTTCTCCAAAGCTGTCAGCGCAAAGAAAAAAAAGCGACACCTATCCCCAGGGAGGGCTCGAACCTCCAACATTTCGGATAACAGCCGAACGCGCTAGACAATTGCGCCACGGAGGCAGTCGTGCTGTACTCTCATCACCATCAGAACATTTCTCCAAAGCTATCAGCGCAAAGAAAAAAAGCGACACACCGCCCGCGGGGGGGGGGGCTCGAACCTCCAACCTTTCGGTAAACAGCTGAACGCGCTAGCCGATTGCGACACGGAGGCAATCGTGCTGCTCTCTCACCACCGTCAGAACATTCCATCAAAGCTATCAGCATAAAGAAAAAAGAAGCGAGACAACGCCCCCGGGAGGGCTCGAACCTCCAACCTTTCGGTTAACAGCCGAACGTGCTAGCCAATTGCGCCACGGAGGCAGTCATGCTCCCCTCTTGCCACCCTCAGAACATTTCTCCAAAGCTATCAGCGCAAAGAAAAAAAAGCGACACAACGCCCCCCGGAGGGCTCGAACCTCCAACCTTTCGGTTAACAGCCGAACGTGCTAGCCAATTGCGCCACGGAGGCAGTCGTGCTGCTCTCTTGCCACCGTCAGAACATTTCTCCAAAGCTATCAGCGCAAAGAAAAAAAAGCGACGCAACGTCCCCGGGAGGGCTCGAACCTCCAACCTTTCAGTTAACAGCCGATCGCGTAAGCCAAATGCGCACCGGAGGCAGTCGAGCTGTACTCTCATCACCATCAGAACATTTCTCCAAAGCTATCAGCGCAAAGAAAAAAAGCGACACACCGCCCGCGGGGGGGGGGGGGGGCTCGAACCTCCAACCTTTCGGTAAACAGCTGAACGCGCTAGCCGATTGCGACACGGAGGCAATCGTGCTACTCTCTCACCACCGTCAGAACATTCCATCAAAGCTATCAGCATAAAGAAAAAAGAAGCGAGACAACGCCCCCAAGAGGGCTCGAACCTCCAACCTTTCGGTTAACAGCCGAACGCGCTAGCCAATTGCGCCCCGAAGGCAGTCGTGCTGCTCTCTCACCACCGTCAAAACTTTTCTGCAAAGCTATCAGCGCAAAGAAAAAAAGCGACTCCTCGCCTCCGGGAGGGCTCGAACCTCCAACCTTTCGGTTAACTGCCTAACGCGCTAGCCGATTGCGCCACGGCGGCAATCGTCCTGCTCTTTCACGACCGTCAGAACATTCCATCAAAGCTATCAGCGCAAAGAAAAAAGAAGCGAGACAACGCCCACGGGAGCGCTCGAACCTCCAACCTTTCGGTTAACAGCTTAACGCGCGAGCCAATTGCACCACGGAGGCAATCGTGCTGCTCTCGCACGACCGTCAGAACATTCCATCAAAGCTATCAGCGCAAAGAAAAAAGAAGCGAGACAACGCCCCCGGGAGGGCTAGAACCTCCAACCTTTCGGTTAATAGCCGAACGCGCTATCCGATTGCGCCACGGAGGCAATCGTCCAGCTCTCTCACGACCGTCAGAACATTCCATCAAAGCTATCAGCGCAAAAAAAAAGAAGCGACACCTCGCCCCCGGGAGGGCTCGAACCTCCAACCTTTCGGTCAACAACCGAACGCGCTAGCCACGTGCGCCACGGAGGCAGTCGCGCTACTCTCTCACCACCGTCAGAACATTTCTCCAAAGCTATCAGCGCAAAGGAAAAAAAGGGACACACCGCCGCCGGGAGGGCTCGAACCTCCAACCTTACGGTAAACAGCCGAACGCACTAGCCAATTGCGCCACGGAGGCAGTAGTACTGCTCTCTCACCACCGTCAGAACATTTCTCCAAAGCTGTCAGCGCAAAGAAAAAAAAGCGACACAACACCCCCGGGAGGGCTCGAACCTCCAACCTTTCGGTTAACAGCCGAACGCGCTAGCCAATTGCGCCACGGAGGCAGTCGTGCTGCTCTCTCACCACCGTCAGAACATTTCTCCAAAGCTGTCAGCGCAAAAAAAGCGACACACCACCCCCGGGAGGGCTGGAACCTCCAACCTTTCGGTAAACAGCTGCACGCGCTAGCCGATTCCGCCACGGAGGCAATCGTGCTGCTCTCTCACCACCGTCAGAACATTTCTCCAAAGCTGTCAGCGCAAAGAAAAAAAAGCGACACCTCGCCCCCGGGAGGGCTCGAACCTCCAACCTTACGGTAAACAGCCGAACGCGCTAGCCAAGTGCGCCACGGAGGCAGTCGCGCTACTCTCTCACCACCGTCAGAACATTTCTCCAAAGCTATCAGCGCAAAGGAAAAAAAGCGACACACCGCCGCCGGGAGGGCTCGAACCTCCAACCTTACGGTAAACAGCCGAACGCGGTAGCCGATTCCGCCACGGAGGCAGTCGTGCCGCTCTCTTGCTACCGTCCGAACATTTCTCAAAAGCTATCAGCGCAAAGAAAGAAAAAAGCGACACAACGCCACCGGGAGGGCTCGAACCTCCAACCTTACGGTTAACAGCCGAACGCGCTAGCCAATTGCGCCACGGAGGCAGTGGTGCTGCTCTCTTGCCACCGTCAGAACATTTCTCCAAAGCTATAGTGCAAAGAAAAAAAAGCGACACAACACCCCCGGGAGGGCTCGAACCTTCAACCTTTCGGTTAACAGCCGAACGCGCTAGCCAAATGCGCCAAGGAGGCAGTCGTGCCGCTCTCTTGCTACCGTCCGAACATTTCTCAAAAGCTATCAGCGCAAAGAAAGAAAAAAGCGACACAACGCCACCGGGAGGGCTCGAACCTCCAACCTTTCGGTTAACAGCCGAACGCGCTAGCCAATTGCGCCACGGAGGCAGTCGTGCCGCTCTCTTGCTACCGTCCGAACATTTCTCAAAAGCTATCAGCGCAAAGAAAGAAAAAAGCGACACAACGCCACCGGGAGGGCTCGAACCTCCAACCTTTCGGTTAACAGCCGAATGCGATAGCCAATTGCGCCACGGAGGCAGTAGTACTGCTCTCTCACCACCGTCAGAACATTTCTCCAAAGCTGTCAGCGCAAAGAAAAAAAAGCGACACAACACCCCCGGGAGGGCTCGAACCTCCAACCTTTCGGTTAACAGCCGAACGCGCTAGCCAATTGCGCCACGGAGGCAGTCGTGCCGCTCTCTTGCTACCGTCCGAACATTTCTCAAAAGCTATCAGCGCAAAGAAAGAAAAAAGCGACACAACGCCACCGGGAGGGCTCGAACCTCCAACCTTTCGGTTAACAGCCGAATGCGATAGCCAATTGCGCCACGGAGGCAGTAGTACTGCTCTCTCACCACCGTCAGAACATTTCTCCAAAGCTGTCAGCGCAAAGAAAAAAAAGCGACACAACACCCCCGGGAGGGCTCGAACCTCCAACCTTTCGGTTAACAGCCGAACGCGCTAGCCAAATGCGCCAAGGAGGCAGTCGTGCCGCCCTCTTGCTACCGTCCGAACATTTCTCAAAAGCTATCAGCGCAAAGAAAGAAAAAAGCGACACAACGCCACCGGGAGGGCTCGAACCTCCAACCTTTCGGTTAACAGCCGAACGCGCTAGCCAATTGCGCCACGGAGGCAGTAGTGCTGCTCTCTTGCCACCGTCAGAACATTTCTCCAAAGCTATAGGTGCAAAGAAAAAAAAGCGACAGAACGCCCCCGGGAGGGCTCGAACCTTCAACCTTTCGGTTAACAGCCGAACGCGCTAGCCAAATGCGCCAAGGAGGCAGTCGTGCCGCCCTCTTGCTACCGTCCGAACATTTCTCAAAAGCTATCAGCGCAAAGAAAGAAAAAAGCGACACAACGCCCCCGGGAGGGCTCGAACCTCCAACCTTTCGGTTAACAGCCGAACGCGCTATCCGATTGCGCCACGGAGGCGATCGTCCTGCTCTTTCACGACCGTCAGAACATTCCATCAAAGCTATCAGCGCAAAGAAAAAAGAAGCGAGACAACGCCCCCGGGAGGGCTCGAACCTCCAACCTTTCGGTCAACAGCCCAACGCGCTATCCGATTGCACCACGGAGGCGATCGTCCAGCTCTCTCACGCCCGTCAGTATATTCCATCAAAGCTATCAGCGCAAAGAGAAAACAAGCGAGACAACGCCCCCGGGAAGGCTCGTACATGCAATCTTTCGGTTAACATCCGAACGCGCTATCCGATTGCGCCACGGAGGCAATCGTCCAGCTCTCTCACGACCGTCAGAACATTCCATCAAAGCTATCCGCGCAAAGAAAAAAGAAGCGAGACAACGCCCCTGGGAGGACTCGAACCTCCAACCTTTCGGTTAACAGCCGAACGCGCTATCCGATTGCGCCACAGAGGCGATCGTCCTGTTCTCTCACGACCGTCAGAACATTCCATCAAAGCTATCAGCGCAAAGAAAAAAGAAGCGAGACAACGCCCCCGGGAGGGCTCGAACCTCCAACCTTTCGGTTAACAGCCGAACGCGCTATCCGATTGCGCCACAGAGGCAGTCGTGCTGCTCTCTCACCACCGTCAGAACATTTCTCCAAAGCTGTCAGCGCAAAAAAAAAGCGACACACCACCCCCGGGAGGGCTGGAACCTCCAACCTTTCGGTAAACAGCTGCACGCGCTAGCCGATTCCGCCACGGAGGTAATCGTGCTGCTCTCGCACCACCGTCAGAACATTTCATCAAAGCTATCAGCGCAAAGAAAAAAGAAGCGAGACAACGCCCCCGGGAGGGTTCGAACCTCCAACGTTTTGGTTAACAGGCGAACGCGCTAGCCAATTGCGCCATGGAGGCAGTCGTGCTGCTCGCTTACCACCGTCAGAGCATTTCTCCAAAGCTGTCAGTGCAAAGAAAAAAAAGCGACACCTCGCCCCCGGGAGGGCTCGAACCTCCAACCTTTCGGTCAACAACCGAACGCGCTAGCCAAGTGCGCCACGGAGGCAGTCGCGCTACTCTCTCACCACCGTCAGAACATTTCTCCAAAGCTATCAGCGGAAAGGAAAAAAAGGGACACACCGCCGCCGGGAGGGCTCGAACCTCCAACCTTACGGTAAACAGCCGAACGCGCTAGCCAATTGCGCCACGGAGGCAGTAGTACTGCTCTCTCACCACCGTCAGAACATTTCTCCAAAGCTGTCAGCGCAAAGAAAAAAAAGCGACACAACACCCCCGGGAGGGCTCGAGCCTCCAACCTTTCGGTTAACAGCCGAACGCGCTAGCCAATTGCGCCACGGAGGCAGTCGTGCTGCTCTCTCACCACCGTCAGAACATTTCTCCAAAGCTGTCAGCGCAAAAAAAAGCGACACACCACCCCCGGGAGGGCTGGAACCTCCAACCTTTCGGTAAACAGCTGCACGCGCTAGCCGATTCCGCCACGGAGGCAATCGTGCTGCTCTCTCACCACCGTCAGAACATTTCTCCAAAGCTGTCAGCGCAAAGAAAAAAAAGCGACACCTCGCCCCCGGGTGGGCTCGAACCTCCAACCTTACGGTAAACAGCCGAACGCGCTAGCCAAGTGCGCCACGGAGGCAGTCGCGCTACTCTCTCACCACCGTCAGAACATTTCTCCAAAGCTATCAGCGCAAAGGAAAAAAAGGGACACACCGCCGCCGGGAGGGCTCGAACCTCCAACCTTACGGTAAACAGCCGAACGCGGTAGCCGATTCCGCCACGGAGGGAGTAGTACTGCTCTCTCACCACCGTCAGAACATTTCTCCAAAGCTGTCAGCGCAAAGAAAAAAAAGCGACACAACACCCCCGGGAGGGCTCGAACCTCCAACCTTTCGGTTAACAGCCGAACGCGCTAGCCAATTGCGCCACGGAGGCAGTCGTGCCGCTCTCTTGCTACCGTCCGATTATTTCTCAAAAGCCAGCAGCGCAAAGAAAAGAAAAGCGACACACCGCCCCGGGAGGGCTCGAACCTCCAACCTTTCGGTTAACAGCCGAATGCGATAGCCAATTGCGCCACGGAGGCAGTAGTACTGCTCTCTCACCACCGTCAGAACATTTCTCCAAAGCTGTCAGCGCAAAGAAAAAAAAGCGACACAACACCCCCGGGAGGGCTCGAACCTCCAACCTTTCGGTTAACAGCCGAACGCGCTAGCCAATTGCGCCACGGAGGCAGTCGTGCCGCTCTCTTGCTACCGTCCGAACATTTCTCAAAAGCTATCAGCGCAAAGAAAGAAAAAAGCGACACAACGCCACCGGGAGGGCTCGAACCTCCAACCTTTCGGTTAACAGCCGAACGCGCTAGCCAATTGCGCCACGGAGGCAGTCGTGCCGCTCTCTTGCTAGCGTCCGATTATTTCTCAAAAGCTATCAGCGCAAAGAAAAGAAAAGCGACACACCGCCCCGGGAGGGCTCGAACCTCCAACCTTTCGGTTAACAGCCCAATGCGATAGCCAATTGCGCCACCGAGGCAGTAGCACTGCTCTCTCACCACCGTCAGAACATTTCTCCAAAGCTGTCAGCGCAAAGAAAAAAAAGCGACACAACACCCCCAGGAGGGCTCGAACCTCCAACCTTTCGGTTAACAGCCGAACGCGCTAGCCAATTGCGCCACGGAGGCAGTCGTGCCGCTCTCTTGCTACCGTCCGAACATTTCTCAAAAGCTATCAGCGCAAAGAAAGAAAAAAGCGACACAACGCCACCGGGAGGGCTCGAACCTCCAACCTTTCGGTTAACAGCCGAACGCGCTAGCCAATTGCGCCACGGAGGCAGTGGTGCTGCTCTCTTGCCACCGTCAGAACATTTCTCCAAAGCTATAGGTGCAAAGAAAAAAAAAGCGACAGAACGCCCCCGGGAGGCCTCGAACCTTCAACCTTTCGGTTAACAGCCGAACGCGCTAGCCAAATGCGCCAAGGAGGCAGTCGTGCCGCCCTCTTGCTACCGTCCGAACATTTCTCAAAAGCTATCAGCGCAAAGAAAGAAAAAAGCGACACAACGCCCCTGGAAGGACTCGAACCTCCAACCTTTCGGTTAACAGGCGAACGCGCTAGCCAATTGCGCCATGGAGGCAGTCGTGCTGCTCGCTTACCACCATCAGAGCATTTCTCCAAAGCTGTCAGTGCAAAGAAAAAAAAGCGACACCTCGCCCCCGGGAGGGCTCGAACCTCCAACCTTTCGGTTAACATCCGAACGCGCTATCCGATTGCGCCACGGAGGCAATCGTCCAGCTCTCTCACGACCGTCAGAACATTCCATCAAAGCTATCCGCGCAAAGAAAAATGAAGCGAGACAACGCCCCTGGGAGGACTCGAACCTCCAACCTTTCGGTTAACAGCCGAACGCGCTATCCGATTGCGCCACGGAGGCGATCGTCCTGTTCTCTCACGACCGTCAGAACATTCCATCAAAGCTATCAGCGCAAAGAAAAAAGAAGCGAGACAACGCCCCCGGGAGGGCTCGAACCTCCAACCTTTCGGTTAACAGCCGAACGCGCTATCCGATTGCGCCACGGAGGCAATCGTCCTGCTCTCTCACGCCCGTAAGAACATTCCATCAAAGCTATGAGCGCAAAGAAAAAAGAAGCGACACCTCGCCCCCGGGAGGGCTCGAACCTCCAACCTTTCGGTTAACAACCGAACGCGCTAGCCAATTGCGCCACGGAGGCAGTCGTGCTGCTCTCTCACCACCGTCAGAACATTTCTCCAAAGCTGTCAGCGCAAAAAAAAGCGACACACCACCCCCGGGAGGGCTGGAACCTCCAACCTTTCGGTAAACAGCTGCACGCGCTAGCCGATTCCGCCACGGAGGTAATCGTGCTGCTCTCGCACCACCGTCAGAACATTTCATCAAAGCTATCAGCGCAAAGAAAAAAGAAGCGAGACAACGCCCCCGGGAGGGTTCGAACCTCCAACGTTTTGGTTAACAGGCGAACGCGCTAGCCAATTGCGCCATGGAGGCAGTCGTGCTGCTCGCTTACCACCGTCAGAGCATTTCTCCAAAGCTGTCAGTGCAAAGAAAAAAAAAGCGACACCTCGCCCCCGGGAGGGCTCGAACCTCCAACCTTTCGGTCAACAACCGAACGCGCAAGCCAAGTGCGCCACGGAGGCAGTCGCGCTACTCTCTCACCACCGTCAGAACATTTCTCCAAAGCTATCAGCGCAAAGAAAGAAAAAAGCGACACAACGCCACCGGGAGGGCTCGAACCTCCAACCTTTCGGTTAACAGCCGAACGCGCTAGCCAATTGCGCCACGGAGGCAGTGGTGCTGCTCTCTTGCCACCGTCAGAACATTTCTCCAAAGCTATAGGTGCAAAGAAAAAAAAGCGACAGAACGCCCCCGGGAGGGCTCGAACCTTACACCTTTCGGTTAACAGCCGAACGCGCTAGCCAAATGCGCCAAGGAGGCAGTCGTGCCGCCCTCTTGCTACCGTCCGAACATTTCTCAAAAGCTATCAGCGCAAAGAAAGAAAAAAGCGACACAACGCCCCCGGGAGGACTCGAACCTCCAACCTTTCGGTTAACAGCCGAACGCGCTATCCGATTGCGCCACGGAGGCGATCGTCCTGTTCTTTCACGACCGTCAGAACATTCCATCAAAGCTATCAGCGCAAAGAAAAAAGAAGCGAGACAACGCCCCCGGGAGGGCTCGAACCTCCAACCTTTCGGTTAACAGCCGAACGCGCTATCCGATTGCGCCACGGAGGCAATCGTCCTGCTCTCTCACGCCCGTAAGAACATTCCATCAAAGCTATGAGCGCAAAGAAAAAAGAAGCGACACCTCGCCCCCGGGAGGGCTCAAACCTCCAACCTTTCGGTTAACAACCGAACGCGCTAGCCAATTGCGCCACGGAGGCAGTCGTGCTGCTCTCTCACCACCGTCAGAACATTTCTCCAAAGCTGTCAGCGCAAAAAAAAAAGCGACACACCACCCCCGGGAGGGCTGGAACCTCCAACCTTTCGGTAAACAGCTGCACGCGCTAGCGATTCCGCCACGGAGGTAATCGTGCTGCTCTCGCACCACCGTCAGAACATTTCATCAAAGCTATCAGCGCAAAGAAAAAAGAAGCGAGACAACGCCCCCGGGAGGGTTCGAACCTCCAACGTTTTGGTTAACAGGCGAACGCGCTAGCCAATTGCGCCATGGAGGCAGTCGTGCTGCTCGCTTACCACCGTCAGAGCATTTCTCCAAAGCTGTCAGTGCAAAGAAAAAAGAGCGACACCTCGCCCCCGGGAGGGCTCGAACCTCCAACCTTTCGGTCAACAACCGAACGCGCTAGCCAAGTGCGCCACGGAGGCAGTCGCGCTACTCTCTCACCACCGTCAGAACATTTCTCCAAAGCTATCAGCGCAAAGGAAAAAAAGGGACACACCGCCGCCGGGAGGGCTCGAACCTCCAACCTTAGGGTAAACAGCCGAACGCGCTAGCCAAGTGCGCCACGGAGGCAGTCGTGCCGCTCTCTTGCTACCGTCCGATTATTTTTCAAAAGCCAGCAGCGCAAAGAAAAGAAAAGCGACACACCGCCCCGGGAGGGCTCGAACCTCCAACCTTTCGGTTAACAGCCGAATGCGACAGCCAATTGCGCCACGGAGGCAGTAGTACTGCTCTCTCACCACCGTCAGAACATTTCTCTAAAGCTGTCAGCGCAAAGAAAAAAAGCGACACAACACCCCCGGGAGGGCTCGAACCTCCAACCTTTCGGTTAACAGCCGAACGCGCTAGCCAATTGCGCCACGGAGGCAGTCGTGCCGCTCTCTTGCTACCGTCCGAACATTTCTCAAAAGCTATCAGCGCAAAGAAAGAAAAAAGCGACACAACGCCACCGGGAGGGCTCGAACCTCCAACCTTTCGGTTAACAGCCGAACGCGCTAGCCAATTGTGCCACTGAGGCAGTGGTGCTGCTCTCTTGCCACCGTCAGAACATTTCTCCAAAGCTATAGGTGCAAAGAAAAAAAAGCGACACAACGCCCCCGGGAGGGCTCGAACCTTCAACCTTTCGGTTACCAGCCGAACGCGCTAGCCAAATGCGCCAAGGAGGCAGTCGTGCCGCCCTCTTGCTACCGTCCGAACATTTCTCAAAAGCTATCAGCGCAAAGAAAGAAAAAAGCGACACAACGCCCCCGGGAGGGCTCGAACCTCCTACCTTTCGGTTAACAGCCGAACGCGCTATCCGATTGCGCCACGGAGGCGATCGTCCTGCTCTTTCACGACCGTCAGAACATTCCATCAAAGCTATCAGCGCAAAGAAAAAAGAACCGAGACAACGCCCCCTGGAGGGATCGAACCTCCAACTTTTCGGTCAACAGGCCAACGCGCTATCTGATTGCACCACGGAGGCGATCGTCTAGCTCTCTCACGACCGTCAGTATATTCCACCAAAGCTATCAGCGCAAAGAAAATGATTGATTTGTGGGGTTTAACGTCCCAAAACCACCATTTGATTGATTATGACAGACGCCGTAGTGGAGGGCTCCGGAAATTTTGACCACCTGGGGTTCTTTAACGTGCACCCAAATCTGAGTACACGGGCCTACAACATTATCGCCTCCATCGGAAATGCAGCCGCCGCAGCCGGGAATCGAACCCGCGACCTGCGGGTCAGCGCAAAGAAAAAAGAAGCGAGACAACGCCCCAGAAGGGCTCGAACCTCCAACCTTTCGGTTAACAGCCGAACGCGCTATCCGATTGCGCCACAGAGGCAATCGTCCTGCTCTCTCACGACCGTCAGAACATTCTATCAAAGCTATCAGCGCAAAGAAAACAAAAGCGAGACAACGCCCCCGGGAGGGCTCGTACCTGCATTCTTTCGGTTAACATCCGAACGCACTATCCGATTGCGCCACGGAGGCAATCGTCCAGCTCTCTCACGACCGTCAGAACATTCCATCAAAGCTATCCGCGCAAAGAAAAAAGAAGCGAGACAACGCCCCTGGGAGGACTCGAACCTCAAACCTTTCGGTTAACAGCCGAACGCGCTATCCGATTGCGCCACGGAGGCGATCGTCCTGTTCTCTCACGACCGTCAGAACATTCCATCAAAGCTATCAGCGCAAAGAAAAAAGAAGCGAGACAACGCCCCCGGGAGGGCTCGAACCTCCAACCTTTCGGTTAACAGCCGAACGCGCTATCCGATTGCGCCACGGAGGCGATCGTCCTGCTCTTTCACGACCGTCAGAACATTCCATCAAAGCTATCAGCGCAAAGAAAAAAGAAGCGAGACAACGCCCCCGGGAGGGCTCGAACCTCCAACCTTTCGGTCAACAGCCCAACGCGCTATCCGATTGCACCACGGAGGTGATCGTCCAGCTCTCTCACGCCCGTCAGTATATTCCATCAAAGCTATCAGCGCAAAGAAAAAAGAAGCGAGACAACGCCCCCGGGAGGGCTCGAACCTCCAACCTTTCGGTTAACAGCCGAACGCGCTATCCGATTGCGCCACGGAGGCAATCGTCCTGCTCTCTCACGACCGTCAGAACATTCTATCAAAGCTATCAGCACAAAGAAAAAAGAAGCGAGACAACGCCCCTGGGAGGACTCGAACCTCCAACCTTTCGGTTAACAGCCGAACGCGCTATCCGATTGCGCCACGGAGGCGATCGTCCTGTTCTCTCACGACCGTCAGAAATGTCCATCAAAGCTATCAGCGCAAAGAAAAAAGAAGCGAGACAACGCCCCCGGGAGGGCTCGAACCTCCAACTTTTCGGTTAACAGCCGAACGCGCTATCCGATTGCGCCACGGATGCGATCGTCCTGCTCTTTCACGACCGTCAGAACATTCCATCAAAGCTATCAGCGCAAAGAGAAAACAAGCGAGACAACGCCCCCGGGAGGGCTCGAACCTCCAACCTTTCGGTTAACAGCCGAACGAGCTAGCCGAGTGCGCCACCGAGGCAATCGTCCTGCTCTCTCACGACCGTCAGAACATTCTATCAAAGCCATCAGCGCAAAGAAAAAAGAAGCGAGACAACGCCCCCGGGAGGGCTCGTACCTGCAACCTTTCGGTTAACATCCGAACGCGCTATCCGATTGCGCCACGGAGGCAATCGTCCAGCTCTCTCACGACCGTCAGAACATTCCATCAAAGCTATCCGCGCAAAGAAAAAAGAAGCGAGACAACGCCCCTGGGAGGACTCGAACCTCCAACCTTTCGGTTAACAGCCGAACGCGCTATCCGATTGCGCCACGGAGGCGATCGTCCTGTTCTCTCACGACCGTCAGAACATTCCATCAAAGCTATCAGCGTAAAGAAAAAAGAAGCGAGACAACGCCCCCGGGAGGGCTCGAACCTCCAACCTTTCGGTTAACAGCCGAACGCGCTATCCGATTGCGCCACGGAGGCAATCGTCCAGCTCTCTCACGACCGTCAGTATATTCCATCAAAGCTATCAGCGCAAAGAAAAAAGAAGCGACACCTCGCCCCCGGTAGGGCTCAAACCACCAACCTTTCGGTTAACAGCCGAACGCGCTATCCGATTGCGCCACGGAGGCAATCGTCCTGCTCTCTCACGCCCGTAAGAACATTCCATCAAAGCTATCAGCGCAAAGAAAAAAGAAGTGAGACAACGCCCCCGGGAGGGCTCGAACCTCCAACCTTTCGGTTAACAGTCGAACGCGCTATCCGATTGCGCCACGGAGGCAATCGTCCAGCTCTCTCACAACCGTCAGTATATTCCATCAAAGCTATCAGCGCAAAGAAAAAATAAGCGACACCTCGTACCGGGAGGGCTCGAACCTCCAACCTTTCGGTTAACAACCCAACGAGCTAGCCGACTGCGCCACGGAGGATATCGTTCTGCTCTCTTACCACCGTCAGAACTTTTTTCTATGCTATCAGCGCAAAGAAAAAAAATAGCGACACACCGCCACCGGGAGGGCTCTAACATCCAACCTTTAGGTTGACAGCCGAATGCGCTAGCCGATTACGCCACGGAGGCAATCGTGCTGCTCTCTCACCACCGTCAGAACATTCCATCAAAGCTATCAGCGCAAAGAAAAAAGAAGCGAGACAACGCCCCCGGGAGGGCTCGAACCTCCAACCTTTCGGTTAACAGCCGAACGCGCTATCCGATTGCGCCACGGAGGCAATCGTCCTGCTCTCTCACGCCCGTAAGAACATTCCATCAAAGCTATCAGCGCAAAGAAAAAAGAAGCGAGACTACGCCCCCGGGAGGGCTCGAACCTCCAACCTTTCGGTTAACAGCCGAACGCGCTATCCGATTGCACCACGGAGGCGATCGTCCAGCTCTCTCACACCCGTCAGTATATTCCATCAAAGCTATCAGCGCAAAGAGAAAACAAGCGAGACAACGCCCCCGGGAGGGCTCGTACCTGCAACCTTTCGGTTAACATCCGAACGCGCTATCCGATTGCGCCACGGAGGCAATCGTCCAGCTCTCTCACGACCGTCAGAACATTCCATGAAAGCTATCCGCGCAAAGAAAAAAGAAGCGAGACAACGCTCCTGGGAGGATTCGAACCTCCAACCTTTCGGTTAACAGCCGAACGCGCTATCCGATTGCGCCACGGAGGCGATCGTCCTGTTCTCTCACGACCGTCAGAACATTCCATCAAAGCTATCAGCGCAAAGAAAAAAGAAGCGAGACAACGCCCCCGGGAGGGCTCGAACCTCCAACCTTTCGGTTAACAGCCGAACGCGCTATCCGATTGCGCCACGGAGGCAATCGTCCTGCTCTCTCACGCCCGTAAGAACATTCCATCAAAGCTATGAGCGCAAAGAAAAAAGAAGCGACACCTCGCCCCCGGGAGGGCTGGAACCTCCAACCTTTCGGTTAACAACCCAACGAGCTAGCAGACTGCGCCACGGAGGATATCGTTCTGCTCTCTTACCACCGTCAGAACTTTTTTCTATGCTATCAGCGCAAAGAAAAAAAATAGCGACACACCGCCACCGGGAGGGCTCTAACATCCAACCTTTAGGTTGACAGCCGAATGCGCTAGCCGATTGCGCCACGGAGGCAATCGTCCTGCTCTCTCACGCCCGTAAGAACATTCCATCAAAGCTATCAGCGCAAAGAAAAAAGAAGCGAGACAACGCTCCTGGGAGGATTCGAACCTCCAACCTTTCGGTTAACAGCCGAACGCGCTATCCGATTGCGCCACGGAGGCGATCGTCCTGTTCTCTCACGACCGTCAGAACATTCCATCAAAGCTATGAGCGCAAAGAAAAAAGAAGCGACACCTCGCCCCCGGGAGGGCTCGAACCTCCAACCTTTCGGTTAACAACCGAACGCGCTAGCCAATTGCGCCACGGAGGCAGTCGTGCTGCTCTCTCACCACCGTCAGAACATTTCTCCAAAGCTGTCAGCGCAAAAAAAAGCGACACACCACCCCCGGGAGGGCTGGAACCTCCAACCTTTCGGTAAACAGCTGCACGCGCTAGCCGATTCCGCCACGGAGGTAATCGTGCTGCTCTCGCACCACCGTCAGAACATTTCATCAAAGCTATCAGCGCAAAGAAAAAAGAAGCGAGACAACGCCCCCGGGAGGGTTCGAACCTCCAACGTTTTGGTTAACAGGCGAACGCGCTAGCCAATTGCGCCATGGAGGCAGTCGTGCTGCTCGCTTACCACCGTCAGAGCATTTCTCCAAAGCTGTCAGTGCAAAGAAAAAAAAAGCGACACCTCGCCCCCGGGAGGGCTCGAACCTCCAACCTTTCGGTCAACAACCGAACGCGCAAGCCAAGTGCGCCACGGAGGCAGTCGCGCTACTCTCTCACCACCGTCAGAACATTTCTCCAAAGCTATCAGCGCAAAGAAAGAAAAAAGCGACACAACGCCACCGGGAGGGCTCGAACCTCCAACCTTTCGGTTAACAGCCGAACGCGCTAGCCAATTGCGCCACGGAGGCAGTGGTGCTGCTCTCTTGCCACCGTCAGAACATTTCTCCAAAGCTATAGGTGCAAAGAAAAAAAAGCGACAGAACGCCCCCGGGAGGGCTCGAACCTTACACCTTTCGGTTAACAGCCGAACGCGCTAGCCAAATGCGCCAAGGAGGCAGTCGTGCCGCCCTCTTGCTACCGTCCGAACATTTCTCAAAAGCTATCAGCGCAAAGAAAGAAAAAAGCGACACAACGCCCCCGGGAGGACTCGAACCTCCAACCTTTCGGTTAACAGCCGAACGCGCTATCCGATTGCGCCACGGAGGCGATCGTCCTGTTCTTTCACGACCGTCAGAACATTCCATCAAAGCTATCAGCGCAAAGAAAAAAGAAGCGAGACAACGCCCCCGGGAGGGCTCGAACCTCCAACCTTTCGGTTAACAGCCGAACGCGCTATCCGATTGCGCCACGGAGGCAATCGTCCTGCTCTCTCACGCCCGTAAGAACATTCCATCAAAGCTATGAGCGCAAAGAAAAAAGAAGCGACACCTCGCCCCCGGGAGGGCTCAAACCTCCAACCTTTCGGTTAACAACCGAACGCGCTAGCCAATTGCGCCACGGAGGCAGTCGTGCTGCTCTCTCACCACCGTCAGAACATTTCTCCAAAGCTGTCAGCGCAAAAAAAAAGCGACACACCACCCCCGGGAGGGCTGGAACCTCCAACCTTTCGGTAAACAGCTGCACGCGCTAGCGATTCCGCCACGGAGGTAATCGTGCTGCTCTCGCACCACCGTCAGAACATTTCATCAAAGCTATCAGCGCAAAGAAAAAAGAAGCGAGACAACGCCCCCGGGAGGGTTCGAACCTCCAACGTTTTGGTTAACAGGCGAACGCGCTAGCCAATTGCGCCATGGAGGCAGTCGTGCTGCTCGCTTACCACCGTCAGAGCATTTCTCCAAAGCTGTCAGTGCAAAGAAAAAAGAGCGACACCTCGCCCCCGGGAGGGCTCGAACCTCCAACCTTTCGGTCAACAACCGAACGCGCTAGCCAAGTGCGCCACGGAGGCAGTCGCGCTACTCTCTCACCACCGTCAGAACATTTCTCCAAAGCTATCAGCGCAAAGGAAAAAAAGGGACACACCGCCGCCGGGAGGGCTCGAACCTCCAACCTTACGGTAAACAGCCGAACGCGCTAGCCAATTGCGCCACGGAGGCAGTAGTACTGCTCTCTCACCACCGTCAGAACATTTCTCCAAAGCTGTCAGCGCAAAGAAAAAAAAGCGACACAACACCCCCGGGAGGGCTCGAGCCTCCAACCTTTCGGTTAACAGCCGAACGCGCTAGCCAATTGCGCCACGGAGGCAGTCGTGCTGCTCTCTCACCACCGTCAGAACATTTCTCCAAAGCTGTCAGCGCAAAAAAAAGCGACACACCACCCCCGGGAGGGCTGGAACCTCCAACCTTTCGGTAAACAGCTGCACGCGCTAGCCGATTCCGCCACGGAGGCAATGGTGCTGCTCTCTCACCACCGTCAGAACATTTCTCCAAAGCTGTCAGCGCAAAGAAAAAAAAGCGACACCTCGCCCCCGGGTGGGCTCGAACCTCCAACCTTAGGGTAAACAGCCGAACGCGCTAGCCAAGTGCGCCACGGAGGCAGTCGTGCCGCTCTCTTGCTACCGTCCGATTATTTTTCAAAAGCCAGCAGCGCAAAGAAAAGAAAAGCGACACACCGCCCCGGGAGGGCTCGAACCTCCAACCTTTCGGTTAACAGCCGAATGCGACAGCCAATTGCGCCACGGAGGCAGTAGTACTGCTCTCTCACCACCGTCAGAACATTTCTCTAAAGCTGTCAGCGCAAAGAAAAAAAGCGACACAACACCCCCGGGAGGGCTCGAACCTCCAACCTTTCGGTTAACAGCCGAACGCGCTAGCCAATTGCGCCACGGAGGCAGTCGTGCCGCTCTCTTGCTACCGTCCGAACATTTCTCAAAAGCTATCAGCGCAAAGAAAGAAAAAAGCGACACAACGCCACCGGGAGGGCTCGAACCTCCAACCTTTCGGTTAACAGCCGAACGCGCTAGCCAATTGTGCCACTGAGGCAGTGGTGCTGCTCTCTTGCCACCGTCAGAACATTTCTCCAAAGCTATAGGTGCAAAGAAAAAAAAGCGACACAACGCCCCCGGGAGGGCTCGAACCTTCAACCTTTCGGTTACCAGCCGAACGCGCTAGCCAAATGCGCCAAGGAGGCAGTCGTGCCGCCCTCTTGCTACCGTCCGAACATTTCTCAAAAGCTATCAGCGCAAAGAAAGAAAAAAGCGACACAACGCCCCCGGGAGGGCTCGAACCTCCTACCTTTCGGTTAACAGCCGAACGCGCTATCCGATTGCGCCACGGAGGCGATCGTCCTGCTCTTTCACGACCGTCAGAACATTCCATCAAAGCTATCAGCGCAAAGAAAAAAGAACCGAGACAACGCCCCCTGGAGGGATCGAACCTCCAACTTTTCGGTCAACAGGCCAACGCGCTATCTGATTGCACCACGGAGGCGATCGTCTAGCTCTCTCACGACCGTCAGTATATTCCACCAAAGCTATCAGCGCAAAGAAAATGATTGATTTGTGGGGTTTAACGTCCCAAAACCACCATTTGATTGATTATGACAGACGCCGTAGTGGAGGGCTCCGGAAATTTTGACCACCTGGGGTTCTTTAACGTGCACCCAAATCTGAGTACACGGGCCTACAACATTATCGCCTCCATCGGAAATGCAGCCGCCGCAGCCGGGAATCGAACCCGCGACCTGCGGGTCAGCGCAAAGAAAAAAGAAGCGAGACAACGCCCCAGAAGGGCTCGAACCTCCAACCTTTCGGTTAACAGCCGAACGCGCTATCCGATTGCGCCACAGAGGCAATCGTCCTGCTCTCTCACGACCGTCAGAACATTCTATCAAAGCTATCAGCGCAAAGAAAACAAAAGCGAGACAACGCCCCCGGGAGGGCTCGTACCTGCATTCTTTCGGTTAACATCCGAACGCACTATCCGATTGCGCCACGGAGGCAATCGTCCAGCTCTCTCACGACCGTCAGAACATTCCATCAAAGCTATCCGCGCAAAGAAAAAAGAAGCGAGACAACGCCCCTGGGAGGACTCGAACCTCAAACCTTTCGGTTAACAGCCGAACGCGCTATCCGATTGCGCCACGGAGGCGATCGTCCTGTTCTCTCACGACCGTCAGAACATTCCATCAAAGCTATCAGCGCAAAGAAAAAAGAAGCGAGACAACGCCCCCGGGAGGGCTCGAACCTCCAACCTTTCGGTTAACAGCCGAACGCGCTATCCGATTGCGCCACGGAGGCGATCGTCCTGCTCTTTCACGACCGTCAGAACATTCCATCAAAGCTATCAGCGCAAAGAAAAAAGAAGCGAGACAACGCCCCCGGGAGGGCTCGAACCTCCAACCTTTCGGTCAACAGCCCAACGCGCTATCCGATTGCACCACGGAGGTGATCGTCCAGCTCTCTCACGCCCGTCAGTATATTCCATCAAAGCTATCAGCGCAAAGAAAAAAGAAGCGAGACAACGCCCCCGGGAGGGCTCGAACCTCCAACCTTTCGGTTAACAGCCGAACGCGCTATCCGATTGCGCCACGGAGGCAATCGTCCTGCTCTCTCACGACCGTCAGAACATTCTATCAAAGCTATCAGCGCAAAGAAAAAAGAAGCGAGACAACGCCCCTGGGAGGACTCGAACCTCCAACCTTTCGGTTAACAGCCGAACGCGCTATCCGATTGCGCCACGGAGGCGATCGTCCTGTTCTCTCACGACCGTCAGAAATGTCCATCAAAGCTATCAGCGCAAAGAAAAAAGAAGCGAGACAACGCCCCCGGGAGGGCTCGAACCTCCAACTTTTCGGTTAACAGCCGAACGCGCTATCCGATTGCGCCACGGATGCGATCGTCCTGCTCTTTCACGACCGTCAGAACATTCCATCAAAGCTATCAGCGCAAAGAGAAAACAAGCGAGACAACGCCCCCGGGAGGGCTCGAACCTCCAACCTTTCGGTTAACAGCCGAACGAGCTAGCCGAGTGCGCCACCGAGGCAATCGTCCTGCTCTCTCACGACCGTCAGAACATTCTATCAAAGCCATCAGCGCAAAGAAAAAAGAAGCGAGACAACGCCCCCGGGAGGGCTCGTACCTGCAACCTTTCGGTTAACATCCGAACGCGCTATCCGATTGCGCCACGGAGGCAATCGTCCAGCTCTCTCACGACCGTCAGAACATTCCATCAAAGCTATCCGCGCAAAGAAAAAAGAAGCGAGACAACGCCCCTGGGAGGACTCGAACCTCCAACCTTTCGGTTAACAGCCGAACGCGCTATCCGATTGCGCCACGGAGGCGATCGTCCTGTTCTCTCACGACCGTCAGAACATTCCATCAAAGCTATCAGCGTAAAGAAAAAAGAAGCGAGACAACGCCCCCGGGAGGGCTCGAACCTCCAACCTTTCGGTTAACAGCCGAACGCGCTATCCGATTGCGCCACGGAGGCAATCGTCCAGCTCTCTCACGACCGTCAGTATATTCCATCAAAGCTATCAGCGCAAAGAAAAAAGAAGCGACACCTCGCCCCCGGTAGGGCTCAAACCTCCAACCTTTCGGTTAACAGCCGAACGCGCTATCCGATTGCGCCACGGAGGCAATCGTCCTGCTCTCTCACGCCCGTAAGAACATTCCATCAAAGCTATCAGCGCAAAGAAAAAAGAAGTGAGACAACGCCCCCGGGAGGGCTCGAACCTCCAACCTTTCGGTTAACAGTCGAACGCGCTATCCGATTGCGCCACGGAGGCAATCGTCCAGCTCTCTCACAACCGTCAGTATATTCCATCAAAGCTATCAGCGCAAAGAAAAAATAAGCGACACCTCGTACCGGGAGGGCTCGAACCTCCAACCTTTCGGTTAACAACCCAACGAGCTAGCCGACTGCGCCACGGAGGATATCGTTCTGCTCTCTTACCACCGTCAGAACTTTTTTCTATGCTATCAGCGCAAAGAAAAAAAATAGCGACACACCGCCACCGGGAGGGCTCTAACATCCAACCTTTAGGTTGACAGCCGAATGCGCTAGCCGATTACGCCACGGAGGCAATCGTGCTGCTCTCTCACCACCGTCAGAACATTCCATCAAAGCTATCAGCGCAAAGAAAAAAGAAGCGAGACAACGCCCCCGGGAGGGCTCGAACCTCCAACCTTTCGGTTAACAGCCGAACGCGCTATCCGATTGCGCCACGGAGGCAATCGTCCTGCTCTCTCACGCCCGTAAGAACATTCCATCAAAGCTATCAGCGCAAAGAAAAAAGAAGCGAGACTACGCCCCCGGGAGGGCTCGAACCTCCAACCTTTCGGTTAACAGCCGAACGCGCTATCCGATTGCACCACGGAGGCGATCGTCCAGCTCTCTCACACCCGTCAGTATATTCCATCAAAGCTATCAGCGCAAAGAGAAAACAAGCGAGACAACGCCCCCGGGAGGGCTCGTACCTGCAACCTTTCGGTTAACATCCGAACGCGCTATCCGATTGCGCCACGGAGGCAATCGTCCAGCTCTCTCACGACCGTCAGAACATTCCATGAAAGCTATCCGCGCAAAGAAAAAAGAAGCGAGACAACGCTCCTGGGAGGATTCGAACCTCCAACCTTTCGGTTAACAGCCGAACGCGCTATCCGATTGCGCCACGGAGGCGATCGTCCTGTTCTCTCACGACCGTCAGAACATTCCATCAAAGCTATCAGCGCAAAGAAAAAAGAAGCGAGACAACGCCCCCGGGAGGGCTCGAACCTCCAACCTTTCGGTTAACAGCCGAACGCGCTATCCGATTGCGCCACGGAGGCAATCGTCCTGCTCTCTCACGCCCGTAAGAACATTCCATCAAAGCTATGAGCGCAAAGAAAAAAGAAGCGACACCTCGCCCCCGGGAGGGCTGGAACCTCCAACCTTTCGGTTAACAACCCAACGAGCTAGCAGACTGCGCCACGGAGGATATCGTTCTGCTCTCTTACCACCGTCAGAACTTTTTTCTATGCTATCAGCGCAAAGAAAAAAAATAGCGACACACCGCCACCGGGAGGGCTCTAACATCCAACCTTTAGGTTGACAGCCGAATGCGCTAGCCGATTGCGCCACGGAGGCAATCGTCCTGCTCTCTCACGCCCGTAAGAACATTCCATCAAAGCTATCAGCGCAAAGAAAAAAGAAGCGAGACAACGCTCCTGGGAGGATTCGAACCTCCAACCTTTCGGTTAACAGCCGAACGCGCTATCCGATTGCGCCACGGAGGCGATCGTCCTGTTCTCTCACGACCGTCAGAACATTCCATCAAAGCTATCAGCGCAAAGAAAAAAGAAGCGAGACAACGCCCCCGGGAGGGCTCGAACCTCCAACCTTTCGGTTAACAGCCGAACGCGCTATCCGATTGCGCCACGGAGGCAATCGTCCTGCTCTCTCACGCCCGTAAGAACATTCCATCAAAGCTATGAGCGCAAAGAAAAAAGAAGCGACACCTCGCCCCCGGGAGGGCTGGAACCTCCAACCTTTCGGTTAACAACCCAACGAGCTAGCAGACTGCGCCACGGAGGATATCGTTCTGCTCTCTTACCACCGTCAGAACTTTTTTCTATGCTATCAGCGCAAAGAAAAAAAATAGCGACACACCGCCACCGGGAGGGCTCTAACATCCAACCTTTAGGTTGACAGCCGAATGCGCTAGCCGATTGCGCCACGGAGGCAATCGTCCTGCTCTCTCACGCCCGTAAGAACATTCCATCAAAGCTATCAGCGCAAAGAAAAAAGAAGCGAGACAACGCCCCCGGGAGGGCTCTAACATCCAACCTTTAGGTTGACAGCCGAATGCGCTATCCGATTGCGCCACGGAGGCAATCGTCCTGCTCTCTCACGCCCGTAAGAACATTCCATCAAAGCTATGAGCGCAAAGAAAAAAGAAGCGACACCTCGCCCCCGGGAGGGCTGGAACCTCCAACCTTTCGGTTAACAACCCAACGAGCTAGCAGACTGCGCCACGGAGGATATCGTTCTGCTCTCTTACCACCGTCAGAACTTTTTTCTATGCTATCAGCGCAAAGAAAAAAGAAGCGACACCTCGCCCCCGGTAGGGCTCAAACCTCCAACCTTTCGGTTAACAGCCGAACGCGCTATCCGATTGCGCCACGGAGGCAATCGTCCTGCTCTCTCACGCCCGTAAGAACATTCCATCAAAGCTATCAGCGCAAAGAAAAAAGAAGTGAGACAACGCCCCCGGGAGGGCTCGAACCTCCAACCTTTCGGTTAACAGTCGAACGCGCTATCCGATTGCGCCACGGAGGCAATCGTCCAGCTCTCTCACAACCGTCAGTATATTCCATCAAAGCTATCAGCGCAAAGAAAAAATAAGCGACACCTCGTACCGGGAGGGCTCGAACCTCCAACCTTTCGGTTAACAACCCAACGAGCTAGCCGACTGCGCCACGGAGGATATCGTTCTGCTCTCTTACCACCGTCAGAACTTTTTTCTATGCTATCAGCGCAAAGAAAAAAAATAGCGACTCACCGCCACCGGGAGGGCTCTAACCTCCAACCTTTAGGTTGACAGCCGAATGCGCTAGCCGATTACGCCACGGAGGCAATCGTGGTGCTCTCTCACCACCATCAGAACATTCCATCAAAGCTATCAGCGCAAAAAAAAGAAGCAAGACAACGTCCCCGGGAGGGCTCGAACCTCCAACCTTTCAGTTAACAGCCGATCGCGTAAGCCAAATGCGCACCGGAGGCAGTCGTGCTGTACTCTCATAACCATCAGAACATTTCTCCAAAGCTATCAGCGCAAAGAAAAAAAGCGACACACCGCCCGCGGGAGGGCTCGAACCTCCAATCTTTCAGTTAACTGCCTAACGCGCTAGCCGATTGCGCCACGGAGGCAATCGTCCTGCTCTTTCACGAGCGTCAGAACATTCCATCAAAGCTATCAGCGCAAAGAAAAAAGAAGCGAGACAACGCCCCCGGGAGGGCTAGAACCTCCAACCTTTCGGTTAATAGCCGAATGCGCTATCCGATTGCGCCACGGAGGCAATCGTCCAGCTCTCTCACGACCGTCAGAACATTCCATCAAAGCTATCAGCGCAAAAAAAGGAAGCGAGACAATGCCCCCGGGAGGGCTCGAACCTCCAACCTTCCGGTTAACAGCCGAACGTGCTAGCCAATTGCGCCACGGAGGCAGTCGTGCTGCTCTCTTACCACCGTCAGAACATTTCTCCAAAGCTGTCAGCGCAAAGAAAAAAAAGCGACACCTCGCCCCTGGGAGGGCTCGAACCTTCAACCTTTCGGTTACCAGCCGAACGCGCTAGCCAAATGCGCCAAGGAGGCAGTCGTGCCGCCCTCTTGCTACCGTCCGAACATTTCTCAAAAGCTATCAGCGCAAAGAAAGAAAAAAGCGACACAACGCCCCCGGGAGGGCTTGAACCTCCAACCTTTCGGTTAACAGCCGAACGCGCTATCCGATTGCGCCACGGAGGCGATCGTCCTGCTCTTTCACGACCGTCAGAACATTCCATCAAAGCTATCAGCGCAAAGAAAAAAGAAGCGAGACAACGCCCCCGGGAGGGCTCGAACCTCCAACCTTTCGGTCAACAGCCCAACGCGCTATCTGATTGCACCACGGAGGCGATCGTCTAGCTCTCTCACGACCGTCAGTATATTCCATCAAAGCTATCAGCGCAAAGAAAATGATTGATTTGTGGGGTTTAACGTCCCAAAACCACCATTTGATTGATTATGACAGACGCCGTAGTGGAGGGCTCCGGAAATTTTGACCACCTGGGGTTCTTTAACGTGCACCCAAATCTGAGTACACGGGCCTACAACATTATCGCCTCCATCGGAAATGCAGCCGCCGCAGCCGGGAATCGAACCCGCGACCTGCGGGTCAGCGCAAAGAAAAAAGAAGCGAGACAACGCCCCAGAAGGGCTCGAACCTCCAACCTTTCGGTTAACAGCCGAACGCGCTATCCTATTGCGCCACAGAGGCAATCGTCCTGCTCTTTCACGACCGTCAGAACATTCTATCAAAGCTATCAGCGCAAAGAAAACAGAAGCGAGACAACGCCCCCGGGAGGGCTCGTACCTGCAACCTTTCGGTTAACATCCGAACGCACTATCCGATTGCGCCACGGAGGCAATCGTCCAGCTCTCTCACGACCGTCAGAACATTCCATCAAAGCTATCCGCGCAAAGAAAAAAGAAGCGAGACAACGCCCCTGGGAGGACTCGAACCTCAAACCTTTCGGTTAACAGCCGAACGCGCTATCCGATTGCGCCACGGAGGCGATCGTCCTGTTCTCTCACGACCGTCAGAACATTCCATCAAAGCTATCAGCGCAAAGAAAAAAGAAGCGAGACAACGCCCCCGGGAGGGCTCGAACATCCAACCTTTCGGTTAACAGCCGAACGCGCTATCCGATTGCGCCACGGAGGCGATCGTCCTGCTCTTTCACGACCGTCAGAACATTCCATCAAAGCTATCAGCGCAAAGAAGAAAGAAGCGAGACAACGCCCCCGGGAGGGCTCGAACCTCCAAACTTTCGGTCAACAGCCCAACGCGCTATCCGATTGCACCACGGAGGCGATCGTCCAGCTCTCTCACGCCCGTCAGTATATTCCATCAAAGCTATCAGCGCAAAGTAAAAAGAAGCGAGACAACGCCCCCGGGAGGGCTCGAACCTCCAACCTTTCGGTTAACAGCCGAACGCGCTATCCGATTGCGCCACGGAGGCAATCGTCCTGCTCTCTCACGACCGTCAGAACATTCTATCAAAGCTATCAGCGCAAAGAAAAAAGAAGCGAGACAACGCCCCTGGGAGGGCTCGTACCTGCAACCTTTCGGTTAACATCCGAACGCGCTATCCGATTGCGCCACGGAGGCAATCGTCCAGCTCTCTCACGACCGTCAGAACATTCCACCAAAGCTATCCGCGCAAAGAAAAAAGAAGCGAGACAACGCCCCTGGGAGGACTCGAACGTCCAACCTTTCGGTTAACAGCCGAACGCGCTATCCGATTGCGCCACGGAGGCGATCGTCCTGTTCTCTCACGACCGTCAGAAATGTCCATCAAAGCTATCAGCGCAAAGAAAAAAGAAGCGAGACAACGCCCCCGGGAGGGCTCGAACCTCCAACTTTTCGGTTAACAGCCGAACGCGCTATCCGATTGCGCCACGGAGGCGATCGTCCTGCTCTTTCACGACCGTCAGAACATTCCATCAAAGCTATCAGCGCAAAGAGAAAACAAGCGAGACAACGCCCCCGGGAGGGCTCGAACCTCCAACCTTTCGGTTAACAGCCGAACGAGCTAGCCGAGTGTGCCACGGAGGCAATCGTCCCGCTCTCTCACGACCGTCAGTATATTCCATCAAAGCTATCAGCGCAAAGAAAAAAGAAGCGACACCTCGCCCCCGGTAGGGCTCAAACCTCCAACCTTTCGGTTAACAGCCGAACGCGCTATCCGATTGCGCCACGGAGGCAATCGTCCTGCTCTCTCACGCCCGTAAGAACATTCCATCAAAGCTATCAGCGCAAAGAAAAAAGAAGTGAGACAACGCCCCCGGGAGGGCTCGAACCTCCAACCTTTCGGTTAACAGTCGAACGCGCTATCCGATTGCGCCACGGAGGCAATCGTCCAGCTCTCTCACAACCGTCAGTATATTCCATCAAAGCTATCAGCGCAAAGAAAAAAGAAGCGACACCTCGCCCCCGGGAGGGCTCGAACCTCCAACCTTTCGGTTAACAACCCAACGAGCTAGCCGACTGCGCCACGGAGGATATCGTTCTGCTCTCTTACCACCGTCAGAACTTTTTTCTATGCTATCAGCGCAAAGAAAAAAAATAGCGACACACCGCCACCGGGAGGGCTCTAACATCCAACCTTTAGGTTGACAGCCGAATGCGCTAGCCGATTACGCCACGGAGGCAATCGTGCTGCTCTCTCACCACCGTCAGAACATTCCATCAAAGCTATCAGCGCAAAGAAAAAAGAAGCGAGACAACGCCCCCGGGAGGGCTCGAACCTCCAACCTTTCGGTTAACAGCCGAACGCGCTATCCGATTGCGCCACGGAGGCAATCGTCCTGCTCTCTCACGCCCGTAAGAACATTCCATCAAAGCTATCAGCGCAAAGAAAAAAGAAGCGAGACTACGCCCCCGGGAGGGCTCGAACCTCCAACCTTTCGGTTAACAGCCGAACGCGCTATCCGATTGCACCACGGAGGCGATCGTCCAGCTCTCTCACACCCGTCAGTATATTCCATCAAAGCTATCAGCGCAAAGAGAAAACAAGCGAGACAACGCCCCCGGGAGGGCTCGTACCTGCAACCTTTCGGTTAACATCCGAACGCGCTATCCGATTGCGCCACGGAGGCAATCGTCCAGCTCTCTCACGACCGTCAGAACATTCCATGAAAGCTATCCGCGCAAAGAAAAAAGAAGCGAGACAACGCTCCTGGGAGGATTCGAACCTCCAACCTTTCGGTTAACAGCCGAACGCGCTATCCGATTGCGCCACGGAGGCGATCGTCCTGTTCTCTCACGACCGTCAGAACATTCCATCAAAGCTATCAGCGCAAAGAAAAAAGAAGCGAGACAACGCCCCCGGGAGGGCTCGAACCTCCAACCTTTCGGTTAACAGCCGAACGCGCTATCCGATTGCGCCACGGAGGCAATCGTCCTGCTCTCTCACGCCCGTAAGAACATTCCATCAAAGCTATGAGCGCAAAGAAAAAAGAAGCGACACCTCGCCCCCGGGAGGGCTGGAACCTCCAACCTTTCGGTTAACAACCCAACGAGCTAGCAGACTGCGCCACAGAGGATATCGTTCTGCTCTCTTACCACCGTCAGAACTTTTTTCTATGCTATCAGCGCAAAGAAAAAAAATAGCGACACACCGCCACCGGGAGGGCTCTAACCTCCAACCTTTAGGTTGACAGCCGAATGCGCTAGCCGATTACGCCACGGAGGCAATCGTGGTGCTCTCTCACCACCATCAGAACATTCCATCAAAGCTATCAGCGCAAAAAAAAAAAGAAGCAAGACAACGTCCCCGGGAGGGCTCGAACCTCCAACCTTTCAGTTAACAGCCGATCGCGTAAGCCAAATGCGCACCGGAGGCAGTCGTGCTGTACTCTCATAACCATCAGAACATTTCTCCAAAGCTATCAGCGCAAAGAAAAAAAGCGACACACCGCCCGCGGGAGGGCTCGAACCTCCAATCTTTCAGTTAACTGCCTAACGCGCTAGCCGATTGCGCCACGGAGGCAATCGTCCTGCTCTTTCACGAGCGTCAGAACATTCCATCAAAGCTATCAGCGCAAAGAAAAAAGAAGCGAGACAACGCCCCCGGGAGGGCTAGAACCTCCAACCTTTCGGTTAATAGCCGAATGCGCTATCCGATTGCGCCACGGAGGCAATCGTCCAGCTCTCTCACGACCGTCAGAACATTCCATCAAAGCTATCAGCGCAAAAAAAGGAAGCGAGACAATGCCCCCGGGAGGGCTCGAACCTCCAACCTTCCGGTTAACAGCCGAACGTGCTAGCCAATTGCGCCACGGAGGCAGTCGTGCTGCTCTCTTACCACCGTCAGAACATTTCTCCAAAGCTGTCAGCGCAAAGAAAAAAAAGCGACACCTCGCCCCTGGGAGGGCTCGAACCTTCAACCTTTCGGTTACCAGCCGAACGCGCTAGCCAAATGCGCCAAGGAGGCAGTCGTGCCGCCCTCTTGCTACCGTCCGAACATTTCTCAAAAGCTATCAGCGCAAAGAAAGAAAAAAGCGACACAACGCCCCCGGGAGGGCTTGAACCTCCAACCTTTCGGTTAACAGCCGAACGCGCTATCCGATTGCGCCACGGAGGCGATCGTCCTGCTCTTTCACGACCGTCAGAACATTCCATCAAAGCTATCAGCGCAAAGAAAAAAGAAGCGAGACAACGCCCCCGGGAGGGCTCGAACCTCCAACCTTTCGGTCAACAGCCCAACGCGCTATCTGATTGCACCACGGAGGCGATCGTCTAGCTCTCTCACGACCGTCAGTATATTCCATCAAAGCTATCAGCGCAAAGAAAATGATTGATTTGTGGGGTTTAACGTCCCAAAACCACCATTTGATTGATTATGACAGACGCCGTAGTGGAGGGCTCCGGAAATTTTGACCACCTGGGGTTCTTTAACGTGCACCCAAATCTGAGTACACGGGCCTACAACATTATCGCCTCCATCGGAAATGCAGCCGCCGCAGCCGGGAATCGAACCCGCGACCTGCGGGTCAGCGCAAAGAAAAAAGAAGCGAGACAACGCCCCAGAAGGGCTCGAACCTCCAACCTTTCGGTTAACAGCCGAACGCGCTATCCTATTGCGCCACAGAGGCAATCGTCCTGCTCTTTCACGACCGTCAGAACATTCTATCAAAGCTATCAGCGCAAAGAAAACAGAAGCGAGACAACGCCCCCGGGAGGGCTCGTACCTGCAACCTTTCGGTTAACATCCGAACGCACTATCCGATTGCGCCACGGAGGCAATCGTCCAGCTCTCTCACGACCGTCAGAACATTCCATCAAAGCTATCCGCGCAAAGAAAAAAGAAGCGAGACAACGCCCCAGAAGGGCTCGAACCTCCAACCTTTCGGTTAACAGCCGAACGCGCTATCCTATTGCGCCACAGAGGCAATCGTCCTGCTCTTTCACGACCGTCAGAACATTCTATCAAAGCTATCAGCGCAAAGAAAACAGAAGCGAGACAACGCCCCCGGGAGGGCTCGTACCTGCAACCTTTCGGTTAACAGCCGAACGCGCTATCCGATTGCGCCACGGAGGCGATCGTCCTGTTCTCTCACGACCGTCAGAACATTCCATCAAAGCTATCAGCGCAAAGAAAAAAGAAGCGAGACAACGCCCCCGGGAGGGCTCGAACATCCAACCTTTCGGTTAACAGCCGAACGCGCTATCCGATTGCGCCACGGAGGCGATCGTCCTGCTCTTTCACGACCGTCAGAACATTCCATCAAA
This sequence comes from Rhipicephalus microplus, assembly GCF_043290135.1. Lineage (NCBI taxonomy): Eukaryota > Metazoa > Arthropoda > Arachnida > Ixodida > Ixodidae > Rhipicephalus > Rhipicephalus microplus. Next base: position 2,748,918 of record NW_027464618.1, read on the forward strand.
GCTATCAGCGCAAAGAAAAAAGAAGCGAGACAACGCCCCCGGGAGGGCTCGAACCTCCAAACTTTCGGTCAACAGCCCAACGCGCTATCCGATTGCACCACGGAGGCGATCGTCCAGCTCTCTCACGCCCGTCAGTATATTCCATCAAAGCTATCAGCGCAAAGAAAAAAGAAGCGAGACAACGCCCCCGGGAGGGCTCGAACCTCCAACCTTTCGGTTAACAGCCGAACGCGCTATCCGATTGCGCCACGGAGGCAATCGTCCTGCTCTCTCACGACCGTCAGAACATTCTATCAAAGCTATCAGCGCAAAGAAAAAAGAAGCGAGACAACGCCCCCGGGAGGGCTCGTACCTGCAACCTTTCGGTTAACATCCGAACGCGCTATCCGATTGCGCCACGGAGGCAATCGTCCAGCTCTCTCACGACCGTCAGAACATTCCACCAAAGCTATCCGCGCAAAGAAAAAAGAAGCGAGACAACGCCCCTGGGAGGACTCGAACCTCCAACCTTTCGGTCAACAGCCCAACGCGCTATCCGATTGCACCACGGAGGCGATCGTCCAGCTCTCTCACGACCGTCAGTATATTCCATCAGAGCTATCAGCGCAAGGAAAAAAGAAGTGAGACAACGCCCCAGAAGGGCTCGAACCTCCAACCTTTCGGTTAACAGCCGAACGCGCTATTCGATTGCGCCACGGAGGCAATCGTCCTGCTCTCTCACGACCGTCAGAACATTCTATCAAAGCTATCAGCGCTAAGAAAACAGAAGCGAGACAACGCCCCCGGGAGGGCTCGTACCTGCAACCTTTCGGTTAACATCCGAACGCGCTATCCGATTGCGCCACGGAGGCAATCGTCCAGCTCTCTCACGACCGTCAGAACATTCCATCAAAGCTATCCGCGCAAAGAAAAAAGAAGCGAGACAACGCCCCTGGGAGGACTCGAACCTCCAACCTTTCGGTTAACAGCCGAACGCGCTATCCGATTGCGCCACGGAGGCAATTGTCCTGCTCTCTCACGCCCGTAAGAACATTCCATCAAAGCTATCAGCGCAAAGAAAAAAGAAGTGAGACAACGCCCCCGGGAGGGCTCGAACCTCCAACCTTTCGGTTAACAGCCGAACGCGCTATCCGATTGCGCCACGGAGGCAATCGTCCAGCTCTCTCACGACCGTCAGTATATTCCATCAAAGCTATCAGCGCAAAGAAAAAAGAAGCGACACCTCGCCCCCGGGAGGGCTCGAACCTCCAACCTTTCGGTTAACAACCCAACGAGCCAGCCGACTGCGCCACGGAGGATATCGTTCTGCTCTCTTACCACCGTCAGAACTTTTTTCTATGCTATCAGCGCAAAGAAAAAAAATAGCGACACACCGCCACAGGGAGGGCTCTAACATCCAACCTTTAGGTTGACAGCCGAATGCGCTAGCTGATTACGCCACGGAGGCAATCGTGCTGCTCTCTCACCACCGTAAGAACATTCCATCAAAGCTATCAGCATAAAGAAAAAAGAAGCGAGACAACGCCCCCGGGAGGGCTCGAACCTCCAACCTTTCGGTTAACAGCCGAACGCGATATCCGATTGCGCCACGGAGGCGATCGTCCTGCTCTTTCACGACCGTCAGAACATTCCATCAAAGCTATCAGCGCAAAGAAAAAAGAAGCGAGACAACGCCCCCGGGAGGGCTCGAACCTCCAACCTTTCGGTCAACAGCCCAACGCGCTATCCGATTGCGCCACGGAGGCGATCGTCCTGCTCTTTCACGACCGTCAGAACATTCCATCAAAGCTATCAGCGCAAAGAAAAAAGAAGCGAGACAACGCCCCCGCGAGGGCTCGAACCTTTAACCTTTCGGTTAACAGCCGAACGCGCTATCCGATTGCGCCACGGAGGCAATCGTCCTGCTCTCTCACGACCGTCAGAACATTCTATCAAAGCTATCAGCGCAAAGAAAAAAGAAGCGAGACAACGCCCCCGGGAGGGCTCGTACCTGCAACCTTTCGATTAACATCCGAACGCGCTATCCGATTGCGCCACGGAGGCAATCGTCCAGCTCTCTCACGACCGTCAGAACATTCCATCAAAGCTATCCGCGCAAAGAAAAAAGAAGCGAGACAACGCCCCTGGGAGGACTCGAACCTCCAACCTTTCGGTTAACAGCCGAACGCGCTATCCGATTGCGCCACGGAGGCGATCGCCCTGTTCTCTCACGACCGTCAGAACATTCCATCAAAGCTATCAGCGCAAAGAAAAAAGAAGCGAGACAACGCCCCCGGGAGGGCTCGAACCTCCAACCTTTCGGTTAACAGCCGAACGCGCTATCCGCTTGCGCCACGGAGGCGATCGTCCTGCTCTTTCACGACCGTCAGAACATTCCATCAAAGCTATCAGCGCAAAGAAAAAAGAAGCGAGACAACGCCCCCGGGAGGGCTCGAACCTCCAACCTTTCGGTCAACAGCCCAACGCGCTATCCGATTGCACCACGGAGGCGATCGTCCAGCTCACGGAGGCGATCGTCCAGCTCTCTCACGCCCGTCAGTATATTCCATCAAAGCTATCAGCGCAAAGAGAAAACAAGCGAGACAACGCCCCCGGGAGGGCTCGTACCCTCAACCTTTCGGTTAACATCCGAACGCGCTATCCGATTGCGCCACGGAGGCAATCGTCCAGCTCTCTCACGACCGTCAGAACATTCCATCAAAGCTATCCGCGCAAAGAAAAAAAAGAAGCGAGACAACGCCCCTGGGAGGACTCGAACCTCCAACCTTTCGGTTAACAGCCGAACGCGCTATCCGATTGCGCCACGGAGGCGATCGTCCTGTTCTCTCACGACCGTCAGAACATTCCATCAAAGCTATCAGCGCAAAGAAAAAAGAAGCGAGACAACCCCCCCGGGAAGGCTCGAACCTCCAACCTTTCGGTTAACAGCCGAACGCGCTATCCGATTGCGCCACGGAGGCAATCGTCATGCTCTCTCACGCCCGTAAGAACATTCCATCAAAGCTATGAGCGCAAAGAAAAAAGAAGCGACACCTCGCCCCCGGGAGGGCTCGAACCTCCAACCTTTCGGTTAACAACCCAACGAGCTAGCAGACTGCGCCACGGAGGATATGGTTCTGCTCTCTTACCACCGTCAGAACGTTTTTCTATGCTATCAGCGCAAAGAAAAAAAATAGCGACACACCGCCACCGGGAGGGCTCTAACCTCCAACCTTTAGGTTGACAGCCGAATGCGCTAGCCGATTACGCCACGGAGGCAATCGTGGTGCTCTCTCACCACCATCAGAACATTCCATCAAAGCTATCAGCGCAAAAAAAAGAAGCAAGACAACGTCCCCGGGAGGGCTCGAACCTCCAACCTTTCAGTTAACAGCCGATCGCGTAAGCCAAATGCGCACCGGAGGCAGTCGTGCTGTACTCTCATCACCATCAGAACATTTCTCCAAAGCTATCAGCGCAAAGAAAAAAAGCGACACACCGCCCGCGGGAGGGCTCGAACCTCCAACCTTTCAGTTAACTGCCTAACGCGCTAGCCGATTGCGCAACGGAGGCAATCGTCCTGCTCTTTCACGAGCGTCAGAACATTCCATCAAAGCTATCAGCGCAAAGAAAAAAGAAGCGAGACAATGCCCACGGGAGCGCTCGAACCTCCAACCTTTCGGTTAACAGCTTAACGCGCGAGCCAATTGCGCCACGGAGGCAATCGTGCTGCTCTCGCACGACCGTCAGAACATTCCATCAAAGCTATCAGCGCCAAGAAAAAAGAAGCGAGACAACGCCCCCGGGAGGGCTAGAACCTCCAACCTTTCGGTTAATAGCCGAATGCGCTATCCGATTGCGCCACGGAGGCAATCGTCCAGCTCTCTCACGACCGTCAGAACATTCCATCAAAGCTATCAGCGCAAAAAAAGGAAGCGAGACAACGCCCCCGGGAGGGCTCGAACCTCCAACCTTTCGGTTAACAGCCGAACGTGCTAGCCAATTGCGCCACGGAGGCAGTCGTGCTGCTCTCTTACCACCGTCAGAACATTTCTCCAAAGCTGTCAGCGCAAAGAAAAAAAAAGCGACACACCGCCCGTGGGGGGGCTCGAACCTCCAACCTTTCGGTAAACAGCTGAACCCGCTAGCCGATTGCGACACGGAGGCAATCGTGCTGCTCTCTCACCACCGTCAGAACATTCCATCAAAGCTATCAGCGTAAAGAAAAAAAAAGCGACACACCGCCCGTGGGGGGGCTCGAACCTCCAACCTTTCGGTAAACAGCTGAACCCGCTAGCCGATTGCGACACGGAGGCAATCGTGCTGCTCTCTCACCACCGTCAGAACATTCCATCAAAGCTATCAGCGTAAAGAAAAAAGAAGCGAGACAACGCCCCCGGGAGGGCTCGAACCTCCAACCTTTCGGTTAACAGCCGAACGCGCTATCCGATTGCGCCACGGAGGCGATCGTCCTGCTCTTTCACGACCGTCAGAACATTCCATCAAAGCTATCAGCGCAAAGAAAAAAGAAGCGAGACAACGCCCCCGGGAGGGCTCGAACCTCCAACCTTTCGGTTAACAGCCGAACGCGCTATCCGATTGCGCCACGGAGGCAATCGTCCTGCTCTCTCACGCCCGTAAGAACATTCCATCAAAGCTATCAGCGCAAAGAAAAAAGAAGTGAGACAACGCCCCCGGGAGGGCTCGAACCTCCAAGCTTTCGGTTAACAGCCGAACGCGCTATCCGATTGCGCCACGGAGGCAATCGTGCAGCCCTCTCACGACCGTCAGTATATTCCATCAAAGCTATCAGCGCAAAGAAAAAAGAAGCGACACCTCGCCCCCGGGAGGGCTCGAACCTCCAACCTTTCGGTTAACAACCCAACGAGCTAGCCGACTGCGCCACGGAGGATATCGTTCTGCTCTCTTACCACCGTCAGAACTTTTTTCTATGCTATCAGCGCAAAGAAAAAAAATAGCGACACACCGCCACAGGGAGGGCTCTAACATCCAACCTTTAGGTTGACAGCCGAATGCGCTAGCTGATTACGCCACGGAGGCAATCGTGCTGCTCTCTCACCACCGTAAGAACATTCCATCAAAGCTATCAGCATAAAGAAAAAAGAAGCGAGACAACGCCCCCGGGAGGGCTCGAACCTCCAACTTTTCGGTTAACAGCCGAACGCGATATCCGATTGCGCCACGGTGGCGATCGTCCTGCTCTTTCACGACCGTCAGAACATTCCATCAAAGCTATCAGCGCAAAGAAAAAAGAAGCGAGACAACGCCCCCGCGAGGGCTCGAACCTTTAACCTTTCGGTTAACAGCCGAACGCGCTATCCGATTGCGCCACGGAGGCAATCGTCCTGCTCTCTCACGACCGTCAGAACATTCTATCAAAGCTATCAGCGCAAAGAAAAAAGAAGCGAGACAACGCCCCCGGGAGGGCTCGTACCTGCAACCTTTCGATTAACATCCGAACGCGCTATCCGATTGCGCCACGGAGGCAATCGTCCAGCTCTCTCACGACCGTCAGAACATTCCATCAAAGCTATCCGCGCAAAGAAAAAAGAGGCGAGACAACGCCCCTGGGAGGACTCGAACCTCCAACCTTTCGGTTAACAGCCGAACGCGCTATCCGATTGCGCCACGGAGGCGATCGCCCTGTTCTCTCACGACCGTCAGAACATTCCATCAAAGCTATCAGCGCAAAGAAAAAAGAAGCGAGACAACGCCCCCGGGAGGGCTCGAACCTCCAACCTTTCGGTTAACAGCCGAACGCGCTATCCGATTGCGCCACGGAGGCGATCGTCCTGCTCTTTCACGACCGTCAGAACATTCCATCAAAGCTATCAGCGCAAAGAAAAAAGAAGCGAGACAACGCCCCCGGGAGGGCTCGAACCTCCAACCTTTCGGTCAACAGCCCAACGCGCTATCCGATTGCACCAAGGAGGCGATCGTCCAGCTCTCTCACGCCCGTCAGTATATTCCATCAAAGCTATCAGCGCAAAGAGAAAACAAGCGAGACAACGCCCCCGGGAGGGCTCGAACCTCCAACCTTTCGGTTAACAACCCAACGAGCTAGCAGACTGCGCCACGGAGGATATCGTTCTGCTCTCTTACCACCGTCAGAACTTTTTTCTATGCTATCAGCGCAAAGAAAAAAAATAGCGACACACCGCCACCGGGAGGGCTCTAACCTCCAACCTTTAGGTTGACAGCCGAATGCGCTAGCCGATTACGCCACGGAGGCAATCGTGGTGCTCTCTCACCACCATCAGAACATTCCATCAAAGCTATCAGCGCAAAAAAAAGAAGCAAGACAACGTCCCCGGGAGGGCTCGAACCTCCAACCTTTCAGTTAACAGCCGATCGCGTAAGCCAAATGCGCACCGGAGGCAGTCGTGCTGTACTCTCATCACCATCAGAACATTTCTCCAAAGCTATCAGCGCAAAGAAAAAAAGCGACACACCGCCCGCGGGAGGGCTCGAACCTCCAACCTTTCAGTTAACTGCCTAACGCGCTAGCCGATTGCGCAACGGAGGCAATCGTCCTGCTCTTTCACGAGTGTCAGAACATTCCATCAAAGCTATCAGCGCAAAGAAAAAAGAAGCGAGACAACGCCCACGGGAGCGCTCGAACCTCCAACCTTTCGGTTAACAGCTTAACGCGCGAGCCAATTGCGCCACGGAGGCAATCGTGCTGCTCTCGCACGACCGTCAGAACATTCCATCAAAGCTATCAGCGCAAAGAAAAAAGAAGCGAGACAACGCCCCCGGGAGGGCTAGAACCTCCAACCTTTCGGTTAATAGCCGAATGCGCTATCCGATTGCGCCACGGAGGCAATCGTCCAGCTCTCTCACGACCGTCAGAACATTCCATCAAAGCTATCAGCGCAAAAAAAGGAAGCGAGACAATGCCCCCGGGAGGGCTCGAACCTCCAACCTTTCGGTTAACAGCCGAACGTGCTAGCCAATTGCGCCACGGAGGCAGTCGTGCTGCTCTCTTACCACCGTCAGAACATTTCTCCAAAGCTGTCAGCGCAAAGAAAAAAAAAAGCGACACACCGCCCGTGGGGGGGCTCGAACCTCCAACCTTTCGGTAAACAGCTGAACCCGCTAGCCGATTGCGACACGGAGGCAATCGTGCTGCTCTCTCACCACCGTCAGAACATTCCATCAAAGCTATCAGCGTAAAGAAAAAAGAAGCGAGACAACGCCCCCGGGAGGGCTCGAACCTCCAACCTTTCGGTTAACAGCCGAACGCGCTATCCGATTGCGCCACGGAGGCGATCGTCCTGCTCTTTCACGACCGTCAGAACATTCCATCAAAGCTATCAGCGCAAAGAAAAAAGAAGCGAGACAACGCCCCCGGGAGGGCCCGAACCTCCAACCTTTCGGTCAACAGCGCAACGCGCTATCCGATTGCACCACGGAGGCGATCGTCCAGCTCTCTCACGACCGCCAGTATATTCCATCAGAGCTATCAGCGCAAGGAAAAAAGAAGCGAGACAACGCCCCAGAAGGGCTCGAACCTCCAACCTTTCGGTTAACAGCCGAACGCGCTATTCGATTGCGCCACGGAGGCAATCGTCCTGCTCTCTCACGACCGTCAGAACATTCTATCAAAGCTATCAGCGCAAAGAAAACAGAAGCGAGACAACGCCCCCGGGAGGGCTCGTACCTGCAACCTTTCGGTTAACATCCGAACGCGCTATCCGATTGCGCCACGGAGGCAATCGTCCAGCTCTCTCACGACCGTCAGAACATTCCATCAAAGCTATCCGCGCAAAGAAAAAAGAAGCGAGACAACGTCCCTGGGAGGACTCGAACCTCCAAAATTTCGGTTACCAGCCGAACGCGCTATCCGATTGCGCCACGGAGGCGATTGTCCTGTTCTCTCACGACCGTCAGAACATTCCATCAAAGCTATCAGCGCAAAGAAAAAAGAAGCGAGACAACGCCCCCGGGAGGGCTCGAACCTCCAACCTTTCGGTTAACAGCCGAACGCGCTATCCGATTGCGCCACGGAGGCAATCGTCCTGCTCTCTCACGCCCGTAAGAACATTCCATCAAAGCTATGAGCGCAAAGAAAAAAGAAGCGACACCTCGCCCCCGGGAGGGCTCGAACCTCCAACCTTTCGGTTAACAACCCAACGAGCTAGCAGACTGCGCCACGGAGGATATCGTTCTGCTCTCTTACCACCGTCAGAACTTTTTTCTATGCTATCAGCGCAAAGAACAAAAATAGCGACACACCGCCACCGGGAGGGCTCTAACCTCCAACCTTTAGGTTGACAGCCGAATGCGCTAGCCGATTACGCCACGGAGGCAATCGTGGTGCTCTCTCATCACCATCAGAACATTTCTCCAAAGCTATCAGCGCAAAGAAAAAAAGCGACACACCGCCCACGGGAGGGCTCGAACCTCCAACCTTTCAGTTAACTGCCTAACGCGCTAGCCGATTGCGCCACGGAGGCAATCGTCCTGCTCTTTCACGAGCGTCAGAACATTCCATCAAAGCTATCAGCGCAAAGAAAAAAGAAGCGAGACAACGTCCACGGGAGCGCTCGAACCTCCAACCTTTCGGTTAACAGCTTAACGCGCGAGCCAATTGCGCCACGGAGGCAATCGTGCTGCTCTCGCACGACCGTCAGAACATTCCATCAAAGCTATCAGCGCAAAGAAAAAAGAAGCGAGACAACGCCCCCGGGAGGGCTAGAACCTCCAACCTTTCGGTTAATAGCCGAATGCGCTATCCGATTGCGCCACGGAGGCAATCGTCCAGCTCTCTCACGACCGTCAGAACATTCCATCAAAGCTATCAGCGCAAAAAAAGGAAGCGAGACAACGCCCCCGGGAGGGCTCGAACCTCCAACCTTTTGGTTAACAGCCGAACGTGCTAGCCAATTGCGCCACGGAGGCAATCGTCCAGCTCTCTCACGACCGTCAGAACATTCCATCAAAGCTATCAGCGCAAAAAAAGGAAGCGAGACAACGCCCCCGGGAGGGCTCGAACCTCCAACCTTTTGGTTAAGCGGAGATGCACAAGCGGCTAAACGACAAGTACCTCCCGGCCACAAACCACGTGGAGCATCCGGAATACGACGGCGCGCCCAACCCGCTGCTCGACCGCGAGATCGAGGAGTGGGAGGTGCGCCAGGCAACGAACGCCCTGAACTGTCGCTCAGCCGCGGGACCGGACAAAGTGACAAACAAGGCTCTGCGTAACATCAGCGACGCTGCAGTCTCGGCCCTGACGAAGTACTTCAACGCCTGCTGGACGAGCGGAAGCCTTCCCAAGCAGTGGAAGACGGCCAAGACGATACTACTGCCCAAGCCCAACAAGCCGCCGGGAATAGAGGGCCTGCGCCCCATCTCGCTCACGTCCTGCGTGGGCAAGGTGTTGGAGCACGTCCTCAACAACCGGTGGCAGCGGTACTTGGAGGAGAACGGTCACTACAACGACTCCATGCTGGGATTCCGGTCTCGCCTGGGGACGCAAGACGCGATGTTGCTGCTGCAACGCGAGGTACTAGAGCCAGCCGGAGGCGTTCCGCAGAAAGACAACCGGGCCATTCTCGGCCTGGACCTGCAGAGCGCCTTCGATAAGGTGGAGCACTCGGCCATCCTTGCCTGCGTGGCAAAGCTCAACATGGGCAAGCGCACGTACGACTACGTAAGATCCTTCCTCACTCGTCGCACGGCGAGGCTAGAGGTGGGAGGCGAACGACTCGAAGAGAGGGAGCTAGGAAGCGTCGGAACCCCACAAGGGTCCGTGATATCCCCGCTTCTATTCAACATCGTGATGATCGCCGTCGCCAAGAGCCTTGACGCGCTCGGACCGAAGATCCGGTACTGCATCTATGCCGATGACGTCACGATATGGGCGACGGGCGGCAGTGACGGCGACATCGAGGCCGGACTGCAGGCAGCGATCGACGCCGTGGAGACCAGGCTGAGAGACACGGGGCTGAAGTGCTCGCCACAGAAGTCCCAGTTATTGGTGCTCCCACCACCGGGAAGATGGAGAAAGCGGGCCGCGGAAGAAGCGGAACGCAACATAGTCGTCCGAGCCAGCGACGGCACGCCGGTCCCGCACGTCCAGAGCCTCCGAGTACTAGGCATGTACGTGGACGCCCACCGCACGAACGGGACGGCAGCCAACCACATAGTAACGAAGATCGGGATAGCGACGAGACTCGTCAAGAGGGTCACGTCGAGGTCCCGAGGAATCCGAGAAGCGAGCCTCCTGCGACTGCTGCAGGCCTTTGCAGTTAGCCACGCAGCATACGCGGGGGCCTTTCACAAGTGGACGGAAGCGGAGAGGAAGCGAATCGACGCGGCCATCCGCAAGGCGTATGCGGGTGCCATGGGCCTGCTCAACGGCACCAAGACGACGGCCTTGCTATCTCTGGGAGCGCACAACACGCTCTCGGAGATCGGCGAGGCCCAACGTACTGCTCAATTGACGCGCCTGGGCCGCACCGCGGTCGGCAGGCGGCTGCTGGAACGAGTGGGCCTGTCCTCCCCCGAGGAACAAGACCACGAAACGTCTCCACTCACGGAGTCAACCATGCGAAGACTGGTGGTGTATCCGCTGCCAAAGAACATGGGTCCCGGCGAAAGCGAGGGACGACGAGCGGCGCGAGCCAGGGCGCTGCTGCTGCAACATCAGAACGACGAGGGCGCCGTCTACGTGGACGTGGCCAAAGTCAAGAACAAGGACGCCTACGTGGCGGCGGCGGTCGCCGCAACGACGGGCAAGATCGTCACGTCATGCAGCGTGCGTACGCGGAGCGCGAGCCAGGCCGAGGAGATGGCGATAGCCTTGGCGGCGCGCTCCCCGGGCGTGCGGACAATACTCAGTGACAGCAAGACGGCCATCCGTAGCTTCTCGCGCGGAGCCGTGTGCGGGGCGGCTGCTAGGGCGTTGGCAAGCGACGAGTCCAAGTCGAGGCTGACGCTAAAATGGTTCCCGGCTCACATGGGTAGGGACCTGATACCAGGATCTCCGAACCGCAACGAGGAGGCGGATGCCGCGGCCCGTGGTCTCGCCACGTGCCGGACCGCGGCCGCGCCCGCCTCCGAAGACACGACGGCGACCAAAGAAGAAGGCGAGGAGCAGCTGCTCGATTACGGCGACATCCTCGCGTGGTACAGGGAGCAACGGCGTGGCTTCCCGCCTCCGCACAGGGATCTTACCCGGTGGGAGGCGGTGAGGTTGCGCCAGCTCCAAACCGAGACTGTGCTGACCCCATCGCTAGCGCGACACGTGTGCCCCGAACTCTACGTGAGTGAAATGTGCAGTGTGTGCGCGAGCGCGAGAGCCACCCTGGCTCACATACTCTGGGGATGTGACGCAGACAGCGCGGACGGTCCGGTGTTACCGCCGCAAGTAGAACAGCGTGTGGGGTCTACGGACCCAGAAGACCAGCGAAGGGCCGTCCGGCAGCTCGAGGTCGCACTGGCGCTGCAAAGGCGAAAGGGGGACACCCTCAGTAACCCGAGCGGCGACGGGGCACGAAGGCCTTGAGGTCTAGGCCCGCGTGACATTAGGACTTCTAGTGTAACGTGAGATAGGGTGAACCCCACGCCCTGCGCGGCCGGAGGGAATCCCGCATGCTGGAACCCAATAAAGTTTATTCTCTCTCTCTTGGTTAACAGCCGAACGTGCTAGCCAATTGCGCCACGGAGGCAGTCGTGCTGCTCTCTTACCACCGTCAGAACATTTCTCCAAAGCTGTCAGCGCAAAGAAAAAAAGCGACACACCGCCCGCGGGGGGCTCGAACCTCCAACCTTTCGTTTAACAGCCGAACGCGCTATCCGATTGCGCCACGGAGGCGATCGTCCTGTTCTCTCACGACCGTCAGAACATTCCATCAAAGCTATCAGCGCAAAGAAAAAGGAAGCGAGACAACGCCCCCGGGAGGGCTCGAACCTCCAACCTTTCGGTTAACAGCCGAACGCGCTATCCGATTGCGCCACGGAGGCAATCGTCCTGCTCTCTCACGCCCGTAAGAACATTCCATCAAAGCTATCAGCGCAAAGAAAAAAGAAGTGAGACAACGCCCCCGGGAGGGCTCGAACCTCCAACCTCTCGGTTAACAGCCGAACGCGCTATCCGATTGCGCCACGGAGGCAATCGTCCAGCTCTCTCACGACCGTCAGTATATTCCATCAAAGCTATCAGCGCAAAGAAAAAAGAAGCGACACCTCGCCCCCGGGAGGGCTCGAACCTCCAACCTTTCGGTTAACAGCCGAACGCGCTATCCGATTGCGCCACGGAGGCGATCGCCCTGTTCTCTCACGACCGTCAGAACATTCCATCAAAGCTATCAGCGCAAAGAAAAAAGAAGCGAGACAACGCCCCCGGGAGGGCTCGAACCTCCAACCTTTCGGTTAACAGCCGAACGCGCTATCCGATTACGCCCCGGAGGCGAGCGTCCTGCTCTTTCACGACCGTCAGAACATTCCATCAAAGCTATCAGCGCAAAGAAAAAAGAAGCGAGACAATGCCCCCGGGAGGGCTCGAACCTCCAACCTTTCGGTCAACAGCCCAACGCGCTATCCGATATCACCACGGAGGCGATCATCCAGCTCTCTCACGACCGTCAGTATATTCTATCAAAGCTATCAGCGCAAAGAAAAAAGAAGCGAGACAACGCCCCCGGGAGGGCTCGAACCTTTAACCTTTCGGTTAACAGCCGAACGCGCTATCCGATTGCGCCACGGAGGCAATCGTCCTGCTCTCTCACGACCGTCAGAACATTCTATCAAAGCTATCAGCGCAAAGAAAAAAGAAGCGAGACAACGCCCCCGGGAGGGCTCGTACCTGCAACCTTTCGGTTAACATCCGATCGCGCTATCCGATTGCGCCACGGAGGCAATCGTCCAGCTCTCTCACGACCGTCAGAACATTCCATCAAAGCTATCCGCGCAAAGAAAAAAGAAGCGAGACAACGCCCCTGGGAGGACTCGAACCTCCAACCTTTCGGTTAACAGCCGAACGCGCTATCCGATTGCGCCACGGAGGCGATCGCCCTGTTCTCTCACGACCGTCAGAACATTCCATCAAAGCTATCAGCGCAAAGAAAAAAGAAGCGAGACAACGCCCCCGGGAGGGCTCGAACCTCCAACCTTTCGGTTAACAGCCGAACGCGCTATCCGATTGCGCCACGGAGGCGATCGTCCTGCTCTTTCACGACCGTCAGAACATTCCATCAAAGCTATCAGCGCAAAGAAAAAAGAAGCGAGACAACACCCCCGGGAGGGCTCGAACCTCCAACCTTTCGGTCAACAGCCCAACGCGCTATCCGATTGCACCACGGAGGCGATCATCCAGCTCTCTCACGCCCGTCAGTATATTCCATCAAAGCTATCAGCGCAAAGAGAAAACAAGCGAGACAACGCCCCCGGGAGGGCTCGTACCTGCAACCTTTCGGTTAACATCCGAACGCGCTATCCGATTGCGCCACGGAGGCAATCGTCCAGCTCTCTCACGACCGTCAGAACATTCCATCAAAGCTATCCGCGCAAAGAAAAAAGAAGCGAGACAACGCCCCTGGGAGGACTCGAACCTCCAACATTTCGGTTAACAGCCGAACGCGCTATCCGATTGCGCCATGGAGGCGATCGTCCTGTTCTCTCACGACCGTCAGAACATTCCATCAAAGCTATCAGCGCAAAGAAAAAAGAAGCGAGACAACGACCCCGGGAGGGCTCGAACCTCCAACCTTTCGGTTAACAGCCGAACGCGCTATCCGATTGCGCCACGGAGGCAATCGTCCTGCTCTCTCACGCCCGTAAGAACATTCCATCAAAGCTATGAGCGCAAAGAAAAAAGAAGCGACACCTCGCCCCCGGGAGGGCTCGAACCTCCAACCTTTCGGTTAACAACCCAACGAGCTAGCAGACTGCGCCACGGAGGATATCGTTCTGCTCTCTTACCACCGTCAGAACTTTTTTCTATGCTATCAGCGCAAAGAACAAAAATAGCGACACACCGCCACCGGGAGGGCTCTAACCTCCAACCTTTAGGTTGACAGCCGAATGCGCTAGCCGATTACGCCACGGAGGCAATCGTGGTGCTCTCTCACCACCATCAGAACATTCCATCAAAGCTATCAGCGCAAAAAAAAGAAGCAAGACAACGTCCCCGGGAGGGCTCGAACCTCCAACCTTTCAGTTAACAGCCGATCGCGTAAGCCAAATGCGCACCGGAGGCAGTCGTGCTGTACTCTCATCACCATCAGAACATTTCTCCAAAGCTATCAGCGCAAAGAAAAAAAGCGACACACCGCCCACGGGAGGGCTCGAACCTCCAACCTTTCAGTTAACTGCCTAACGCGCTAGCCGATTGCGCCACGGAGGCAATCGTCCTGCTCTTTCACGAGCGTCAGAGCATTCCATCAAAGCTATCAGCGCAAAGAAAAAAGAAGCGAGACAACGCCCACGGGAGCGCTCGAACCTCCAACCTTTCGGTTAACAGCTTAACGCGCGAGCCAATTGCGCCACGGAGGCAATCGTGCTGCTCTCGCACGACCGTCAGAACATTCCATCAAAGCTATCAGCGCAAAGAAAAAAGAAGCGAGACAACGCCCCCGGGAGGGCTAGAACCTCCAACCTTTCGGTTAATAGCCGAATGCGCTATCCGATTGCGCCACGGAGGCAATCGTCCAGCTCTCTCACGACCGTCAGAACATTCCATCAAAGCTATCAGCGCAAAAAAAGGAAGCGAGACAACGCCCCCGGGAGGGCTCGAACCTCCAACCTTTTGGTTAACAGCCGAACGTGCTAGCCAATTGCGCCACGGAGGCAGTCGTGCTGCTCTCTTACCACCGTCAGAACATTTCTCCAAAGCTGTCAGCGCAAAGAAAAAAAAGCGACACCTCGCCCCTGGGAGGGCTCGAACCTCCAACCTTTCGTTTAACAGCCGAACGTGCTAGCCAATTGCGCCACGGAGGCAGTCGTGCTGCTCTCTTACCACCGTCAGAACATTTCTCCAAAGCTGTCAGCGCAAAGAAAAAAAGCGACACACCGCCCGCGGGGGGCTCGAACCTCCAACGTTTCGGTAAACAGCTGAACGCGCTAGCCGATTGCGACACGGAGGCAATCGTGCTGCTCTCTCACCACCGTCAGAACATTCCATCAAAGCTATCAGCATAAAGAAAAAAGAAGCGAGACAACGCCCCCGGGAGGACTCGAACCTCCAACCTTTCGGTTAACAGCCGAACGCGCTATCCGATTGCGTCACGGAGGCGATCGTCCTACTCTTTCACGACCGTCAGAACATTCCATCAAAGCTATCAGCGCAAAAAAAAAGAAGCAAGACAACGTCCCCGGGAGGGCTCGAACCTCCAACCTTTCAGTTAACAGCCGATCGCGTAAGCCAAATGCGCACCGGAGGCAGTCGTGCTGTACTCTCATCACCATCAGAACATTTCTCCAAAGCTATCAGCGCAAAGAAAAAAAGCGACACACCGCCCGCGGGAGGGCTCGAACCTCCAACCTTTCAGTTAACTGCCTAACGCGCTAGCCGATTGCGCAACGGAGGCAATCGTCCTGCTCTTTCACGAGCGTCAGAACATTCCATCAAAGCTATCAGCGCAAAGAAAAAAGAAGCGAGACAACGCCCACGGGAGCGCTCGAACCTCCAACCTTTCGGTTAACAGCTTAACGCGCGAGCCAATTGCGCCACGGAGCAATCGTGCTGCTCTCGCACGACCGTCAGAACATTCCATCAAAGCTATCAGCGCCAAGAAAAAAGAAGCGAGACAACGCCCCCGGGAGGGCTAGAACCTCCATCCTTTCGGTTAATAGCCGAATGCGCTATCCGATTGCGCCACGGAGGCAATCGTCCAGCTCTCTCACGACCGTCAGAACATTCCATCAAAGCTATGAGCGCAAAAAAAGGAAGCGAGACAATGCCCCCGGGAGGGCTCGAACCTCCAACCTTTCGGTTAACAGCCGAACGTGCTAGCCAATTGCGCCACGGAGGCAGTCGTGCTGCTCTCTTACCACCGTCAGAACATTTCTCCAAAGCTGTCAGCGCAAAGAAAAAAAAGCGACACACCGCCCGTGGGGGGGCTCGAACCTCCAACCTTTCGGTAAACAGCTGAACCCGCTAGCCGATTGCGACACGGAGGCAATCGTGCTGCTCTCTCACCACCGTCAGAACATTCCATCAAAGCTATCAGCGTAAAGAAAAAAAAAGCGACACACCGCCCGTGGGGGGGCTCGAACCTCCAACCTTTCGGTAAACAGCTGAACCCGCTAGCCGATTGCGACACGGAGGCAATCGTGCTGCTCTCTCACCACCGTCAGAACATTCCATCAAAGCTATCAGCGTAAAGAAAAAAGAAGCGAGACAACGCCCCCGGGAGGGCTCGAACCTCCAACCTTTCGGTTAACAGCCGAACGCGCTATCCGATTGCGCCACGGAGGCGATCGTCCTGCTCTTTCACGACCGTCAGAACATTCCATCAAAGCTATCAGCGCAAAGAAAAAAGAAGCGAGACAACGCCCCCGGGAGGGCTCGAACCTCCAACCTTTCGGTTAACAGCCGAACGCGCTATCCGATTGCGCCACGGAGGCAATCGTCCTGCTCTCTCACGCCCGTAAGAACATTCCATCAAAGTTATCAGCGCAAAGAAAAAAGAAGTGAGACAACGCCCCCGGGAGGGCTCGAACCTCCAAGCTTTCGGTTAACAGCCGAACGCGCTATCCGATTGCGCCACGGAGGCAATCGTCCAGCCCTCTCACGACCGTCAGTATATTCCATCAAAGCTATCAGCGCAAAGAAAAAAGAAGCGACACCTCGCCCCCGGGAGGGCTCGAACCTCCAACCTTTCGGTTAACAACCCAACGAGCTAGCCGACTGCGCCACGGAGGATATCGTTCTGCTCTCTTACCACCGTCAGAACTTTTTTCTATGCTATCAGCGCAAAGAAAAAAAATAGCGACACACCGCCACAAGGAGGGCTCTAACATCCAACCTTTAGGTTGACAGCCGAATGCGCTAGCTGATTACGCCACGGAGGCAATCGTGCTGCTCTCTCACCACCGTAAGAACATTCCATCAAAGCTATCAGCATAAAGAAAAAAGAAGCGAGACAACGCCCCCGGGAGGGCTCGAACCTCCAACCTTTCGGTTAACAGCCGAACGCGATATCCGATTGCGCCACGGTGGCGATCGTCCTGCTCTTTCACGACCGTCAGAACATTCCATCAAAGCTATCAGCGCAAAGAAAAAAGAAGCGAGACAACGCCCCCGGGAGGGCTCGAACCTCCAACCTTTCGGTCAACAGCCCAACGCGCTATCCGATTGCGCCACGGAGGCGATCGTCCTGCTCTTTCACGACCGTCAGAACATTCCATCAAAGCTATCAGCGCAAAGAAAAAAGAAGCGAGACAACGCCCCCGCGAGGGCTCGAACCTTTAACCTTTCGGTTAACAGCCGAACGCGCTATCCGATTGCGCCACGGAGGCAATCGTCCTGCTCTCTCACGACCGTCAGAACATTCTATCAAAGCTATCAGCGCAAAGAAAAAAGAAGCGAGACAACGCCCCCGGGAGGGCTCGTACCTGCAACCTTTCGATTAACATCCGAACGCGCTATCCGATTGCGCCACGGAGGCAATCGTCCAGCTCTCTCACGACCGTCAGAACATTCCATCAAAGCTATCCGCGCAAAGAAAAAAGAAGCGAGACAACGCCCCTGGGAGGACTCGAACCTCCAACCTTTCGGTTAACAGCCGAACGCGCTATCCGATTGCGCCACGGAGGCGATCGCCCTGTTCTCTCACGACCGTCAGAACATTCCATCAAAGCTATCAGCGCAAAGAAAAAAGAAGCGAGACAACGCCCCCGGGAGGGCTCGAACCTCCAACCTTTCGGTTAACAGCCGAACGCGCTATCCGATTGCGCTACGGAGGCGATCGTCCTGCTCTTTCACGACCGTCAGAACATTCCATCAAAGCTATCAGCGCAAAGAAAAAAGAAGCGAGACAACGCCCCCGGGAGGGCTCGAACCTCCAACCTTTCGGTCAACAGCCCAACGCGCTATCCGATTGCACCACGGAGGCGATCGTCCAGCTCTCTCACGCCCGTCAGTATATTCCATCAAAGCTATCAGCGCAAAGAGAAAACAAGCGAGACAACGCCCCCGGGAGGGCTCGTACCTGCAACCTTTCGGTTAACATCCGAACGCGCTATCCGATTGCGCCACGGAGGCAATCGTCCAGCTCTCTCACGACCGTCAGAACATTCCATCAAAGCTATCCGCGCAAAGAAAAAAAGAAGCGAGACAACGCCCCTGGGAGGACTCGAACCTCCAACCTTTCGGTTAACAGCCGAACGCGCTATCCGATTGCGCCACGGAGGCGATCGTCCTGTTCTCTCACGACCGTCAGAACATTCCATCAAAGCTATCAGCGCAAAGAAAAAAGAAGCGAGACAACCCCCCCGGGAAGGCTCGAACCTCCAACCTTTCGGTTAACAGCCGAACGCGCTATCCGACTGCGCCACGGAGGCAATCGTCCTGCTCTCTCACGCCCGTAAGAACATTCCATCAAAGCTATGAGCGCAAAGAAAAAAGAAGCGACACCTCGCCCCCGGGAGGGCTCGAACCTCCAACCTTTCGGTTAACAACCCAACGAGCTAGCAGACTGCGCCACGGAGGATATCGTTCTGCTCTCTTACCACCGTCAGAACTTTTTTCTATGCTATCAGCGCAAAGAAAAAAAATAGCGACACACCGCCACCGGGAGGGCTCTAACCTCCAACCTTTAGGTTGACAGCCGAATGCGCTAGCCGATTACGCCACGGAGGCAATCGTGGTGCTCTCTCACCACCATCAGAACATTCCATCAAAGCTATCAGCGCAAAAAAAAAAGAAGCAAGACAACGTCCCCGGGAGGGCTCGAACCTCCAACCTTTCAGTTAACAGCCGATCGCGTAAGCCAAATGCGCACCGGAGGCAGTCGTGCTGTACTCTCATCACCATCAGAACATTTCTCCAAAGCTATCAGCGCAAAGAAAAAAAGCGACACACCGCCCGCGGGAGGGCTCGAACCTCCAACCTTTCAGTTAACTGCCTAACGCGCTAGCCGATTGCGCAACGGAGGCAATCGTCCTGCTCTTTCACGAGCGTCAGAACATTCCATCAAAGCTATCAGCGCAAAGAAAAAGAAGCGAGACAACGCCCACGGGAGCGCTCGAACCTCCAACCTTTCGGTTAACAGCTTAACGCGCGAGCCAATTGCGCCACGGAGGCAATCGTGCTGCTCTCGCACGACCGTCAGAACATTCCATCAAAGCTATCAGCGCAAAGAAAAAAGAAGCGAGACAACGCCCCCGGGAGGGCTAGAACCTCCAACCTTTCGGTTAATAGCCGAATGCGCTATCCGATTGCGCCACGGAGGCAATCGTCCAGCTCTCTCACGACCGTCAGAACATTCCATCAAAGCTATCAGCGCAAAAAAAGGAAGCGAGACAATGCCCCCGGGAGGGCTCGAACCTCCAACCTTTCGGTTAACAGCCGAACGTGCTAGCCAATTGCGCCACGGAGGCAGTCGTGCTGCTCTCTTACCACCGTCAGAACATTTCTCCAAAGCTGTCAGCGCAAAGAAAAAAAAAGCGACACACCGCCCGTGGGGGGGGCTCGAACCTCCAACCTTTCGGTAAACAGCTGAACCCGCTAGCCGATTGCGACACGGAGGCAATCGTGCTGCTCTCTCACCACCGTCAGAACATTCCATCAAAGCTATCAGCGTAAAGAAAAAAGAAGCGAGACAACGCCCCCGGGAGGGCTCGAACCTCCAACCTTTCGGTTAACAGCCGAACGCGCTATCCGATTGCGCCACGGAGGCGATCGTCCTGCTCTTTCACGACCGTCAGAACATTCCATCAAAGCTATCAGCGCAAAGAAAAAAGAAGCGAGACAACGCCCCCGGGAGAGCCCGAACCTCCAACCTTTCGGTCAACAGCGCAACGCGCTATCCGATTGCACCACGGAGGCGATCGTCCAGCTCTCTCACGACCGCCAGTATATTCCATCAGAGCTATCAGCGCAAGGAAAAAAGAAGCGAGACAACGCCCCAGAAGGGCTCGAACCTCCAACCTTTCGGTTAACAGCCGAACGCGCTATTCGATTGCGCCACGGAGGCAATCGTCCTGCTCTCTCACGACCGTCAGAACATTCTATCAAAGCTATCAGCGCAAAGAAAACAGAAGCGAGACAACGCCCCCGGGAGGGCTCGTACCTGCAACCTTTCGGTTAACATCCGAACGCGCTATCCGATTGCGCCACGGAGGCAATCGTCCAGCTCTCTCACGACCGTCAGAACATTCCATCAAAGCTATCCGCGCAAAGAAAAAAGAAGTGAGACAACGCCCCTGGGAGGACTCGAACCTCCAACATTTCGGTTAACAGCCGAACGCGCTATCCGATTGCGCCACGGAGGCGATCGTCCTGTTCTCTCACGACCGTCAGAACATTCCATCAAAGCTATCAGCGCAAAGAAAAAAGAAGCGAGACAACGCCCCCGGGAGGGCTCGAACCTCCAACCTTTCGGTTAACAGCCGAACGCGCTATCCGATTGCGCCACGGAGGCAATCGTCCAGCTCTCTCACGCCCGTAAGAACATTCCATCAAAGCTATGAGCGCAAAGAAAAAAGAAGCGACACCTCGCCCCCGGGAGGGCTCGAACCTCCAACCTTTTGGTTAACAACCCAACGAGCTAGCAGACTGCGCCACGGAGGATATCGTTCTGCTCTCTTACCACCGTCAGAACTTTTTTCTATGCTATCAGCGCAAAGAACAAAAATAGCGACACACCGCCACCGGGAGGGCTCTAACCTCCAACCTTTAGGTTGACAGCCGAATGCGCTAGCCGATTACGCCACGGAGGCAATCGTGGTGCTCTCTCACCACCATCAGAACATTCCATCAAAGCTATCAGCGCAAAAAAAAGAAGCAAGACAACGTCCCCGGGAGGGCTCGAACCTCCAACCTTTCAGTTAACAGCCGATCGCGTAAGCCAAATGCGCACCGGAGGCAGTCGTGCTGTACTCTCATCACCATCAGAACATTTCTCCAAAGCTATCAGCGCAAAGAAAAAAAGCGACACACCGCCCACGGGAGGGCTCGAACCTCCAACCTTTCTGTTAACTGCCTAACGCGCTAGCCGATTGCGCCACGGAGGCAATCGTCCTGCTCTTTCACGAGCGTCAGAACATTCCATCAAAGCTATCAGCGCAAAGAAAAAAGAAGCGAGACAACGCCCACGGGAGCGCTCGAACCTCCAACCTTTCGGTTAACAGCTTAACGCGCGAGCCAATTGCGCCACGGAGGCAATCGTGCTGCTCTCGCACGACCGTCAGAACATTCCATCAAAGCTATCAGCGCAAAGAAAAAAGAAGCGAGACAACGCCCCCGGGAGGGCTAGAACCTCCAACCTTTCGGTTAATAGCCGAATGCGCTATCCGATTGCGCCACGGAGGCAATCGTCCAGCTCTCTCACGACCGTCAGAACATTCCATCAAAGCTATCAGCGCAAAAAAAGGAAGCGAGACAACGCCCCCGGGAGGGCTCGAACCTCCAACCTTTTGGGTAACAGCCGAACGTGCTAGCCAATTGCGCCACGGAGGCAGTCGTGCTGCTCTCTTACCACCGTCAGAACATTTCTCCAAAGCTGTCAGCGCAAAGAAAAAAAAGCGACACCTCGCCCCTGGGAGGGCTCGAACCTCCAACCTTTCGGTTAACAGCCGAACGTGCTAGCCAATTGCGCCACGGAGGCAGTCGTGCTGCTCTCTTACCACCGTCAGAACATTTCTCCAAAGCTGTCAGCGCAAAGAAAAAAAGCGACACACCGCCCGCGGGGGGCTCGAACCTCCAACCTTTCGTTTAACAGCCGAACGCGCTATCCGATTGCGCCACGGAGGCGATCGTCCTGTTCTCTCACGACCGTCAGAACATTCCATCAAAGCTATCAGCGCAAAGAAAAAGGAAGCGAGACAACGCCCCCGGGAGGGCTCGAACCTCCAACCTTTCGGTTAACAGCCGAACGCGCTATCCGATTGCGCCACGGAGGCAATCGTCCTGCTCTCTCACGCCCGTAAGAACATTCCATCAAAGCTATCAGCGCAAAGAAGAAAGAAGTGAGACAACGCCCCCGGGAGGGCTCGAACCTCCAACCTTTCGGTTAACAGCCGAACGCGCTATCCGATTGCGCCACGGAGGCAATCGTCCAGCTCTCTCACGACCGTCAGTATATTCCATCAAAGCTACCAGCGCAAAGAAAAAAGAAGCGACACCTCGCCCCCGGGAGGGCTCGAACCTCCAACCTTTCGGTTAACAGCCGAACGCGCTATCCGATTGCGCCACGGAGGCGATCGCCCTGTTCTCTCACGACCGTCAGAACATTCCATCAAAGCTATCAGCGCAAAGAAAAAAGAAGCGAGACAACGCCCCCGGGAGGGCTCGAACCTCCAACCTTTCGGTTAACAGCCGAACGCGCTATCCGATTACGCCACGGAGGCGAGCGTCCTGCTCTTTCACGACCGTCAGAACATTCCATCAAAGCTATCAGCGCAAAGAAAAAAGAAGCGAGACAATGCCCCCGGGAGGGCTCGAACCTCCAACCTTTCGGTCAACAGCCCAACGCGCTATCCGATATCACCACGGAGGCGATCATCCAGCTCTCTCACGACCGTCAGTATATTCCATCAAAGCTATCAGCGCAAAGAAAAAAGAAGCGAGACAACGCCCCCGGGAGGGCTCGAACCTTTAACCTTTCGGTTAACAGCCGAACGCGCTATCCGATTGCGCCACGGAGGCAATCGTCCTGCTCTCTCACGACCGTCAGAACATTCTATCAAAGCTATCAGCGCAAAGAAAAAAGAAGCGAGACAACGCCCCCGGGAGGGCTCGTACCTGCAACCTTTCGGTTAACATCCGATCGCGCTATCCGATTGCGTCACGGAGGCAATCGTCCAGCTCTCTCACGACCGTCAGAACATTCCATCAAAGCTATTCGCGCAAAGAAAAAAGAAGCGAGACAACGCCCCTGGGAGGACTCGAACCTCCAACCTTTCGGTTAACAGCCGAACGCGCTATCCGATTGCGCCACGGAGGCTTTTTTTTTTTATTTATTGCCTGGCATGGACATTGTACAGGGCAATCATTGCACACACATATATTAAAAAAAAAAGCATTGCCATCAGTCCCATTTGTACTGATGTTGTCCTCTTAAAAATACTTAAGGTTTGCCAGGGGTTCAAACCTTGACAACCATTCTGGCTCGATATCCTCTATTTTGCTACACTCAATGAATGCAGACATGCTTTGCCTGAAATAAATTACTGCTGGTTTTGCGTCCGGGTCGAAATGGTATCCGGCCATTCGTGCACGCCATATACAGTGGAGACCGGTCAACATCACTACATCGAATGGGACCCCATCATCATTTGTTACTGCGAGGTACCTTATTCCGTGTGGGTCTAGTGGAAAATCCTTCTTTATTGTCCTCTGTAATATGTCCCAAAAATGTACCCCTTCCCAACAATGCAAAAAAACATGGTCTATTGTTTCTGGTTTCTTACATATCAAGCAGTGTGACCCCCATAGTGTAAAAAAACCCCGTTCCTCTGTGAAAGTCTTTACTGATAGTGTTCCTGTGTGTAACTTGAAGAAAAAAGTTTTCACCCCTGTAGGTACCTGCATGTTTCTCACCCGCTTCAGTACGTTTTGTCCCGGTCTTCCACTGTATATGGCCCTGTACAATGGTACTGGCAAAACCATAGCACATACATCTCTGTACAATTCTTTTCTTCTAACACTTGCTAGATAATCTATCGAAAAGCGTACAGATAAAAAACGTACACTGTCTACCACTTCCTTGAGATACCCACGCAACGTCACGGGCCGGCTATCCGTAGTAACAACAAAATCTGGTAAGGCACTGCCTAACCTGAGCTGGCATACCGTACGTAAAAACGGATCCCTGACGTCACGGAAAAACAAAAATCTATTTACTACTTGTCTCACAAATAGGTGCGCCAAACCAAGACCTCCGTCCTTCACGCGCCTGAACAAGTTGGTCCGTCTGCACCTTTCCCATTTCGAGCCCCATATAAAAACTGCGAACACTCTGTGCAGCCTTTGCACGTTGATCCTTGAACAATGTAACACCTGCATCACATACCACAGTTTAGCGATAAAAAACATGTTGCACACAGTAGCCCTAGCGAAAACAGACAGGTTCATGCCTTTCCACCTGTCTGCTTTTTCCTTCGTCTCTTTTGTTTGACGCGACCAATACTCCTCGCTGCCGTTATAACATTCCAGGGGAACACCGAGGTACCTTGTCGGTGTTTCCGTCCAGTGCACATTCGCAAAAAGGTCCGGCTTTGAAGGCCACCTTCCGTGCCAAAGCCCAAGAGATTTCGCCCAGTTTACGCGGCTTCCTGTGACGCTACAAAAATGTTTCACAACACTTATCGTTTCCTCTACACTTTCTTTGTTCGTACAACACACCGCAATGTCGTCTGCATATGCCAGCAGCTTAACTTCCACTGCCGCCAAGCTGAAGCCACGAATTTTTTCATTTTCATTTATCGCTAAGCACATCGCTTCGATGTAAATACAAAACAAAAGTGGACTGAGGGGGCAGCCCTGACGCACAGAACGCATTACGTGAATGGGGGCCCCCAAAGACTTGTTAACAATTAAACGTGTTGTGCAGTTCTGGTACGCCAAGGCCACTCCCTCCTTGATGATGGAACCGACATTAATATGATCTAAGATAACAAACAAAATATCATGCGCAACACAATCAAAAGCTTTCTCCAGGTCTATCTGGAGCACAGCAACGCCAAGTGAATCTTCGTCACAACACTCTAGCACACACCGCATCTTGTGAATGTTTGAGCTAATGGTTCTGCCTTTGATTCCACAAGTTTGGTGCTCTCCAACAATTTCTTTAATGACACCTTGAAGTCGCGCTGCCAGAACCTTCATAAAAATCTTGTAGTCGACATTGGTCAGCGATATGGGCCTATACGATGTCACCAGTTTAAGTTTTTCCCCTTCGTCCGTTTTAGGAATTAATATCGTATGCGCTTTGCTGAAGGAGGGCGGCAGAGTTTTCCGTTCGTACGCCTCATTGAACAGCTCAGCTAACCCCGGGGACAGTTCTATTCTAAACGTCTTTTACCATGCTGCGGTTAGGCCATCGGGTCCCGGTGACTTTCCGGGGTTCAGATGACCAATCGCGCGTTCCACTTCACCTTCCGTTATTCTGCCTTCTAAAAGCTTTTTTGTGTCGTCACTAAGCCGCGGCAAGCGCTTGAGAAACTCTTCTTTAAAACCATGTACATTCGCTTTTCGAATTGCAAAAAGTGACTGATAATACGCAACAAAGGCCCGTTCGATGCTTTCATTGTCGCTCGCGAGAGTCCCGTTGCAATAGACCTTATCGATGTGGTTTCGGCGTCCTTGCGCTTTTTCGAGACCAAGCGCCCTTTTTGTGGGCGTCTCACCCGCGGCAAGATCATTTGCGCGCGCGCGAACCCAGGCGCCTCGATAACGCTCTCTGTCATGCAGTTCTAATTTTTCCTTGACACTGCGCACCTCGTCTTTGCAAGTCCCAGGCTCCCGACTTTCTAGGGCTATCAGCTGCTGCAGTGTTTTCTTAAGACTTCTTTCTTTTATTTGCGCTTCGAATTTTAGCGTGCTCGATCTGTCAAGCGCTTTCATTTTCACCTTCTGCTTTAAACACTCCCATTTCTCTGCTACTGTTTCCGTTTTTTCCATAAGCACTTCATTAATGGTCTCGTGCACTGCTTCTAAAAATGGTTCATCTTTTAGTAACAATGCGTTCAGTTTCCATAAATCCCAGTTGAAAACCTTACGCTGTTTCTTCATGCCTATGCGACACACAACCAAACAGTGATCTGAAAACGACACTGGCTCAACCGAAAAATCGTGACACATAGGCAATACATCTAGGGATAGGTATATGCGGTCTAAACGTGCATGGCTATTGCCATGAAATCGCGTGTAGATCACTTCGCGATTTGCTGCCACACATTCATACACGTCTTCCAAGTCATTTTCGGTTATTAATTTGCCTAGCACGTCACTGCTTTTGTCACGAACGCCAGTGCTATTGACTCTATCGCGAGCCCTTAAAACACAGTTAAAATCACCTAACAAAACCACCCTCTTATCACACTTTGTCCACTGAAACAGGTTAGAAAAAAACTGAGCACGCTCTTCTACACTATTCGGTGCGTATACGCATATAACTCTGAATTCAGTGGCACCATAAACAAAGTCACAATAAACAATTCTGCCCGACTGGCATGAAAAAACACTTTGCACAAGAAGGCTTTGCAATTTTTTTACAAAAAGAACACAACCCGCGGACGTTCCTATCGAGTGGCTTACGACCGCGTAATATCGGTCAGTGAAACGGCGCACCATGCTCCCGGTCTCCTCCTCTCCGTCTACCTTAGTTTCCTGGACGGCTAGGACGTCTATGTCTTGGTCTGTGAGCAACCGATAGAGCTGACTTTGCCTACGCCTAGCCGCCAACCCTCTGACGTTAAGCGTAGCTATACTGAATGGCGGAGTTAATTCCATAGTGACTTGTTCGCTAAAGGAGTAGGCCCGGAGCATGGCGCTTACCCTTCACGACCAGCCCTCGGCTAGCCGCCTCCAGGACCATCCTGCTTCCCAGCGCTGTTTTCTTTTGCCTTGTCCTCCAGTCTCCGGTCGGTAGGGACTTTCGGCTTAGGTTTGAGACTACGCCGCCTCCCTTGCGGCGCCTTCGCAGGCGGCTCCTGGCTGCTGGTGGACGACGCCCCGTCCTGCTCTACCGAGTCGTCGAGTGGACGCTTTAGCGTGGCGCTGGTCACGCACATCTCGTCGTCGCTGTCCGCCGCCGTCTCTCCCTGACCCTCCGTTGTATCAGCTGTCCCCACTGGAACCACGTCCGTCTCGACCCGCTCAGGCTCGGCCGCTGACGGGGCGCTGGCCGGTGTAGTCGAAAGCTGGCGAGTCTCCGGAAACTTGGGTGTGTCTGCCTGCGCCGCCCCTCCAGTAGTCACAGGGACCACTGGGCTTCCGACCCCTTTGGCGGCGTCCTCTGCCTCGGCCGCGTCCATGACGTGATCAGCCATCGCCTCGTTCTTCGCTGGCCCCATTGCACTGGCGTACGTTCGAACGCAATCCGCCTCGACGTGTCCGAAGCGTTTGCACCGCGAGCAACGGGGAACCTTGCACTCTCGGCGGACGTGCCCTTTGCCTTGGCAGCGCAAGCATTGCATCGGCCGACCAGGCACAACCAGCAAGGCCAGCTCTCCATCGATCCTGATCTGGTGCGGAAGGTCTTCGACCCTGACGCCGCTTTTCAGCTTCAGGAGAGCTGTTCTCGTGGTCGAACACTTGTCGGCCATGCCCGGGACACGCCACCGCTCACGGCTCACCTCCACGACCTTGCCGAAAGCCGACAGCGCCGTCCGTACTTCTTCGTCGCTCACCCCGTGAAGCAGCCAGTGAATTCGTAGCCGCACCTGCTGGTCCTGTGGGTCGACGACGACGCAGCGCCGCCCCTTCACCTGCAGCTCCTTCAAGGCGAGCAGGCGTTTTGTGGGAGCGGCATCATTGAATGTCACCGCCCACAAGTGGTTAACCTGGTATGCACCGAGGCTTACCACATCCGGCAGCAGGCCCGTTGGCGTCAATGCGTCCCTGAAATCTTCGACCTTGTATGGCCTCGCTCGTACATCACCGTGTAAAAACACGGTGTTGATAACAAGTCGTCCTTTTGGCATTTGCGGCAAAATAAACTGGTATTCGCTATCTCCGTTCCTGTTTCCGCGGCTAAGATTGGCCGCTGTCGCCGCTCCGCTGGAGCTCATGATCCTGCGATCCGTTCAGCACGACTGCCGGAAGCAGAATGCTTTGCGCCACGGAGGCAGTCGTGCTGCTCTCTTACCACCGTCAGAACATTTCTCCAAAGCTGTCAGCGCAAAGAAAAAAAAAATTGCCCGCAGCTTCCCTCGGGGGAACACTGAGGAGGATGCGGAGCATATAATTGGTTAACGGGGTGTTAAAGTGCGACTTACTTGGGTCGATGGCTAAATTGGTTAACGTGGTTGTGAAATGGGGTGTTAAATTGCGACTTACTTGGGTCGCTGGCTAAATTGGTTAACGTGGTTGTAGGAGGGGTGTAAAATGAGTGAACACGTACGACACGTATGCGAAAGGGCGGTGTTTATTTATTGCGACGAACTTTGAGCACGATGGCTATTTGGTCGGTAAAGTGAAGAGTGAGTGGATTGGGTTGCAGCGGTCGTAGGTTGAAATTTGCAAAGACCTGGTCGATGCAGGTTCCGCGAATGGTGGTCGGCTGGTGGTGTTTGCAGTCGTCGTGCGTTGCGCGTTTCTGCGAGTGTCGCGACGCCATGTATTCGACTATCGCGGGCAGCATCGGGATCGGCCTCTCGTCGCCGACGCTTGCACTCGGCTTCCCGTTTTCGAAAGTCCGGGTCCTCTTGTCGACGCTTACGTTTCAAAGCGGCCGAATCCGGTGCTGCTGCTCGACGCTGACGTCTCTCAGCGGCTTCACGTTCTCTAAGTTGAGCATCTACCGCTCGACGCCGACGTTTACGTTCGGCGTCGCGAGCTCTTCTCCGCGCTGCCTTGTCTTCGGACGACGACTTGGTTGCGGTTCCGCCAACACTTTGGCCGGCGCTGGTCGAAGGGACGTCGATCATTGCGACCTCGGACGTCGACGCGCCGTACAAACCAACCGACGAGCGGCAACTGAGCGAGCGAGCACCGACCTTGAGTATATATACAGCGCGACGGCGCATGCACTGTCAGCTGTCGAATGTTCGAGAAGGGGGAGAAGCGCAACGGCGCATGCGCGCGCGTCAGCTGCCGATGTTCTCGAAGCGCGACGGCGCATGCGCGCGCGTCAGCTGCCGATGTTCTCGAAGCGTGACGGCGCATGCGCGCTACATTATACAGCTAGCGAATGTTCGTGAAGAGGAGAAGCGCACGCGGTGTGTAGAGGAGGAAAGGATGCACAGATGGTGGAAGAAAGAGGAGGAAGCTTGCGGACGGCGCCGCACTACAAGCCTCGAGTATTAGATGCTCCGCATCTAAAAAAGCGACACCCCGTCCCCGGGAGGGCTCGAACCTCCAAACTTTCGGTTAACAGCCCAACGAGCAAGCCGACTGCGCCACGGAGGCGATCGCCCTGTTCTCTCACGACCGTCAGAACATTCCATCAAAGCTATCAGCGCAAAGAAAAAAGAAGCGAGACAACGCCCCCGGGAGGGCTCGAACCTCCAACCTTTCGGTTAACAGCCGAACGCGCTATCCGATTGCGCCACGGAGGCGATCGTCCTGCTCTTTCACGACCGTCAGAACATTCCATCAAAGCTATCAGCGCAAAGAAAAAAGAAGCGAGACAACGCCCCCGGGAGGGCTCGAACCTCCAACCTTTCGGTCAACAGCCCAACGCGCTATCCGATTGCACCACGAAGGCGATCGTCCAGCTCTCTCACGCCCGTCAGTATATTCCATCAAAGCTATCAGCGCAAAGAGAAAACAAGCGAGACAACGCCCCCGGGAGGGCTCGTACCTGCAACCTTTCGGTTAACATCCGAACGCGCTATCCGATTGCGCCACGGAGGCAATCGTCCAGCTCTCTCACGACCGTCAGAACATTCCATCAAAGCTATCCGCGCAAAGAAAAAAGAAGCGAGACAACGCCCCTGGGAGGACTCGAACCTCCAACATTTCGGTTAACAGCCGAACGCGCTATCCGATTGCGCCATGGAGGCGATCGTCCTGTTCTCTCACGACCGTCAGAACATTCCATCAAAGCTATCAGCGCAAAGAAAAAAGAAGCGAGACAACGACCCCGGGAGGGCTCGAACCTCCAACCTTTCGGTTAACAGCCGAACGCGCTATCCGATTGCGCCACGGAGGCAATCGTCCTGCTCTCTCACGCCCGTAAGAACATTCCATCAAAGCTATGAGCGCAAAGAAAAAAGAAGCGACACCTCGCCCCCGGGAGGGCTCGAACCTCCAACCTTTCGGTTAACAACCCAACGAGCTAGCAGACTGCGCCACGGAGGATATTGTTCTGCTCTCTTACCACCGTCAGAACTTTTTTCTATGCTATCAGCGCAAAGAACAAAAATAGCGACACACCGCCACCGGGAGGGCTCTAACCTCCAACCTTTAGGTTGACAGCCGAATGCGCTAGCCGATTACGCCACGGAGGCAATCGTGGTGCTCTCTCACCACCATCAGAACATTCCATCAAAGCTATAAGCGCAAAAAAAAGAAGCAAGACAACGTCCCCGGGAGGGCTCGAACCTCCAACCTTTCAGTTAACAGCCGATCGCGTAAGCCAAATGCGCACCGGAGGCAGTCGTGCTGTACTCTCATCACCATCAGAACATTTTTCCAAAGCTATCAGCGCAAAGAAAAAAAGCGACACACCGCCCACGGGAGGGCTCGAACCTCCAACCTTTCAGTTAACTGCCTAACGCGCTAGCCGATTGCGCCACGGAGGCAATCGTCCTGCTCTTTCACGAGCGTCAGAACATTCCATCAAAGCTATCAGCGCAAAGAAAAAAGAAGCGAGACAACGCCCACGGGAGCGCTCGAACCTCCAACCTTTCGGTTAACAGCTTAACGCGCGAGCCAATTGCGCCACGGAGGCAATCGTGCTGCTCTCGCACGACCGTCAGAACATTCCATCAAAGCTATCAGCGCAAAGAAAAAAGAAGCGAGACAACGCCCCCGGGAGGGCTAGAACCTCCAACCTTTCGGTTAATAGCCGAATGCGCTATCCGATTGCGCCACGGAGGCAATCGTCCAGCTCTCTCACGACCGTCAGAACATTCCATCAAAGCTATCAGCGCAAAAAAAGGAAGCGAGACAACGCCCCCGGGAGGGCTCGAACCTCCAACCTTTTGGTTAACAGCCGAACGTGCTAGCCAATTGCGCCACGGAGGCAGTCGTGCTGCTCTCTTACCACCGTCAGAACATTTCTCCAAAGCTGTCAGCGCAAAGAAAAAAAAGCGACACCTCGCCCCTGGGAGGGCTCCAACCTCCAACCTTTCGTTTAACAGCCGAACGTGCTAGCCAATTGCGCCACGGAGGCAGTCGTGCTGCTCTCTTACCACCGTCAGAACATTTCTCCAAAGCTGTCAGCGCAAAGAAAAAAAGCGACACACCGCCCGCGGGGGGCTCGAACCTCCAACGTTTCGGTAAACAGCTGAACGCGCTAGCCGATTGCGACACGGAGGCAATCGTCCAGCTCTCTCACGACCGTCAGAACATTCCATCAAAGCTATCCGCGCAAAGAAAAAAGAAGCGAGACAACGCCCCTGGGAGGACTCGAACCTCCAACCTTTCGGTTAACAGCCGAACGCTCTATCCGATTGCGCCACGGAGGCGATCGTCCTGTTCTCTCACGACCGTCAGAACATTCCATCAAAGCTATCAGCGCAAAGAAAAAAAAAGCGAGACAACCCCCCGGGAAGGCTCGAACCTCCAACCTTTCGGTTAACAGCCGAACGCGCTATCCGATTGCGCCACGGAGGCAATCGTCCTGCTCTCTCACGCCCGTAAGAACATTCCATCAAAGCTATGAGCGCAAAGAAAAAAGAAGCGACACCTCGCCCCCGGGAGGGCTCGAACCTCCAACCTTTCGGTTAACAACCCAACGAGCTAGCAGACTGCGCCACGGAGGATATCGTTCTGCTCTCTTACCACCGTCAGAACTTTTTTCTATGCTATCAGCGCAAAGAAAAAAAATAGCGACACACCGCCACCGGGAGGGCTCTAACCTCCAACCTTTAGGTTGACAGCCGAATGCGCTAGCCGATTACGCCACGGAGGCAATCGTGGTGCTCTCTCACCACCATCACAACATTCCATCAAAGCTATCAGCGCAAAAAAAAAAGAAGCAAGACAACGTCCCCGGGAGGGCTCGAACCTCCAACCTTTCAGTTAACAGCCGATCGCGTAAGCCAAATGCGCACCGGAGGCAGTTGTGCTGTACTCTCATCACCATCAGAACATTTCTCCAAAGCTATCAGCGCAAAGAAAAAAAGCGACACACCGCCCGCGGGAGGGCTCGAACCTCCAACCTTTCAGTTAACTGCCTAACGTGCTAGCCGATTGCGCAACGGAGGCAATCGTCCTGCTCTTTCACGAGCGTCAGAACATTCCATCAAAGCTATCAGCGCAAAGAAAAAAGAAGCGAGACAACGCCCACGGGAGCGCTCGAACCTCCAACCTTTCGGTTAACAGCTTAACGCGCGAGCCAATTGCGCCACGGAGGCAATCGTGCTGCTCTCGCACGACCGTCAGAACATTCCATCAAAGCTATCAGCGCAAAGAAAAAAGAAGCGAGACAACGCCCCCGGGAGGGCTAGAACCTCCAACCTTTCGGTTAATAGCCGAATGCGCTATCCGATTGCGCCACGGAGGCAATCGTCCAGCTCTCTCACGACCGTCAGAACATTCCATCAAAGCTATCAGCGCAAAAAAAAGGAAGCGAGACAATGCCCCCGGGAGGGCTCGAACCTCCAACCTTTCGGTTAACAGCCGAACGTGCTAGCCAATTGCGCCACGGAGGCAGTCGTGCTGCTCTCTTACCACCGTCAGAACATTTCTCCAAAGCTGTCAGCGCAAAGAAAAAAAAAGCGACACACCGCCCGTGGGGGGGCTCGAACCTCCAACCTTTCGGTAAACAGCTGAACCCGCTAGCCGATTGCGACACGGAGGCAATCGTGCTGCTCTCTCACCACCGTCAGAACATTCCATCAAAGCTATCAGCGTAAAGAAAAAAGAAGCGAGACAACGCCCCCGGGAGGGCTCGAACCTCCAACCTTTCGGTTAACAGCCGAACGCGCTATCCGATTGCGCCACGGAGGCGATCGTCCTGCTCTTTCACGACCGTCAGAACATTCCATCAAAGCTATCAGCGCAAAGAAAAAAGAAGCGAGACAACGCCCCCGGGAGGGCCCGAACCTCCAACCTTTCGGTCAACAGCCCAACGCGCTATCCGATTGCACCACGGAGGCGATCGTCCAGCTCTCTCACGACCGCCAGTATATTCCATCAGAGCTATCAGCGCAAGGAAAAAAGAAGCGAGACAACGCCCCAGAAGGGCTCGAACCTCCAACCTTTCGGTTAACAGCCGAACGCGCTATTCGATTGCGCCACGGGAGCAATCGTCCTGCTCTCTCACGACCGTCAGAACATTCTATCAAAGCTATCAGCGCAAAGAAAACAGAAGCGAGACAACGCCCCCGGGAGGGCTCGTACCTGCAACCTTTCGGTTAACATCCGAACGCGCTATCCGATTGCGCCACGGAGGCAATCGTCCAGCTCTCTCACGACCGTCAGAACATTCCATCAAAGCTATTAGCGCAAAGAAAAAGGAAGCGAGACAACGCCCCCGGGAGGGCTCGAACCTCCAACCTTTCGGTTAACAGCCGAACGCGCTATCCGATTGCGCCACGGAGGCAATCGTCCTGCTCTCTCACGCCCGTAAGAACATTCCATCAAAGCTATCAGCGCAAAGAAAAAAGAAGTGAGACAACGCCCCCGGGAGGGCTCGAACCTCCAACCTTTCGGTTAACAGCCGAACGCGCTATCCGATTGCGCCACGGAGGCAATCGTCCAGCTCTCTCACGACCGTCAGTATATTCCATCAAAGCTATCAGCGCAAAGAAAAAAGAAGCGACACCTCGCCCCCGGGAGGGCTCGAACCTCCAACCTTTCGGTTAACAGCCGAACGCGCTATCCGATTGCGCCACGGAGGCGATCGCCCTGTTCTCTCATGACCGTCAGAACATTCCATCAAAGCTATCAGCGCAAAGAAAAAAGAAGCGAGACAACGCCCCCGGGAGGGCTCGAACCTCCAACCTTTCGGTTAACAGCCGAACGCGCTATCCGATTGCGCCACGGAGGCGAGCGTCCTGCTCTTTCACGACCGTCAGAACATTCCATCAAAGCTATCAGCGCAAAGAAAAAAGAAGCGAGACAACGCCCCCAGGAGGGCTCGAACCTCCAACCTTTCGGTCAACAGCCCAACGCGCTATCCGATATCACCACGGAGGCGATCATCCAGCTCTCTCACGACCGTCAGTATATTCCATCAAAGCTATCAGCGCAAAGAAAAAAGAAGCGAGACAACGCCCCCGGGAGGGCTCGAACCTTTAACCTTTCGGTTAACAGCCGAACGCGCTATCCGATTGCGCCACGGAGGCAATCGTCCTGCTCTCTCACGACCGTCAGAACATTCTATCAAAGCTATCAGCGCAAAGAAAAAAGAAGCGAGACAACGCCCCCGGGAGGGCTCGTACCTGCAACCTTTCGGTTAACATCCGAACGCGCTATCCGATTGCGCTACGGAGGCAATCGTCCAGCTCTTTCACGACCGTCAGAACATTCCATCAAAGCTATCCGCGCAAAGAAAAAAGAAGCGAGACAACGCCCCTGGGAGGACTCGAACCTCCAACCTTTCGGTTAACAGCCGAACGCGCTCTCCGATTGCGCCACGGAGGCGATCGCCCTGTTCTCTCACGACCGTCAGAACATTCCATCAAAGCTATCAGTGCAACAAAAAAAAAGAAGCGAGACAACGCCCCCGGGAGGGCTCGAACCTCCAACCTTTCAGTTAACAGCCGATCGCGTAAGCCAAATGCGCACCGGAGGCAGTTGTGCTGTACTCTCATCACCATCAGAACATTTCTCCAAAGCTATCAGCGCAAAGAAAAAAAGCGACACACCGCCCGCGGGAGGGCTCGAACCTCCAACCTTTCAGTTAACTGCCTAACGTGCTAGCCGATTGCGCAACGGAGGCAATCGTCCTGCTCTTTCACGAGCGTCAGAACATTCCATCAAAGCTATCAGCGCAAAGAAAAAAGAAGCGAGACAACGCCCACGGGAGCGCTCGAACCTCCAACCTTTCGGTTAACAGCTTAACGCGCGAGCCAATTGCGCCACG
The DNA here is from genome assembly GCF_043290135.1 of Rhipicephalus microplus. Taxonomy (NCBI): domain Eukaryota; kingdom Metazoa; phylum Arthropoda; class Arachnida; order Ixodida; family Ixodidae; genus Rhipicephalus; species Rhipicephalus microplus. The sequence goes on from NW_027464618.1 coordinate 2,783,954, forward strand.
GAGGCAATCGTGCTGCTCTCGCACGACCGTCAGAACATTCCATCAAAGCTATCAGCGCAAAGAAAAAAGAAGCGAGACAACGCCCCCGGGAGGGCTAGAACCTCCAACCTTTCGGTTAATAGCCGAATGCGCTATCCGATTGCGCCACGGAGGCAATCGTCCAGCTCTCTCACGACCGTCAGAACATTCCATCAAAGCTATCAGCGCAAAAAAAAGGAAGCGAGACAATGCCCCCGGGAGGGCTCGAACCTCCAACCTTTCGGTTAACAGCCGAACGTGCTAGCCAATTGCGCCACGGAGGCAGTCGTGCTGCTCTCTTACCACCGTCAGAACATTTCTCCAAAGCTGTCAGCGCAAAGAAAAAAAAAGCGACACACCGCCCGTGGGGGGGCTCGAACCTCCAACCTTTCGGTAAACAGCTGAACCCGCTAGCCGATTGCGACACGGAGGCAATCGTGCTGCTCTCTCACCACCGTATGAACATTCCATCAAAGCTATCAGCGTAAAGAAAAAAGAAGCGAGACAACGCCCCCGGGAGGGCTCGAACCTCCAACGTTTCGGTTAACAGCCGAACGCGCTATCCGATTGCGCCACGGAGGCGATCGTCCTGCTCTTTCACGACCGTCAGAACATTCCATCAAAGCTATCAGCGCAAAGAAAAAAGAAGCGAGACAACGCCCCCGGGAGGGCCCGAACCTCCAACCTTTCGGTCAACAGCCCAACGCGCTATCCGATTGCACCACGGAGGCGATCGTCCAGCTCTCTCACGACCGCCAGTATATTCCATCAGAGCTATCAGCGCAAGGAAAAAAGAAGCGAGACAACGCCCCAGAAGGGCTCGAACCTCCAACCTTTCGGTTAACAGCCGAACGCGCTATTCGATTGCGCCACGGGAGCAATCGTCCTGCTCTCTCACGACCGTCAGAACATTCTATCAAAGCTATCAGCGCAAAGAAAACAGAAGCGAGACAACGCCCCCGGGAGGGCTCGTACCTGCAACCTTTCGGTTAACATCCGAACGCGCTATCCGATTGCGCCACGGAGGCAATCGTCCAGCTCTCTCACGACCGTCAGAACATTCCATCAAAGCTATTAGCGCAAAGAAAAAGGAAGCGAGACAACGCCCCCGGGAGGGCTCGAACCTCCAACCTTTCGGTTAACAGCCGAACGCGCTATCCGATTGCGCCACGGAGGCAATCGTCCTGCTCTCTCACGCCCGTAAGAACATTCCATCAAAGCTATCAGCGCAAAGAAAAAAGAAGTGAGACAACGCCCCCGGGAGGGCTCGAACCTCCAACCTTTCGGTTAACAGCCGAACGCGCTATCCGATTGCGCCACAGAGGCAATCGTCCAGCTCTCTCACGACCGTCAGTATATTCCATCAAAGCTATCAGCGCAAAGAAAAAAGAAGCGACACCTCGCCCCCGGGAGGGCTCGAACCTCCAACCTTTCGGTTAACAGCCGAACGCGCTATCCGATTGCGCCACGGAGGCGATCGCCCTGTTCTCTCACGACCGTCAGAACATTCCATCAAAGCTATCAGCGCAAAGAAAAAAGAAGCGAGACAACGCCCCCGGGAGGGCTCGAACCTCCAACCTTTCGGTTAACAGCCGAACGCGCTATCCGATTGCGCCACGGAGGCGAGCGTCCTGCTCTTTCACGACCGTCAGAACATTCCATCAAAGCTATCAGCGCAAAGAAAAAAGAAGCGAGACAACGCCCCCGGGAGGGCTCGAACCTCCAACCTTTCGGTCAACAGCCCAACGCGCTATCCGATATCACCACGGAGGCGATCATCCAGCTCTCTCACGACCGTCAGTATATTCCATCAAAGCTATCAGCGCAAAGAAAAAAGAAGCGAGACAACGCCCCCGGGAGGGCTCGAACCTTTAACCTTTCGGTTAACAGCCGAACGCGCTATCCGATTGCGCCACGGAGGCAATCGTCCTGCTCTCTCACGACCGTCAGAACATTCTATCAAAGCTATCAGCGCAAAGAAAAAAGAAGCGAGACAACGCCCCCGGGAGGGCTCGTACCTGCAACCTTTCGGTTAACATCCGAACGCGCTATCCGATTGCGCTACGGAGGCAATCGTCCAGCTCTTTCACGACCGTCAGAACATTCCATCAAAGCTATCCGCGCAAAGAAAAAAGAAGCGAGACAACGCCCCTGGGAGGACTCGAACCTCCAACCTTTCGGTTAACAGCCGAACGCGCTCTCCGATTGCGCCACGGAGGCGATCGCCCTGTTCTCTCACGACCGTCAGAACATTCCATCAAAGCTATCAGTGCAACAAAAAAAAGAAGCGAGACAACGCCCCCGGGAGGGCTCGAACCTCCAACCTTTCGGTTAACAGCCGAACGCGCTATCCGATTGCGCCACGGAGGCGATCGTCCTGCTCTTTCACGACCGTCAGAACATTCCATCAAAGCTATCAGCGCAAAGAAAAAAGAAGCGAGACAACGCCCCCGGGAGGGCTCGAACCTCCAACCTTTCGATCAACAGCCCAACGCGCTATCCGATTGCACCACGGAGGCGATCGTCCAGCTCTCTCACGCCCGTCAGTATATTCCATCAAAGCTATCAGCGCAAAGAGAAAACAAGCAAGACAACGCCCCCGGGAGGGCTCGTACCTGCAACCTTTCGGTTAACATCCGAACGCGCTATCCGATTGCGCCACGGAGGCAATCGTCCAGCTCTCTCACGACCGTCAGAACATTCCTCCAAAGCTATCAACGCAAAGAAAAGAGACCGCTACAGCGCCCCCGGGAGGGCTCGAACCTCCAACCTTTCGGTTAACAGCCGAACGCGCTAGCCAATTGCGCCACGGAGGCAGTCGTGCTGCTCTCTCACCACCGTCCGAACATTTGTCCAAAGCTGTCAGCACAAAGAAAAAAGTGACACCTCGCCCCCGGGAGGGCTCGAACCTCCAACCTTTCGGTTAACAGCCGAACGCGCCAGCATATTGCGCCACGGAAGCAGTCGTGCTGTTCTCTCACCACCGTCAGAACATTTCTCCAAAGCTGTCAGCGCAAAGAAAAAAAAACGACTCCTCGCCCCCGGGAGGGCTCGAACCTCCAACCTTTCGGTTAACAGCTGAACGCGCTAGCAGATTGCGCCGTAGAGGCAGTCGTTCTGTACTCTCACCACCGTCAGAACATTTCTCCAAAGCTATCAGCGCAAAGAAAAAAGAAGCAAGACAAAGTCTCCTGGAGGGCTCGAACCTTTAACCTTTCGGTCAACAGCCGATCTCGCCAGCCAATTGCGCCACAGAGCCAGTCGTGCTGCACTCTCACCACCGTAACATTCCATCAAAGCTAACAGTGCAAAGGAAAAGGAAGCTAGACAACGCCCCCGCGAGGGCTCGAACCTCCAACCTTTCGGTTAACAGCCGATCGCGCAAGCCGATTGCGCAACGGAGGCAGTCGAGCTGTACTCTCATCACCGTCAGAACATTCCTCCAAAGTTATGAGCGCAAAGAAAAAAAAATTGCGACACACCACCCCCGAAAGGGCTCTAACCTCCAAACTTTCGGTTAAGAGCCGAACTCTTTAGCCGATTGCGCCACGGAGGCAGTCGTGCTGCACTTTCACGACCGTCAGAAAATTCCTCCAAAGGTATCAGTGCAAAGAAAAAAATGCGACACACCGCCCCCGGGAGGGCTCGAACCTCCAACCTATCGGTTAACAGCCGAACGCGCTAGCAAATTGCGCCGTAGAGGCAGTGGTTCTGTACTCTCACCACCGTCAGAACATTCCTCCAAAGCTATCAGCATAAAGAAAAAAAGCAAAGCAACGCCCCCGGGAGGGCTCGAACCTCCAACCTTTCGGTTAACAGCTGAACGCGCTAGCAGATTGCGCCGTAGAGGCAGTCTTCTGTACTCTCACCACCGTCAGAACATTTCTCCAAAGCTATCAGCGCAAAAAAAAAAGAAGCAAGACAACGTCCCCGGGAGGGCTCGAACCTCCAACCTTTCGGTTAACAGCCGAACTCGTTAGCCAATTGCACCGCGGAAGCAGTGGTGCTGTACATCACCAGTGTCAGAACATTCCATCAAAGCTAACAGTGCAAAGAAAAAAGAAGCTAGACAACGCCCCCGGGAGGGCTCGAACCTCCAACATTTCGGTCAAGAGCCGAACTCGTTAGCCAATTGCGCCGCGGAGGCAGTCGTACTGTATTCTCACCACCGTCAGAACATTCCATCAAAGCTATCAGCGCAAAGAAAAAAGAAGCAAGACAACGTCCCCGGGAGGGCTCGAACCTCCAACCTTTCCGTAAACAGCCGAACGCGCTAGCCGATTGCGCCACGGAGGCAATCGTGCTGTTCTCTCACCACCATCAGAAGATTCCATAAGCTATCAGCGCAAAGAAAAAAAAGGAAGACAACGTCCCCGGGAGGGCTCGAACCTCCAACCTTTCGGTAAACAGCCGAACACGCTAGCCGATTGCGCCACGGAGGCAATTGTGCTGCTCTCTAACCACCAACAGAACATTCCATCAAAGCTATCAGCGCAAAAAAAAGCAAGACAACGTCCCCGGGAGGGCTCGAACCTCCAACCTTTCGGTCAACAGCCGATCGCGTAAGCCAAATGCGCAACGGAGGCAGTCGAGCTGTACTCTCATCACCATCAGAACATTTCTCCAAAGCTATCAGTGCAAAGAAAAAAAAGCGACACACCGCCCCCGGGAGGGCTCCAACCTCCAACCTTTGGGTCAACAGCCGATCGCGTAAGCCAAATGCGCAACGGAGGCAGTCGAGCTGTACTCTCATCACCATCAGAACATTTCTCCAAAGCTATCAGCGCAAAGAAAAAAAAAGCGACACACCGCCCTCGGTAGCGCTCGAACCTCCAAACTTTCGGTTAACAGCCGAACGTGCTAGCCAATTGCGCCACGGAGGCAGTCGTGCTGCTCTCTTACCACCGTCAGAACATTTCTCCAAAGCTGTCAGCGCAAAGAAAAAAAAACGACACCTCGCCCCCGGGAGGGCTCGAACCTCCAACCTTTCGGTTAACAGCCCAACGAGCTAGCCGACTGCGCCACGGATGCAATCGTGCGGCGCTCTCACCAAATCAGAACATTTCTCCAAAGCTATCAGCGCAAAGAAAAAAAGCGACACACCACCTCCGGGAGGGCTGGAACCTCCAACCTTTCGGTCAACAGCCGATCGCGTAAGCCAAATGCGCAAGGGAGGCAGTCGAGCTGTAGTCTCATCACCATCAGAACATTTCTCCAAAGCTATCAGCGCAAAGAAAAAAAAAGCGACACACCGCCCTCGGTAGGGCTCGAACCTCCAACCTTTCGGTTAACAGCCGAACTCGCTAGCCGATTGCGCCGCGGAGGCAGTCGTGCTGTATTGTCACCACCGTCAGAACATTCCATCAAAGCTAAGAGTGCAAAGAAAACAGAAGCTAGACAACGCCCCCGGGTGTGTTCGAAGCTCCAAGCTTTCGGTTAACAGCCGATCGCGCAAGCCAATTGCGCCACGGAGGCAGTCGTGCTGCTCTCTCACCACCGTCGGAACATTTCTCCAAAGCTGTCAGCGCAAAGAAGAAAAAGCGAGACCTCGCCCCCGGTAGGGCTCGAACCTCCAACCTTTCGGTTAAGTGCCTAACGCGCTAGCCGATGGCGCCACGGAGGCAATCGTCCTGCTCTTTCACGACCGTCAGAACATTCCATCAAAGCTATCAGCGCAAAGAAAAAAGAAGCGAGACAACGCCCACGGGAGGGCTCGAACCTCCAACCTTTCGGTTAACAGCCTAACGCGCGAGCCAATTGCGCCACGGAGGCAATCGTGCTGCTCTCGCAAGACCATCAGAACATTCCATCAAAGCTATCAGCGCAAAGAAAAAAGAAGCGAGACAACGCCCCCGGGAGGGCTGGAACCTCCAACCTTTAGATAAACAACTGAACGCGCTAGCCGATTCCGCCACGGAGGCAATCATGCTGGTCTCGCACCACCGTCAGAAGATTCCATCGAAGCTATCAGCGCAAAGAAAAAAGAAGTGAGACAATGCCCCCGGGAGGGCTCGAACCTCCAACATTTCGGTTAACAGGCGAACGCGCTAGCCAATTGCGCCATGGAGGCAGTCGTGCTGCTCGCTTACCACCGTCAGAGCATTTCTCCAAAGCTGTCAGCGCAAAGAAAAAAAAGCGACACCTCGCCCCCGGGAGGGCTCGAACCTCCAACCTTTCGGTCAACAGCCGAACGCGCTAGCCAAGTGCGCCACGGAGGCAGTTGCGCTATTCTCTCACCACCGTCAGAACATTTCTCCAAAGCTATCAGCGCAAAGGAAAAAAAGGGACACACCGCCCCCGGGAGGACTCGAACCTTCAACCTTACGGTAAACAGCCGAACGCGGTAGCCGATAGCGCCACGGAGGCACTCGTGCTGCTCTCTCACCATCATCAGAACATTCCATCAAAGCTATCAGTGCAAAGAAAAAAGATGCAACACAACGTCCCCGGGAGGGCTCGAACCTCCAACCTTTCGGTTAACAGCCGAACACGCTAGGGAATTGCGCCGCGGAGGCAGTCGTGCTGCTCTCTCACCACCGTCAGAACATTTCTCCAAAGCTGTCAGCGCAAAGAAAAAAAAGTGACACGCCGCCCAGGGGAGGGCTCGAACCTCCAACCTTTCGGTTAACAGCCCAAGGAGCTAGCCGGATGCGCTACGGAGGTAATCGTGCTGCTCTCTCACCACCAACAGAACATTAAATCAAAGCTATCAGCGCAAAGAATAAAGAAGCAAGACAACGTCCCCGGGAGGGCTCGAACCTCCCACCTTTCGGTAAACAGCCGAACGCGGTAGCCGATTGCGCCACGGAGGCAATTGTGCTGCTCTCTCACCACCATCAGAACATTCCATCAAAGCTATCAGCGCAAAGAAAAAAGAAGCAAGACAACGTCCCCGGGAGGGCTCGAACCTCCAACCTTTCGGTCAAGAGCCGATCGCATAAGCCAAATGCGCAATGGAAGCAGTTGAGCTGTACTCTCATCACCATCAGAACATTTCTCCAAAGCTATCAGCGCAAAGAAAAAAAGCGACACACCGCCCCCGGGAGGGCTCGAACCTCCAACTCTTCGGTAAACAGCCGAACGCGCTAGCCGATTGCGCCACGGAGGCAGTCGAGCTGTACTCTCATCACCATCAGAACATTTCTCCAAAGCTATCAGCGCAAAGAAAAAAAAAGCGACACACCGCCCCCGGGAGGGCCCGAACCTCCAACCTTTCGGTTAACAGCTGAACTCTCTAGCCAATGGCGCCGCGGAGGGAGTCGTACTGTATTCTCACCACCGTCAGAACATTCCATCAAAGCTATCAGCGCAAAGAAAAAAGAAGCAAGACAACGTCCCCGGGAGGGCTCGAACCTCCAACCTTTCCGTAAACAGCCGAACGCGCTAGCCGATTGCGCCACGGAGGCAATCGTGCTGCTCTCTCACCACCATCAGAACATTCAATCAAAGCTATCAGCGCAAAGAAAAAAGAAGCAAGACAACGTCCCCGGGAGGGCTCGAACCTCCAACCTTTCGGTAAACAGCCGAACGCGCTATCCGATTGCGCCACGGAGGCAATTGTGCTGCTCTCTCACCACCAACAGAACATTCCATCAAAGCTATCAACGCAAAAAAAAAGAAGCAAGACAACGTCCCCGGGAGGGCTCGAACCTCCAACCTTTCGGTCAACAGCCGATCGCGTAAGCCAAATGCGCAACGGAGGCAGTCGAGCTGTACTCTCATCAGCAAAAGAACATTTCTCCAAAGCTATCAGTGCAAAGAAAAAAAAGCGACACACCGCCCCCGGGAGGGCTCGAACCTCCAACGTTTCGGTCAACAGCCGATCGCGTAAGCCAAATGCGCAACGGAGGCAGTCGAGCTGTACTCTCATCACCATCAGAACATTTCTCCGAAGCTATCAGCGCAAAGAAAAAAATGCGACACACCGCCACTGGGAGGGCTCGAACCTCCAACCTTTCGGTTAAGAGCCGATCTTGTTAGCCAATTGCGCCGCGGAGGAAGTTGTGCTGCACTTTCACGACCGTCAAAACATTCCTCCAAAGCTATGAGCGCAAAGAAAAAAAGCAAAACAACGCCCCCGGGAGGGCTCGAACCTCCAACCTTTCGGTTAACAGCTGAACGCGCTAGCAGATTGCGCCGTAGAGGCAGTCGTTCTGTACTCTCACCACCGTCAGAACATTTCTCCAAAGCTATCAGCGCAAAGAAAAAAGAAGCAAGACAAAGTCTCCTGGAGGGCTCGAACCTTTAACCTTTCGGTCAACAGCCGATCTCGCCAGCCAATTGCGCCACAGAGCCAGTCGTGCTGCACTCTCACCACCGTAACATTCCATCAAAGCTAACAGTGCAAAGGAAAAGGAAGCTAGACAACGCCCCCGCGAGGGCTCGAACCTCCAACCTTTCGGTTAACAGCCGATCGCGCAAGCCGATTGCGCAACGGAGGCAGTCGAGCTGTACTCTCATCACCGTCAGAACATTCCTCCAAAGTTATGAGCGCAAAGAAAAAAAAATTGCGACACACCACCCCCGAAAGGGCTCTAACCTCCAAACTTTCGGTTAAGAGCCGAACTCTTTAGCCGATTGCGCCACGGAGGCAGTCGTGCTGCACTTTCACGACCGTCAGAAAATTCCTCCAAAGGTATCAGTGCAAAGAAAAAAAACGCGACACACCGCCCCCGGGAGGGCTCGAACCTCCAACCTATCGGTTAACAGCCGAACGCGCTAGCAAATTGCGCCGTAGAGGCAGTGATTCTGTACTCTCACCACCGTCAGAACATTCCTCCAAAGCTATCAGCATAAAGAAAAAAAGCAAAGCAACGCCCCCGGGAGGGCTCGAACCTCCAACCTTTCGGTTAACAGCTGAACGCGCTAGCAGATTGCGCCGTAGAGGCAGTCTTCTGTACTCTCACCACCGTCAGAACATTTCTCCAAAGCTATCAGCGCAAAAAAAAGAAGCAAGACAACGTCCCCGGGAGGGCTCGAACCTCCAACCTTTCGGTTAACAGCCGAACTCGTTAGCCAATTGCACCGCGGAAGCAGTGGTGCTGTACATCACCAGTGTCAGAACATTCCATCAAAGCTAACAGTGCAAAGAAAAAAGAAGCTAGACAACGCCCCCGGGAGGGCTCGAACCTCCAACATTTTGGTCAAGAGCCGAACTCGTTAGCCAATTGCGCCGCGGAGGCAGTCGTACTGTATTCTCACCACCGTCAGAACATTCCATCAAAGCTATCAGCGCAAAGAAAAAAGAAGCAAGACAACGTCCCCGGGAGGGTCGAACCTCCAACCTTTCCGTAAACAGCCGAACGCGCTAGCCGATTGCGCCACGGAGGCAATCGTGCTGTTCTCTCACCACCATCAGAAGATTCCATAAGCTATCAGCGCAAAGAAAAAAAAGGAAGACAACGTCCCCGGGAGGGCTCGAACCTCCAACCTTTCGGTAAACAGCAGAACACGCTAGCCGATTGCGCCACGGAGGCAATTGTGCTGCTCTCTCACCACCAACAGAACATTCCATCAAAGCTATCAGCGCAAAAAAAAAGCAAGACAACGTCCCCGGGAGGGCTCGAACCTCCAACCTTTCGGTCAACAGCCGATCGCGTAAGCCAAATGCGCAATGGAAGCAGTTGAGCTGTACTCTCATCACCATCAGAACATTTCTCCAAAGCTATCAGCGCAAAGAAAAAAAAGCGACACACCGCCCCCGGGAGGGCTCGAACCTCCAACTCTTCGGTAAACAGCCGAACGCGCTAGCCGATTGCGCCACGGAGGCAGTCGAGCTGTACTCTCATCACCATCAGAACATTTCTCCAAAGCTATCAGCGCAAAGAAAAAAAAAGCGACACACCGCCCCCGGGAGGGCCCGAACATCCAACCTTTCGGTTAACAGCTGAACTCTCTAGCCAATGGCGCCGCGGAGGGAGTCGCATGTATTCTCACCACCGTCAGAACATTCCATCAAAGCTATCAGCGCAAAGAAAAAAGAAGCAAGACAACGTCCCCGGGAGGGCTCGAACCTCCAACCTTTCCGTAAACAGCCGAACGCGCTAGCCGATTGCGCCACGGAGGCAATCGTGCTGCTCTCTCACCACCATCAGAACATTCCATCAAAGCTATCAGCGCAAAGAAAAAAGAAGCAAGACAACGTCCCCGGGAGGGCTCGAACCTCCAACCTTTCGGTAAACAGCCGAACGCGCTATCCGATTGCGCCACGGAGGCAATTGTGCTGCTCTCTCACCACCAACAGAACATTCCATCAAAGCTATCAACGCAAAAAAAAGAAACAAGACAACGTCCCCGGGAGGGCTCGAACCTCCAACCTTTCGGTCAACAGCCGATCGCGTAAGCCAAATGCGCAACGGAGGCAGTCGAGCTGTACTCTCATCAGCAAAAGAACATTTCTCCAAAGCTATCAGTGCAAAGAAAAAAAAGCGACACACCGCCCCCGGGAGGGCTCGAACCTCCAACGTTTCGGTCAACAGCCGATCGCGTAAGCCAAATGCGCAACGGAGGCAGTCGAGCTGTACTCTCATCACCATCAGAACATTTCTCCGAAGCTATCAGCGCAAAGAAAAAAATGCGACACACAGCCACTGGGAGGGCTCGAACCTCCAACCTTTCGGTTAAGAGCCGATCTTGTTAGCCAATTGCGCCGCGGAGGAAGTTGTGCTGCACTTTCACGACCGTCAAAACATTCCTCCAAAGCTATGAGCGCAAAGAAAAAAAGCAAAACAACGCCCCCGGGAGGGCTCGAACCTCCAACCTTTCGGTTAACAGCTGAACGCGCTAGCAGATTGCGCCGTAGAGGCAGTCGTTCTGTACTCTCACCACCGTCAGAACATTTCTCCAAAGCTATCAGCGCAAAGAAAAAAGAAGCAAGACAAAGTCTCCTGGAGGGCTCGAACCTTTAACCTTTCGGTCAACAGCCGATCTCGCCAGCCAATTGCGCCACAGAGCCAGTCGTGCTGCACTCTCACCACCGTAACATTCCATCAAAGCTAACAGTGCAAAGGAAAAGGAAGCTAGACAACGCCCCCGCGAGGGCTCGAACCTCCAACCTTTCGGTTAACAGCCGATCGCGCAAGCCGATTGCGCAACGGAGGCAGTCGAGCTGTACTCTCATCACCGTCAGAACATTCCTCCAAAGTTATGAGCGCAAAGAAAAAAAAATTGCGACACACCACCCCCGAAAGGGCTCTAACCTCCAAACTTTCGGTTAAGAGCCGAACTCTTTAGCCGATTGCGCCACGGAGGCAGTCGTGCTGCACTTTCACGACCGTCAGAAAATTCCTCCAAAGGTATCAGTGCAAAGAAAAAAATGCGACACACCGCCCCCGGGAGGGCTCGAACCTCCAACCTATCGGTTAACAGCCGAACGCGCTAGCAAATTGCGCCGTAGAGGCAGTGGTTCTGTACTCTCACCACCGTCAGAACATTCCTCCAAAGGTATCAGCATAAAGAAAAAAAGCAAAGCAACGCCCCCGGGAGGGCTCGAACCTCCAACCTTTCGGTTAACAGCTGAACGCGCTAGCAGATTGCGCCGTAGAGGCAGTCTTCTGTACTCTCACCACCGTCAGAACATTTCTCCAAAGCTATCAGCGCAAAAAAAAAAGAAGCAAGACAACGTCCCCGGGAGGGCTCGAACCTCCAACCTTTCGGTTAACAGCCGAACTCGTTAGCCAATTGCACCGCGGAAGCAGTGGTGCTGTACATCACCAGTGTCAGAACATTCCATCAAAGCTAACAGTGCAAAGAAAAAAGAAGCTAGACAACGCCCCCGGGAGGGCTCGAACCTCCAACATTTCGGTCAAGAGCCGAACTCGTTAGCCAATTGCGCCGCGGAGGCAGTCGTACTGTATTCTCACCACCGTCAGAACATTCCATCAAAGCTATCAGCGCAAAGAAAAAAGAAGCAAGACAACGTCCCCGGGAGGGCTCGAACCTCCAACCTTTCCGTAAACAGCCGAACGCGCTAGCCGATTGCGCCACGGAGGCAATCGTGCTGTTCTCTCACCACCATCAGAAGATTCCATAAGCTATCAGCGCAAAGAAAAAAAAGGAAGACAACGTCCCCGGGAGGGCTCGAACCTCCAACCTTTCGGTAAACAGCCGAACACGCTAGCCGATTGCGCCACGGAGGCATTTGTGCTGCTCTCTCACCACCAACAGAACATTCCATCAAAGCTATCAGCGCAAAAAAAAGCAAGACAACGTCCCCGGGAGGGCTCGAACCTCCAACCTTTCGGTCAACAGCCGATCGCGTAAGCCAAATGCGCAACGGAGGCAGTCGAGCTGTACTCTCATCACCATCAGAACATTTCTCCAAAGCTATCAGTGCAAAGAAAAAAAAGCGACACACCGCCCCCGGGAGGGCTCCAACCTCCAACCTTTGGGTCAACAGCCGATCGCGTAAGCCAAATGCGCAACGGAGGCAGTCGAGCTGTACTCTCATCACCATCAGAACATTTCTCCAAAGCTATCAGCGCAAAGAAAAAAAAGCGACACACCGCCCTCGGTAGGGCTCGAACCTCCAAACTTTCGGTTAACAGCCGAACGTGCTAGCCAATTGCGCCACGGAGGCAGTCGTGCTGCTCTCTTACCACCGTCAGAACATTTCTCCAAAGCTGTCAGCGCAAAGAAAAAAAAACGACACCTCGCCCCCGGGAGGGCTCGAACCTCCAACCTTTCGGTTAACAGCCCAACGAGCTAGCCGACTGCGCCACGGATGCAATCGTGCGGCGCTCTCACCAAATCAGAACATTTCTCCAAAGCTATCAGCGCAAAGAAAAAAAGCGACACACCACCTCCGGGAGGGCTGGAACCTCCAACCTTTCGGTCAACAGCCGATCGCGTAAGCCAAATGCGCAAGGGAGGCAGTCGAGCTGTAGTCTCATCACCATCAGAACATTTCTCCAAAGCTATCAGCGCAAAGAAAAAAAAAAGCGACACACCGCCCTCGGTAGGGCTCGAACCTCCAACCTTTCGGTTAACAGCCGAACTCGCTAGCCGATTGCGCCGCGGAGGCAGTCGTGCTGTATTCTCACCACCGTCAGAACATTCCATCAAAGCTAAGAGTGCAAAGAAAACAGAAGCTAGACAACGCCCCCGGGTGTGTTCGAAGCTCCAAGCTTTCGGTTAACAGCCGATCGCGCAAGCCAATTGCGCAACGGAGGCAGTAGAGCTGTACTCTCATCACCGTCAGAACATTCCTTCAAAGCTATCAGCGCAAAGAAATAAAAGCGACACACTGTCCATGGGGGGGGGGGAGGGGCTCGAACCTCAAACCTTTCGATTAACAGCCGAACGCGCAAGCTAATTGCGCCACGGAGGCAGTCGTGCTGCTCTCTCACCGCCGTCAGAACTTTTTTCAATGCTATCAGCGCAAAGAAAAAAATAGCGACACACCGCCACCGGGAGTGCTCTAACCTCAAACCTTTCGGTTGACAGCCGAATGCGCTAGCCGATTGCGCCACGGAGGCAATCATGCTGCTCTCTCACCACCATCAGGACATTACAACAAAGCTATAAGCGCAAAGAAAAAAAAAGCAAGACAACGTCCACGGGAGGGCTCGAACCTCCAACCTTTCTGTTAACAGCCGATCGCGTAAGCCAAATGCGCAACGGAGGCAGTCGAGCTGTACTCTCATCAGCAAAAGAACATTTCTCCAAAGCTATCAGTGCAAAGAAAAAAAAGCGACACACCGCCCCCGGGAGGGCTCGAACCTCCAACGTTTCGGTCAACAGCCGATCGCGTAAGCCAAATGCGCAACGGAGGCAGTCGAGCTGTACTCTCATCACCATCAGAACATTTCTCCGAAGCTATCAGCGCAAAGAAAAAAATGCGACACACCGCCACTGGGAGGGCTCGAACCTCCAACCTTTCGGTTAAGAGCCGATCTTGTTAGCCAATTGCGCCGCGGAGGAAGTTGTGCTGCACTTTCACGACCGTCAAAACATTCCTCCAAAGCTATGAGCGCAAAGAAAAAAAGCAAAACAACGCCCCCGGGAGGGCTCGAACCTCCAACCTTTCGGTTAACAGCTGAACGCGCTAGCAGATTGCGCCGTAGAGGCAGTCGTTCTGTACTCTCACCACCGTCAGAACATTTCTCCAAAGCTATCAGCGCAAAGAAAAAAGAAGCAAGACAAAGTCTCCTGGAGGGCTCGAACCTTTAACCTTTCGGTCAACAGCCGATCTTGCCAGCCAATTGCGCCACAGAGCCAGTCGTGCTGCACTCTCACCACCGTAACATTCCATCAAAGCTAACAGTGCAAAGGAAAAGGAAGCTAGACAACGCCCCCGCGAGGGCTCGAACCTCCAACCTTTCGGTTAACAGCCGATCGCGCAAGCCGATTGCGCAACGGAGGCAGTCGAGCTGTACTCTCATCACCGTCAGAACATTCCTCCAAAGTTATGAGCGCAAAGAAAAAAAAATTGCGACACACCACCCCCGAAAGGGTTCTAACCTCCAAACTTTCGGTTAAGAGCCGAACTCTTTAGCCGATTGCGCCACGGAGGCAGTCGTGCTGCACTTTCACGACCGTCAGAAAATTCCTCCAAAGGTATCAGTGCAAAGAAAAAAATGCGACACACCGCCCCCGGGAGGGCTCGAACCTCCAACCTATCGGTTAACAGCCGAACGCGCTAGCAAATTGCGCCGTAGAGGCAGTGGTTCTGTACTCTCACCACCGTCAGAACATTCCTCCAAAGCTATCAGCATAAAGAAAAAAAGCAAAGCAACGCCCCCGGGAGGGCTCGAACCTCCAACCTTTCGGTTAACAGCTGACCGCGCTAGCAGATTGCGCCGTAGAGGCAGTCTTCTGTACTCTCACCACCGTCAGAACATTTCTCCAAAGCTATCAGCGCAAAAAAAAGAAGCAAGACAACGTCCCCGGGAGGGCTCGAACCTCCAACCTTTCGGTTAACAGCCGAACTCGTTAGCCAATTGCACCGCGGAAGCAGTGGTGCTGTACATCACCAGTGTCAGAACATTCCATCAAAGCTAACAGTGCAAAGAAAAAAGAAGCTAGACAACGCCCCCGGGAGGGCTCGAACCTCCAACATTTCGGTCAAGAGCCGAACTCGTTAGCCAATTGCGCCGCGGAGGCAGTCGTACTGTATTCTCACCACCGTCAGAACATTCCATCAAAGCTATCAGCGCAAAGAAAAAAGAAGCAAGACAACGTCCCCGGGAGGGCTCGAACCTCCAACCTTTCCGTAAACAGCCGAACGCGCTAGCCGATTGCGCCACGGAGGCAATCGTGCTGTTCTCTCACCACCATCAGAAGATTCCATAAGCTATCAGCGCAAAGAAAAAAAAGGAAGACAACGTCCCCGGGAGGGCTCGAACCTCCAACCTTTCGGTAAACAGCCGAACACGCTAGCCGATTGCGCCACGGAGGCAATTGTGCTGCTCTCTCACCACCAACAGAACATTCCATCAAAGCTATCAGCGCAAAAAAAGCAAGACAACGTCCCCGGGAGGGCTCGAACCTCCAACCTTTCGGTACACAGCCGATCGCGTAAGCCAAATGCGCAACGGAGGCAGTCGAGCTGTACTCTCATCACCATCAGAACATTTCTCCAAAGCTATCAGCGCAAAGAAAAAAAAAGCGACACACCGCCCTCGGTAGGGCTCGAACCTCCAAACTTTCGGTTAACAGCCGAACGTGCTAGCCAATTGCGCCACGGAGGCAGTCGTGCTGCTCTCTTACCACCGTCAGAACATTTCTCCAAAGCTGTCAGCGCAAAGAAAAAAAAACGACACCTCGCCCCCGGGAGGGCTCGAACCTCCAACCTTTCGGTTAACAGCCCAACGAGCTAGCCGACTGCGCCACGGATGCAATCGTGCGGCGCTCTCACCAAATCAGAACATTTCTCCAAAGCTATCAGCGCAAAGAAAAAAAGCGACACACCACCTCCGGGAGGGCTGGAACCTCCAACCTTTCGGTAAACAGCTGAACGCGCTAGCCGATTCCGCCACGGAGGCAATCGTGCTGCTCTCGCACCACCGTCAGAACATTCCATCAAAGCTATACGCGCAAAGAAAAAAGATGCGAGACAATGCCCCCGGGAGGGCTCGAACCTCCAACGTTCCAGTTAACAGGCGAACGCGCTAGCCAATTGCGCCATGAAGGCAGTCGTGCTGCTCGCTCACCACCGTCAGAGCATTTCTCCAAAGCTATCAGCGCAAAGAAAAAAAAAGCGACACCTCGCCCCCGGGAGGTCTCGAACCTCCAACCTTTCGGTAAACAGCCGAACGCGCAAGCCGATTGCGCCCCGGAGGCAATTGTGCTGCTCTCTCACCACCATCAGAACATTCCATCAAAGCTATCAGCGCAAAGAAAAAAGAAGCAAGACAACGTCCTCGGGAGGGCTCGAACCTCCAACCTTTCGGTCAACAGCCGATCGCGTAAGCCAATTGCGCCACGGAGGCAGTCGTGCTGCTCTCTCACCACCGTCGGAACATATCTCCAAAGCTGTCAGCGCAAAGAAGAAAAAGCGACACCTCGCCCCCGGTAGGGCTCGAACCTCCAACCTTTCGGTTAAGTGCCTAACGCGCTAGCCGATGGCGCCACGGAGGCAATCGTCCTGCTCTTTCACGACCGTCAGAACATTCCATCAAAGCTATCAGCGCAAAGAAAAAAGAAGCGAGACAACGCCCCCGGGAGGGCTGGAACCTCCAACCTTTCGGTAAACAACTGAACGCGCTAGCCGATTCCGCCACGGAGGCAATCATGCTGGTCTCGCACCACCGTCAGAAGATTCCATCGAAGCTATCAGCGCAAAGAAAAAAGAAGCGAGACAATGCCCCCGGGAGGGCTCGAACCTCCAACGTTTCGGTTAACAGGCGAACGCGCTAGCCAATTGCGCCATGGAGGCAGTCGTGCTGCTCGCTTACCACCGTCAGAGCATTTCTCCAAAGCTGTCAGCGCAAAGAAAAAAAAGCGACACCTCGCCCCCGGGAGGGCTCGAACCTCCAACCTTTCGGTCAACAGCCAAACGCGCTAGCCAAGTGCGCCACGGAGGCAGTTGCGCTATTCTCTCACCACCGTCAGAACATTTCTCCAAAGCTATCAGCGCAAAGGAAAAAAAGGGACACAACGCCCCCGGGAGGACTCGAACCTCCAACCTTACGGTAAACAGCCGAACGCGGTAGCTGATAGCGCCACGGAGGCAATCGTGCTGCTCTCTCACCACCATCAGAACATTCCATCAAAGCTATCAGTGCAAAGAAAAAAGATGCAACACAACGTCCCCGGGAGGGCTCGAACCTCCAACCTTTCGGTTAACAGCCAAACACGCTAGGGAATTGCGCCGCGGAGGCAGTCGTGCTGCTGTCTCACCACCGTCAGAACATTTCTCCAAAGCTGTCAGCGCAAAGAAAAAAAAGTGACACGCCGCCCCCGGGAGGGCTCGAACCTCCAACCTTTCGGTTAACAGCCCAAGGAGCTAGCCGGATGCGCTACGGAGGTAATCGTGCTGCTCTCTCACCACCAACAGAACATTAAATCAAAGCTATCAGCGCAAAGAATAAAGAAGCAAGACAACGTCCCCGGGAGGGCTCGAACCTCCCACCTTTCGGTAAACAGCCGAACGCGCTAGCCGATTGCGCCACGGAGGCAATTGGGCTGCTCTCTCACCACCATAAGAACATTCCATCAAAGCTATCAGCGCAAAGAAAAAAGAAGCAAGACAATGTCCCCGGGAGGGCTCGAACCTCCAACCTTTCGGTCAAGAGCCGATCGCGTAAGCCAAATGCGCAATGGAAGCAGTTGAGCTGTACTCTCATCACCATCAGAACATTTCTCCAAAGCTATCAGCGCAAAGAAAAAAAAGCGACACACCGCCCCCGGGAGGGCTCGAACCTCCAACTTTTCGGTAAACAGCCGAACGCGCTAGCCGATTGCGCCACGGAGCCAGTCGAGCTGTACTCTCATCACCATCAGAACATTTCTCCAAAGCTATCAGCGCAAAGAAAAAAAAAGCGACACACCGCCCCCGGGAGGGCCCGAACCTCCAACCTTTCGGTTAACAGCTGAACTCTCTAGCCAATTGCGCCGCGGAGGCAGTCGTACTGTATTCTCACCACCGTCAGAACATTCCATCAAAGCTATCAGCGCAAAGAAAAAAGAAGCAAGACAACGTCCCCGGGAGGGCTCGAACCTCCAACCTTTCCGTAAACAGCCGAACGCGCTAGCCGATTGCGCCACGGAGGCAATCGTGCTGCTCTCTCACCACCATCAGAACATTCCATCAAAGCTATCAGCGCAAAGAAAAAAGAAGCAAGACAACGTCCCCGGGAGGGCTCGAACCTCCAACCTTTCGGTAAACAGCCGAACACGCTATCCGATTGCGCCACGGAGGCAATTGTGCTGCTCTCTCACCACCAACAGAACATTCCATCAAAGCTATCAGCGCAAAAAAAAGAAGCAAGACAACGTCCCCGGGAGGGCTCCAACCTCCAACCTTTCGGTCAACAGCCGATCGCGTAAGCCAAATGCGCAACGGAGGCAGTCGAGCTGTACTCTCATCAGCAAAAGAACATTTCTCCAAAGCTATCAGTGCAAAGAAAAAAAAGCGACACACCACCCCCGGGAGGGCTCGAACCTCCAACGTTTCGGTCAACAGCCGATCGCGTAAGCCAAATGCGCAACGGAGGCAGTCGAGCTGTACTATCATCACCATCAGAACATTTCTCCGAAGCTATCAGCGCAAAGAAAAAAATGCGACACACCGCCACTGGGAGGGCTCGAACCTCCAACCTTTCGGTTAAGAGCCGATCTTGTTAGCCGATTGCGCCGCGGAGGAAGTTGTGCTGCACTTTCACGACCGTCAAAACATTCCTCCAAAGCTATGAGCGCAAAGAAAAAAAGCAAAACAACGCCCCCGGGAGGGCTCGAACCTCCAACCTTTCGGTTAACAGCCGAACGCGCTAGCAGATTGCGCCGTAGAGGCAGTCGTTCTGTACTCCCACCACCGTCAGAACATTTCTCCAAAGCTATCAGCGCAAAGAAAAAAGAAGCAAGACAACGTCTCCTGGAGGGCTCGAACCTTTAAACTTTCGGTCAACAGCCGATCCCGCCAGCCAATTGCGCCACAGAGCCAGTCGTGCTGCACTCTCACCACCGTAACATTCCATCAAAGCTAACAGTGCAAAGGAAAAGGAAGCTAGACAACGCCCCCGCGAGGGCTCGAACCTCCAACCTTTTGGTCAACAGCCGATCGCGTAAGCCAAATGCGCAACGGAGGCAGTTGAGCTGTACTCTCATCACCATAAGAACATTTCTCCAAAGCTATCAGTGCAAAGAAAAAAAAGCGACACACCGCCCCCGGGAGGACTCGAACCTCCAAACTTTCGGTCAACAGCCGATCGCGTAAGCCAAATGCGCAAGGGAGGCAGTCGAGCTGTAGTCTCATCACCATCAGAACATTTCTTCAAAGCTATCAGCGCAAAGAAAAAAAAGCGACACACCGCCCTCGGTAGGGCTCGAACCTCCAACCTTTCGGTTAACAGCCGAACTCGCTAGCCGATTGCGCCGCGGAGGCAGTCGTGCTGTATTCTCACCACCGTCAGAACATTCCATCAAAGCTAAGAGTGCAAAGAAAACAGAAGCTAGACAACGCCCCCGGGTGTGTTCGAAGCTCCAAGCTTTCGGTTAACAGCCGATCGCGCAAGCCAATTGCGCAACGGAGGCAGTAGAGCTGTACTCTCATCACCGTCAGAACATTCCTTCAAAGCTATCAGCGCAAAGAAATAAAAGCGACACACCGTCCATGGGGGGGGGGAGGGGCTCGAACCTCAAACCTTTCGGTTAACAGCCGAACGCGCTAGCAGAAATCGCCGTAAAGGCAGTCGTGCTGCACTCTCACCACCGTCAGAACATTCCTCCAAAGCTATCAGCGCAAAGAAAAAAATAGCGACACACCGCCACCGGGAGGGCTCTAACCTCCAACCTTTCGGTTGACAGCCGAATGCGCTAGCCGATTGCGCTACGGAGGCAATCATGCTGCTCTCTCACCACCATCAGAACATTCCATCAAAGCTATAAGCGCAGAGAAAAAAGAAGCTAGACAACGTCCCCGGGAGGGCTCGAACCTCCAAACTTTTGGTTAACAGCCGATCGCGCAAGCCGATTGCGAAACGGAGGCAGTCGTGCTGTACTCTCATCGCCGTCAGAACATTCCTCCAAAGCTATCAGCGCAAAGAAACAAATGCGACACACTGCCCCCTGGAGGGCACAATCCTCCAACCTTTCGCTTAAGAGCCGAACTCGTTAGCCGATTGCGCCACGGAGGCAGTCGTGCTGCACTCTCACGACCGTCAGAACATTCCTCCGAAGCTATCAGCGCAAAGAAAAAAATGCGACACACCGCCACTGGGAGGGCTCGAACCTCCAACCTTTCGGTTAAGAGCCGATCTTGTTAGCCGATTGCGCTGCGGAGGAAGTTGTGCTGCACTTTCACGACCGTCAAAACATTCCTCCAAAGCTATGAGCGCAAAGAAAAAAAGCAAAACAATGCCCCCGGGAGGGCACGAACCTCCAACATTTCGGTTAACAGCCGAACTCGTTAGCCGATTGCGCGGCGGAGGCAGTCGTGCTGTACTTTCACCAGCGTCAGAACATTCCTTCAAAGCTAACAGTGCAAAGAAAAAAGAAGCTAGACAACGCCCCCGGGAGGGAACGAACCTCCAACATTTCGGTTAACAGCCGAACTCGTTAGCCGATTGCGCCGCGGAGTCAGTCGTGCTGTACTCTCACCAGCGTCAGAACATTCCATCACAGCTACCAGTGCAAAGAAAAAAGAAGCTAGACAACGCCCCCGGGAGGGCTCGAACCTCCAACCTTTCGGTTAACAGCCGAATTCGTTAGCCAATTAAGCCGTGGAGGCAGTCGTTCTGTACTCTCACCACAGTCAGAACATTTCTCCAAAGCTATCAGCGCAAAGAAAAAAGAAGCTAGACAATGCCCCCGGGAGCGCTCGAACCTCCAACATACGGTCAAGAGCCGAACTCGTTAGCCAATTGCGCTGCGGAGGCAGTCGTGCTGTACTCTCACCAGCGTCAGAACATTCCATCAAAGCTAACAGTGCAAAGGAAAAAGAAGCTAGACAACGCCCCCGCGAGGGCTCGAACCTACAACCTTTCGGTTAACAGCCGATCGCGCAAGCCGATTGCGCAACGGAGGCAGTCGAGCTGTAGTCTAATCACCGTCAGAACATTCCTCCAAAGTTATGAGCGCAAAGAAAAAAAATTGCGACACACCACCCCCGAAAGGACTCTAACCTCCAACCTTTCGGTTAAGAGCCGAACTCTTTAGCCGATCGCGCCACGGAGGCAGTCGTGCTGCACTCTCACCACCGTCAGAACATTCAATCAATGCTATAAGCGCAAAGAAAAAAGAAGCGCGACAACGCCCCCGGGAGGGATCGAACCTACAACCTTTCGGTTAACAGCCGAACGCGCTAGATAATTGCGCCACGGAGGCAATCGTTCTCTCACCACCATCAGAAGATTCCATCAAAGCTATCAGTGCAAAGAAAAAAAAGCGACACACCGCCCCCGGGAGGACTCGAACCTCCAACCTTTCGGTCAACAGCCGAACTCGCTAGCCGATTCGCCGCAGAGGCAGTCGTGGTTCGCTTTCACGACCGTCAAAACATTCCTCCAAAGGTATGAGCGCAAAGAAAAAAAGCAAGACAACGCCTCCGGGAGGGCTCGAACCTCCAACCTTTCGGTTAACAGCCGAACGCGCTAGCAGATTGCGCCGTAGAGGCAGTCGTTCTGTACTCTCACCACCGTCAGAACATTTCTCCAAAGCTATCAGCGCAAAGAAAAAAGAAGCAAGACAACGTCCCCTGGAGGGCTCGAACCTCCAACCTTTCGGTCAACAGCCGATCTCACCAGCCAATTGCGCCACAGAGCCAGTCGTGCTGTACTCTCACCACCGTAACATTCCATCAAAGCTAACAGTGCAAAAGAAAAAGAAGCTAGACAACGCCCCCGCGAGGGCTCGAACCTCCAACCTTTCGGTTAACAGCCGATCGCGCAAGCCGATTGCGCAACGGAGGCAGTCGAGCTGTACTCTCATCAGCGTCAGAACATTCCTCCAAAGCTATCAGCGCAAAGAAAAAAAAGCGACAAACCGCCCCCGGGAGGGCTCGAACCTCCAACCTTTCGGTAAACAGTCGAACGCGCTAGCCGATTGCACCACGGAGGCAATCGTGCTGCACTCTCACCACCGTCAGAACATTCCATCAATGCTATAAGCGCAAAGAAAAAAGAAGCGCGACAACGCCCCCGGGAGGGATCGAACCTACAACCTTTCGGTTAACAGCCGAACGCGCTAGCTAATTGCGCCACGGAGGCAGTCGTGCTGCTCTCTCACCGCCGTCAGAACTTTTTTCAATGCTATCAGGACAAAGAAAAAATAGCGACACACCGCCACCGGGAGGGCTCTAACCTCCAACCTTTCGGTTGACAGCCGAATGCGCTAGCCGATTGCGCCACGGAGGCAATCATGGTGCTCTCTCACCACCATCAGGACATTCCATCAAAGCTATAAGCGCAGAGAAAAAAGAAGCTAGACAACGTCCCCGGGAGGGCTCGAACCTCCAAACTTTTGGTTAACAGCCGATCGCGCAAGCCGATTGCGAAACGGAGGCAGTCATGCTGTACTCTCATCGCCGTCAGAACATTCCTCCAAAGCTATAAGCGCAAAGAAAAAAGAAGCGCGACAACGCCCCCGGGAAGGCTCGAACCTCCAACCTTTCGGTTAACAGCCGAACGCGCTAGCTAATTGCGCCACGGAGGCAGTCGTGCTGCTCTCTCACCGCCGTCAGAACCTTTTTCAATGCTATCAGCGCAAAGAAAAAAATAGCGACACACCGCCACCGGGAGGGCTCTAACCTTCAACCTTTCGGTTGACAGCCGAATGCGCTAGCCGATTGCGCTACGGAGGCAATCATGCTTCTCTCTCACCACCATCAGAACATTCCATCAAAGCTATAAGCGCAGAGAAAAAAGAAGCTAGACAACGTCCCCGGGAGGGCTCGAACCTCCAAACTTTTGGTTAACAGCCGATCGCGCAAGCCGATTGCGAAACGGAGGCAGTCATGCTGTACTCTCATCGCCGTCAGAACATTCCTCCAAAGCTATAAGCGCAAAGAAAAAAGAAGCGCGACAACGTCCCCGGGAGGGCTCGAACTTCCAAACTTTTGGTTAACAGCCGATCGCGCAAGCCGATTGCGAAACGGAGGCAGTAGTGCTGTACTTTCATCGCCGTCAGAACATTCCTCCAAAGCTATCAGCGCAAAGAAACAAATGCGACACACCGCCCCCTGGAGGGCACAAACCTCCAACCTTTCGCTTAAGAGCCGAACTCGTTAGCCGATTGCGCCACGGAGGCAGTCGTGCTGCACTCTCACGACCTTCAGAACATTCCTCCGAAGCTATCAGCGCAAAGAAAAAAATGCGACACACCGCCCCCGGGAGGGCTCGAACCTCCAACCTATCGGTTAACAGCCGAACGCGCTAGGAGATTGCGCCGTAGAGGCAGTGGTTCTGTGCTATCACCACCGTCAGAACATTCCTCCAAAGCTATCAGCGCAAAGAAAAAAGAAGCAAGACAACGTCCCCGGGAGGGCTCGAACCTCCAACCTTTCGGTTAACAGCCGAACTCGTTAGCCAATTGCACCGCGGAGGCAGTCGTGCTGTACTCTCACCAGTGTCTGAACATTCCATCAAAGCTAACAGTGCAAAGAAAAAAGAAGCTAGACAACGCCCGCGGGAGGGCTCGAACCTCCAACATTTCGGTCAAGAGCTGAACTCGTTAGCCAATTGCGCCGCGGAGGCAATCATGCTGCTCTCTGACCACCATCAGAACATTCCATCAAAGCTATAAGCGCAGAGAAAAAAGAAGCTAGACAACGTCCCCGGGAGGGCTCGAACCTCCAAACTTTTGGTTAACAGCCGATCGCGCAAGCCGATTGCGAAACGGAGGCAGTCGTGCTGTACTCTCATCACCGTCAGAACATTCCTCCAAAGCTATCAGCGCAAAGAAACAAATGCGACACACCGCCCCCTGGAGGGCACAAACCTCCAACCTTTCGCTTAAAAGCCGAACTCGTTAGCCGATTGCGCCACGGAGGCAGTCGTGCTGCACTCTCACGACCGTCAGAACATTCCTCCGAAGCTATCAGCGCAAAGAAAAAAATGCGACACACCGCCCCCGGGAGGGCTCGAACCTCCAACCTTTCGGTTAACAGCTGAACGCGCTAGCAGATTGCGCCGTAGAGGCAGTCTTCTGTACTCTCACCACCGTCAGAACATTTCTCCAAAGCTATCAGCGCAAAGAAAAAAGAAGCAAGACAACGTCCCCGGGAGGGCTCGAACCTTCAACCTTTCGGTTAACAGCCGAACTCGTTAGCCAATTGCACCGCAGAGGCAGTCGTGCTGTACTCTCACCAGTGTCAGAACATTCCATCAAAGCTAACAGTGCAAAGAAAAAAGAAGCTTGACAACGCCCCCGGGAGGGCTCGAACCTCCAACATTTCGGTCAAGAGCCGAACTCGTTAGCCAATTGCGCCGCGGAGGCAGTCGTACTGTATTCTCACCACCGTCAGAACATTCCATCAAAGCTATCAGCGCAAAGAAAAAAGAAGCAAGACAACGTGTCCGGGAGGGCTCGAACCTCCAACCTTTCCGTAAACAGCCGAACGCGCTAGCCGATTGCGCCACGGAGGCAATCGTGCTGTTCTCTCACCACCAACAGAACATTCCATCAAAGCTATCAGCGCAAAAAAAAGAAGCAAGACAACGACCCCGGGAGGGCTCGAACCTCAGACCTTTTGGTCAACAGCCGATCGCGTAAGCCAAATGCGCAACGGAGGCAGTTGAGCTGTACTCTCATCACCATAAGAACATTTCTCCAAAGCTATCAGTGCAAAGAAAAAAAAGCGACACACCGCCCCTGGGAGGACTCGAACCTCCAAACTTTCGGTCAACAGCCGATCGCGTAAGCCAAATGCGCAAGGGAAGCAGTCGAGCTGTAGTCTCATCACCATCAGAACATTTCTCCAAAGCTTTCAGCGCAAAGAAAAAAAAAGCGACACACCGCCCTCGGTAGGGCTCGAACCTCCAACCTTTCGGTTAACAGCCGAACTCGCTAGCCGATTGCGCCGCGGAGGCAGTCGTGCTGTATTCTCACCACCGTCAGAACATTCCATCAAAGCTAAGAGTGCAAAGAAAACAGAAGCTAGACAACGCCCCCGGGTGTGTTCGAAGCTCCAAGCTTTCGGTTAACAGCCGATCGCGCAAGCCAATTGCGCAACGGAGGCAGTAGAGCTGTACTCTCATCACCGTCAGAACATTCCTTCAAAGCTATCAGTGCAAAGAAATAAAAGCGACACACCGTCCATGGGGGGGGGAGGGGCTCGAACCTCAAACCTTTCGGTTAACAGCCGAACGCGCTAGCAGAAATCGCCGTAAAGGCAGTCGTGCTGCACTCTCACCACCGTCAGAACATTCCTCCAAAGCTATCAGCGCAAAGAAAAAAATAGCGACACACCGCCACCGGGAGGGCTCTAACCTCCAACCTTTCGGTTGACAGCCGAATGCGCTAGCCGATTGCGCTACGGAGGCAATCATGCTGCTCTCTCACCACCATCAGAACATTCCATCAAAGCTATAAGCGCAGAGAAAAAAGAAGCTAGACAACGTCCCCGGGAGGGCTCGAACCTCCAAAATTTTGGTTAACAGCCGATCGCGCAAGCCGATTGCGAAACGGAGGCAGTCGTGCTGTACTCTCATCGCCGTCAGAACATTCCTCCAAAGCTATCAGCGCAAAGAAACAAATGCGACACACTGCCCCCTGGAGGGCACAATCCTCCAACCTTTCGCTTAAGAGCCGAACTCGTTAGCCGATTGCGCCACGGAGGCAGTCGTGCTGCACTCTCACGACCGTCAGAACATTCCTCCGAAGCTATCAGCGCAAAGAAAAAAATGCGACACACCGCCACTGGGAGGGCTCGAACCTCCAACCTTTCGGTTAAGAGCCGATCTTGTTAGCCGATTGCGCCGCGGAGGAAGTTGTGCTGCACTTTCACGACCGTCAAAACATTCCTCCAAAGCTATGAGCGCAAAGAAAAAAAGCAAAACAATGCCCCCGGGAGGGCTCGAACCTCCAACCTTTCGGTCAACAGCCGATCTCGCCAGCCAATTGCGCCACAGAGCCAGTCGTGCTGTACTCTCACCAGTGTCAGAACATTCCATCAAAGCTAACAATGCAAAGAAAAAAGAAGCTAGACAACGCCTCGGGAGGGCTCGAACCTCCAACATTTCGGTCAAGAGCCGAACTCGTTAGCCAATTGCGCCGCGGAGGCAGTCGTACTGTACTCTCACCACTGTCAGAACATTCCATCAAAGCTATAAGCGCAAAGAAAAAAGAAGCGCGACAACGCCCCCGGGAGGGCTCGAACCTCAAACATTTCGGTTAACAGCCGAACGCGCAAGCTAATTGCGCCACGGAGGCAGTCGTGCTGCTCTCTCACCGCCGTCAGAACTTTTTTCAATGCTATCAGCGCAAAGAAAAAAATAGCGACACACCGCCACCGGGAGTGCTCTAACCTCAAACCTTTCGGTTGACAGCCGAATGCGCTAGCCGATTGCGCCACGGAGGCAATCATGCTGCTCTCTAACCACCATCAGGACATTACATCAAAGCTATAAGCGCAAAGAAAAAAAAAGCAAGACAACGTCCACGGGAGGGCTCGAACCTCCAACCTTTCTGTTAACAGCCGATCGCGTAAGCCAAATGCGCAACGGAGGCAGTCGAGCTGTACTTTCATCACCATCACAACATTTCTCAAAAGCTATCAGCGCAAAGAAAAAAAAGCGACACACCGCCCCCGGGAGGGCTCGAAGCTCCAACCTTTCGGTAAACAGCCGAACGCGCTAGCCGATTGCGCCACGGAGGCAATCGTGCTGCTCTCTCACCACCATCAGAACATTCCATCAAAGCTATAAGCGCAGAGAAAAAAGAAGCTAGACAACGTTCCCTGGAGGGCTCGAACCTCCAAACTTTTGGTTAACAGCCGATCGCGCAAGCCGATTGCGAAACAGAGGCAGTCGTGCTGTACTCTCATCGCCGTCAGAACATTCCTCCAAAGCTATCAGCGCAAAGAAAAAAATGCGACACACCGCCCCCTGGAGGGCTCGAACCTCCAACCTTTCGGTTAACAGCCGAACGCGCTAGCAGAGTGCGCCGTAGAGGCAGTCGTTCTGTACTCTCACCACCGTCAGAACATTTCTCCAAAGCTATCAGCGCAAAGAAAAAAGAAGCAAGACAACGTCCCCTGGAGGGCTCGAACCTCCAACCTTTCGGTCAACAGCCGATCTCGCCAGCCAATTGCGCCACAGAGCCAGTCGTGCTGCACTCTCACCACCGTAACATTCCATCAAAGCTAACAGTGCAAAGGAAAAACAAGCTAGACAACGCCCCCGCGAGGGCTCGAACCTCCAACCTTTCGGTTAACAGCCGATCGCGCAAGCCGATTGCCCAACGGAGGCAGTCGAGCTGTACTCTCATCACCGTCAGAACATTCCTCCAAAGCTAACAGTGCAAAGAAAAAAGAAGCTAGACAACGCCCCCGGGAGGGCTTGAACCTCCAACATTTCGGTCAAGAGCCGAACTCGTTAGCCAATTGCGCGGCGGAGGCAGTCGTGCTGTACTCTAACCAGTGTCAAAACATTCCATCAAAGCTAACAGTGCAAAGAAAAAAGAAGCTAGACAACGCCCCCGGGAGGGCTCGAACCTCCAACCTTTCGGTCAAGAGCCGAACTCGTTAGCCAATTGCGCGGCGGAGGCAGTCGTGCTGTACTCTCACCAGCGTCAGAACATTCCATCAAAGCTAACAGTGCAAAGAAAAAAGAAGCTAGACAACGCCCCCGGGAGGGCTTGAACCTCCAACATTTCGGTCAAGAGCCGAACTCGTTAGCCAATTGCGCGGCGGAGGCAGTCGTGCTGTACTCTCACCAGCGTCAGAACATTCCTTCAAAGCTAACAGTGCAAAGAAAAAAGAAGCTAGACAACGCCCCCGGGAGGGCACGAACCTCCAACATTTCGGTTAACAGCCGAACTCGTTAGCCGATTGCGCCACGGAGTCAGTCGTGCTGTACTCTCACCAGCGTCAGAACATTCCATCACAGCTACCAGTGCAAAGAAAAAAGAAGCTAGACAACGCCCCCGGGAGGGCTCGAACCTCTAACCTTTCGGTTAACAGCCGAATTCGTTAGCCAATTAAGCCGTGGAGGCAGTCGTTCTGTACTCTCACCACAGTCAGAACATTTCTCCAAAGCTATCAGCGCAAAGAAAAAAGAAGCTAGACAACGCCCCCGGGAGCGCTCGAACCTCCAACATTTCGGTCAAGAGCCGAACTCGTTAGCCAATTGCGCTGCGGAGGCAGTCGTGCTGTACTCTCACCAGCGTCAGAACATTCCATCAAAGCTAACAGTGCAAAGGAAAAAGAAGCTAGACAACGCCCCCGCGAGGGCTCGAACCTACAACCTTTCGGTTAACAGCCGATCGCGCAAGCCGATTGCGCAACGGAGGCAGTCGAGCTGTAGTCTCATCACCGTCAGAACATTCCTCCAAAGTTATGAGCGCAAAGAAAAAAAATTGCGACACACCACCCCCGAAAGGACTCTAACCTCCAACCTTTCGGTTAAGAGCCGAATTCTTTAGCCGATCGCGCCACGGAGGCAGTCGTGCTGCACTCTCACCACCGTCAGAACATTCAATCAATGCTATAAGCGCAAAGAAAAAAGAAGCGCGACAACGCCCCCGGGAGGGATCGAACCTACAACCTTTCGGTTAACAGCCGAACGCGCTAGATAATTGCGCCACGGAGGCAATCGTTCTCTCACCACCATCAGAAGATTCCATCAAAGCTATCAGTGCAAAGAAAAAAAAGCGACACACCGCCCCCGGGAGGACTCGAACCTCCAACCTTTCGGTCAACAGCCGAACTCGCTAGCCGATTCGCCGCAGAGGCAGTCGTGGTGCGCTTTCACGACCGTCAAAACATTCCTCCAAAGGCATGAGCGCAAAGAAAAAAAGCAAGACAACGCCTCCGGGAGGGCTCGAACCTCCAACCTTTCGGTTAACAGCCGAACGCGCTAGCAGATTGCGCCGTAGAGGCAGTCGTTCTGTACTCTCACCACCGTCAGAACATTTCTCCAAAGCTATCAGCGCAAAGAAAAAAGAAGCAAGACAACGTCCCCTGGAGGGCTCGAACCTCCAACCTTTCGGTCAACAGCCGATCTCACCATCCAATTGCGCCACAGAGCCAGTCGTGCTGTACTCTCACCACCGTAACATTCCATCAAAGCTAACAGTGCAAAGGAAAAAGAAGCTAGACAACGCCCCCGCGAGGGCTCGAACCTCCAACCTTTCGGTTAACAGCCGATCGCGCAAGCCGATTGCGCAACGGAGGCAGTCGAGCTGTACTCTCATCAGCGTCAGAACATTCCTCCAAAGCTATCAGCGCAAAGAAAAAAAAGCGACACACCGCCCCCGGGAGGGCTCGAACCTCCAACATTTCGGTAAACAGTCGAACGCGCTAGCCGATTGCACCACGGAGGCAATCGTGCTGCACTCTTACCACCGTCAGAACATTCCATCAATGCTATAAGCGCAAAGAAAAAAGAAGCGCGACAACGCCCCCGGGAGGGATCGAACCTACAACCTTTCGGTTAACAGCCGAACGCGCTAGCTAATTGCGCCACGGAGGCAGTCGTGCTGCTCTCTCACCGCCGTCAGAACTTTTTTCAATGCTATCAGGACAAAGAAAAAATAGCGACACACCGCCACCGGGAGGGCTCTAACCTCCAACCTTTCGGTTGACAGCCGAATGCGCTAGCCGATTGCGCCACGGAGGCAATCATGCTGCTCTCTCACCACCATCAGGACATTCCATCAAAGCTATAAGCGCAGAGAAAAAAGAAGCTAGACAACGTCCCCGGGAGGGCTCGAACCTCCAAACTTTTGGTTAACAGCCGATCGCGCAAGCCGATTGCGAAACGGAGGCAGTCGTGCTGTACTCTCATCGCCGTCAGAACATTCCTCCAAAGCTATCAGCGCAAAGAAACAAATGCGACACACTGCCCCCTGGAGGGCACAATCCTCCAACCTTTCGCTTAAGAGCCGAACTCGTTAGCCGATTGCGCCACGGAGGCAGTCGTGCTGCACTCTCACGACCGTCAGAACATTCCTCCGAAGCTATCAGCGCAAAGAAAAAAATGCGACACACCGCCACTGGGAGGGCTCGAACCTCCAACCTTTCGGTTAAGAGCCGATCTTGTTAGCCGATTGCGCCGCGGAGGAAGTTGTGCTGCACTTTCACGACCGTCAAAACATTCCTCCAAAGCTATGAGCGCAAAAAAAAAGCAAAACAATGCCCCCGGGAGGGCTCGAACCTCCAACCTTTCGGTCAACAGCCGATCTCGCCAGCCAATTGCGCCACAGAGCCAGTCGTGCTGTACTCTCACCAGTGTCAGAACATTCCATCAAAGCTAACAATGCAAAGAAAAAAGAAGCTAGACAACGCCTCGGGAGGGCTCGAACCTCCAACATTTCGGTCAAGAGCCGAACTCGTTAGCCAATTGCGCCGCGGAGGCAGTCGTACTGTACTCTCACCACTGTCAGAACATTCCATCAAAGCTATAAGCGCAAAAAAAAAGAAGCGCGACAACGCCCCCGGGAGGGCTCGAACCTCAAACATTTCGGTTAACAGCCGAACGCGCAAGCTAATTGCGCCACGGAGGCAGTCGTGCTGCTCTCTCACCGCCGTGAGAACTTTTTTCAATGCTATCAGCGCAAAGAAAAAAATAGCGACACACCGCCACCGGGAGTGCTCTAACCTCAAACCTTTCGGTTGACAGCCGAATGCGCTAGCCGATTGCGCCACGGAGGCAATCATGCTGCTCTCTCACCCCCATCAGGACATTACATCAAAGCTATAAGCGCAAAGAAAAAAAAAGCAAGACAACGTCCACGGGAGGGCTCGAACCTCCAACCTTTCTGTTAACAGCCGATCGCGTAAGCCAAATGCGCAACGGAGGCAGTCGAGCTGTACTTTCATCACCATCACAACATTTCTCAAAAGCTATCAGCGCAAAGAAAAAAAAGCGACACACCGCCCCCGGGAGGGCTCGAAGCTCCAACCTTTCGGTAAACAGCCGAACGCGCTAGCCGATTGCGCCACGGAGGCAATCGTGCTGCTCTCTCACCACCATCAGAACATTCCATCAAAGCTATAAGCGCAGAGAAAAAAGAAGCTAGACAACGTTCCCTGGAGGGCTCGAACCTCCAAACTTTTGGTTAACAGCCGATCGCGCAAGCCGATTGCGAAACAGAGGCAGTCGTGCTGTACTCTCATCGCCGTCAGAACATTCCTCCAAAGCTATCAGCGCAAAGAAACAAATGCGACACACCGCCCCCTGGAGGGCTCGAACCTCCAACCTTTCGGTTAACAGCCGAACGCGCTAGCAGAGTGCGCCGTAGAGGCAGTCGTTCTGTACTCTCACCACCGTAACATTCCATCAAAGCTAACAGTGCAAAGGGAAAACAAGCTAGACAACGCCCCCGCGAGGGCTCGAACCTCCAACCTTTCGGTTAACAGCCGATCGCGCAAGCCGATTGCCCAACGGAGGCAGTCGAGCTGTACTCTCATCACCGTCAGAACATTCCTCCAAAGCTAACAGTGCAAAGAAAAAAGAAGCTAGACAACGCCCCCGGGAGGGCTTGAACCTCCAACATTTCGGTCAAGAGCCGAACTCGTTAGCCAATTGCGCGGCGGAGGCAGTCGTGCTGTACTCTAACCAGTGTCAAAACATTCCATCAAAGCTAAAAGTGCAAAGAAAAAAGAAGCTAGACAACGCCCCCGGGAGGGCTCGAACCTCCAACCTTTCGGTCAAGAGCCGAACTCGTTAGCCAATTGCGCGGCGGAGGCAGTCGTGCTGTACTCTCACCAGCGTCAGAACATTCCATCAAAGCTAACAGTGCAAAGAAAAAAGAAGCTAGACAACGCCCCCGGGAGGGCTTGAACCTCCAACATTTCGGTCAAGAGCCGAACTCGTTAGCCAATTGCGCGGCGGAGGCAGTCGTGCTGTACTCTCACCAGCGTCAGAACATTCCTTCAAAGCTAACAGTGCAAAGAAAAAAGAAGCTAGACAACGCCCCCGGGAGGGCACGAACCTCCAACATTTCGGTTAACAGCCGAACTCGTTAGCCGATTGCGCCGCGGAGTCAGTCGTGCTGTACTCTCACCAGTGTCAGAACATTCCATCACAGCTACCAGTGCGAAGAAAAAAGAAGCTAGACAACGCCCCCGGGAGGGCTCGAACCTCCAACCTTTCGGTTAACAGCCGAATTCGTTAGCCAATTAAGCCGTGGAGGCAGTCGTTCTGTACTCTCACCACAGTCAGAACATTTCTCCAAAGCTATCAGCGCAAAGAAAAAAGAAGCTAGACAACGCCCCCGGGAGCGCTCGAACCTCCAACATTTCGGTCAAGAGCCGAACTCGTTAGCCAATTGCGCTGCGGAGGCAGTCGTGCTGTACTCTCACCAGCGTCAGAACATTCCATCAAAGCTAACAGTGCAAAGGAAAAAGAAGCTAGACAACGCCCCCGCGAGGGCTCGAACCTACAACCTTTCGGTTAACAGCCGATCGCGCAAGCCGATTGCGCAACGGAGGCAGTCGAGCTGTAGTCTCATCACCGTCAGAACATTCCTCCAAAGTTATGAGCGCAAAGAAAAAAAATTGCGACACACCACCCCCGAAAGGACTCTAACCTCCAACCTTTCGGTTAAGAGCCGAACTCTTTAGCCGATCGCGCCACGGAGGCAGTCGTGCTGCACTCTCACCACCGTCAAAACATTCAATCAATGCTATAAGCGCAAAGAAAAAAGAAGCGCGACAACGCCCCCGGGAGGGATCGAACCTACAACCTTTCGGTTAACAGCCGAACGCGCTAGATAATTGCGCCACGGAGGCAATCGTTCTCTCACCACCATCAGAAGATTCCATCAAAGCTATCAGTGCAAAGAAAAAAAAGCGACACACCGCCCCCGGGAGGACTCGAACCTCCAACCTTTCGGTCAACAGCCGAACTCGCTAGCCGATTCGCCGCAGAGGCAGTCGTGGTGCGCTTTCACGACCGTCAAAACATTCCTCCAAAGGTATGAGCGCAAAGAAAAAAAGCAAGACAACGCCTCCGGGAGGGCTCGAACCTCCAACCTTTCGGTTAACAGCCGAACGCGCTAGCAGATTGCGCCGTAGAGGCAGTCGTTCTGTACTCTCACCACCGTCAGAACATTTCTCCAAAGCTATCAGCGCAAATAAAAAGAAGCAAGACAACGTCCCCTGGAGGGCTCGAACCTCCAACCTTTCGGTCAACAGCCGATCTCACCAGCCAATTGCGCCACAGAGCCAGTCGTGCTGTACTCTCACCACCGTAACATTCCATCAAAGCTAACAGTGCAAAGGAAAAAGAAGCTAGACAACGCCCCCGCGAGGGCTCGAACCTCCAACCTTTCGGTTAACAGCCGATCGCGCAAGCCGATTGCGCAACGGAGGCAGTCGAGCTGTACTCTCATCAGCGTCAGAACATTCCTCCAAAGCTATCAGCGCAAAGAAAAAAAAGCGACACACCGCCCCCGGGAGGGCTCGAACCTCCAACATTTCGGTAAACAGTCGAACGCGCTAGCCGATTGCACCACGGAGGCAATCGTGCTGCACTCTCACCACCGTCAGAACTTTTTTCAATGCTATCAGGACAAAGAAAAAATAGCGACACACCGCCACCGGGAGGGCTCTAACCTCCAACCTTTCGGTTGACAGCCGAATGCGCTAGCCGATTGCGCCACGGAGGCAATCATGCTGCTCTCTCACCACCATCAGGACATTCCATCAAAGCTATAAGCGCACAGAAAAAAGAAGCTAGACAACGTCCCCGGGAGGGCTCGAACCTCCAAACTTTTGGTTAACAGCCGATCGCGCAAGCCGATTGCGAAACGGAGGCAGTCATGCTGTACTCTCATCGCCGTCAGAACATTCCTCCAAAGCTATAAGCGCAAAGAAAAAAGAAGCGCGACAACGCCCCCGGGAAGGCTCGAACCTCCAACCTTTCGGTTAACAGCCGAACGCGCTAGCTAATTGCGCCACGGAGGCAGTCGTGCTGCTCTCTCACCGCCGTCAGAACCTTTTTCAATGCTATCAGCGCAAAGAAAAAAATAGCGACACACCGCCACCGGGAGGGCTCTAACCTTCAACCTTTCGGTTGACAGCCGAATGCGCTAGCCGATTGCGCTACGGAGGCAATCATGCTTCTCTCTCACCACCATCAGAACATTCCATCAAAGCTATAAGCGCAGAGAAAAAAGAAGCTAGACAACGTCCCCGGGAGGGCTCGAACTTCCAAACTTTTGGTTAACAGCCGATCGCGCAAGCCGATTGCGAAACGGAGGCAGTCGTGCTGTACTCTCGTCGCCGTCAGAACATTCCTCCAAAGCTATCAGCGCAAAGAAACAAATGCGACACACCGCCCCCTGGAGGGCACAAACCTCCAACCTTTCGCTTAAGAGCCGAACTCGTTAGCCGATTGCGCCACGGAGGCAGTCGTGCTGCACTCTCACGACCTTCAGAACATTCCTCCGAAGCTATCAGCGCAAAGAAAAAAATGCGACACACCGCCCCCGGGAGGGCTCGAACCTCCAACCTATCGGTTAACAGCCGAACGCGCTAGGAGATTGCGCCGTAGAGGCAGTGGTTCTGTGCTATCACCACCGTCAGAACATTCCTCCAAAGCTATCAGCGCAAAGAAAAAAGAAGCAAGACAACGTCCCCGGGAGGGCTCGAACCTCCAACCTTTCGGTTAACAGCCGAACTCGTTAGCCAATTGCACCGCGGAGGCAGTCGTGCTGTACTCTCACCAGTGTCTGAACATTCCATCAAAGCTAACAGTGCAAAGAAAAAAGAAGCTAGACAACGCCCGCGGGAGGGCTCGAACCTCCAACATTTCGGTCAAGAGCCGAACTCGTTAGCCAATTGCGCCGCGGAGGCAATCATGCTGCTCTCTCACCACCATCAGAACATTCCATCAAAGCTATAAGCGCAGAGAAAAAAGAAGCTAGACAACGTCCCCGGGAGGGCTCGAACCTCCAAACTTTTGGTTAACAGCCGATCGCGCAAGCCGATTGCGAAACGGAGGCAGTCGTGCTGTACTCTCATCACCGTCAGAACATTCCTCCAAAGCTATCAGCGCAAAGAAACAAATGCGACACACCGCCCCCTGGAGGGCACAAACCTCCAACCTTTCGCTTAAAAGCCGAACTCGTTAGCCGATTGCGCCACGGAGGCAGTCGTGCTGCACTCTCACGACCGTCAGAACATTCCTCCGAAGCTATCAGCGCAAAGAAAAAAATGCGACACACCGCCCCCGGGAGGGCTCGAACCTCCAACCTTTCGGTTAACAGCCGAACGCGCTAGCAGAGTGCGCCGTAGAGACAGTCGTTGTGTACTCTCACCACCGTCAGAACATTTCTCCAAAGCTATCAGCGCAAAGAAAAAAGAAGCAAGACAACGTCCCCTGGAGGGCTCGAACCTCCAACCTTTCGGTCAACAGCCGATCTCGCCAGCCAATTGCGCCACAGAGCCAGTCGTGCTGCACTCTCACCACCGTAACATTCCATCAAAGCTAACAGTGCAAAGGAAAAAGAAGCTAGACAACGCTCCCGCGAGGGCTCGAACCTCCAACCATTCGGTTAACAGCCGATCGCGCAAGCCGATTGCGCAACGGAGGCAGTCGAGCTGTACTCTCATCACCGCCAGAACATTCCTCCAAAGTTATGAGCGCAAAGAAAAAAAATTGCGACACACCACCCCCGAAATTGCTCTAACCTCCAACCTTTCGGTTAAGAGCCGAACTCTTTAGCCGATTGTGCCACGGAGGCAGTCGTGCTGCACTTTCATGACCGTCAGAAAATTCCTCTAAAGGTATCAGTGCAAAGAAAAAATGCGACACACCACCCCCGGGAGGGCTCGAACCTCCAACCTATCAGTTACCAGCCGAACGCGCTAGCAGATTGCGCCGTAGAGGCAGTGGTTCTGTACTCTCACCACCGTCAGAACATTCCTCCAAAGCTATCAGCTCAAAGAAAAAAAGCAAAACAACGCCGCCGGGAGGGCTCGAACCTCCAACCTTTCGGTTAACAGCCGAACGCGCTAGCAGATTGCGCCGTAGAGGCAGTCGTTCTGTACTCTCACCACCGTCAGAACATTTCTCCAAAGCTATCAGCGCAAAGAAAAAAGAAGCAAGACAACGTCCCAGGGAGGGCTCGAACCTCCAACCTTTCGGTTAACAGCCGAACTCGTTAGCCAATTGCACCGCTGAGGCAGTCGTGATGTACTCTCAGCAGTGTCAGAACATTCCATCAAAGCTAACAGTGCAAAGAAAAAAGAAGCTAGACAACGCCCCCGGGAGGGCTCGAACCTCCAACATTTCGGTCAAGAGCCGAACTCGTTAGCCAATTGTGCGGCGGAGGCAGTCGTGCTGTACTCTCACCAGCGTCAGAACATTCCATCAAAGCTAACAGTGCAAAGAAAAAAGAAGCTAGACAACGCCCCCGGGAGGGCTCGAACCTCCAACATTTCGGTCAAGAGCCGAACTCGTTAGCCAATTGCGCGGCGGAGGCAGTCGTGCTGTACTCTCACCAGCGTCAGAACATTCCATCAAAGCTAACAGTGCAAAGAAAAAAGAAGCTAGACAACGCCCCCGGGAGGGCACGAACCTCCAACATTTCGGTTAACAGCCGAGCTCGTTAGCCGATTGCACCGCGGAGTCAGTCGTGCTGTACTCTCACCAGCGTCAGAACATTCCATCACAGCTACCAGTGCAAAGAAAAAAGAAGCTAGACAACGCCCCCGGGAGAGCTCGAACCTCCAACCTTTCGGTTAACAGCCGAATTCGTTAGCCAATTAAGCCGTGGAGGCAGTCGTTCTGTACTCTCACCAGCGTCAGAACATTCCATCAAAGCTAACAGTGCAAAGAAAAAAGAAGCTAGACAAAGCCCCCGGGAGGGCTCGAAGCTCAAACTATTCGGTTAACAGCCGAACTCGTCAGCCAATTGCGCCACGAAGGCAGTCGTGCTGTACTCTCACCACCGTCAGAACATTTCTCCAAAGCTATCACCGCAAAGGAAAAAAAGCGACACGCCGCCCCCGGGAGGGCTCGAACCTCCAACCTTTCGGTTAACAGCTCAAAGAGCTAGCCGATAGAGCCACGGAGGCAATCGTGCTGCTCTCTCACCACCATCAGAACATTCCATCAAAGCTATCAGCGCAAAGAAAAAAGAAGCAAGAAAACGTCCCCGGGAGGGCTCGAACCTCCAACCTTTCGGTAAACAGCCGAACGCGCTAGCCCTTTGCGCCACGGAGGCAATTGTGCTGCTCTCTCACCACCATCAGAACATTCCAACAAAGCTATCAGCGCAAAAAAAGAAGCAAGACAACGTCCCCGGGAGGGCTCAAACCTCCAACCTTTCGGTCAACAGCCGATCGCGTAAGCGAAATGCGCAACGGAGGCAGTCGAGCTGTACTCTCATCACCATCAGAACATTTCTCCAAAGCTATCAGCGCAAAGAAAAATAAAGCGACACACCGCCCTCGGTAGGGCTCGAACCTCCATTCTTTCGGTTAACAGCCGAACTCGCTAGCCGATTGCGCCGCGGAGGCAGTCGTGCTGTATTATCACCACCGTCAGAACATTCCATCAAAGCTAAGAGTGCAAAGAAAAAAGAAGCTAGACAACGCCCCAGGGTGTGTTCGAAGCTCCAAGCTTTCGGTTAAAACCGATCGCGCAAGCCAATTGCGCAACGGAGGCAGTAGAGCTGTACTGTCATCACCGTCAGAACATTCCTCCAAAGCTATCAGCGCAAAGAAATAAAAGCGACACACCGTCCATGGGGGGGGGGAAGGGGCTCGAACCTCAAACCTTTCGGTTAACAGCCGAACGCGCTAGGAGATTGCGCCGTAAAGGCAGTCGTGCTGCACTCTCACCACCGTCAGGACATTCCTCCAAAGCTATCAGCGCAAAGAAAAAAAAAAGCGACACACCGCCCCCGGGAGGGCTCGAACCTCCAACCTTTCGGTTAACAGCCGAGCGCGCTAGCAGAGTGCGCCGTAGAGGCAGTCGTTCTGTACTCTCACCACCGTCAGAACATTTCTCCAAAGCTATCAGCGCAAAGAAAAAAGAAGCAAGACAACGTCCCCTGGAGGGCTCGAACCTCCGACCTTTCGGTCAACAGCCGATCTCGCCAGCCAATTGCGCCACAGAGCCAGTCGTGCTGCACTCTCACCACCGTAACATTCCATCAAAGCTAACAGTGCAAAGGAAAAAGAAGCTAGACAACGCTCCCGCGAGGGCTCGAACCTCCAACCATTCGGTTAACAGCCGATCGCGCAAGCCGATTGCGCAACGGAGGCAGTCGAGCTGTACTCTCATCACCGTCAGAACATTCCTCCAAAGTTATGAGCGCAAAGAAAAAAAATTGCGACACACCACCCCCGAAATTGCTCTAACCTCCAACCTTTCGGTTAAGAGCCGAACTCTTTAGCCGATTGTGCCACGGAGGCAGTCGTGCTGCACTTTCATGACCGTCAGAAAATTCCTCTAAAGGTATCAGTGCAAAGAAAAAATGCGACACACCACCCCCGGGAGGGCTCGAACCTCCAACCTATCGGTTACCAGCCGAACGCGCTAGCAGATTGCGCCGTAGAGGCAGTGGTTCGGTACTCTCACCACCGTCAGAACATTCCTCCAAAGCTATCAGCTCAAAGAAAAAAAGCAAAACAACGCCCCCGGGAGGACTCGAACCTCCAACCTTTCGGTTAACAGCCGAATGCGCTAGCAGACTGCGCCGTAGAGGCAGTCGTTCTGTACTCTCACCACCGTCAGAACATTTCTCCAAACCTATCAGCGCAAAGAAAAAAGAAGCAAGACAACGTCCCCGGGAGGGCTCGAACCTCCAACCTTTCGGTTAACAGCCGAACTCGTTAGCCAATTGCACCGCGGAGGCAGTCGTGCTGTACTCTCACCAGCGTCAGAACATTCCATCAAAGCTAACAGTGCAAAGAAAAAAGAAGCTAGACAACGCCCCCGGGAGGGCTCGAACCTCCAACATTTCGGTCAAGAGCCGAACTCGTTAGCCAATTGCGCGGCGGAGGCAGTCGTGCTGTACTCTCACCAGCGTCAGAACATTCCATCAAAGCTAACAGTGCAAAGAAAAAAGAAGCTAGACAACGCCCCCGGGAGGGCACGAACCTCCAACATTTCGGTTAACAGCCGAACTCGTTAGCCGATTGCGCCGCGGAGTCAGTCGTGCTGTACTCTCACCAGCGTCAGAACATTCCATCACAGCTACCAGAGCAAAGAAAAAAGAAGCTAGACAACGCCCCCGGGAGAGCTCGAACCTCCAACCTTTCGGTTAACAGCCGAATTCGTTAGCCAATTAAGCCGTGGAGGCAGTCGTTCTGTACTCTCACCAGCGTCAGAACATTCCATCAAAGCTAACAGTGCAAAGAAAAAAGAAGCTAGACAAAGCCCCCGGGAGGGCTCGAAGCTCAAACTATTCGGTTAACAGCCGAACTCGTCAGCCAATTGCGCCACGAAGGCAGTCGTGCTGTACTCTCACCACCATCAGAACATTTCTCCAAAGCTATCAGCGCAAAGGAAAAAAAGCGACACGCCGCCCCCGGGAGGGCTCGAACCTCCAACCTTTCGGTTAACAGCTCAAAGAGCTAGCCGATTGAGCCACGGAGGCAATCGTGCTGCTCTCTCACCACCATCAGAACATTCCATCAAAGCTATCAGCGCAAAGAAAAAAGAAGCAAGAAAACGTCCCCGGGAGGGCTCGAACCTCCAACCTTTCGGTAAACAGCCGAACGCGCTAGCCCTTTGCGCCACGGAGGCAATTGTGCTGCTCTCTCACCACCATCAGAACATTCCAACAAAGCTATCAGCGCAAAAAAAAGAAGCAAGACAACGTCCCCGGGAGGGCTCGAACCTCCAACCTTTCGGTCAACAGCCGATCGCGTAAGCGAAATGCGCAACGGAGGCAGTCGAGCTGTACTCTCATCACCATCAGAACATTTCTCCAAAGCTATCAGCGCAAAGAAAAATAAAGCGACACACCGCCCTCGCTAGGGCTCGAACCTCCATTCTTTCGGTTAACAGCCGAACTCGCTAGCCGATTGCGCCGCGGAGGCAGTCGTGCTGTATTATCACCACCGTCAGAACATTCCATCAAAGCTAAGAGTGCAAAGAAAAAAGAAGCTAGACAACGCCCCCGGGTGTGTTCGAAGCTCCAAGCTTTCGGTTAAAAGCCGATCGCGCAAGCCAATTGCGCAACGGAGGCAGTAGAGCTGTACTGTCATCACCGTCAGAACATTCCTCCAAAGCTATCAGCGCAAAGAAATAAAAGCGACACACCGTCCATGGGGGGGGGGAGGGGCTCGAACCTCAAACCTTTCGGTTAACAGCCGAACGCGCTAGGAGATTGCGCCGTAAAGGCAGTCGTGCTGCACTCTCACCACCGTCAGGACATTCCTCCAAAGCTATCAGCGAAAAGAAAAAAAAGCGACACACCGCCCCCGGGAGGGCTCGAACCTCCAACATTTCGGTAAACAGTCGAACGCGCTAGCCGATTGCGCCACGGAGGCAATCGTGCTGCACTCTCACCACCGTCAGAACATTCCATCAAAGCTATAAGCGCAAAGAAAAAAGAAGCGCGACAACGCCCCCGGGAAGGCTCGAACCTCCAACCTTTCGGTTAACAGCCGAACGCGCTAGCTAATTGCGCCACGGAGGCAGTCGTGCTGCTCTCTCACCGCCGTCAGAACTTTTTTCATTGCTATCAGCGCAAAGAAAAAAATAGCGACACACCGCCACCGGGAGGGCTCTAACCTTCAACCTTTCGGTTGACAGCCGAATGCGCTAGCCGATTGCGCTACGGAGGCAATCATGCTGCTCTCTCACCACAAAAGAACATTCCTTCAAAGCTATAAGCGCAGAGAAAAAAGAAGCTAGACAACGTCCCCGGGAGGGCTCGAACCTCCAAACTTTTGGTTAACAGCCGATCGCGCAAGCCGATTGCGAAACGGAGGCAGTCGTGCTGTACTCTCATCGCCGTCAGAACATTCCTCCAAAGCTATAAGCGCAAAGAAACAAATGCGACACACCGCCCCCTGGAGGGCACAAACCTCCAACCTTTCGCTTAAGAGCCGAACTCGTTAGCCGATTGCGCCACGGAGGCAGTCGTGCTGCACTTTCACGACCGTCAGAACATTC
Source organism: Rhipicephalus microplus (assembly GCF_043290135.1). Lineage (NCBI taxonomy): Eukaryota > Metazoa > Arthropoda > Arachnida > Ixodida > Ixodidae > Rhipicephalus > Rhipicephalus microplus. The sequence goes on from NW_027464618.1 coordinate 2,825,371, forward strand.
CTCCGAAGCTATCAGCGCAAAGAAAAAAATGCGACACACCGCCCCCGGGAGGGCTCGAACCTCCAACCTATCGGTTAACAGCCGAACGCGCTAGCAGATTGCGCCGTAGAGGCAGTGGTTCTGTGCTCTCACCACCGTCAGAACATTCCTTCAAAGCTATCAGCTCAAAGAAAAAAAGCAAAACAACGCCCCCGGGATGGCTCGAACCTCCAACCTTTCGGTTAACAGCTGAACGCGCTAGCAGATTGCGCCGTAGAGGCAGTCTTCTGTACTCTCACCACCGTCAGAACATTTCTCCAAAGCTATCAGCGCAAAGAAAAAAGAAGCAAGACAACGTCCCCGGGAGGGCTCGAACCTCCAACCTTTCGGTTAACAGCCGAACTCGTTAGCCAATTGCACCGCGGAGGCAGTCGTGCTGTACTCTCACCAGTGTCAGAACATTCCATCAAAGCTAACAGTGCAAAGAAAAAAGAAGCTAGACAACGCCCCCGGGAGGGCTCGAACCTCCAACATTTCGGTCAAGAGCCGAACTCGTTAGCCAATTGCGCCGCGGAGGCAGTCGTACTGTACTCTCACCACCGTCAGAACATTCCATCGAAGCTATAAGCGCAAAGAAAAAAGAAGCGCGACAACGCCCCGGGAGGGCTCGAACCTCAAACATTTCGGTTAACAGCCGAACGCGCTAGCTAATTGCGCCACGGGGGCAGTCGTGCTGCTCTCTCACCGCCGTCAGAACTTTTTTCAATGCTATCAGCGCAAAGTAAAAAATAGCGGCACACCGCCACCGGGAGGGCTCTAACCTCAAACATTTCGGTTGACAGCCGATCGCGCAAGCCGATTGCGAAACGGAGGCAGTCGTGCTGTACTCTCATCACCGTCAGAACATTCCTCCAAAGCTATCCGCGCAAAGAAACAAATGCGACACACCGCGCCCTGGAGGGCACAAACCTCCAACCTTTCGCTTAAAAGCCGAACTCGTTAGCCGATAGCGCCATGGAGGCAGTCGTGCTGCACTCTCACGACCGTCAGAACATTCCTCCGAAGTTATCAGCGGAAAGAAAAAAATGCGACACACCGCCCCGGGAGGGCTCGAACCTCCAACCTTTCGGTTAACAGCCGAACGCACTAGCAGAGTGCGCCGTAGAGGCAGTCGTTCTGTACTCTCACCACCGTCAGAACATTTCTCCAAAGCTATCAGCGCAAAGAAAAAAGAAGCAAGACAACGTCCCCTGGAGGGCTCGAACCTCCAACCTTTCGGTCAACAGCCGATCTCGCCAGCCAATTGCGGTACAGGGCCAGTCGTGCTGCACTCTCACCACCGTAACATTCCATCAAAGCTAACAGTGCAAAGGAAAAAGAAGCTAGACCACGCCCCCGCGAGGGCTCGAACCTCCAACCTTTCGGTTAACAGCCGATCGCGCAAGCCGATTGCGCAACGGAGGCAGCCGAGCTGTACTCTCATCACCGTCAGAAGATTCCTCCAAAGTTATCAGCGCAAAGAAAAAAAATTGCGACACACCACCCCCGAAATTGCTCTAACCTCCAACCTTTCGGTTAAGAGCCGAACTCTTTAGCCGATTGTGCCACGGAGGCAGTCGTGCTGCACTTTCATGACCGTCAGAAAATTCCTCTAAAGGTATCAGTGCAAAGAAAAAATGCGACACACCACCCCCGGGAGGGCTCGAACCTCCAACCTATCGGTTAACAGCCGTACGCGCTAGGAGATTGCGCCGTAGAGGCAGTGGTTCTGTACTCTCGCCACCGTCAGAACATTCCTCCAAAGCTATCAGCTCAAAGAAAAAAAGCAAAACAACGCCCCCTGGAGGGCTCGAACCTCCAACCTTTCGGTTAACAGCCGAACGCGCTAGCAGATTGCGCCGTAGAGGCAGTCGTTCTGTACTCTCACCACCGTCAGAACACTTCTCCAAAGCTATCAGCGCAAAGAAAAAAGAAGCAAGACAACGTCCCCGGGAGGGCTCGAACCTCCAACCTTTCGGTCAACAGCTGATCGCGTAAGCGAAATGCGCAACGGAGGCAGTCGAGCTGTACTCTCATCACCATCAGAACATTTCTCCAAAGCTATCAGCGCAAAGAAAAAAAAGCGACACACCGCCCTCGGTAGGGCTCGAACCTCCAACCTTTCGGTTAACAGCCGAACTCGCTAGCCGATTGCGCCGCGGAGGCAGTCGTGCTGTATTCTCACCACCGTCAGAACATTCCATCAAAGCTAAGAGTGCAAAGAAAAAAGAAGCTAGACAACGCCCCCGGGAGTGTTCGAAGCTCCAAGCTTTCGGTTAACTGCCGATCGCGCAAGCCAATTGCGCAACGGAGGCAGTCGTGCTGCTCTCTCACCGCCGTCAGAACTTTTTTCAATGCTATCAGCGCAAAGAAAAAAATAGCGACACACCGCCACCGGGAGGGCTCTAACCTCCAACCTTTCGGTTGACAGCCGAATGCGCTAGCCGATTGCGCTACGGAGGCAATCATGCTGCTCTCTCACCACCATCAGAACATTCCATCAAAGCTATAAGCGCAGAGAAAAAAGAACCTAGACAACGTCCCCGGGAGGGCTCGAACCTCCAAACTTTTGGTTAAGAGGCGATCGCGCAAGCCGATTGCGAAACGGAGGCAGTCGTGCTGTACTCTCATCGCCGTCAGAACATTCCTCCAAAGCTATCAGCGCAAAGAAACAAATGCGACACACCGCCCCGTGGAGGGCACAAACCTCCAACCTTTCGCTTAAGAGCCGAACTCGTTAGCCGATTGCGCCACGGAGGCAGCCGTGCTGCACTCTCACGACCGTCAGAACATTCCTTCGAAGCTATCAGCGCAAAGAAAAAACTGCGACACACCGCCCCCGGGAGGGCTCGAACCTCCAACCTTTCGGTTAACAGCTCAAAGAGCTAGCCGATTGAGCCACGGAGGCAATCGTGCTGCTCTCTCACCACCATCAGAACATTCCATCAAAGCTATCAGCGCAAAGAAAAAAGAAGCAAGAAAACGTCCCCGGGAGGGCTCGAACCTCCAACCTTTCGGTAAACAGCCGAACGCGCTAGCCCTTTGCGCCACGGAGGCAATTGTGCTGCTCTCTCACCGCCATCAGAACATTCCAACAAAGCTATCAGCGCAAAAAAAAGAAGCAAGACAACGTCCCCGGGAGGGCTCGAACCTCCAACCTTTCGGTCAACAGCCGATCGCGTAAGCGAAATGCGCAACGGAGGCAGTCGAGCTGTACTCTCATCACCATCAGAACATTTCTCCAAAGCTATCAGCGCAAAGAAAAATAAAGCGACACACCGCCCTCGCTAGGGCTCGAACCTCCATTCTTTCGGTTAACAGCCGAACTCGCTAGCCGATTGCGCCGCGGAGGCAGTCGTGCTGTATTATCACCACCGTCAGAACATTCCATCAAAGCTAAGAGTGCAAAGAAAAAAGAAGCTAGACAACGCCCCCGGGTGTGTTCGAAGCTCCAAGCTTTCGGTTAAAAGCCGATCGCGCAAGCCAATTGCGCAACGGAGGCAGTAGAGCTGTACTGTCATCACCGTCAGAACATTCCTCCAAAGCTATCAGCGCAAAGAAATAAAAGCGACACACCGTCCATGGGGGGGGGGAGGGGCTCGAACCTCAAACCTTTCGGTTAACAGCCGAACGCGCTAGGAGATTGCGCCGTAAAGGCAGTCGTGCTGCACTCTCACCACCGTCAGGACATTCCTCCAAAGCTATCAGCGCAAAGAAAAAAAAGCGACACACCGCCCCCGGGAGGGCTCGAACCTCCAACATTTCGGTAAACAGTCGAACGCGCTAGCCGATTGCGCCACGGAGGCAATCGTGCTGCACTCTCACCACCGTCAGAACATTCCATCAAAGCTATAAGCGCAAAGAAAAAAGAAGCGCGACAACGCCCCCGGGAAGGCTCGAACCTCCAACCTTTCGGTTAACAGCCGAACGCGCTAGCTAATTGCGCCACGGAGGCAGTCGTGCTGCTCTCTCACCGCCGTCAGAACTTTTTTCATTGCTATCAGCGCAAAGAAAAAAATAGCGACACACCGCCACCGGGAGGGCTCTAACCTTCAACCTTTCGGTTGACAGCCGAATGCGCTAGCCGATTGCGCTACGGAGGCAATCATGCTGCTCTCTCACCACAAAAGAACATTCCTTCAAAGCTATAAGCGCAGAGAAAAAAGAAGCTAGACAACGTCCCCGGGAGGGCTCGAACCTCCAAACTTTTGGTTAACAGCCGATCGCGCAAGCCGATTGCGAAACGGAGGCAGTCGTGCTGTACTCTCATCGCCGTCAGAACATTCCTCCAAAGCTATAAGCGCAAAGAAACAAATGCGACACACCGCCCCCTGGAGGGCACAAACCTCCAACCTTTCGCTTAAGAGCCGAACTCGTTAGCCGATTGCGCCACGGAGGCAGTCGTGCTGCACTTTCACGACCGTCAGAACATTCCTCCGAAGCTATCAGCGCAAAGAAAAAAATGCGACACACCGCCCCCGGGAGGGCTCGAACCTCCAACCTATCGGTTAACAGCCGAACGCGCTAGCAGATTGCGCCGTAGAGGCAGTGGTTCTGTGCTCTCACCACCGTCAGAACATTCCTTCAAAGCTATCAGCTCAAAGAAAAAAAGCAAAACAACGCCCCCGGGATGGCTCGAACCTCCAACCTTTCGGTTAACAGCTGAACGCGCTAGCAGATTGCGCCGTAGAGGCAGTCTTCTGTACTCTCACCACCGACAGAACATTTCTCCAAAGCTATCAGCGCAAAGAAAAAAGAAGCAAGACAACGTCCCCGGGAGGGCTCGAACCTCCAACCTTTCGGTTAACAGCCGAACTCGTTAGCCAATTGCACCGCGGAGGCAGTCGTGCTGTACTCTCACCAGTGTCAGAACATTCCATCAAAGCTAACAGTGCAAAGAAAAAAGAAGCTAGACAACGCCCCCGGGAGGGCTCGAACCTCCAACATTTCGGTCAAGAGCCGAACTCGTTAGCCAATTGCGCCGCGGAGGCAGTCGTACTGTACTCTCACCACCGTCAGAACATTCCATCGAAGCTATAAGCGCAAAGAAAAAAGAAGCGCGACAACGCCCCCGGGAGGGCTCGAACCTCAAACATTTCGGTTAACAGCCGAACGCGCTAGCTAATTGCGCCACGGGGGCAGTCGTGCTGCTCTCTCACCGCCGTCAGAACTTTTTTCAATGCTATCAGCGCAAAGTAAAAAATAGCGGCACACCGCCACCGGGAGGGCTCTAACCTCAAACATTTCGGTTGACAGCCGATCGCGCAAGCCGATTGCGAAACGGAGGCAGTCGTGCTGTACTCTCATCACCGTCAGAACATTCCTCCAAAGCTATCCGCGCAAAGAAACAAATGCGACACACCGCCCCCTGGAGGGCACAAACCTCCAACCTTTCGCTTAAGAGCCGAACTCGTTAGCCGATTGCGCCACGGAGGCAGCCGTGCTGCACTCTCACGACCGTCAGAACATTCCTTCGAAGCTATCAGCGCAAAGAAAAAACTGCGACACACCGCCCCCGGGAGGGCTCGAACCTCCAACCTATCGGTTAACAGCCGAACGCGCTAGCAGATTGCGCCGTAGAGGCAGTCTTCTGTACTCTCACCACCGTCAGAACATTTCTCCAAAGCTATCAGCGCAAAGAAAAAAGAAGCAAGACAACGTCCCCGGGAGGGCTCGAACCTCCAACATTTCGGTTAACAGCCGAACTCGTTAGCCAATTGCACCGCGGAGGCAGTCGTGCTGTACTCTCACCAGTGTCAGAACATTCCATCAAAGCTATAAGCGCAAAGAAAAAAGAAGCGCGACAACGCCCCCGGGAGGGCTCGAACCTCAAACATTTCGGTTAACAGCCGAACGCGCTAGCTAATTGCGCCACGGAGGCAGTCGTGCTGCTCTCTCATCGCCGTCAGAATTTTTTCAATGCTATCAGCGCAAAGAAAAAAATAGCGACACACTGCCACCGGGACGGCTCTAACTTCAAACCTTTCGGTTGACAGCCGAATGCGCTAGCCGATTGCGCCACGGAGGCAATCATGCTGCTCTCTCACCACCATCAGGACATTACATCAAAGCTATAAGCGCAAAGAAAAAAAAGCAAGACAACATCCACGGGAGGGCTCGAACCTCCAACCTTTCTGTTAACAGCCGATCGCGTAAGCCAAATGCGCAACGGAGGCAGTCGAGCTGTACTTTCATCACCATCAGAACATTTCTCAAAAGCTATCAGCGCAAAGAAAAAAAAGCGACACACCGCCCCCGGGAGGGCTCGAAGCTCCAACCTTTCGGTAAACAGCCGAACGCGCTAGCCGATTGCGCCACGGAGGCAATCGTGCTGCTCTCTCACCACCGTCAGAACATTCCATCAAAGCTATCAGCGCAAAGAAAAAAGAAGCGAGACAACGCCCCCGGGAGGGCTCGAACCTCCAACCTTTCGCTTAAAAGCCGAACTCGTTAGCGGAATGCGCCACGGAGGCAGTCGTGCTGCACTCTCACGACCGTCAGAACATTCCTCCGAAGCTATCACTGCAAAGAAAAAAATGCGACACACCGCCCCCGGGAGGGCTCGAACCTCCAACCTTTCGGTTAACAGCCGAACGCGCTAGCAGAGTGCGCCGTTGAGGCAGTCGATCTGTACTCTCACCTCCGTCAGAACATTTCTCCAAAGCTATCAGCGCAAAGAAAAAAGAAGCAAGACAACGTCACCTGGAGGGCTCGAACCTACAACCTTTCGGTCAACAGCTGATCTCGCCAGCCAATTGCGCCACAGAGCCAGTCGTGCTGCACTCTCACCACCGTAACATTCCATCAAAGCTAACAGTGCAAAGGAAAAAGAACCTAGACAACGCCCCCGCGAGGGCTCGAACCTCCAACCTTTCGGTTAACAGCCGATCGCGCAAGCCGATTGCGCAACGGAGGCAGTCGAGCTGTACTCTCATCACCGTCAGAACATTCCTCCAAAGTTATGAGCGCAAAGAAAAAAAATTGCGACACACCACGCCCGAAATTGCTCTAACCTCCAACCTTTCGGTTAAGAGCCGAACTCTTTAGCCGATTGTGCCACGGAGGCAGTCGTGCTGCACTTTCATGACCGTCAGAAAATTCCTCTAAAGGTATCAGTGCAAAGAAAAAATGCGACACACCACCCCCGGGAGGGCTCGAACCTCCAACCTATCGGTTAACAGCCGAACGCGCTAGGAGATTGCGCCGTAGAGGCAGTGGTTCTGTACTCTCGCCACCGTCAGAACATTCCTCCAAAGCTATCAGCTCAAAGAAAAAAAGCAAAACAACGCCCCCTGGAGGGCTCGAACCTCCAACCTTTCGGTTAACAGCCGAACGCGCTAGCAGATTGCGCCGTAGAGGCAGTCGTTCTGTACTCTCACCACCGTCAGAACACTTCTCCAAAGCTATCAGCGCAAAGAAAAAAGAAGCAAGACAACGTCCCCGGGAGGGCTCGAACCTCCAACCTTTCGGTCAACAGCTGATCGCGTAAGCGAAATGCGCAACGGAGGCAGTCGAGCTGTACTCTCATCACCATCAGAACATTTCTCCAAAGCTATCAGCGCAAAGAAAAAAAAGCGACACACCGCCCTCGGTAGGGCTCGAACCTCCAACCTTTCGGTTAACAGCCGAACTCGCTAGCCGATTGCGCCGCGGAGGCAGTCGTGCTGTATTCTCACCACCGTCAGAACATTCCATCAAAGCTAAGAGTGCAAAGAAAAAAGAAGCTAGACAACGCCCCCGGGAGTGTTCGAAGCTCCAAGCTTTCGGTTAACAGCCGATCGCCCAAGCCAATTGCGCAACGGAGGCAGTCGTGCTGCTCTCTCACCGCCGTCAGAACTTTTTTCAATGCTATCAGCGCAAAGAAAAAAATAGCGACACACCGCCACCGGGAGGGCTCTAACCTCCAACCTTTCGGTTGACAGCCGAATGCGCTAGCCGATTGCGCTACGGAGGCAATCATGCTGCTCTCTCACCACCATCAGAACATTCCATCAAAGCTATAAGCGCAGAGAAAAAAGAACCTAGACAACGTCCCCGGGAGGGCTCGAACCTCCAAACTTTTGGTTAACAGGCGATCGCGCAAGCCGATTGCGAAACGGAGGCAGTCGTGCTGTACTCTCATCGCCGTCAGAACATTCCTCCAAAGCTATCAGCGCAAAGAAACAAATGCGACACACCGCCCCCTGGAGGGCACAAACCTCCAACCTTTCGCTTAAGAGCCGAACTCGTTAGCCGATTGCGCCACGGAGGCAGCCGTGCTGCACTCTCACGACCGTCAGAACATTCCTTCGAAGCTATCAGCGCAAAGAAAAAACTGCGACACACCGCCCCCGGGAGGGCTCGAACCTCCAACCTTTCGGTTAACAGCTCAAAGAGCTAGCCGATTGAGCCACGGAGGCAATCGTGCTGCTCTCTCACCACCATCAGAACATTCCATCAAAGCTATCAGCGCAAAGAAAAAAGAAGCAAGAAAACGTCCCCGGGAGGGCTCGAACCTCCAACCTTTCGGTAAACAGCCGAACGCGCTAGCCCTTTGCGCCACGGAGGCAATTGTGCTGCTCTCTCACCGCCATCAGAACATTCCAACAAAGCTATCAGCGCAAAAAAAGAAGCAAGACAACGTCCCCGGGAGGGCTCGAACCTCCAACCTTTCGGTCAACAGCCGATCGCGTAAGCGAAATGCGCAACGGAGGCAGTCGAGCTGTACTCTCATCACCATCAGAACATTTCTCCAAAGCTATCAGCGCAAAGAAAAATAAAGCGACACACCGCCCTCGCTAGGGCTCGAACCTCCATTCTTTCGGTTAACAGCCGAACTCGCTAGCCGATTGCGCCGCGGAGGCAGTCGTGCTGTATTATCACCACCGTCAGAACATTCCATCAAAGCTAAGAGTGCAAAGAAAAAAGAAGCTAGACAACGCCCCCGGGTGTGTTCGAAGCTCCAAGCTTTCGGTTAAAAGCCGATCGCGCAAGCCAATTGCGCAACGGAGGCAGTAGAGCTGTACTGTCATCACCGTCAGAACATTCCTCCAAAGCTATCAGCGCAAAGAAATAAAAGCGACACACCGTCCATGGGGGGGGGGAGGGGCTCGAACCTCAAACCTTTCGGTTAACAGCCGAACGCGCTAGGAGATTGCGCCGTAAAGGCAGTCGTGCTGCACTCTCACCACCGTCAGGACATTCCTCCAAAGCTATCAGCGCAAAGAAAAAAAAGCGACACACCGCCCCCGGGAGGGCTCGAACCTCCAACATTTCGGTAAACAGTCGAACGCGCTAGCCGATTGCGCCACGGAGGCAATCGTGCTGCACTCTCACCACCGTCAGAACATTCCATCAAAGCTATAAGCGCAAAGAAAAAAGAAGCGCGACAACGCCCCCGGGAAGGCTCGAACCTCCAACCTTTCGGTTAACAGCCGAACGCGCTAGCTAATTGCGCCACGGAGGCAGTCGTGCTGCTCTCTCACCGCCGTCAGAACTTTTTTCATTGCTATCAGCGCAAAGAAAAAAATAGCGACACACCGCCACCGGGAGGGCTCTAACCTTCAACCTTTCGGTTGACAGCCGAATGCGCTAGCCGATTGCGCTACGGAGGCAATCATGCTGCTCTCTCACCACAAAAGAACATTCCTTCAAAGCTATAAGCGCAGAGAAAAAAGAAGATAGACAACGTCCCCGGGAGGGCTCGAACCTCCAAACTTTTGGTTAACAGCCGATCGCGCAAGCCGATTGCGAAACGGAGGCAGTCGTGCTGTACTCTCATCGCCGTCAGAACATTCCTCCAAAGCTATAAGCGCAAAGAAACAAATGCGACACACCGCCCCCTGGAGGGCACAAACCTCCAACCTTTCGCTTAAGAGCCGAACTCGTTAGCCGATTGCGCCACGGAGGCAGTCGTGCTGCACTTTCACGACCGTCAGAACATTCCTCCGAAGCTATCAGCGCAAAGAAAAAAATGCGACACACCGCCCCCGGGAGGGCTCGAACCTCCAACCTATCGGTTAACAGCCGAACGCGCTAGCAGATTGCGCCGTAGAGGCAGTGGTTCTGTGCTCTCACCACCGTCAGAACATTCCTTCAAAGCTATCAGCTCAAAGAAAAAAAGCAAAACAACGCCCCCGGGATGGCTCGAACCTCCAACCTTTCGGTTAACAGCTGAACGCGCTAGCAGATTGCGCCGTAGAGGCAGTCTTCTGTACTCTCACCACCGTCAGAACATTTCTCCAAAGCTATCAGCGCAAAGAAAAAAGAAGCAAGACAACGTCCCCGGGAGGGCTCGAACCTCCAACCTTTCGGTTAACAGCCGAACTCGTTAGCCAATTGCACCGCGGAGGCAGTCGTGCTGTACTCTCACCAGTGTCAGAACATTCCATCAAAGCTAACAGTGCAAAGAAAAAAGAAGCTAGACAACGCCCCCGGGAGGGCTCGAACCTCCAACATTTCGGTCAAGAGCCGAACTCGTTAGCCAATTGCGCCGCGGAGGCAGTCGTACTGTACTCTCACCACCGTCAGAACATTCCATCGAAGCTATAAGCGCAAAGAAAAAAGAAGCGCGACAACGCCCCCGGGAGGGCTCGAACCTCAAACATTTCGGTTAACAGCCGAACGCGCTAGCTAATTGCGCCACGGGGGCAGTCGTGCTGCTCTCTCACCGCCGTCAGAACTTTTTTCAATGCTATCAGCGCAAAGTAAAAAATAGCGGCACACCGCCACCGGGAGGGCTCTAACCTCAAACATTTCGGTTGACAGCCGATCGCGCAAGCCGATTGCGAAACGGAGGCAGTCGTGCTGTACTCTCATCACCGTCAGAACATTCCTCCAAAGCTATCCGCGCAAAGAAACAAATGCGACACACCGCGCCCTGGAGGGCACAAACCTCCAACCTTTCGCTTAAAAGCCGAACTCGTTAGCCGATAGCGCCATGGAGGCAGTCGTGCTGCACTCTCACGACCGTCAGAACATTCCTCCGAAGTTATCAGCGCAAAGAAAAAAATGCGACACACCGCCCCGGGAGGGCTCGAACCTCCAACCTTTCGGTTAACAGCCGAACGCACTAGCAGAGTGCGCCGTAGAGGCAGTCGTTCTGTACTCTCACCACCGTCAGAACATTTCTCCAAAGCTATCAGCGCAAAGAAAAAAGAAGCAAGACAACGTCCCCTGGAGGGCTCGAACCTCCAACCTTTCGGTCAACAGCCGATCTCGCCAGCCAATTGCGCTACAGGGCCAGTCGTGCTGCACTCTCACCACCGTAACATTCCATCAAAGCTAACAGTGCAAAGGAAAAAGAAGCTAGACCACGCCCCCGCGAGGGCTCGAACCTCCAACCTTTCGGTTAACAGCCGATCGCGCAAGCCGATTGCGCAACGGAGGCAGCCGAGCTGTACTCTCATCACCGTCAGAAGATTCCTCCAAAGTTATCAGCGCAAAGAAAAAAAATTGCGACACACCACCCCCGAAATTGCTCTAACCTCCAACCTTTCGGTTAAGAGCCGAACTCTTTAGCCGATTGTGCCACGGAGGCAGTCGTGCTGCACTTTCATGACCGTCAGAAAATTCCTCTAAAGGTATCAGTGCAAAGAAAAAATGCGACACACCACCCCCGGGAGGGCTCGAACCTCCAACCTATCGGTTAACAGCCGAACGCGCTAGGAGATTGCGCCGTAGAGGCAGTGGTTCTGTACTCTCGCCACCGTCAGAACATTCCTCCAAAGCTATCAGCTCAAAGAAAAAAAGCAAAACAACGCCCCCTGGAGGGCTCGAACCTCCAACCTTTCGGTTAACAGCCGAACGCGCTAGCAGATTGCGCCGTAGAGGCAGTCGTTCTGTACTCTCACCACCGTCAGAACACTTCTCCAAAGCTATCAGCGCAAAGAAAAAAGAAGCAAGACAACGTCCCCGGGAGGGCTCGAACCTCCAACCTTTCGGTCAACAGCTGATCGCGTAAGCGAAATGCGCAACGGAGGCAGTCGAGCTGTACTCTCATCACCATCAGAACATTTCTCCAAAGCTATCAGCGCAAAGAAAAAAAAGCGACACACCGCCCTCGGTAGGGCTCGAACCTCCAACCTTTCGGTTAACAGCCGAACTCGCTAGCCGATTGCGCCGCGGAGGCAGTCGTGCTGTATTCTCACCACCGTCAGAACATTCCATCAAAGCTAAGAGTGCAAAGAAAAAAGAAGCTAGACAACGCCCCCGGGAGTGTTCGAAGCTCCAAGCTTTCGGTTAACAGCCGATCGCGCAAGCCAATTGCGCAACGGAGGCAGTCGTGCTGCTCTCTCACCGCCGTCAGAACTTTTTTCAATGCTATCAGCGCAAAGAAAAAAATAGCGACACACCGCCACCGGGAGGGCTCTAACCTCCAACCTTTCGGTTGACAGCCGAATGCGCTAGCCGATTGCGCTACGGAGGCAATCATGCTGCTCTCTCACCACCATCAGAACATTCCATCAAAGCTATAAGCGCAGAGAAAAAAGAACCTAGACAACGTCCCCGGGAGGGCTCGAACCTCCAAACTTTTGGTTAACAGGCGATCGCGCAAGCCGATTGCGAAACGGAGGCAGTCGTGCTGTACTCTCATCGCCGTCAGAACATTCCTCCAAAGCTATCAGCGCAAAGAAACAAATGCGACACACCGCCCCCTGGAGGGCACAAACCTCCAACCTTTCGCTTAAGAGCCGAACTCGTTAGCCGATTGCGCCACGGAGGCAGCCGTGCTGCACTCTCACGACCGTCAGAACATTCCTTCGAAGCTATCAGCGCAAAGAAAAAACTGCGACACACCGCCCCCGGGAGGGCTCGAACCTCCAACCTATCGGTTAATAGCCGAACGCGCTAGCAGATTGCGCCGTAGAGGCAGTCTTCTGTACTCTCACCACCGTCAGAACATTTCTCCAAAGCTATCAGCGCAAAGAAAAAAGAAGCAAGACAACGTCCCCGGGAGGGCTCGAACCTCCAACATTTCGGTTAACAGCCGAACTCGTTAGCCAATTGCACCGCGGAGGCAGTCGTGCTGTACTCTCACCAGTGTCAGAACATTCCATCAAAGCTATAAGCGCAAAGAAGAAAGAAGCGCGACAACGCCCCCGGGAGGGCTCGAACCTCAAACATTTCGGTTAACAGCCGAACGCGCTAGCTAATTGCGCCACGGAGGCAGTCGTGCTGCTCTCTCATCGCCGTCAGAATTTTTTCAATGCTATCAGCGCAAAGAAAAAAATAGCGACACACTGCCACCGGGACGGCTCTAACTTCAAACCTTTCGGTTGACAGCCGAATGCGCTAGCCGATTGCGCCACGGAGGCAATCATGCTGCTCTCTCACCACCATCAGGACATTACATCAAAGCTATAAGCGCAAAGAAAAAAAAGCAAGACAACGTCCACGGGAGGGCTCGAACCTCCAACCTTTCTGTTAACAGCCGATCGCGTAAGCCAAATGCGCAACGGAGGCAGTCGAGCTGTACTTTCATCACCATCAGAACATTTCTCAAAAGCTATCAGCGCAAAGAAAAAAAAGCGACACACCGCCCCCGGGAGGGCTCGAAGCTCCAACCTTTCGGTAAACAGCCGAACGCGCTAGCCGATTGCGCCACGGAGGCAATCGTGCTGCTCTCTCACCACCGTCAGAACATTCCATCAAAGCTATCAGCGCAAAGAAAAAAGAAGCGAGACAACGCCCCCGGGAGGGCTCGAACCTCCAACCTTTCGCTTAAAAGCCGAACTCGTTAGCGGAATGCGCCACGGAGGCAGTCGTGCTGCACTCTCACGACCGTCAGAACATTCCTCCGAAGCTATCACTGCAAAGAAAAAAATGCGACACACCGCCCCCGGGAGGGCTCGAACCTCCAACCTTTCGGTTAACAGCCGAACGCGCTAGCAGAGTGCGCCGTTGAGGCAGTCGATCTGTACTCTCACCTCCGTCAGAACATTTCTCCAAAGCTATCAGCGCAAAGAAAAAAGAAGCAAGACAACGTCACCTGGAGGGCTCGAACCTACAACCTTTCGGTCAACAGCTGATCTCGCCAGCCAATTGCGCCACAGAGCCAGTCGTGCTGCACTCTCACCACCGTAACATTCCATCAAAGCTAACAGTGCAAAGGAAAAAGAAGCTAGACAACGCCCCCGCGAGGGCTCGAACCTCCAACCTTTCGGTTAACAGCCGATCGCGCAAGCCGATTGCGCAACGGAGGCAGTCGAGCTGTACTCTCATCACCGTCAGAACATTCCTCCAAAGTTATGAGCGCAAAGAAAAAAATTGCGACACACCACGCCCGAAATTGCTCTAACCTCCAACCTTTCGGTTAAGAGCCGAACTCTTTAGCCGATTGTGCCACGGAGGCAGTCGTGCTGCACTTTCACGACCGTCAGAAAATTCCTCTAAAGGTATCAGTGCAAAGAAAAAAATGCAACACACCGCCCCCGGGAGGGCTCGAACCTCAAACCTATCGGTTAACAGCCGAACACGCTAGCAGATTGCGCCGTAGAGGCAGTGATTCTTTACTCTCACCACCGTCAGAACATTCCTCCAAAGCTATCAGCTCAAAGAAAAAAAGCAAAACAACGCCCCCGGGAGGGCTCGAACCTACAACCTTTCGGTTAACAGCCGAACGCGCTAGCAGATTGCGCCGTAGAGGCAGTCGTTCTGTACTCTCACCACCGTCAGAACATTTCTCCAAAGCTATCAGCGCAAAGAAAAAAGAAGCAAGACAACGTCTCCGGGAGGGCTCGAACCTCCAACCTTTCGGTTAACAGCCGAACTCGTTAGCCAATTGCACCGCGGAGGCAGTCGTGCTGTACTCTCACCAGTGTCAGAACATTCCATCAAAGCTAACAGTGCAAAGAAAAAAGAAGCTAGACAACGATCCGGGAGGGCTCGAACCTCCAACATTTCGGTCAACAGCCGAACTCGTTAGCCGATTGCGCCGCGGAGTCAGTCGTGCTGTACTCTCAGCAGCGTCAGAACATTCCATCACAGCTACCAGTGCAAAGAAAAAAAAGCAAAACAACGCCCCCGGGAGGGCTCGAACCTCCAACCTTTCGGTTAACAGCCGAACGCTCTAGCAGATTGCGCCGTAGAGGCAGTCGTTCTGTACTCTCACCACCGTCAGAACATTTCTCCAAAGCTATCAGCGCAAAGAAAAAAGAAGCAACTCAACGTCCCCTGGAGGGCTCGAACCTCCAACCTTTCGGTCAACAGCCGATCTCGCCAGCCAATTGCGCCACAGAGCCAGTCGTGCTGTACTCTCACCGCCGTAACATTCCATCAAAGCTAACAGTGCAAAGGAAAAAGAAGCTAGACAATGCCCCCGCAAGGGCTCGAACCTCCAACCTTTCGGTTAACAGCCGATCGCGCAAGCCGATTGCGCAACGGAGGCAATCGTGCTGCACTCTCACCACCGTCAGAACATTCAGTCAATGCTATAGGCGCAAAGAAAAAAGCGCGACAACGCCCCCGGGAGGGCTCGAACCTACAACCTTTAGGTTAAAAGCCGAACGCGCTAGCTAATTGCGCCAAGGAGGCAGTCGTGCTGCTCTCTCACCGCCGTCAGAACTTTTTTCAATGCTATCAGCACAAAGAAAAAAATAGCGACACACCGCCACCGGGAGGGCTCTAACCTCCAACCTTTCGGTTGACAGCCGAATGCGCTAGCCGATTGCGCCACGGAGGCGATCGTCCTGTTCTCTCACGACCATCAGAACATTCCATCAAAGCTATCAGCGCAAAGAAAAAAGAAGCGAGACAACGCCCCCGGGAGGGCTCGAACCTCCAACCTTTCGGTTAACAGCTGAACGCGCTATCCGATTGCGCCATGGAGGCAATCGTCCTGCTCTCTCACGCCCGTAAGAACATTCCATCAAAGCTATCAGCGCAAAGAAAAAAGAAGTGAGACAACGCCCCCAGGAGGGCTCGAACCTCCAACCTTTCGGTTAACAGCCGAACGCGCTATCCGATTGCGCCACGGAGGCAATCGTCCAGCTCTCTCACGACCGTCAGTATATTCC
Organism: Rhipicephalus microplus; assembly: GCF_043290135.1. Lineage (NCBI taxonomy): Eukaryota > Metazoa > Arthropoda > Arachnida > Ixodida > Ixodidae > Rhipicephalus > Rhipicephalus microplus. Next base: position 2,841,384 of record NW_027464618.1, read on the forward strand.
ATCAAAGCTTTCAGCGCAAAGAAACAAATGCGACACACCGCCCCCTGGAGGGCACAAACCTCCAACCTTTCGCTTAAGAGCCGAACTCGTTAGCCGATTGCGCCACTGAGGTAGTCGTGCTGCACTTTCACGACCGTCAGAAAATTCCTCCAAAGGTATCAGTGCAAAGAAAAAAATGCGACACACCGCCCCCGGGAGGGCTCGAACCTCCAACCTATCGGTTAACAGCCGAACGCGCTAGCAGATTGCGCCGTAGAGGCAGTGGTTCTGTACTCTCACCACCGTCAGAACATTCCTCCAAAGCTATCAGCTTTAAGAAAAAAGCAAAACAACGCCCCCGGGAGGGCTCGAACCTCCAACCTTTCGGTTAACAGCTGAATGCGCTAGCAGATTGCGCCGTAGAGGCAGTCTTCTGTACTCTCACCACCGTCAGAACATTTCTTCAAAGCTATCAGCGCAAAGAAAAAAGAAGCAAGACAACGTCCCCGGGAGGGCTCGAACCTTCAACCTTTCGGTTAACAGCCGAACTCGTTAGCCAATTGCACCGCGGAGGCAGTCATGCTGTACTCTCACCAGTGTCAGAACATTCCATCAAAGCTAACAGTGCAAAGAAAAAAGAAGCTAGACAACGCCCCCGGGAGGGCTCGAACCTCCAACATTTCGGTCAAGAGCCGAACTCGTTAGCCAATTGCGCCGCGGAGGCAGTCGTACTGTATTCTCACCACCGTCAGAACATTCCATCAAAGCTATCAGCGCAAAGAAAAAAGAAGCAAGACAACGTCCCCGGGAGGGCTCGAACCTCCAACCTTTCCGTAAACAGCCGAACGCGCTAGCCGATTGCGCCACGGAGGCAATCGTGCTGTTCTCTCACCACCAACAGAACATTCCATCAAAGCTATCAGCGCAAAAAAAAGAAGCAAGACAACGTCCCCGGGAGGGCTCGAACCTCAGACCTTTTGGTCAACAGCCGATCGCGTAAGCCAAATGCGAAACGGAGGCAGTTGAGCTGTACTCTCATCACCATAAGAACATTTCTCCAAAGCTATCAGTGCAAAGAAAAAAAGCGACACACCGCCCCCGGGAGGACTCGAACCTCCAAACTTTCGGTCAACAGCCGATCGCGTAAGCCAAATGCGCAAGGGAGGCAGTCGAGCTGTAGTCTCATCACCATCAGAACATTTCTCCAAAGCTATCAGCGCAAAGAAAAAAAAGCGACACACCGCCCTCGGTAGGGCTCGAACCTCCAACCTTTCGGTTAACAGCCGAACTCGCTAGCCGATTGCGCCGCGGAGGCAGTCGTGCTGTATTCTCACCACCGTCAGAACATTCCATAAAAGCTAAGAGTGCAAAGAAAAAAGAAGCTAGACAACGGCCCCGGGTGTGTTCGAAGCTCCAAGCTTTCGGTTAACAGCCGATCGCGCAAGCCAATTGCGCAACGGAGGCAGTAGAGCTGTACTCTCATCACCGTCAGAACATTCCTTCAAAGCTATCAGCGCAAAGAAATAAAAGCGACACACCGTCCATGGGGGGGGGAGGGGCTCGAACCTCAAACCTTTCGGTTAACAGCCGAACGCGCTAGCAGAAATCGCCGTAAAGGCAGTCGTGCTGCACTCTCACCACCGTCAGAACATTCCTCCAAAGCTATCAGCGCAAAGAAAAAAATAGCGACACACCGCCACCGGGAGGGCTCTAACCTCCAACCTTTCGGTTGACAGCCGAATGCGCTAGCCGATTGCGCTACGGAGGCAATCATGCTGCTCTCTCACCACCATCAGAACATTCCTTCAAAGCTATAAGCGCAGAGAAAAAAGAAGCTAGACAACGTCCCCGGGAGGGCTCGAACCTCCAAACTTTTGGTTAACAGCCGATCGCGCAAGCCGATTGCGAAACGGAGGCAGTCGTGCTGTACTCTCATCGCCGTCAGAACATTCCTCCAAAGCTATCAGCGCAAAGAAACAAATGCGACACACTGCCCCCTGGAGGGCACAAACCTCCAACCTTTCGCTTAAGAGCCGAACTCGTTAGGCGATTGCGCCACGGAGGCAGTCGTGCTGCACTCTCACGACCATCAGAACATTCCTCCGAAGCTATCAGCGCAAAGAAAAAAATGCGACACACCGCCACTGGGAGGGCTCGAACCTCCAACCTTTCGGTTAAGAGCCGATCTTGTTAGCCGATTGCGCCGCGGAGGAAGTTGTGCTGCACTTTCACGACCGTCAAAACATTCCTCCAAAGCTATGAGCGCAAAGAAAAAAGAAGCGCGACAACGCCCCCGGGAGGGCTCGAACCTCAAACATTTCGGTTAACAGCCGAACGCGCAAGCTAATTGCGCCACGGAGGCAGTCGTGCTGCTCTCTCACCGCCGTCAGAACTTTTTTCAATGCTATCAGCGCAAAGAAAAAAATAGCGACACACCGCCACCGGGAGTGCTCTAACCTCAAACCTTTCGGTTGACAGCCGAATGCGCTAGCCGATTGCGCCACGGAGGCAATCATGCTGCTCTCTCACCACCTTCAGGACATTACATCAAAGCTATAAGCGCGAAGAAAAAAAAGCAAGACAACGTCCACGGGAGGGCTCGAACCTCCAACCTTTCTGTTAACAGCCGATCGCGTAAGCCAAATGCGCAACGCAGGCAGTCGAGCTATACTTTCATCACCATCAGAACATTTCTCAAAAGCTATCAGCGCAAAGAAAAAAAAAGCGACACACCGCCCCCGGGAGGGCTCGAACCTCCAACCTTTCTGTTAACAGTCGAACGCGCTAGGTAATTCCGCCACGGAGGCAGTCGTGCTGCTCTCTCACCGCCGTCAGAACCTTTTTCAATGCTATCAGCGCAAAGAAAAAAATAGCGACACACCGCTACCGGGAGGGCTCTAACCTCCAACCTTTCGGTTGACAGCCGAATGCGCTAGCCGATTGCGCTACGGAGGCAATCATGCTGCTCTCTCACCACCATCAGAACATTCCATCAAAGCTATAAGCGCAGAGAAAAAAGAAGCCAGACAACGTTCCCTGGAGGGCTCGAACCTCCAAACTTTTGGTTAACAGCCGATCGCGCAAGCCGATTGCGAAACAGAGGCAGTCGTGCTGTACTCTCATCGCCGTCAGAACATTCCTCCAAAGCTATCAGCGCAAAGAAACAAATGCGACACACCGCCCCCTGGAGGGCTCGAACCTCCAACCTTTCGGTTAACAGCCGAACGCGCTAGCAGAGTGCGCCGTAGAGGCAGTCGTTCTGTACTCTCACCACCGTCAGAACATTTCTCCAAAGCTATCAGCGCAAAGAAAAAAGAAGCAAGACAACGTCCCCTGGAGGGCTCGAACCTCCAACCTTTCGGTCAACAGCCGATCTCGCCAGCCAATCGCGCCACAGAGCCAGTCGTGCTGCACTCTCACTACCGTAACATTCCATCAAAGCTAACAGTGCAAAGGAAAAACAAGCTAGACAACGCCCCCGCGAGGGCTCGAACCTCCAACCTTTCGGTTAACAGCCGATCGCGCAAGCCGATTGCCCAACGGAGGCAGTCGAGCTGTACTCTCATCACCGTCAGAACATTCCTCCAAAGTTATGAGCGCAAAGAAAAAAAATTGCGACACACCACCCCCGAAAGGGCTCTAACCTCCAACCTTTCGGTTAAGAGCCGAACTCTTTAGCCGATTGTGCCACGGAGGCAGTCGTGCTGCACTTTCACGACCGTCACAAAATTCCTCTAAAGGTATCAGTGCAAAGAAAAAAATGCGACACACCGCCCCCGGGAGGGCTCGAACCTCCAACCTATCGGTTAACAGCCGAACGCGCTAGCAGATTTCGCCGTAGAGGCAGTGGTTCTGTACTCTCACCACCGTCAGAACATTCCTCCAAAGCTATCATCTCAAAGAAAAAAAGCAAAACAACGCCCCTGGGAGGGAGGGCTTGAACCTCCAACCTTTCGGTTAACAGCCGAACGCGCTAGCAGATTGCGCCGTAGAGGCAGTCGTTCTGTACTCTCACCACCGTCAGAACATTTCTCCAAAGCTATCAGCGCAAAGAAAAAAGAAGCAAGACAACGTCCCCGGGAGGGCTCGAACCTCCAACCTTTCGGTTAACAGCCGAACTCGTTAGCCAATTGCACCGCGGAGGCAGTCGTGCTGTACTCTAACCAGTGTCAGAACATTCCATCAAAGCTAACAGTGCAAAGAAAAAAGAAGCTAGACAACGCCCCCGGGAGGGCTCGAACCTCCAACATTTCGGTAAAGAGCCGAACTCGTTAGCCAATTGCGCGGCGGAGGCAGTCGTGCTGTACTCTCACCAGCGTCAGAACATTCCATCAAAGCTAACAGTGCAAAGAAAAAAGAAGCTAGACAACGCCCCCGGGAGGGCTCGAACCTCCAACATTTCGGTCAAGAGCCGAACTCGTTAGCCAATTGCGCGGCGGAGGCAGTCGTGCTGTACTCTAACCAGTGTCAGAACATTCCATCAAAGCTAACAGTGCAAAGATAAAAGAAGCTAGACAACGCCCCCGGGAGGGCTCGAACCTCCAACCTTTCGGTCAAGAGCCGAACTCGTTAGCCAATTGCGCGGCGGAGGCAGTCGTGCTGTACTCTCACCAGCGTCAGAACATTCCTTCAAAGCTAACAGTGCAAAGAAAAAAGAAGCTAGACAACGCCCCCGGGAGGGCTTGAACCTCCAACATTTCGGTCAAGAGCCGAACTCGTTAGCCAATTGCGCGGCGGAGGCAGTCGTGCTGTACTCTCACCAGCGTCAGAACATTCCTTCAAAGCTAACAGTGCAAAGAAAAAAGAAGCTAGACAACGCCCCCGGGAGGGCACGAACCTCCAACATTTCGGTTAACAGCTGAACTCGTTAGCCGATTGCGCCGCGGAGTCAGTCGTGCTGTACTCTCACCAGCGTCAGAACATTCCATCACAGCTACCAGTGCAAAGAAAAAAGAAGCTAGACAACGCCCCCGGGAGGGCTCGAACCTCCAACCTTTCGGTTAACAGCCGAATTCGTTAGCCAATTAAGCCGTGGAGGCAGTCGTTCTGTACTCTCACCACAGTCAGAACATTTCTCCAAAGCTATCAGCGCAAAGAAAAAAGAAGCTAGACAACGCCCCCGGGAGCGGTCGAACCTCCAACATTTCGGTCAAGAGCCGAACTCGTTAGCCAATTGCGCTGCGGAGGCAGTCGTGCTGTACTCTCACCAGCGTCAGAACATTCCATCAAAGCTAACAGTGCAAAGGAAAAAGAAGCTAGACAACGCCCCCGCGAGGGCTCGAACCTACAACCTTTCGGTTAACAGCCGATCGCGCAAGCCGATTGCGCAACGGAGGCAGTCGAGCTGTAGTCTCATCACCGTCAGAACATTCCTCCAAAGTTATGAGCGCAAAAAAAAAAAATTGCGACACACCACCCCCGAAAGGACTCTAACCTCCAACCTTTCGGTTAAGAGCCGAACTCTTTAGCCGATCGCGCCACGGAGGCAGTCGTGCTGCACTCTCCCCACCGTCAGAACATTCAATCAATGCTATAAGCGCAAAGAAAAAAGAAGCGCGACAACGCCCCCGGGAGGGATCGAACCTACAACCTTTCGGTTAACAGCCGAACGCGCTAGCTAATTGCGCCACGGAGGCAATCGTTCTCTAACCACCATCAGAAGATTCCATCAAAGCTATCAGTGCAAAGAAAAAAAAATGCCCGCAGCTTCCCTCGGGGGAACACTGAGGAGGATGCGGAGCATATAATTGGTTAACGGGGTGTTAAAGTGCGACTTATTTGGGTCGATGGCTAAATTGGTTAACGTGGTTGTGAAATGGGGTGTTAAATTGCGACTTACTTGGGTCGATGGCTAAATTGGTTGTAGGAGAGGTGTTAAATGAGTGAACACGTACACACGTATGCGAAAGGGCGGCGCTGGTCGAAGGGACGTCGATCATTGTGTTTGTGGATTCGTTGGAATTCATTTCACCGCGACCTTGGACGTCGACGCGCCGTACAAACCAACCGACGAGCGGCAACTGAGCGAGCGAGCGCCGACCTTGAGTATATATACAGCGCGACGGCGCATGCACTGTCAGCTGTTGAATGTTCTCGAAGTGCGACGCCACATGCGCGTCCACTGGAGAATCAGGAGAATTGTAGATGTCGAACGCGGTGTGTAGAGAAGGAAGGGTGCACAGATGGTGGAGGAGTGAAGCGCGCGCGGTGTGTAGAGGAGGAAGGGATGCACAGATGGTGGAAGAGTGGGCGACGGCGCGACGGCGCATGCGCGCGCGTCAGCTGTCGAATGTTCGAGAAGCGGTGCGGACGGCGCGGACGGCGCGGACGGCGCACTACAAGGCGCGAGTATAAGATGCTTCCGCATCTAAAAGCGACACACCGCCCCCGGGAGGACTCGAACCTCCAACCTTTCGGTCAACAGCCGATCTCGCTAGCCGATTCGCCGCAGAGGCAGTCGTGGTGCGCTTTCACGACCGTCAAAACATTCCTCCAAAGGTATGAGCGCAAAGAAAAAAAGCAAGACAACGCCTCCGGGAGGGATCGAACCTCCAACCTTTCGGTTAACAGCCGAACGCGCTAGCAGATTGCGCCGTAGAGGCAGTCGTTCTGTACTCTCACCACCGTCAGAACATTTCTCCAAAGCTATCAGCGCAAAGAAAAAAGAAGCAAGACAACGTCCCCTGGAGGGCTCGAACCTCGAACCTTTCGGTCAACAGCCGATCTCACCAGCCAATTGCGCCACAGAGCCAGTCGTGCTGTACTCTCACCACCGTAACATTCCATCAAAGCTAACAGTGCAAAGAAAAAAGAAGCTAGACAACGCCCCCGCGAGGGCTCGAACCTCCAACCTTTCGGTTAACAGCCGATCGCGCAAGCCGATTGCGCAACGGAGGCAGTCGAGCTGTACTCTCATCAGCGTCAGAACATTCCTCCAAAGCTTTCAGTGCAAAGAAAAAAAAGCGACACACCGCCCCCGGGAGGGCTCGAACCTCCAACATTTCGGTAAACAGTCGAACGCGCTAGCCGATTGCACCACGGAGGCAATCGTGCTGCACTCTCACCACCGTCAGAACATTCCATCAATGCTATAAGCGCAAAGAAAAAAGAAGCGCGACAACGCCCCCGGGAAGGCTCGAACCTCCAACCTTTCGGTTAACAGCCGAACGCGCTAGCTAATTGCGCCACGGAGGCAGTCGTGCTGCTCTCTCACCGCCGTCAGAACCTTTTTCAATGCTATCAGCGCAAAGAAAAAAATAGCGACACACCGCCACCGGGAGGGCTCTAACCTTCAACCTTTCGGTTGACAGCCGAATGCGCTAGCCGATTGCGCTACGGAGGCAATCATGCTTCTCTCTCACCACCATCAGAACATTCCATCAAAGCTATAAGCGCAGAGAAAAAAGAAGCTAGACAACGTCCCCGGGAGGGCTCGAACTTCCAAACTTTTGGTTAACAGCCGATCGCGCAAGCCGATTGCGAAACGGAGGCAGTCGTGCTGTACTCTCATCGCCGTCAGAACATTCCTCCAAAGCTATCAGCGCAAAGAAACAAATGCGACACACCGCCCCCTGGAGGGCACAAACCTCCAACCTTTCGCTTAAGAGCCGAACTCGTTAGCCGATTGCGCTACGGAGGCAGTCGTGCTGCACTCTCACGACCTTCAGAATATTCCTCCGAAGCTATCAGCGCAAAGAAAAAAATGCGACACACCGCCCCCGGGAGGGCTCGAACCTCCAACCTACCGGTTAACAGCCGAACGCGCTAGGAGATTGCGCCGTAGAGGCAGTGGTTCTGTGCTATCACCACCGTCAGAACATTCCTCCAAAGCTATCAGCGCAAAGAAAAACGAAGCAAGACAACGTCCCCGGGAGGGCTCGAACCTCCAACCTTTCAGTTAACAGCCGAACTCGTTAGCCAATTGCACCGCGGAGGCAGTCGTGCTGTACTCTCACCAGTGTCTGAACATTCCATCAAAGCTAACAGTGCAAAGAAAAAAGAAGCTAGACAACGCCCGCGGGAGGGCTCGAACCGCCAACATTTCGGTCAAGAGCCGAACTCGTTAGCCAATTGCGCCGCGGAGGCAATCATGCTGCACTCTCACCACCATCAGAACATTCCATCAAAGCTATAAGCGCAGAGAAAAAAGAAGCTAGACAACGTCCCCGGGAGGGCTCGAACCTCCAAACTTTTGGTTAACAGCCGATCGCGCAAGCCGATTGCGAAACGGAGGCAGTCGTGCTGTACTCTCATCACCGTCAGAACATTCCTCCAAAGCTATCAGCGCAAAGAAACAAATGCGACACACCGCCCCCTGGAGGGCACAAACCTCCAACCTTTCGCTTAAAAGCCGAACTCGTTAGCCGATTGCGCCACGGAGGCAGTCGTGCTGCACTCTCACGACCGTCAGAACATTCCTCCGAAGCTATCAGCGCAAAGAAAAAAATGCGACACACCGCCCCCGGGAGGGCTCGAACCTCCAACCTTTCGGTTAACAGCCGAACGCGCTAGCAGAGTTCGCCGTAGAGGCAGTCGTTCTGTACTCTCACCACCGTCAGAACATTTCTCCAAAGCTATCAGCGCAAAGAAAAAAGAAGCAAGACAACGTCCCCTGGAGGGCTCGAACCTCCAACCTTTCGGTCAACAGCCGATCTCGCCAGCCAATTGCGCCACAGAGCCAGTCGTGCTGCACTCTCACCACCGTAACATTCCATCAAAGCTAACAGTGCTAAGGAAAAAGAAGCTAGACAACGCTCCCGCGAGGGCTTGAACCTCCAACCATTCGGTTAACAGCCGATCGCGCAAGCCGATTGCGCAACGGAGGCAGTCGAGCTGTACTCTCATCACCGCCAGAACATTCCTCCAAAGTTATGAGCGCAAAGAAAAAAAATTGCGACACACCACCCCCGAAATTGCTCTAACCTCCAACCTTTCGGTTAAGAGCCGAACTCTTTAGCCGATTGTGCCACGGAGGCAGTCGTGCTGCACTTTCATGACCGTCAGAAAATTCCTCTAAAGGTATCAGTGCAAAGAAAAAATGCGACACACCACCCCCGGGAGGGCTCGAACCTCCAACCTATCGGTTACCAGCCGAACGCGCTAGCAGATTGCGCCGTAGAGGCAGTGGTTCTGTACTCTCACCACCGTCAGAACATTTCTCCAAAGCTATCAGCGCAAAGAAAAAAGAAGCAAGACAACGTCCCCGGGAGGGCTCGAACCTCCAACCTTTCGGTTAACAGCCGAACTCGTTAGCCAATTGCACCGCGGAGGCAGTCGTGATGTACTCTCACCAGTGTCAGAACATTCCATCAAAGCTAACAGTGCAAAGAAAAAAGAAGCTAGACAACGCCCCCGGGAGGGCTCGAACCTCCAACATTTCGGTCAAGAGCCGAACTCGTTAGCCAATTGTGCGGCGGAGGCAGTCGTGCTGTACTCTCACCAGCGTCAGAACATTCCATCAAAGCTAACAGTGCAAAGAAAAAAGAAGCTAGACAACGCCCCCGGGAGGGCTCGAACCTCCAACATTTCGGTCAAGAGCCGAACTCGTTAGCCAATTGCGCGGCGGAGGCAGTCGTGCTGTACTCTCACCAGCGTCAGAACATTCCATCAAAGCAAACAGTGCAAAGAAAAAAGAAGCTAGACAACGCCCCCGGGAGGGCACGAACCTCCAACATTTCGGTTAACAGCCGAACTCGTTAGCCGATTGCGCCGCGGAGTCAGTCGTGCTGTACTCTCACCAGCGTCAGAACATTCCATCACAGCTACCAGTGCAAAGAAAAAAGAAGCTAGACAACGCCCCCGGGAGAGCTCGAACCTCCAACATTTCGGTCAAGAGCCGAACTCGTTAGCCAATTGTGCGGCGGAGGCAGTCGTGCTGTACTCTCACCAGCGTCAGAACATTCCATCAAAGCTAACAGTGCAAAGAAAAAAGAAGCTAGACAACGCCCCCGGGAGGGCTCGAACCTCCAACATTTCGGTCAAGAGCCGAACTCGTTAGCCAATTGCGCGGCGGAGGCAGTCGTGCTGTACTCTCACCAGCGTCAGAACATTCCATCAAAGCTAACAGTGCAAAGAAAAAAGAAGCTAGACAACGCCCCCGGGAGGGCACGAACCTCCAACATTTCGGTTAACAGCCGAACTCGTTAGCCGATTGCGCCGCGGAGTCAGTCGTGCTGTACTCTCACCAGCGTCAGAACATTCCATCACAGCTACCAGTGCAAAGAAAAAAGAAGCTAGACAACGCCCCCGGGAGAGCTCGAACCTCCAACCTTTCGGTTAACAGCCGAATTCGTTAGCCAATTAAGCCATGGAGGCAGTCGTTCTGTACTCTCACCAGCGTCAGAACATTCCATCAAAGCTAACAGTGCAAAGAAAAAAGAAGCTAGACAAAGCCCCCGGGAGGGCTCGAAGCTCAAACTATTCGGTTAACAGCCGAACTCGTCAGCCAATTGCGCCACGAAGGCAGTCGTGCTGTACTCTCACCACTGTCAGAACATTTCTCCAAAGCTATCAGCGCAAAGGAAAAAAAGCGACACGCCGCCCCCGGGAGGGCTCGAACCTCCAACCTTTCGGTTAACAGCTCAAAGAGCTAGCCGATTGAGCCACGGAGGCAATCGTGCTGCTCTCTCACCACCATCAGAACATTCCATCAAAGCTATCAGCGCAAAGAAAAAAGAAGCAAGAAAACGTCCCCGGGAGGGCTCGAACCTCCAACCTTTCGGTAAACAGCCGAACGCGCTAGCCCTTTGCGCCACGGAGGCAATTGTGCTGCTCTCTCACCACCATCAGAACATTCCAACAAAGCTATCAGCGCAAAAAAAAAAAGAAGCAAGACAACGTCCCCGGGAGGGCTCGAACCTCCAACCTATCGGTCAACAGCCGATCGCGTAAGCGAAATGCGCAACGGAGGCAGTCGAGCTGTACTCTCATCACCATCAGAACATTTCTCCAAAGCTATCAGCGCAAAGAAAAATAAAGCGACACACCGCCCTCAGTAGGGCTCGAACCTCCATTCTTTCGGTTAACAGCCGAACTCGCTAGCCGATTGCGCCGCGGAGGCAGTCGTGCTGTATTATCACCACCGTCAGAACATTCCATCAAAGCTAAGAGTGCAAAGAAAAAAGAAGCTAGACAACGCCCCAGGGTGTGTTCGAAGCTCCAAGCTTTCGGTTAAAAGCCGATCGCGCAAGCCAATTGCACAACGGAGGCAGTAGAGCTGTACTGTCATCACCGTCAGAACATTCCTCCAAAGCTATCAGCGCAAAGAAATAAAAGCGACACACCGTCCATGGGGGGGGGGGAGGGGCTCGAACCTCAAACCTTTCGGTTAACAGCCGAACGCGCTAGGAGATTGCGCCGTAAAGGCAGTCGTGCTGCACTCTCACCACCGTCAGGACATTCCTCCAAAGCTATCAGCGCAAAGAAAAAAAAGCGACACACCGCCCCCGGGAGGGCTCGAACCTCCAACATTTCGGTAAACAGTCGAACGCGCTAGCCGATTGCGCCACGGAGGCAATCGTGCTGCACTCTCACCACCGTCAGAACATTCCATCAAAGCTATAAGCGCAAAAAAAAAGAAGCGCGACAACGCCCCCGGGAAGGCTCGAACCTCCAACCTTTCGGTTAACAGCCGAACGCGCTAGCTAATTGCGCCACGGAGGCAGTCGTGCTGCTCTCTCACCGCCGTCAGAACTTTTTTCAATGCTATCAGCGCAAAGAAAAAAATAGCGACACACCGCCACCGGGAGGGCTCTAACCTTCAACCTTTCGGTTGACAGCCGAATGCGCTAGCCGATTGCGCTACGGAGGCAATCATGCTGCTCTCTCACCACAAAAGAACATTCCATCAAAGCTATAAGCGCAGAGAAAAAAGAAGCTAGACAACGTCCCCGGGAGGGCTCGAACCTCCAACATTTCGGTCAAGAGCCGAACTCGTTAGCCAATTGCGCCGCGGAGGCAGTCGTACTGTACTCTCACCAGTGTCAGAACATTCCATCAAAGCTAACAGTGCAAAGAAAAAAGAAGCTAGACAACGCCCCCGGGAGGGCTCGAACCTCCAACATTTCGGTCAAGAGCCGAACTCGTTAGCCAATTGCGCCGCGGAGGCAGTCGTACTGTACTCTCACCACCGTCAGAACATTCCATCAAAGCTATAAGCGCAAAGAAAAAAGAAGCGCGACAACGCCCCCGGGAGGGCTCGAACCTCAAACATTTCGGTTAACAGCCGAACGCGCTAGCTAATTGCGCCACGGAGGCAGTCGTGCTGCTCTCTCACCGCCGTCAGAACTTTTTTCAATGCTATCAGCGCAAAGAAAAAAATAGCGGCACACCGCCACCGGGAGGGCTCTAACCTCAAACATTTCGGTTGACAGCCGATCGCGCAAGCCGATTGCGAAACGGAGGCAGTCGTGCTGTACTCTCATCACCGTCAGAACATTCCTCCAAAGCTATCCGCGCAAAGAAACAAATGCGACACACCGCGCCCTGGAGGGCACAAACCTCCAACCTTTCGCTTAAAAGCCGAACTCGTTAGCCGATTGCGCCACGGAGGCAGTCGTGCTGCACTCTCACGACCGTCAGAACATTCCTCCGAAGTTATCAGCGCAAAGAAAAAAATGCGACACACCGCCCCCGGGAGAGCTCGAACCTCCAACCTTTCGGTTAACAGCCGAACGCACTAGCAGAGTGCGCCGTAGAGGCAGTCGTTCTGTACTCTCACCACCGTCAGAACATTTCTCCAAAGCTATCAGCGCAAAGAAAAAAGAAGCAAGACAACGTCCCCGGGAGGGCTCGAACCTCCAACCTTTCGGTTAACAGCCGAACTCGTTAGCCAATTGCACCGCGGAGGCAGTCGTGCTGTACTCTCACCAGTGTCAGAACATTCCATCAAAGCTAACAGTGCAAAGAAAAAAGAAGCTAGACAACGCCCCCGGGAGGGCTCGAACCTCCAACATTTCGGTCAAGAGCCGAACACGTTAGCCAATTGCGCCGCGGAGGCAGTCGTACTGTACTCTCACCACCGTCAGAACATTCTATCAAAGCTATAAGCGCAAAGAAAAAAGAAGCGCGACAACGCCCCCGGGAGGGCTCGAACCTCAAACATTTCGGTTAACAGCCGAACGCGCTAGCTAATTGCGCCACGGAGGCAGTCGTGCTGCTCTCTCACCGCCGTCAGAATTTTTTCAATGCTATCAGCGCAAAGAAAAAATAGCGACACACTGCCACCGGGACGGCTCTAACCTCAAACCTTTCGGTTGACAGCCGAATGCGCTAGCCGATTGCGCCACGGAGGCAATCTTGCTGCTCTCTCACCACCATCAGGACATTACATCAAAGCTATAAGCGCAAAGAAAAAAAAAAGCAAGACAACGTCCACGGGAGGGCTCGAACCTCCAACCTTTCTGTTAACAGCCGATCGCGTAAGCCAAATGCGCAACGCAGGCAGTCGAGCTGTACTTTCATCACCATCAGAACATTTCTCAAAAGCTATCAGCGCAAAGAAAAAAAAGCGACACACCGCCCCCGGGAGGGCTCGAAGCTCCAACCTTTCGGTAAACAGCCGAACGCGCTAGCCGATTGCGCCACGGAGGCAATCGTGCTGCTCTCTCACCACCGTCAGAACATTCCATCAAAGCTATCAGCGCAAAGAAAAAAGAAGCGAGACAACGCCCCCGGGAGGGCTCGAACCTCCAATCTTTCGCTTAAAAGCCGAACTCGTTAGCGGAATGCGCCACGGAGGCAGTCGTGCTGCACTCTCACGACCGTCAGAACATTCCTCCGAAGCTATCACTGCAAAGAAAAAAATGCGACACACCGCCCCCGGGAGGGCTCGAACCTCCAACCTTTCGGTTAACAGCCGAACGCGCTAGCAGAGTGCGCCGTAGAGGCAGTCGTTCTGTACTCTCACCTCCGTCAGAACATTTCTCCAAAGCTATCAGCGCAAAGAAAAAAGAAGCAAGACAACGTCCCCTGGAGGGCTCGAACCTCCAACCTTTCGGTCAACAGCCGATCTCGCCAGCCAATTGCGCCACAGAGCCAGTCGTGCTGCACTCTCACCACCGTAACATTCCATCAAAGCTAACAGTGCAAAGGAAAAAGAAGCTAGACAACGCCCCCGCGAGGGCTCGAACCTCCAACCTTTCGGTTAACAGCCGATCGCGCAAGCCGATTGCGCAACGGAGGCAGTCGAGCTGTACTCTCATCACCGTCAGAACATTCCTCCAAAGTTATGAGCGCAAAGAAAAAAAATTGCGACACACCACCCCCGAAATTGCTCTAACCTCCAACCTTTCGGTTAAGAGCCGAACTCTTTAGCCGATTGTGCCACGGAGGCAGTCGTGCTGCACTTTCACGACCGTCAGAAAATTTCTCTAAAGGTATCAGTGCAAAGAAAAAAATGCAATACACCGCCCCCGGGAGGGCTCGAACCTCAAACCTATCGGTTAACAGCCGAACACGCTAGCAGATTGCGCCGTAGAGGCAGTGATTCTTTACTCTCACCACCGTCAGAACATTCCTCCAAAGCTATCAGCTCAAAGAAAAAAAGCAAAACAACGCCCCCGGGAGGGCTCGAACCTACAACCTTTCGGTTAACAGCCGAACGCGCTAGCAGATTGCGCCGTAGAGGCAGTCGTTCTGTACTCTCACCACCGTCAGAACATTTCTCCAAAGCTATCAGCGCAAAGAAAAAAGAAGCAAGACAACGTCTCCGGGAGGGCTCGAACCTCCAACCTTTCGGTTAACAGCCGAACTCGTTAGCCAATTGCACCGCGGAGGCAGTCGTGCTGTACTCTCACCAGTGTCCGAACATTCCATCAAAGCTAACAGTGCAAAGAAAAAAGAAGCTAGACAACGCCCCCGGGAGGGCTCGAACTTCCAACATTTCGGTCAAGAGCCGAACTCGTTGGCCAATTGCGCGGCGGAGGCAGTCGTGCTGTACTCTCACCAGCGTCAGAACATTCCATCAAAGCTAACAGTGCAAAGAAAAAAGAAGCTAGACAACGATCCGGGAGGGCTCGAACCTCCAACATTTCGGTCAAGAGCCGAACTCGTTAGCCGATTGCGCCGCGGAGTCAGTCGTGCTGTACTCTCGCCAGCGTCAGAACATTCCATCACAGCTACCAGTGCAAAGAAAAAAGAAGCTAGACAACGCCCCCGGGAGAGCTCGAACCTCCAACCTTTCGGTTAACAGCCGAATTCGTTAGCCAATTAAGCCGTGGAGGCAGTCGTTCTGTACTCTCACCAGCGTCAGAACATTCCATCAAAGCTAACAGTGCAAAGAAAAAAGAAGCTAGACAAAGCCCCCGGGAGGGCTCGAACCTCAAACTATTCGGTTAACAGCCGAACTCGTTAGCCAATTGCGCCACGAAGGCAGTCGTGCTGTACTCTCACCACCGTCAGAACATTTCTCCAAAGCTATCAGCGCAAAGGAAAAAAAGCGACACGCCGCCCCCGGGAGGGCTCGAACCTCCAACCTTTCGATTAACAGCCCAAAGAGCTAGCCGATTTAGCCACGGAGGCAATCGTGCTGCTCTCTCACCACCATCAGAACATTCCATCAAAGCTATCAGCGCAAAGAAAAAAGAAGCAAGAAAACGTCCCCGGGATTGCTCGAACCTCCAACCTTTCGGTAAACAGCCGAACGCGCTAGCCCATTGCGCCACGGAGGCAATTGTGCTGCTCTCTCACCACCATCAGAACATTCCATCAAAGCTATCAGCGCAAAGAAAAAAGAAGCAATACAACGTCCCCGGGAGGGCTCGAACCTCCAACCTTTCGGTCAACAGCCGATCGCGTAAGCGAAATGCGCAACGGAGGCAGTCGAGCTGTACTCTCATCACCATCAGAACATTTCTCCAAAGCTATCAGCGCACAGAAAAAAAAGCGACACACTGCCCTCGGTAGGGCTCGAACCTCCAACCTTTCGGTTAACAGCCGAACTCGCTAGCCGATTGCGCCGCGGAGGCAGTCGTTCTGTATTCTCACCACCGTCAGAACATTCCATCAAAGCTAAGAGTGCAAAGAAAAAAGAAGCTAGACAACGCCCCCGGGAGTGTTCGAAGCTCCAAGCTTTCGGTTAACAGCCGATCGCGCAAGCCAATTGCGCAACGGAGGCAGTAGAGCTGTACTGTCATCACCGTCGGAACATTCCTCCAAAGCTATCAGCGCAAAGAAATAAAAGCGACACACCGTCCATGGGGAGGGGGAGGGACTCGAACCTCAAACCTATCGGTTAACAGCCGAACACGCTAGCAGATTGCGCCGTAGAGGCAGTGGTTCTGTACTCACACCACCGTCAGAACATTCCTCCAAAGCTATCAGCTCAAAGAAAAAAAGCAAAACAACGCCCCCGGGAGGGCTCGAACCTACAACCTTTCGGTTAACAGCCGAACGCGCTAGCAGATTGCGCCGTAGAGGCAGTCGTTCTGTACTCTCACCACCGTCAGAACATTTCTCCAAAGCTATCAGCGCAAAGAAAAAAGAAGCAAACAACGTCTCCGGGAGGGCTCTAACCTCCAACCTTTCGGTTAAGAGCCAAACTCTTTAGCCGATTGTGCCACGGAGGCAGTCGTGCTGCACTTTCATGACCGTCAGAAAATTCCTCTAAAGGTATCAGTGCAAAGAAAAAATGCGACACACCACCCCCGGGAGGGCTCGAACCTCCAACCTATCGGTTAACAGCCGAACGCGCTAGCAGATTGCGCCGTAGAGGCAGTGGTTCTGTACTCTCACCACCGTCAGAACATTCCTCCAAAGCTATCAGCTCAAAGAAAAAAAGCAAAACAACGCCCCCGGGAGGGCTCGAACCTCCAACCTTTCGGTTAACAGCCGAACGCGCTAGCAGATTGCGCCGTAGAGGGAGTCGTTCTGTACTCTCACCACCGTCAGAACATTTCTCCAAAGCTATCAGCGCAAAGAAAAAAAGAAGCAAGACAACGTCCCCGGGAGGGCTCGAACCTCCAACCTTTCGGTTAACAGCCGAACTCGTTAGCCAATTGCACCACGGAGGCAGTCGTGCTGTACTCTCACCAGTGTCAGAACATTCCATCAAAGCTAACAGTGCAAAGAAAAAAGAAGCTAGACAACGCCCCCGGGAGGGCTCGAACCTCCAACATTTCGGTCAAGAGCCGAACTCGTTAGCCAATTGCGCGGCGGAGGAAGTCGTGCTGTACTCTCACCAGCGTCAGAACATTCCATCAAAGCAAACAGTGCAAAGAAAAAAGAAGCTAGACAACGCCCCCGGGAGGGCACGAACCTCCAACATTTCGGCTAACAGCCGAACTCGTTAGCCGATTGCGCCGCGGAGTCAGTCGTGCTGTACTCTCACCAGCGTCAGAACATTCCATCACAGCTACCAGTGCAAAGAAAAAAGAAGCTAGACAACGCCCCCGGGAGAGCTCGAACCTCCAACCTTTCGGTTAACAGCCGAATTCGTTAGCCAATTAGGCCGTGGAGGCAGTCGTTCTGTACTCTCACCAGCGTCAGAACATTCCATCAAAGCTAACAGTGCAAAGAAAAAAGAAGCTAGACAAAGCCCCCAGGAGGGCTCGAACCTCAAACTATTCGGTTAACAGCCGAACTCGTTAGCCAATTGCGCCACGAAGGCAGTCGTGCTGTACTCTCACCACCGTCAGAACATTTCTCCAAAGCTATCAGCGCAAAGGAAAAAAAGCAACACGCCGCCCCCGGGAGGGCTCGAACCTCCAACCTTTCGATTAACAGCCCAAAGAGCTAGCCGATTGAGCCACGGAGGCAATCGTGCTGCTCTCTCACCACCATCAGAACATTCCATCAAAGCTATCAGCGCAAAGAAAAAAGAAGCAATACAACGTCCCTGGGAGGGCTCAAACCTCCAACCTTTCGGTCAACAGCCGATCGCGTAAGCGAAATGCGCAACGGAGGCAGTCGAGCTGTACTCTCATCACCATCAAAACATTTCTCCAAAGCTATCAGCGCAAAGAAAAAAAAAGCGACACACTGCCCTCGGTAGGGCTCGAACCTCCAACCTTTCGGTTAACAGCCGAACTCGCTAGCCGATTGCGCCGCGGAGGCAGTCGTGCTGTATTCTCACCACCGTCAGAACATTCCATCAAAGCTAAGAGTGCAAAGAAAAAAGAAGCTAGACAACGCCCCCGGGAGTGTTCGAAGCTCCAAGCTTTCGGTTAACAGCCGATCGCGCAAGCCAATTGCGCAACGGAGGCAGTAGAGCTGTACTGTTATCACCGTCGGAACATTCCTCCAAAGCTATCAGCGCAAAGAAATAAAAGCGACACACCGTCCATGGGGGGAGGGGCTCGAACCTCAAACCTTTCGGTTAACAGCCGAACGCGCTAGCAGATTGCGCCGTAAAGGCAGTCGTGCTGCACTCTCACCACCGTCAGAACATTCCTCCAAAGCTATCAGCACAAAGAAAAAAAAGCGACACACCACCCCCGGGAGGGGTCGAACCTCGAACATTTCGGTAAACAGTCGAACGCGCTAGCCGATTGCGCCACGGAGGCAATCGTGCTGCACTCTCACCACCGTCAGAACATTCCATCAAAGCTATAAGCGCAAAGAAAAAAGAAGCGCGACAACGCCCCCGGGAAGGCTCGAACCTCCAACCTTTCGGTTAACAGCCGAACGCGCTAGCTAATTGCGCCACGGAGGCAGTCGTGCTGCTCTCTCACCGCCGTCAGAACTTTTTTCAATGCTATCAGCGCAAAGAAAAAAATAGCGACACACCGCCACCGGGAGGGCTCTAACCTCCAACCTTTCGGTTGACAGCCGAATGCGCTAGCCGATTGCGCTACGGAGGCAATCATGCTGCTCTCTCACCACCATCAGAACATTCCATCAAAGCTATAAGCGCAGAGAAAAAAGAAGCTAGACAACGTCCCCGGGAGGGCTCGAACCTCCAAACTTTTGGTTATCAGCCGATCGCGCAAGCCGATTGCGAAACGGAGGCAGTCGTGCTGTACTCTCATCGCCGTCAGAACATTCCTCCAAAGCTATCAGAGCAAAGAAACAAATGCGACACACCGCCCCCTGGAGGGCACAAACCTCCAACCTTTCGCTTAAGAGCCGAACTCGTTAGCCGATTGCGCCACGGAGGCAGTCGTGCTGCACTCTCACGACCGTCAGAACATTCCTCCGAAGCTATCACCGCAAAGAAAAAAATGCGACACACCGCACCCGGGAGGGCTCGAACCTCCAACCTATCGGTTATCAGCCGAACGCGCTAGCAGATTGCGCCGTAGAGGCAGTGGTTCTGTGCTCTCACCACCGTCAGAACATTCCTCCAAAGCTATCAGCTCAAAGAAAAAAAGCAAAACGACGCCCCCGGGAGGGCTCGAACCTCCAACCTTTCGGTTAACAGCTGAACGCGCTAGCAGATTGCGCCGTAGAGGCAGTCTTCTGTACTCTCACCACCGTCAGAACATTTCTCCAAAGCTATCAGCGCAAAAAAAGAAGCAAGACAAGGTCCCCGGGAGGGCTCGAACCTCCAACCTTTCGGTTAACAGCCGAACTCGTTAGCCAATTGCACCGTGGAGGCAGTCGTGCTGTACTCTCACCAGTGTCAGAACATTCCATCAAAGCTAACAGTGCAAAGAAAAAAGAAGCTAGACAACGCCCCCGGGAGGGCTCGAACCTCCAACATTTCGGTCAAGAGCCGAACTCGTTAGCCAATTGCGCCGCGGAGGCAGTCGTACTGTACTCTCACCAACGTCAGAACATTCCATCAAAGCTATAAGCGCAAAGAAAAAAGAAGCGCGACAACGCCCCCGGGAGGGCTCGAACCTCAAACATTTCGGTTAACAGCCGAACGCGCTAGCTAATTGCGCCATGGAGGCATTCGAGCTGTACTTTCATCACCATCAGAACATTTCTCAAAAGCTATCAGCGCAAAGAAAAAAAAGCGACACACCGCCCCCGGGAGGGCTCGAAGCTCCAACCTTTCGGTAAACAGCCGAACGCGCTAGCCGATTGCGCCACGGAGGCAATCGTGCTGCTCTCTCACCACCGTCAGAACATTCCTCCAAAGCTATCAGCGCAAAGAAACAAATGCGACACACCGCCCCCTGGAGGGCACAAACCTCCAACCTTTCGCTTAAAAGCCGAACGCGGTAGCACAGTGCGCCGTAGAGGCAGTCGTTCTGTACTCTCACCACCGTCAGAACATTTCTCCAAAGCTATCAGCGCAAAGAAAAAAGAAGCAAGACAACGTCCCCTGGAGGGCTCGAACCTCCAACCTTTCGGTCAACAGCCCATCTCGCCAGCCAATTGCGCCACAGAGCCAGTCGTGCTGCACTCTCACCACCGTAACATTCCATCAAAGCTAACAGTGCAAAGGAAAAAGAAGCTAGACAACGCCCCCGCGAGGGCTCGAACCTCCAACCTTTCGGTTTACAGCCGATCGCGCAAGCCGATTGCGCAACGGAGGCAGTCAAGCTGTACTCTCATCACCGTCAGAACATTCCTCCAAAGTTATGAGCGCAAAGAAAAAAAATTGCGACACACCACCCCCGAAATTGCTCTAACCTCCAACCTTTCGGTTAAGAGCCGAACTCTTTAGCCGATTGTGCCACGGAGGCAGTCGTGCTGCACTTTCACGACCGTCAGAAAATTCCTCTAAAGGTATCAGTGCAAAGAAAAAAATGCGACACACCTCCCCCGGGAGGGCTCGAACCTCCAACCTATCGGTTAACAGCAGAACGCGCTAGCAGATTGCGCCGTAGAGGCAGTGGTTCTGTACTCTCTCCACCGTCAGAACATTCCTCCAAAGCTATCAGCTCAAAGAAAAAAAGCAAAATAACGCCCCCGGGAGGGCTCGAACCTCCAACCTTTCGGTTAACAGCCGAACGCGCTAGCAGATTGCGCCGTAGAGGCAGTCGTTCTGTACTCTCACCACCGTCAGAACATTTCTCCAAAGCTATCAGCGCAAAGAAAAAAGAAGCAAGACAACGTCCCCGGGAGGGCTCGAACCTCCAACCTTTCGGTTAACAGCCGAACTCGTTAGCCAATTGCACCGCGGAGGCAGTCGTGCTGTACTCTCACCAGTGTCAGAACATTCCCTCAAAGCTAACAGTGCAAAGAAAAAAGAAGCTAGACAACGCCCCCGGGAGGGCTCGAACCTCCAACATTTCGGTCAAGAGCCGAACTCGTTAGCCAATTGCGCGGCGGAGGCAGTCGTGCTGTACTCTCACCAGCGTCAGAACATTCCATCAAAGCTAACAGTGCAAAGAAAAAAGAAGCTAGACAACGCCCCCGGGAGGGCTCGAACCTCCAACATTTCGGTCAAGAGCCGAACTCGTTAGCCAATTGCGTGGTGGAGGCAGTCGTGCTGTACTCTCACCAGCGTCAGAACATTCCATCAAAGCTAACAGTGCAAAAAAAAAAGAAGCTAGACAACGCCCCCGGGAGGGCACGAACCTCCAACATTTCGGTTAACAGCCGAACTCGTTAGCCGATTGCGCCGCAGAGTCAGTCGTGCTGTACCCTCACCAGCGTCAGAACATTCCATCACAGCTACCAGTGCAAAGAAAAAAGAAGCTAGACAACGCCCCTGGGAGAGCTCGAACCTCCAACCTTTCGGTTAACAGCCGAATTCGTTAGCCAATTAAGCCGTGGAGGCAGTCGTTCTGTACTCTCACCAGCGTCAGAACATTTCATCAAAGCTAACAGTGCAAAAAAAAGAAGCTAGACAAAGCCCCCGGGAGGGCTCGAACCTCAAACTATTCGGTTAACAGCCGAACTCGTTAGCCAATTGCGCCACGAAGGCAGTCGTGCTGTACTCTCACCACCGTCAGAACATTTCTCCAAAGCTATCAGCGCAAAGGAAAAAAAGCGACACGCCGCCCCCGGGAGGGCTCGAACCTCCAACCTTTCGGTTAACAGCCCAAAGAGCTAGCTGATTGAGCCACGGAGGCAATCGTGCTGCTCTCTCACCACCATCAGAACATTCCATCAAAGCTATCAGCACAAAGAAAAAAGAAGCAAGAAAACGTCCCCGGGAGGGCTCGAACCTCCAACCTTTCGGTAAACAGCCGAACGCGCTAGCCCATTGCGCCACGGAGGCAATTGTGCTGCTCTCTCACCACCATCAGAACATTCCATCAAAGCTATCAGCGCAAAGAAAAAAGAAGCAAGACAACGTCCCCGGGAGGGCTCGAACCTCCAACCTTTCGGTCAACAGCCGATCGCGTAAGCCAAATGCGCAACGCAGGCAGTCGAGCTGTACACTCATCACCATCAGAAAATTTCTCCAAAGCTATCAGCGCAAAGAAAAAAAAGCGACACACCACCCCGGGGAGGGCTCGAACCTCCAACCTTTCGGTAAACAGCCGAACGCGCTAGCCGATTGCGCCACGGAGGCAGTCGTGCTGCACTCTGACGACCGTTAGAACATTCTTCAAAGCTATCAGCGCAAAGAAAAAACTGCGACACACCGCCACTGGGAGGGCTCGAACCTCCAAAATTTTCGGTTAAGAGCCGAACTCGTTAGCCGATTGCGCCGCGGAGGAAGTTGTGCTGCACTTTCACGACCGTCAAAACATTCCTCCAAAGCTATGAGCACAAAGAAAAAAAAAGCAAAACAACGCCCCCGGGAGGGCTCGAACCTCCAACCTTACGGTTAACAGCCGAACGCGCTAGCAGATTGCGCCGCAGAGGCAGTCGTTCTGTACTCTCACCACCGTCAGAACATTTCTCGAAAGCTATCAGCGCAAAGAAAATAGAAGCAAGACAACGTCCCCTGGAGGGCTCGAACTTCCAACCTTTCGGTCAACAGCCGATCTCGCCAGCCAATTGCGCAACGGAGGCAGTCGAGCTGTACTCTCATCACCGCCAGAACATTCCTCCATAACTATCAGCGCAAAGAAAAAAATGCGACACACCGCCCCTGGGAGGGCTCGAACCTCAAACCTTTCGGTTAAGAGCCGAACTCGTTAGCCGATTGCGCCACGGAGGAAGTTGTGCTGCGCTCTCACGACCGTCAAAACATTCCTCCAAAGTTATGAGCGCAAAGAAAAAAAAATGCGACACAGCCCCCGAAAGGGCTCTAACTTCCAACCTTTCGGTTAAGAGCTGAACTCTTTAGACGATTGCGCCACGGAGGCAGTCGTGCTGCACTTTCACGACCGTAAGAACATTCCTCCAAAGCTATCAGCGCAAAGAAAAAAATGCGACACACCGCCCCCGGGAGGGCTTGAACCTCCAATCTTTCGGTTAACAGCCGAACGCGCTAGCAGATTGCGCCGTAGAGGCAGTGGTTCTGTACTCTCACCACCGTCAGTACATTCCTCCAAAGCTATCAGCTCAAAGAAAAAAAGCAAAACAACGCCCCCGGGAGGGCACGAACCTCCAATCTTTCTGTTAACAGCCGAACGCGCTAGCAGATTGCGCCGTAGAGGCAGTCGTTCTGTACTCTCACCACCGTCAGAACATTTCTCCAAAGCTATCAGCGCAAAGAAAAAAGAAGCAAGACAACGTCCCCGGGAGGGCTCGAACCTCCAACCTTTCGGTTAACAGCCGAACTCGTTAGCCAATTGCGCCGCGGAGGCAGTCGTGCTGTACTCTCACCAGCGTCAGAACATTCCATCAAAGCTAACAGTAAAAAGAAAAAAGAATCTAGACAACGCCCCCGGGAGGGCTCGAACCTCCAACATTTCGGTCAAGAGCCGAACTCGTTAGCGAATTGCGCGGCGGAGGCAGTCGTGCTGTACTCTTACCAGCGTCAGAACATTCCATCAAAGGTAACAGTGCAAAGAAAAAAGAAGCTAGACAACGCCCCCGGGAGGGCTCGAACCTCCAACATTTCGGTCAAGAGCCGAACTCGTTAGCCAATTGTGCCGCGGAGGCAGTCGTGCTTTACTCTCACCAGCGTCAGAACATTCCATCAAAGCTAACAGTGCAAAGAAAAATGAAGCTAGACAACGCCCCCGGGAGGGCTCGAACCTCCAACCTTTCGGTAACAGCCGAACTCGTTAGCCAATTGCGCCGCGGAGTCAGTCGTGCTGTACTCTCACCAGCGTCAGAACATTCCAACAAAGCTAACAGTGCAAAGAAAAAAGAAGCTAGACAACGCCCCCGGGAGGGCTCGAACCTCCAACCTTTCGGTTAACAGCCGATCTCGTTAGCCAATTACGCCGCGGAGGCAGTCGTTCTATACTCTCACCACCGTCAGAACATTTCTCCAAAGCTATCAGCGCGAAGAAAAAAGAAGCTAGACAACGCCCCCGGGAGGGCTTGAACCTCCAACATTTCGGTTAACAGCCCAAAGAGCTAGCCGATTGCGCCACGGAGGCTATTGTGCTGCTCTCTCACTGTCACACAGGTCCCGTTAATTCGGGAGGCAATCGCCGGGCTAATTCCAAGGGCCGAAGTATCGGCCCCCCGAACCACACCACGAAAGCGTGGACAATTTAGAAGTGGTCCTTTTTGGCGCGCCAGCGGACGCCGGCTGTGGCCAAAAGAACAAGTCAGAGCCGAGAGCTGATAAACAAACAAACTATATTCTCAATAATGGCAGATCGAAAACAATACACAAGAATGCACACTCCACAATAGTTGCATACAATATGTCACCAATCAAACCAATCAAACAACGTACTACACAGTACAATCAGCCACTCTCGAAACAACGGACACAGACAACAATACACACTACAATGCAGTCGCATGCATTGAACAACCAAGACACTTAAAGACTAAAGAGATAGAAAATCTATTCAGTCCAAAGTTCTTGGAACAAATGTCTGGATGATACTCTTCCGAGAATCACTCACTCAAAGTCTGGCGTTGTTGTCGTTCCGCTGCCCTCGAAGTTTCTCTTCTAGGAAACCTCGCCGAAGTTTCTCTTCCAGGAAACCTCGCGTCTTCAATTGGCCACTCTCCACGCTTCAAACTTCTTCGCCGGAACCACGTCGGCTTCACACACGCAGCTGTTGCCACGCGTCTTCGCTCGATAGCGGTAAACACACACTCTTGCCTGTAGCTCGAGTGTTTACCCCTCTGGTGGAAATCTTCTTCTTCTCCCGCTTTGTCTCTACGGACAAAACCTTCGCCGACTACACGGCGGAATCCCTATGCGCTCTGGCGCTAACTTCCGTCTTCTCCTGATCTCTCATCTCCGCTGCTCGGTTAAATACCTTCCGCGCGACATTCCAGAAGGTTCTCGTCATTTCGTCGGCGCGATACGCAGCAAAGGCTGGGGAGAGGGCGTGACGGTTCGAATGCCCTCCGCGTCGGATGACTCAACTCTGCATGACCACGCCTCTTTCGTTCTAAAATTTTCGAGGGCTTGCTCGGCCGCCGATGTGGGGTGAGGAGGTTCCTCGGCGAAGCCACGCTTCCGAGGGGAGAGCGCGCACCCGGGGAGCCTTGGATGTTTGTTTTCTTTTTTTTCTTTTGACCTCCCGGTGTCTCTCCCGCGCGTTATCGCAAGAATTTGACGGCGCGCCCATTTTTAGCGCTCGTTCTGTGACACTCACCACTATCAGAACATTCCATCAAAGCTATCAGCGCAAAGAAAAAAGAAGCAAGACAAGGTACCCGGGAGGGCTCGAACCTCCAACCTTTCGGTCAACAGCCGATCGCGTAAGCCAAAAGCGCAACGGAGGCAGTCGAGCTGTACTCTCATCACCATCAGAACATTTCTGCAAAGCTATGAGCGCAAAGAAAAAAAAGCGACAAACTGCCCCCGGGAGGGCTCGAACCTCCAACCTTTCGGTTAACAGCAGAACTCGCTAGCCGATTGCGCCACGGAGGAAGTTGTGCTGCGCTATCACGACCGTCAAAACATTCCTCCAAAGTTATGAGCGCAAAGAAAAAAAAATGCGACACACAGCCCCTGAAAGGGCTCTAACTTCCAACCTTTCTGTTAAGAGCTGAACTCTTTAGAAGATTGCGCCACGGAGGCAGTCGAGCTGCACTCTCACGACCGTAAGAACATTCCTCCAAAGCTAAGAGTGCAAAGAAAAAAGAAGCTAGACAACGCCCCCGGGTGGGCTCCAAGCTCCAAGCTTTCGGTTAACAGCCGATCGCGCAAGCCAATTGCGCAACGGAGGCAGTAGGGCTGTACTCTCATCACAGTCAGAACATTCCTCCAAAGCTATCAGCGCAAAGAAAAAAACGCGACCCACTGTCCATGGGGGGGGGGGAGGGGCTCGAACCTCTAACCTTTCGGTTAACAGCCGAACGCGCTAGCAGATTGCGCCGTGAAGGCAGTCGTGCTGTACTCTCACCAGCGTCAGAACATTCCTCCAAAGCTATCAGCGCAAAGAAAAAAAAGCGACACACCGCCCCCGGGAGGGCTCGAACCTCCAACCTTTCGGTAAACAGCGGAACGCGCTAGCCGATTGCGCCACGGAGGCAATTGTGCTGCACTCTCACCACCGTCAGAACATTCCATCATAGCTATCAGCGCAAAGAAAAAAGAAGCAAGACAACGTCCCCGGGAGGGCTCGAACCTCCAACTTTTCGGTTAACAGCCGAACGCGCTAGGCAATTGCGCCACGGAGGCAGTCGTTCTGCTCTCTCACCACCGTCAGAACGTTTCTCCAAAGCTGTCAGCGCAAAGAAAAAAAAGCGACACGTCGCCCCCGGGAGGGCTCGAACCTCCAACCTTTCGGTTAACAGCCCAAAGAGCTAGCCGATTGCGCCACGGAGGCAATCGTGCTGCTCTCTCACCACCATCAGAACATTCCATCAAAGCTATCAGCGCAAAGAAAAAAGAAGCAAGACAACATCCCCGGGAGGGCTCGAACCTCCAACCTTTCGGTAAACAGCCGAACGCGCTGGCCGATTGCGCCACGGAGGCAATTTTGCTGCTCTCTCACCACCACCAGAACATTCCATCAAAGCTATCAGCGCAAAGAAAAAAGAAGCAAGACAACGTCCCCGGGAGGGCTCGAACCTCCAACCTTTCGGTCAACAGCCGATCGCGTAAGCCAAATGCGCAACGGAGGCAGTCGAGCTGTACACTCATCACCATCAGAACATTTCTCCAAAGCTATCAGCGCGAAGAAAAAAAAGGAACACACCACCCCGGGGAGGGCTCGAACCTCCAACCTTTCGGTAAACAGCCGAACGCGCTAGCCGATTGCGCCACGGAGGCAGTCGTGCTGCACTCTCACGACCGTTAGAACATTCTTCAAAGCTATCAGCGCAAAGAAAAAAAATGCGACACACCGCCACTGGGAGGGCTCCAACCTCCAACCTTTCGGTTAAGAGCCGAACTCGTTAGCCAATTGCGCCGCGGAGGAAGTTGTGCTGCACTTTCACGACCGTCAAAACATACCTCCAAAGCTATGAGCGCAAAGAAAAAAAGCAAAACAACGCCCCCGGGAGGGCTCGAACCTCCAACCTTACGGTTAACAGCCGAACGCGCTAGCAGATTGCGCCGCAGAGGCAGTCGTTCTATACTCTCACCACCGTCAGAATATTTCTCGAAAGCTATCAGCGCAAAGAAAATAGAAGCAAGACAACGTCCCCTGGAGGGCTCGAACTTCCAAGCTTTCGGTCAACAGCGGATCTCGCCAGCCAATTGCGCCACAGAGCCAGTCGTGCTGCACTCTCACCACCGTAACATTCCATCAAAGCTAACAGTGCAAAGGAAAAAGAAGCTAGACAACGCCCCCGCGAGGGCTCGAACCTCCAACCGTTCGGTTAACAGCCGATCGCGCAAGCCGATTGCGCAACGGAGGCAGTCGAGCTGTACTCTCATCACCGCCAGAACATTCCTCCATAACTATCAGCGCAAAGAAAAAATGCGACACACCGCCCCTGGGAGGGCTCGAACCTCCAACCTTTCGGTTAAGAGCCGAACTCGTTAGCCGATTGCGCCACGGAGGAAGTTGTGCTGCGCTCTCACGACCGTCAAAACATTCCTCCAAAGTTATGAGCGCAAAGAAAAAAAAATGCGACACACAGCCCCCGAAAGGGCTCTAACTTCCAACCTTTCGGTTAAGAGCTGAACTCTTTAGACGATTGCGCCACGGAGGCAGTCGTGTTGCACTCTCACGACCGTAAGAACATTCCTCTAAAGCTATCAGCGCAAAGAAAAAAATGCGACACAACGCCCCCGGGAGGGCTCGAACCTCCAATCTTTCGGTTAACAGCCGAACGCGCTAGCAGATTGCGCCGTAGAGGCAGTGGTTCTGTACTCTCACCACCGTCAGAACATTCCTCCAAAGCTATCAGCTCAAAGAAAAAAAGCAAAACAACGCCCCCGGGAGGGCACGAACCTCCAACCTTTCGGTTAATAGCAGAACGCGCTAGCAGATTGCGCCGTAGAGGCAGTCGTTCTGTACTCTCACCACCGTCAGAACATTTCTCCAAAGCTATCAGCGCAAAGAAAAAAGAAGCAAGACAACGTCCCCGGGAGGGCTCGAACCTTTCGGTTAACAGCCGAACTCGTTAGCCAATTGCGCCGCGGAGGCAGTCGTGCTGTACTCTCACCAGTGTCAGAACATTCCATCAAAGCTAACAGTGCGAAGAAAAAAGAAGCTAGACAACGCCCCCGGGAGGGCTCGAACCTCCAACATTTCGGTCAAGAGCCGAACTCGTTAGCCAATTGTGCCGCGGAGGCAGTCGTGCTGTACTCTCACCAGCGTCAGAACATTCCATCAAAGCTAACAGTGCAAAGAAAAAAGAAGCTAGACAAGCCCCCGGGAGGGCTCGAACTTCCAACATTTCGGTCAAGAGCTGAACTGGTTAGCCAATTGCGCCGCGGAGGCAGTCGTGCTGTACTCTCACCAGCGTCAGAACATTCCACCAAAGCTAACAGTGCAAAGAAAAATGAAGCTAGACAACGCCCCCGGGAGGGCTCGAACCTCCAACCTTTCGGTTAACAGCCGAACTCGTTAGCCAATTGCGCCGCGGAGTCAGTCGTGCTGTACTCTCACCAGCGTCAGAACATTCCAACAAAGCTAACAGTGCAAAAAAAAGAAGAAGCTAGACAACGCCCCCGGGAGGGCTCGAACCTCCAACCTTTCGGTTAACAGCCGATCTCGTTAGCCAATTACGCCACGGAGGCAGTCGTTCTATACTCTCACCACCGTCAGAACATTTCTTCAAAGCTATAAGCGCGAAGAAAAAAGAAGCTAGACAACGCTCCCGGGAGGGCTCGAACCTCCAACATTTCGGTTAACAGCCCAAAGAGCTAGCCGATTGCGCCACGGAGGCAATTGTGCTGCTCTCTCACTGTCACACAGGTCCCGTTAATTCGGGAGGAAATCGCCGGGCTAATTCCAAGGGCCGAAGTATCGGCCCCCCGAACCGCACCACGAAAGCGTGGACAATTTAGAAGTGGTCCTTTTTGGCGCGCCAGCGGACGCCGGCTGTGGCCCAAAGAACAAGTCAGAGCCGAGAGCTGATAAACAAACAAACTATATTCTCAATAATGGCAGATCGCAAACAATACACAAGAATGCACACTCCACAATAGTTGCATACAATATGTCACCAATCAAACCAATCAAACAACGTACTACACAGTACAATCAGCCACTCTCGAAACAACGGACACAGACAACAATACACACTACAATGCAGTCGCATGCATTGAACAACCAAGACACTTAAAGACTAAAGAGATAGAAAATCTATTCAGTCCAAAGTTCTTGGAACAAAAGTCTGGATAATACTCTTCCGAGAATCACTCACTCAAAGTCCAGCGTTGTTGTCGTTCCGCTGCCCTCGAAGTTTCTCTTCTAGGAAACCTCGCCGAAGTTTCTCTTCCAGGAAACCTCGCGTCTTCAATTGGCCACTCTCCAAGCTTCAAACTTCTTCGCCGGAACCACGTCGGCTTCACACACGCAGCTGTTGCCACGCGTCTTCGCTCGATAGCGGTAAACACACACTCTTGCCTGTAGCTCGAGTCGTCACCCCTCAGGTGGAAATCTTCTTCTCCCGCTTTGTCTCTACGGACAAAACCTTCGCCGACTACACGGCGGAATCCCTACGCGCTCTGGCGCTAACTTCCGTCTTCTCCTGATCTCTCATCTCCGCTGCTCGGTTAAATACCTTCCGCGCGACATTCCAGAAGGTTCTCGTCATTTCGTCGGCGCGATACGCAGCGAAGGCTGGGGAGAGGGCGAGACGGTTCGAATGCCCTCCGCGTTTGATGACTCAACTCTGCATGACCACGCCTTTTTCGTTCTAGAATTTTCGAGGGCTTGCTCGGCCGCCGATATGGGGTGAGGAGGTTCGTCGGCGAAGCCACGCTTCCGAGGGGAGAGCGCGCGCCCGGGGAGCCTTGGATGTTTGTTTTCTTTTTTTTTCTTTTGACCTCCCGGCGTCTCTCCCGCGCGTTATCGCAAGAATTTGGCGGCGCGCCCATTTTTAGCGCTCGTTCTGTGACACTCACCACCATCAGAACATTCCATCAAAGCTATCAGCGCAAGGAAAAAAGAAGCAAGACAACGTCCCCGGGAGGGCTCGAACCTCCAACCTTTCGGTCAACAGCCGATCGCGTAAGCCAAATGCGCAACGGGGGCAGTCGAGCTGTACTCTCATCACCATCAGAACATTTCTCCAAAGCTATCAGCCCAAAGAAAAAAAAGCGACAAACTGCCCCCGGGAGGGCTCGAACCTCCAACCTTTCGGTAAACAGCCGAACGCGCTAGCCGATTGCGCCACGGAGGCAGTGGAGCTGTACTCTCTTAACCATCAGAACATTTCTCCAAAGCTATAGGCGCAAAGAAAAAAAAAGCGACACACCGCCCCCGGGAGGGCCCGAACCTCCAACCTTTCAGTTAACAGCTGAACTCGCTAGCCGATTGCGCCATGGAGGCAATCATGCTGCTCTCTCACCACCGTCAGAACTATACATTAAAGCTATAAGCTCAAAGAAAAAAGAAGCAAGACAACGTCCCCGGGAAGGCTCGAACCTCCAAAATTTCTGTTAACAGCCGATCGCGTAAGCCAAATGCGCAACGGAGGCAGTCGAGCTGTACTCTCATCACCATCAGAACATTTCTCCAAAGCTATCAGCGCAAAGAAATGAAAAGCGACACACCGCCCCCGGGAGGGCTCGAAGCTCCAACCTTTCGGTAAACAGCCGAACGCGCGAGCTGATTGCGTCACGGAGGCAATCGTGCTGCTCTCTCACCACCGTCAGAACATTCCATCAAAGCTATCAGCGCAAAGAAAACAGAAGCGAGACAACGCCCCCGGGAGGGCTCTAACCTCCAACCTTTCGGTTGACAGCCGAATTCGCTAGCCGATTGCGCCACGGAGGCAATCATGCTGCTCTCTCACCACCATCAGAACATTCCATCAAAGCTATAAGCGCATAGAAAAAAGAAGCTAGAAAACGTCCCCGGGAGGGTTCGAACCTCCAACCTTTTGGTTAACAGCCGATCGCGCAAGCCGATTGCGAAACGGAGGCAGTCGTGCTGTACTCTCATCACCGTCAGAACATTCTTCCAAAGCTATCAGCGCAAAGAAAAAAACGCGACACACCGCCACCTGGAGGGCTCAAACCTCCAACCTTTCGCTTAAAAGCCGAACTCGTTAGCCGATTGCGCCACGGAGGCAGTCGTGCTGCACTCTCACGACCGTCAGAACATTCCTCCAAAGCTATCAGCACAAAGAAAAAAATGCGACACACCACCACAGAGAGGGCTCGAACCTCCAACCTTTCGGTTAAGAGCCGAACTCGTTAGACGATTGCGCCGCGGAGGAAGTTGTGCTGCACTTTCACGACCGTCAAAACATTCCTCCAAAGGTACGAGCGCAAAGAAAAAAAGCAAAACAACGCCCCCGCGAGGGCTCGAACCTCCAACCTTTCGGTTAACAGCCGATCGCGCAAGCCGATTCCGCAACGGAGGCAGTCGAGCTGTACTCTCATCACCGTGAGAACATTCCTCCATAACTATCAGCGCAAAGAAAAAATGCGACACACCGCCCCCTGGAGTGCTCAAACCTCCAACCTTTCGGTTAAGAGCCGAACTCGTTAGCCGATTGCGCCACGGAGGCAGTCGTGCTGCACTATCACGACCGTCAGAACATTCCTCCAAAGCTATCAGCGCAAAGAAAAAAATGCGACACACCGCCCCTGGGAGGGCTCGATCCTCCAACCTTTCGGTTAAGAGCCGAACTCGTTAGCCGATTGCGCCGCGGAGGAAGTTGTGCTGCGCTCTCACGACCGTCAAAAATTCCTCCTAAGTTATGAGCGCAAAGAAAAAAAAATGCGACACACAGCCCCCGAAAGGGCTCTAACTTCCAACCTTTCGTTTAAGAGCCGAACTCTTTAGACGATTGCGCCACGGAGGCAGTCGCGCTGCACTCTCACGACCGTAAGAACATTCCTCCAAAGCTATCAGCGCAAAGAAAAAAATGCGACACACCACCCCCGGGAGGGCTCAAACCTCCAACCTTTCGGTTAACAGCCGAACGCGCTAGCAGATTGCGCCGTAGAGGCAGTGGTTCTGTACTCTCACCACCGTCAGAACATTCCTCCAAAGCTATTAGCTCAAAGAAAAAAAGCAAAACAACGCCCCCGGGAGGGCTCGAACCTCCAACCTTTCGGTTAACAGCAAAACGCGCTAGCAGATTGCGCCGTAGAGGCAGTCGTTCTGTACTCTCACCACCTTAAGAACATTTCTCCAAAGCTATCAGCGCAAAGAAAAAGGAAGCAAGACAACGTCCCTGGGAGGGCTCGAACCTCCAACCTTTCGGTTAACAGCCGAACTCGTTAGCCAATTGCGCCGTGGAGGCAGTCGTGCTGTACTCTCACCAGCGTCAGAACATTCCATCAAAGCTAACAGTGCAAAAAAAAGAAGCTAGACAACGCCCCCGGGAGGCCTCGAACCTCAAATATTTCGGTTAAGAGCCGAACTCGTTAGCCAATTGCGCGGCGGAGGCAGTCGTGCTGTACTCTCACCAGCATCAGAACATTCCATCAAAGCTATCAGTGCAAAGAAAAAAGAAGCTAGACAACGCCCCCGGGAGGGCTCGAACCTCCAACATTTCGGTCAAGAGCCGAACTCGTTAGCCAATTGTGCCGCGGAGGCAGTCGTGCTGTACTCTCACCAGCGTCAGAACATTCCATCAAAGCTAACAGTGCAAAGAAAAGAGAAGCTAGACAACGCCCCTGGGAGGGCTCGAACCTCCAACATTTCGGTCAAGAGCCGAACGTGCTAGCCGATTGCGCCACGGAGGCAGTCGAGCTGCACTCTCACGACCGTTAGAACATTCTTCAAAGCTATCAGCGCAAAGAAAAAAATGCGACACACCGCCACTGGGAGGGCTCGAACCTCCAACCTTTCGGTTAAGAGCCGAACTCGTTAGCCGATTGCGCCGCGGAGGAAGTTGTGCTGCACTTTCACGACCGTCAAAACATTCCTCCAAAGCTATGAGCGCAAAGAAAAAAAGCAAAACAACGCCCCCGGGAGGGCTCGAACCTCCAACCTTACGGTTAACAGCCGAACGCGCTAGCAGATTGCGCCGCAGAGGCAGTCGTTCGGTACTCTCACCACCGTCAGAACATTTCTCGAAAGCTATCAGCGCAAAGAAAATAGAAGCAAGACAACGTCCCCTGGAGGGCTCGAACTTCCAACCTTTCGGTCAACAGCTGATCTCGCCAGCCAATTGCGCCACAGAGCCATTCGTGCTGCATTCTCACCACCGTAACATTCCATCAAAGCTAACAGTGCAAAGGAAAAAGAAGCTAGAGAACGCCCCCGCGAGGGCTCGAACCTCCAACCTTTCGGTTAACAGCCGATCACGCAAGCCGATTGTGCAACGGAGGCAGTCGAGCTGTACTTTCATCTCCGCCAGAACATTCCTCCATAACTATCAGCGCAAAGAAAAAAATGCGACACACCGCCCCTGGGAGGGCTCGAACCTCCAACCTTTCGGTTAAGAGCCGAACTCGTTAGCCGATTGTGCCATGGAGGAAGTTGTGCTGCGCTCTCACGACCGTCAAAACATTCCTCCAAAGTTATGAGCGCAAAGAAAAAAAAATGCGACACACAGCCCCCGAAAGGGCTCTAACTTCCAACCTTTCGGTTAAGAGCTGAACTCTTTAGACGATTGCGCCACGGAGGCAGTCGCGCTGCACTCTCACGACCGAAAGAACATTCCTCCAAAGCTATCAGCGCAAAGAAAAAAAATGCGACACACCACCCCCGGGAGGGCTCGAACCTCCAATCTTTCGGTTAACAGCCGAACGCGCTAGCAGATTGCGCCGTAGAGGCAGTGGTTCTGTACTCTCACCACCGTCAGAACATTCCTCCAAAGCTATCAGCTCAAAGAAAAAAAGCAAAACAACGCCCCCGGGAGGGCACGAACCTCTAACCTTTCGGTTAACAACCGAACGCGCTAGCAGATTGCGCCGCGGAGGCAGTCGTGCTGTACTCTCACCAGCGTCAGAACATTCCATCAAAGCTAACAGTGCAAAGAAAAAAGAAGCTAGACAACGCCCCCGGGAGGGCTCGAACCTCCAACATTTCGGTCAAGAGCCGAACTCGTTAGCGAATTGCGCAGCGGAGGCAGTCGTGCTGTACTCTCACCAGCGTCAGAACATTCCATCAAAGGTAACAGTGCAAAGAAAAAAGAAGCTAGACAACGCCCCCGGGAGGGCTCGAACCTCCAACATTTCGGTCAAGAGCCGAACTCTTTAGCCAATTGTGCCGCGGAGGCAGTCGTGCTGTACTCTCACCAGCGTCAGAACATTCCATCAAAGCTAACAGTGCAAAGAAAAATGAAGCTAGACAACGCCCCCGGGAGGGCTCGAACCTCCAACCTTTCGGTTAACAGCCGAACTCGTTAGCCAATTGCGCCGCGGAGTCAGTCGTGCTGTACTCTCACCAGCGTCAGAACATTCCAACAAAGCTAACAGTGCAAAGAAAAAAGAAGCTAGACAACGCCCCCGGGAGGGCTCGAAACTCCAACCTTTCGGTTAACAGCCGATCTCTTTAGCCAATTACGCCGCGGAGGCAGTCGTTCTATACTCTCACCACCGTCAGAACATTTCTCCAAAGCTATCAGCGCGAAGAAAAAAGAAGCTAGACAACGCCCCCGGGAGGGCTCGATCCTCCAACATTTCAGTTAACAGCCCAAAGAGCTAGCCGATTGCGCCATGGAGGCAATTGTGCTGCTCTCTCACTGTCACACAGGTCCCGTTAATTCGGGAGGAAATCGCCGGGCTAATTCCAAGGGCCGAAGTATCGGCCCCCCGAACCACACCACGAAAGCGTGGGCAATTTAGAAGTGGTCCTTTTTGGCGCGCCAGCGGACGCCGGCTGTGGCCGAAAGAACAAGTCAGAGCCGAGAGCTGATAAACAAACAAACTATATTCTCAATAATGGCAGATCGAAAACAATACACAAGAATGCACACTCCGCAATAGTTGCATACAATATGTCACCAATCAAACCAATCAAACAACGTACTACACAGTACAATCAGCCACTCTCGAAACAATGGACACAGACAACAATACACACTACAATGCAGTCGCATGCATTGAACAACCAAGACACTTAAAGACTAAAGAGATAGAAAATCTATTCAGTCCAAAGTTCTTGGAACAAAAGTCTGGATGATACTCTTCCGAGAATCACTCACTCAAAGTCCAGCGTTGTTGTCGTTCCGCTGCCCTCGAAGTTTCTCTTCTAGGAAACCTCGCCGAAGTTTCTCTTCCAGGAAACCTCGCGTCTTCAATTGGCCACTCTCCAAGCTTTAAACTTCTTCGCCGGAACCAGGTCGGCTTCACACACGCAGCTGTTGCCACGCGTCTTCGCTCGATAGCGGTAAACACACACTCTTGCCTGTAGCTCGAGTCGTCACCCCTCAGGTGGAAATCTTCTTCTTCTCCCGCTTTGTCTCTACGGACAAAACCTTCGCCGACTACACGGCGGAATCCCTACGCGCTCTGGCGCTAACTTCCGTCTTCTCCTGATCTCTCATCTCCGCTGCTCGGTTAAATACCTTGCGCGCGACATTCCAGAAGGTTCTCGTCATTTCGTCGGCGCGATACGCAGCGAAGGCTGGGGAGAGGGCGAGACGGTTCGAATGCCCTCCGCGTCGGATGACTCAACTCTGCATGACCACGCCTCTTTCGTTCTAGAATTTTCGAGGGCTTGCTCGGCCACCGATGTGGGGTGAGGAGGTTCGTCGGCGAAGCCACGCTTCCGAGGGGAGAGCGCGCGCCCGGGGAGCCTTGGATGTTTGTTTTCTTTTATTTCTTTTGACCTCCCGGCGTCTCTCCCGCGCGTTATCGCAAGAATTTGGCCGCGCGCCCATTTTTAGCGCTCGTTCTTTGACACTCACCACCATCAGAACATTCCATCAAAGCTATCAGCGCAAAGAAAAAAGAAGCAAGACAACGTCCCCGGGAGGGCTCGAACCTCCAACCTTTCGGTCAACAGCCGATCGCGTAAGCCAAATGCGCAACGGAGGCAGTCGAGCTGTACTCTCATCACCATCACAACATTTCTCCAAAGCTATCAGCGCAAAGAAAAAAAAGCGACAAACTGCCCCCGGGAGGGCTCGAACCTCCAACCTTTCGGTAAACAGCCGAACGCGCTAGCCGATTGCGCCACGGAGGCAGTGGAGCTGTACTCTCTTCACCATCAGAACATTTCTCCAAAGCTATCAGCGCAAAGAAAAAAAAAGCGACACACCGCCCCCGGGAGGGCCCGAACCTCCAACCTTTCAGTTAACAGCTTAACTCGCTAGCCGATTGCGCCACGGAGGCAATCATGCTGCTCTCTAACCACCCTCAGAACATTACATTAAAGCTATAAGCTCAAAGAAAAAAGGAGCAAGACAACGTCCCCGGGAAGGCTCGAACCTCCAAAATTTCTGTTAACTGCCGAACGCGCTAGGTAATTGCGCCACGGAGGCAGTCGTGCTGCTCTCTCACCGCCGTCAGAACTTTTAGATGCGGAAGCATCTTATACTCGCACCTTGTAGTGCGCCGTCCGCGCCGTCCGCACCGCTTCTCGAACATTCGACAGCTGACGCGCGCGCATGCGCCGTCGCGCCGTCGCCCACTCTTCCACCATCTGTGCATCCCTTCCTCCTCTACACACAGCGCGCGCTTCACTCCTCCACTATCTGTGCAGCCTTCCTCCTCTACACACCGCGTTCGACATCTACAATTCTCCTGATTCTCCAGTGGACGCGCATGTGGCGTCGCGCTTCGAGAACATTCAACAGCTGACAGTGCATGCGCCGTCGCGCTGTATATATACTCAAGGTCGGCGCTCGCTCGCTCAGTTGCCGCTCGTCGGTTGGTTTGTACGGCGCGTCGACGTCCAAGGTCACGGTGAAATGAATTCCAACGAATCCACAAACACAATGATCGATGTCCCTTCGACCAGCGCCGCCCTTTCGCATACGTGTGTACGTGTTCACTCATTTAACACCCCTTCCTACAACCACGTTAACCAATTTACCCATTGACCCAAGTAAGTCGCACTTTAACACGCCGTTAACCAATTATATGCTCCGCATCCTCCTCAGTGTTCCCCCGAGGGAAGCTGCGGGCAATTTTTTTTTCAATGCTATCAGCGCAAAGAAAAAAATAGCGACACACCGCTACCGAAGGGCTCTAACCTCCAACCTTTCGGTTGACAGCCGAATGCGCTAGCCGATTGCGCCACGGAGGCAATCATGCTGCTCTCTCACCACCATCAGAACATTCCATCAAAGCTATAAGCGCAGAGAAAAAAGAAGCTAGAAAACGTCCCCGGGAGGGCTCGAACCTCCAACCTTTTGGTTAACAGCCGATCGCGCAAGCCGATTGCGAAACGGAGGCAGTCGTGCTGTACTCTCATCACCGTCAGAACATTCCTCCAAAGCTATCAGCGCAAAGAAAAAAATGCGACACACCGCCCCCTCGAGGGCTCAAACCTCCAACCTTTCGCTTAAGAGCCGAACTCGTTAGCCGATGGCGCCACGGAGGCAGTCGTGCTGCACTCTCACGACCATCAGTACATTCCTCCAAAGCTATCAGCGCAAAGAAAAAAATGCGACACACCACCACTGGGAGGGCTCGAACCTACAACCTTTTGGTTAAGAGCCGAACTCGTTAGCCGTTTGCGCCGCGGAGGAAGTTGTGCTGCACTTTCACGACCATCAGAACATTTCTCCAAAGCTATATGCGCAAAGAAAAAAAGCAAAAAAACGCCCCCAGGAGGGCTCGAACCTCCAACCTTTCGGTTAACAGCCGAACGCGCTAGCAGATTGCGCCGTAGAGGCAGTCGTTCTGTACTCTCACCACCGTCAGAACATTTCTCCAAAGCTATATGCGCAAAGAAAAAAGAAGCAAGACAACGTCCAATGGAGGGCTCGAACCTCCAACCTTTCAGTCAACAGCCGATCTCGCCAGCCAATTGCGCCACGGAGCCAGTCGTGCTGCACTCTCACCACCGTAACATTCCATCAAAGCTAACAGTGCAAAGGAAAAAGAAGCTAGACAACGCCCCCGCGAGGGCTCGAACCTCCAACCTTTCGGTTAACAGCCGATCGCGCAAGCCGATTGCGCAACGGAGGCCGCCGAGCTGTGCTCTCATCACCGTGAGAACAGTCCTCCATAACTATCAGCGCAAAGAAAAAATGCGACACACCACTCCCTGGAGGGCTCAAACCTCCAACCTTTCGGTTAAGAGCCGAACTCGTTAGCCGATTGCGCCACGGAGGCAGTCGTGCTGCACTCTCACGACCGTCAGAACATTCCTCAGAAGCTATCAGCGCAAAGAAAAAAATGCGACACACCGCCCCTGGGAGGGCTCGAACCTCCAACCTTGCGGTTAAGAGCCGAACTCGTTAGCCGATATCGCCGCGGAGGAAGTTGTGCTGCGCTCTCACGACCGTCTAAAATTCCTGCAAAGTTATGAGCGCAAAGAAAAAAAATGCGACACACAGCCCCCGAAAGGGCTCTAACTTCCAACCTTTCGTTTAAGAGCCGAACTCTTTAGACGATTGTGCCACGGAGGCAGTCGTGCTGCACTCTCACGACCGTAAGAACATTCCTCCAAAGCTATCAGCGCAAAGAAAAAAATGCGACACACCACCCCCGGGAGGGCTCAAACCTCCAACCTTTCGGTTAACAGCCGAACGCGCTAGCAGATTGCGCCGTAGAGGCAGTGGTTCTGTACTCTCACCACCGTCAGAACATTGCTCCAAAGCTATCAGCTCAAAGAAAAAAAGCAAAACAACGCCCCCGGGAGGGCTCGAACCTGGAACCTTTCGGTTAACAGCCGAAAGCGCTAGCAGATTGCGCCGTAGAGGCAGTCGTTCTGTACTCTCACCACCTTAAGAACATTCCATCAAAGCTAACAGTGCAAAGAAAAAAGAAGCTAGACAACGCCCCCGGGAGGGCTCGAACCTCCAACCTTTCGGTTAACAGCCGAACTCGTTAGCCAATTGCGCCGCGGAGTCAGTCGTGCTGTACTCTCACCAGCGTCAGAACATTCCATCAAAGCTAACAGTGCGAAGAAAAAAGAAGCTAGACAACGCCCCCTGGAGGGGTCGAACCTCCAACCTTTCGGTTAACAGCCGAACGCGCTAGCAGATTGCGCCGTAGAGGCAGTGGTTCTGTACTCTCACCACCGTCAGAACATTCCTCCAAAGCTATCAGCTCAAAGAAAAAAAGCAAAACAACGCCCCTTGGAGGGCTCGAACCTCCAACTTTTCGGTTAACAGCCGAACGCGCTAGCAGATTGCGCCGTAGAGGCAGTCGTTCTGTACTCTCACCACCGTCAGAACATTTCTCCAAAGCTAACAGCGCAAAGAAAAAAGAAGCAAGACAACGTCCCTGGGAGGGCTCGAACCTCCAACCTTTCGGTTAACAGCCGAACTCGTTAGCCAATTGCGCCGCGGAGGCAGTCGTGCTGTACTCTCAACAGCGTCAGAACATTCCATCGAAGCTAACAGTGCAAAGAAAAAAGAAGCTAGACAACGCCCCCGGGAGGGCTGGAACCTCCAACCTTTCAGTTAACAGCCGAACTAGTTAGCCAATTGCGCCACGAAGGCAGTCGTGCTGTACTCTCACCACCGTCAGAACATTCCATCAAAGCTAACAGTGCAAAGAAAAAACAAGCTAGACAACGCCCCCGGGAGGGCTCGAACCTCCAACCTTTTGGTTAACAGCCGAACAAGTTAGCCAATTGCGCCACGAAGGCAGTCGTGCTGTACTCTCACCAGCGTCAGAACATTCCATCAAAGCTAACAGTGCGAAGAAAAAAGAAGCTAGACAACGCCCTCGGGAGGGCTCGAACCTCCAACATTTCGGTCAAGAGTTGAACTCGTTAGCCAATTGCGCCGCAGAGGCAGTCGTGCTGTACTCTCACCAGCGTCAGAACATTCCATCAAAGCTAACAGTGCAAAGAAAAAAGAAGCTAGACAACGCCCCCGGGAGGGCTCGAACCTCCAACCTTTCGGTTAACAGCCGAACTCGTTAGCCAATTGCGCCGCGGAGTCAGTCGTGCTGTACTCTCACCAGCGTCAGAACATTCCATCAAAGCTAAGAGTGCAAAGAAAAAAGAAGCTAGACAACGCCCCCGGGAGGGGTCGAACCTCCAACCTTTCGGTTAACAGCCGAACGGGCTAGCAGATTGCGCCGTAGAGGCAGTCGTTCTGTACTCTCACCACCGTCAGAACATTTCTCCAAAGCTAACAGCGCAAAGAAAAAAGAAGCAAGACAACGTCCCTGGGAGGGCTCGAACCTCCAAACTTTCGGTTAACAGCCGAACTCGTTAGCCAATTGCGCCGCGGAGGCAGTCGTGCTGTACTCTCACCAGCGTCAGAACATTCCATCAAAGCTAACAGTGCAAAGAAAAAAGAAGCTAGACAACGCCCCCGGGAGGGCTCGAACCTCCAATATTTCGGTCAAGAGCCGAACTCGTTAGCCAATTGCGCGGCGGAGGCAGTCGTGCTGTACTCTCACCAGCATCAGAACATTCCATCAAAGTTAGCAGTGCAAAGAATAAAGAAGCTAGACAACGCCCCCGGGAGGGCTCGAACCTCCAACATTTCGGTCAAGAGCCGAACTCGTTAGCCCATTGTGCCGCGGAGTCAGTCGTGCTGTACTCTCACCAGCGTCAGAACATTCCATCAAAGCTAACAGTGCAAAGAAAAAGGAAGCTAGACAACGCCCCCGGGAGGGCTCGAACCTCCAACATTTCGGTCAAGAGCTGAACTCGTTAGCCAATTGCGCCGCAGAGGCAGTCGTGCTGTACTCTCACCAGCGTCAGAACATTCCATCAAAGCTAACAGTGCAAAGAAAAAAGAAGCTAGACAACGCCCCCGGGAGGGCTCGAACCTCCAACCTTTCGGTTAACAGCCGAACTTGTTAGCCAATCGCGCCGCGGAGTCAGTTGTGCTGTACTCTCACCAGCGTCAGAACATTCCATCAAAGCTAACAGTGCGAAGAAAAAAGAAGCTAGACAACGCCCCCGGGAGGGGTCGAACCTCCAACCTTTCGGTTAACAGCCGAACGCGCTAGCAGATTGCGCCGTAGAGGCAGTGGTTCTGTACTCTCACCACCGTCAGAACATTCCTCCAAAGCTATCAGCTCAAAGAAAAAAAGCAAAACAACGCCCCTTGGAGGGCTCGAACCTCCAACTTTTCGGTTAACAGCCGAACGCGCTAGCAGATTGCGCCGTAGAGGCAGTCGTTCTGTACTCTCACCACCGTCAGAACATTTCTCCAAAGCTAACAGCGCAAAGAAAAAAGAAGCAAGACAACGTCCCTGGGAGGGCTCGAACCTCCAACCTTTCGGTTAACAGCCGAACTCGTTAGCCAATTGCGCCGCGGAGGCAGTCGTGCTGTACTCTCACCAGCGTCAGAACATTCCATCAAAGCTAACAGTGCAAAGAAAAAAGAAGCTAGACAACGCCCACGGGAGGGCTCGAACCTCCAATATTTCGGTCAAGAGTCGAACTCGTTAGCCAATTGCGCGGCGGAGGCAGTCGTGCTCTACTCTCACCAGCGTCAGAACATTCCATCAAAGCTAACAGTGCAAAGAAAAAAGAAGCTAGACAACGCCCACGGGAGGGCTCGAACCTCCAATATTTCGGTCAAGAGTCGAACTCGTTAGCCAATTGCGCCGCGGAGGCAGTCGTGCTGTACTCTCACCAGCGTCAGAACATTCCATCAAAGCTAACAGTGCAAAGAAAAAAGGAGCTAGACAACGCCCCCGGGAGGGCTCGAACCTCCAACATTTCGGTCAAGAGCTGAACTCGTTAGCCAATTGCGCCGCAGATGCAGTCGTGCTGTACTCTCACCAGCGTCAGAACAGTCCATCAAAGCTAACAGTGCAAAGAAAAAAGAAGCTAGACAACGCCCCCGGGAGGGCTCGAACCTCCAACCTTTCGGTTAACAGCCGAACTCGTCAGCCAATCGCGCCGCGGAGTCAGTCCTGCTGTACTCTCACCAGCGTCAGAACATTCCATCAAAGCTAACAGTGCGAAGAAAAAAGAAGCTAGACAACGCCCTCGGGAGGGCTCGAACCTCCAACATTTCGGTCAAGAGCCGAACTCGTTAGCCAAATGCGCTGCGGAGGCAGTCATGCTGTACTCTCACCAGCGTCAGAACATTCCATCAAAGCTAACAGTGCAAAGAAAAAAGAAGCTAGACAACGCCCCCGGGAGGGCTGGAACCTCCAACCTTTCAGTTAACAGCCGAACTAGTTAGCCAATTGCGCCACGAAGGCAGTCGTGCTGTACTCTCACCACCGTCAGAACATTCCATCAAAGCTAACAGTGCAAAGAAAAAACAAGCTAGACAACGCCCCCGGGAGGGCTCGAACCTCCAACCTTTTGGTTAACAGCCGAACAAGTTAGCCAATTGCGCCACGAAGGCATTCGTGCTGTACTCTCACCAGCGTCAGAACATTCCATCAAAGCTAACAGTGCGAAGAAAAAAGAAGCTAGACAACGCCCTCGGGAGGGCTCGAACCTCCAACATTTCGGTCAAGAGTTGAACTCGTTAGCCAATTGCGCCGCAGAGGCAGTCGTGCTGTACTCTCACCAGCGTCAGAACATTCCATCAAAGCTAACAGTGCAAAGAAAAAAGAAGCTATACAACGCCCCCGGGAGGGCTCGAACCTCCAACCTTTCGGTTAACAGCCGAACTCGTTAGCCAATTGCGCCGCGGAGTCAGTCGTGCTGTACTCTCACCAGCGTCAGAACATTCCATCAAAGCTAACAGTGCGAAGAAAAAAGAAGCTAGACAACGCCCCCTGGAGGGGTCGAACCTCCAACCTTTCGGTTAACAGCCGAACGCGCTAGCAGATTGCGCCGTAGAGGCAGTGGTTCTGTACTCTCACCACCGTCAGAACATTCCTCCAAAGCTATCAGCTCAAAG
This sequence comes from Rhipicephalus microplus, assembly GCF_043290135.1. Classification (NCBI taxonomy): domain Eukaryota; kingdom Metazoa; phylum Arthropoda; class Arachnida; order Ixodida; family Ixodidae; genus Rhipicephalus; species Rhipicephalus microplus. Next base: position 2,884,665 of record NW_027464618.1, read on the forward strand.
AAAAAAAGCAAAACAACGCCCCTTGGAGGGCTCGAACCTCCAACCTTTCGGTTAACAGCCGAACTCGTTAGCCAATTGCGCCGCGGAGGCAGTCGCGCTGTACTCTCACCAGCGTCAGAACATTCCATCAAAGCTAACAGTGCAAAGAAAAAAGAAGCTAGACAACGCCCCCGGGAGGGCTCGAACCTCCAATATTTCGGTCAAGAGCCGAACTCGTTAGCCAATTGCGCGGCGGAGGCAGTCGTGCTGTACTCTCACCAGCATCAGAACATTCCATCAAAGTTAGCAGTGCAAAGAAAAAAGAAGCTAGACAACGCCCCCGGGAGGGCTCGAACCTCCAACATTTCGGTCAAGAGCCGAACTCGTTAGCCCATTGTGCCGCGGAGTCAGTCGTGCTGTACTCTCACCAGCGTCAGAACATTCCATCAAAGCTAACAGTGCAAAGAAAAAGGAAGCTAGACAACGCCCCCGGGAGGGCTCGAACCTCCAACATTTCGGTCAAGAGCTGAACTCGTTAGCCAATTGCGCCGCACAGGCAGTCGTGCTGTACTCTCACCAGCGTCAGAACATTCCATCAAAGCTAACAGTGCAAAGAAAAAAGAAGCTAGACAACGCCCCCGGGAGGGCTCGAACCTCCAACCTTTCGGTTAACAGCCGAACTCGTTAGCCAATTGCGCCGCAGAGGCAGTCGTGCTGTACTCTCACCAGCGTCAGAACAGTCCATCAAAGCTAACAGTGCAAAGAAAAAAGAAGCTAGACAACGCCCCCGGGAGGGCTCGAACCTCCAACCTTTCGGTTAACAGCCGAACTCGTCAGCCAATCGCGCCGCGGAGTCAGTCCTGCTGTACTCTCACCAGCGTCAGAACATTCCATCAAAGCTAACAGTGCGGAGAAAAAAGAAGCTAGACAACGCCCTCGGGAGGGCTCGAACCTCCAACATTTCGGTCAAGAGCCGAACTCGTTAGCCAAATGCGCTGCGGAGGCAGTCATGCTGTACTCTCACCAGCGTCAGAACATTCCATCAAAGCTAACAGTGCAAAGAAAAAAGAAGCTAGACAACGCCCCCGGGAGGGCTGGAACCTCCAACCTTTCAGTTAACAGCCGAACTAGTTAGCCAATTGCGCCACGAAGGCAGTCGTGCTGTACTCTCACCACCGTCAGAACATTCCATCAAAGCTAACAGTGCAAAGAAAAAACAAGCTAGACAACGCCCCCGGGAGGGCTCGAACCTCCAACCTTTTGGTTAACAGCCGAACAAGTTAGCCAATTGCGCCACGAAGGCAGTCGTGCTGTACTCTCACCAGCGTCAGAACATTCCATCAAAGCTAACAGTGCGAAGAAAAAAGAAGCTAGACAACGCCCTCGGGAGGGCTCGAACCTCCAACATTTCGGTCAAGAGTTGAACTCGTTAGCCAATTGCGCCGCAGAGGCAGTCGTGCTGTACTCTCACCAGCGTCAGAACATTCCATCAAAGCTAACAGTGCAAAGAAAAAAGAAGCTATACAACGCCCCCGGGAGGGCTCGAACCTCCAACCTTTCGGTTAACAGCCGAACTCGTTAGCCAATTGCGCCGCGGAGTCAGTCGTGCTGTACTCTCACCAGCGTCAGAACATTCCATCAAAGCTAACAGTGCGAAGAAAAAAGAAGCTAGACAACGCCCCCTGGAGGGGTCGAACCTCCAACCTTTCGGTTAACAGCCGAACGCGCTAGCAGATTGCGCCGTAGAGGCAGTGGTTCTGTACTCTCACCACCGTCAGAACATTCCTCCAAAGCTATCAGCTCAAAGAAAAAAAGCAAAACAACGCCCCTTGGAGGGCTCGAACCTCCAACTTTTCGGTTAACAGCCGAACGCGCTAGCAGATTGCGCCGTAGAGGCAGTCGTTCTGTACTCTCACCACCGTCAGAACATTTCTCCAAAGCTAACAGCGCAAAGAAAAAAGAAGCAAGACAACGTCCCTGGGAGGGCTCGAACCTCCAACCTTTCGGTTAACAGCCGAACTCGTTAGCCAATTGCGCCGCGGAGGCAGTCGTGCTGTACTCTCACCAGTGTCAGAACATTCCATCAAAGCTAACAGTGCAAAGAAAAAAGAAGCTAGACAACGCCCCCGGGAGGGCTCGAACCTCCAATATTTCGGTCAAGAGCCGAACTCGTTAGCCAATTGCGCGGCGGAGGCAGTCGTGCTGTACTCTCACCAGCATCAGAACATTCCATCAAAGTTAGCAGTGCAAAGAAAAAAGAAGCTAGACAACGCCCCCGGGAGGGCTCGAACCTCCAACAATTCGGTCAAGAGCCGAACTCGTTAGCCCATTGTGCCGCGGAGTCAGTCGTGCTGTACTCTCACCAGCGTCAGAACATTCCATCAAAGCTAACAGTGCAAAGAAAAAGGTAGCTAGACAACGCCCCCGGGAGGGCTCGAACCTCCAACATTTCGGTCAAGAGCTGAACTCGTTAGCCAATTGCGCCGCAGAGGCAGTCGTGCTGTACTCTCACCAGCGTCAGAACATTCCATCAAAGCTAACAGTGCAAAGAAAAAAGAAGCTAGACAACGCCCCCGGGAGGGCTCGAACCTCCAACCTTTCGGTTAACAGCTGAACTCGTTAGCCAATTGCGCCGCGGAGTCAGTCGTGCTGTACTCTCACCAGCGTCAGAACATTCCATCAAAGCTAACAGTGCGAAGAAAAAAGAAGCTAGACAACGGCCCCGGGAGGGGTCGAACCTCCAACCTTTCGGTTAACAGCCGAACGCGCTAGCAGATTGCGCCGTAGAGGCAGTGGTTCTGTAGTCTCACCACCGTCAGAACATTCCTCCAAAGCTATCAGCTCAAAGAAAAAAAGCAAAACAACGCCCCTTGGAGGGCTCGAACCTCCAACTTTTCGGTTAACAGCCGAACGCGCTAGCAGATTGCGCCGTAGAGGCAGTCGTTCTGTACTCTCACCACCGTCAGAACATTTCTCCAAAGCTAACAGCGCAAAGAAAAAAGAAGCAAGACAACGTCCCTGGGAGGGCTCGAACCTCCAACCTTTCGGTTAACAGCCGAACTCGTTAGCCAATTGCGCCGCGGAGGCAGTCGTGCTGTACTCTCCCCAGCGTCAGAACATTCCTTCAAAGCTAACAGTGCAAAGAAAAAAGAAGCTAGACAACGCCCCCGGGAGGGCTCGAACCTCCAACATTTCGGTCAAGAGCCGAACTTGTTAGCCAATTGCGCGGCGGAGGCAGTCGTGCTCTACTCTCACCAGCGTCAGAACATTCCATCAAAGCTAACAGTGCAAAGAAAAAAGAAGCTAGACAACGCCCCCGGGAGGGCTCGAACCTCCAATATTTCGGTCAAGAGTCGAACTCGTTAGCCAATTGCGCCGCGGAGGCAGTCGTGCTGTACTCTCACCAGCGTCAGAACATTCCATCAAAGCTAACAGTGCAAAGAAAAAAGGAGCTTGACAACGCCCCCGGGAGGGCTCGAACCTCCAACATTTCGGTCAAGAGCTGAACTCGTTAGCCAATTGCGCCGCAGAGGCAGTCGTGCTGTACTCTCACCAGCGTCAGAACAGTCCATCAAAGCTAACAGTGCAAAGAAAAAAGAAGCTAGACAACGCCCCCGGGAGGGCTCGAACCTCCAACCTTTCGGTTAACAGCCGAACTCGTCAGCCAATCGCGCCGCGGAGTCAGTCGTGCTGTACTCTCACCAGCGTCAGAACATTCCATCAAAGCTAACAGTGCGAAGAAAAAAGAAGCTAGACAACGCCCTCGGGAGGGCTCGAACCTTCAACATTTCGGTCAAGAGCCGAACTCGTTAGCCAAATGCGCTGCGGAGGCAGTCGTGCTGTACTCTCACCAGCGTCAGAACATTCCATCAAAGTTAACAGTGCAAAGAAAAAAGAAGCTAGACAACGCCCCCAGGAGGGCTGGAACCTCCAACCTTTGAGTTAACAGCCGAACTAGTTAGCCAATTGCGCCACGAAGGCAGTCGTGCTGTACTCTCACCAGCGTCAGAACATTCCATCAAAGCTAACAGTGCAAAGAAAAAAGAAGCTAGACAACGCCCCCGGGAGGGCTCGAACCTCCAACATTTCGGTCAAGAGCCGAACTTGTTAGCCAATTGCGCGGCGGAGGCAGTCGTGCTCTACTCTCACCAGCGTCAGAACATTCCATAAGGCTAACAGTGCAAAGAAAAAAGAAGCTAGACAACGCCCCCGGGAGGGCTGGAACCTCCAACCTTTCAGTTAACAGCCGAACTAGTTAGCCAATTGCGCCACGAAGGCAGTCGTGCTGTACTCTCACCACCGTCAGAACATTCCATCAAAGCTAACAGTGCAAAGAAAAAAGAAGCTAGACAACGCCCCCGGTAGGGCTCGAACCTCCAACCTTTTGGTTAACAGCCGAACAAGTTAGCCAATTGCGCCACGAAGGCAGTCGTGCTGTACTCTCACCAGGGTCAGAAAAGTCTATCAAAGCTAACAGTGCAAAGAAAAAAGAAGCTAGACAACGCCCTCGGGAGGGCTCGAACCTCCAACATTTCGGTCAAGAGCTGAACTCGTTAGCCAATTGCGCCGCAGAGGCAGTCGTGCTGTACTCTCACCAGCGTCAGAACAGTCTATCAAAGCTAACAGTGCAAAGAAAAAAGAAGCTAGACAACGCCCTCGGGAGGGCTCGAACCTCCAACATTTCGGTTAACAGCCGAACTAGTTAGCCAATTGCGCCACGAAGGCAGTCGTGCTGTACTCTCACCAGCGTCAGAACATTCCATCAAAGCTAACAGTGCGAAGAAAAAAGAAGCTAGACAACGCCCTCGGGAGGGCTCGAACCTCCAACATTTCGGTCAAGAGCTGAACTCGTTAGCCAATTGCGCCGCAGAGGCAGTCGTGCTGTACTCTCACCAGCGTCAAAACATTCCATCATAGCTAACAGTGCAAAAAAAAAGAAGCTAGACAACGCCCCCGGGAGGGCTCGAACCTCCAATATTTCGGTCAAGAGCCGAACTCGTTAGCCAATTGCGCGGCGGAGGCAGTCGTGCTGTACTCTCACCAGCATCAGAACATTCCATCAAAGTTAACAGTGCAAAGAAAAAAGAAGCTAGACAACGCCCCCGGGAGGGCTCGAACCTCCAACATTTCGGTCAAGAGCCGAACTCGTTAGCCAATTGCGCCGCAGAGGCAGTCGTGGTGTACTCTCACCAGCGTCAGAACATTCCATCAAAGCTAACAGTGCAAAGAAAAAAGAAGCTAGACAACGCCCCCGGGAGGGCTCGAACCTCCAACCTTTCGGTTAACAGCCGAACTCATTAGCCAATTGCGCCACGGAGTCAGTCGTGCTGTACTCTCACCAGCGTCAGAACATTCCATCAAAGCTAACAGTGCGAAGAAAAAAGAAGCTAGACAACGCCCCCGGGAGGGGTCGAACCTCCAACCTTTCGGTTAACAGCCGAACGCGCTAGCAGATTGCGCCGTAGAGGCAGTGGTTCTGTACTCTCACCACCGTCAGAACATTCCTCCAAAGCTATCAGCTCAAAGGAAAAAAGCAAAACAACGCCCCTGGGAGGGCTCGAACCTCCAACCTTTCGGTTAACAGCCGAACGCGCTAGCAGATTGCGCCGTAGAGGCAGTCGTTCTGTACTCTCACCACCGTCAGAACATTTCTCCAAAGCTAACAGCGCAAAGAAAAAAGAAGCAAGACAACGTCCCTGGGAGGGCTCGAACCTCCAACCTTTCGGTTAACAGCCGAACTCGTTAGCCAATTGCGCCGCGGAGGCAGTCGTGCTGTACTCTCACCAGCGTCAGAACATTCCATCAAAGCTAACAGTGCAAAGAAAAAAGAAGCTAGACAACGCCCCCGGGAGGGCTCGAACCTCCAACATTTCGGTCAAGAGCCGAACTTGTTAGCTAATTGCTCGGCGGAGGCAGTCGTGCTCTACTCTCACCAGCGTCAGAACATTCCATCAAAGCTAACAGTGCAAAGAAAAAGGAAGCTAGACAACGCCCCCGGGAGGGCTCGAACCTCCAACATTTCGGTCAAGAGCTGAACTCGTTAGCCAATTGCGCCGCAGAGGCAGTCGTGCTGTACTCTCACCAGCGTCAGAACATTCCATCAAAGCTAACAGTGCAAAGAAAAAAGAAGCTAGACAACGCCCCCGGGAGGGCTCGAACCTCCAACCTTTCGGTTAACAGCCGAACTCGTTAGCCAATTGTGCCGCGGAGTCAGTCGTGCTGTACTCTCACCAGCGTCAGAACATTCCATCAAAGCTAACAGTGCGAAGAAAAAAGAAGCTAGACAACGCCCCCGGGAGGGGTCGAACCTCCAACCTTTCGGTTAACAGCCGAACGCGCTAGCAGATTGCGCCGTAGAGGCAGTGGTTCTGTACTCTCACCACCGTCAGAACATTCCTCCAAAGCTATCAGCTCAAAGAAAAAAAAGCAAAACAACGCCCCTTGGAGGGCTCGAACCTCCAACTTTTCGGTTAACAGCCGAACGCGCTAGCAGATTGCGCCGTAGAGGCAGTCGTTCTGTACTCTCACCACCGTCAGAACATTTCTCCAAAGCTAACAGCGCAAAGAAAAAAGAAGCAAGACAACGTCCCTGGGAGGGCTCGAACCTCCAACCTTTCGGTTAACAGCCGAACTCGTTAGCCAATTGCGCCGCGGAGGCAGTCGTGCTGTTTTCTCACCAGCGTCAGAACATTCCATCGAAGCTAACAGTGCAAAGAAAAAAGAAGCTAGACAACGCCCCCGGGAGGGCTCGAACCTCCAACATTTCGGTCAAGAGCCGAACTTGTTAGCCAATTGCGCGGCGGAGGCAGTCGTGCTCTACTCTCACCAGCGTCAGAACATTCCATCAAAGCTAACAGTGCAAAGAAAAAAGAAGCTAGACAACGCCCCCGGGAGGGCTCGAACCTCCAATATTTCGGTCAAGAGTCGAACTCGTTAGCCAATTGCGCCGCGGAGGCAGTCGTGCTGTACTCTCACCAGCGTCAGAACATTCCATCAAAGCTAACAGTGCAAAGAAAAAAGGAGCTAGACAACGCCCCCGGGAGGGCTCGAACCTCCAACATTTCGGTCAAGAGCTGAACTCGTTAGCCAATTGCGCCGCAGAGGCAGTCGTGCTGTACTCTCACCAGCGTCAGAACAGTCCATCAAAGCTAACAGTGCAAAGAAAAAAGAAGCTAGACAACGCCCCCGGGAGGGCTCGAACCTCCAACCTTTCGGTTAACAGCCGAACTCGTCAGCCAATCGCGCCGCGGAGTCAGTCCTGCTGTACTCTCACCAGCGTCAGAACATTCCATCAAAGCTTACAGTGCGAAGAAAAAAGAAGCTAGACAACGCCCTCGGGAGGGCTCGAACCTCCAACATTTCGGTCAAGAGCCGAACTCGTTAGCCAAATGCGCTGCGGAGGCAGTCATGCTGTACTCTCACCAGCGTCAGAACATTCCATCAAAGTTAACAGTGCAAAGAAAAAAGAAGCTAGACAACGCCCCCGGGAGGGCTGGAACGTCCAACCTTTCAGTTAACAGCTGAACTAGTTAGCCAATTGCGCCACGAAGGCAGTCGTGCTGTACTCTCACCACCGTCAGAACATTCCATCAAAGCTAACAGTGCAAAGAAAAAACAAGCTAGACAACGCCCCCGGGAGGGCTCGAACCTCCAACCTTTTGGTTAACAGCCGAACAAGTTAGCCAATTGCGCCACGAAGGCAGTCGTGCTGTACTCTCACCAGCCTCAGAACATTCCATCAAAGCTAACAGTGCAAAGAAAAAAGAAGCTAGACAACGCCCCCGGGAGGGCTCGAACCTCCAACCTTTCGGTTAACAGCCGAACTCGTTAGCCAATTGCGCCGCGGAGTCAGTCGTGCTGTACTCTCACCAGCGTCAGAACATTCCATCAAAGCTAACAGTGCGAAGAAAAAAGAAGCTAGACAACGCCCCCGGGAGGGCTCGAACCTCCAACATTTCGGTCAAGAGCCGAACTTGTTAGCCAATTGCGCGGCGGAGGCAGTCGTGCTCTACTCTCACCAGCGTCAGAACATTCCATAAGGCTAACAGTGCAAAGAAAAAAGAAGCTAGACAACGCCCCCGGGAGGGCTGGAACCTCCAACCTTTCAGTTAACAGCCGAACTAGTTAGCCAATTGCGCCACGAAGGCAGTCGTGCTGTACTCTCACCACCGTCAGAACATTCCATCAAAGCTAACAGTGCAAAGAAAAAAGAAGCTAGACAACGCCCCCGGTAGGGCTCGAACCTCCAACCTTTTGGTTAACAGCCGAACAAGTTAGCCAATTGCGCCACGAAGGCAGTCGTGCTGTACTCTCACCAGGGTCAGAAAAGTCTATCAAAGCTAACAGTGCAAAGAAAAAAGAAGCTAGACAACGCCCTCGGGAGGGCTCGAACCTCCAACATTTCGGTCAAGAGCTGAACTCGTTAGCCAATTGCGCCGCAGAGGCAGTCGTGCTGTACTCTCACCAGCGTCAGAACAGTCTATCAAAGCTAACAGTGCAAAGAAAAAAGAAGCTAGACAACGCCCTCGGGAGGGCTCGAACCTCCAACATTTCGGTTAACAGCCGAACTAGTTAGCCAATTGCGCCACGAAGGCAGTCGTGCTGTACTCTCACCAGCGTCAGAACATTCCATCAAAGCTAACAGTGCGAAGAAAAAAGAAGCTAGACAACGCCCTCGGGAGGGCTCGAACCTCCAACATTTCGGTCAAGAGCTGAACTCGTTAGCCAATTGCGCCGCAGAGGCAGTCGTGCTGTACTCTCACCAGCGTCAAAACATTCCATCATAGCTAACAGTGCAAAAAAAAAGAAGCTAGACAACGCCCCCGGGAGGGCTCGAACCTCCAATATTTCGGTCAAGAGCCGAACTCGTTAGCCAATTGCGCGGCGGAGGCAGTCGTGCTGTACTCTCACCAGCATCAGAACATTCCATCAAAGTTAACAGTGCAAAGAAAAAAGAAGCTAGACAACGCCCCCGGGAGGGCTCGAACCTCCAACATTTCGGTCAAGAGCCGAACTCGTTAGCCAATTGCGCCGCAGAGGCAGTCGTGGTGTACTCTCACCAGCGTCAGAACATTCCATCAAAGCTAACAGTGCAAAGAAAAAAGAAGCTAGACAACGCCCCCGGGAGGGCTCGAACCTCCAACCTTTCGGTTAACAGCCGAACTCATTAGCCAATTGCGCCACGGAGTCAGTCGTGCTGTACTCTCACCAGCGTCAGAACATTCCATCAAAGCTAACAGTGCGAAGAAAAAAGAAGCTAGACAACGCCCCCGGGAGGGGTCGAACCTCCAACCTTTCGGTTAACAGCCGAACGCGCTAGCAGATTGCGCCGTAGAGGCAGTGGTTCTGTACTCTCACCACCGTCAGAACATTCCTCCAAAGCTATCAGCTCAAAGGAAAAAAGCAAAACAACGCCCCTGGGAGGGCTCGAACCTCCAACCTTTCGGTTAACAGCCGAACGCGCTAGCAGATTGCGCCGTAGAGGCAGTCGTTCTGTACTCTCACCACCGTCAGAACATTTCTCCAAAGCTAACAGCGCAAAGAAAAAAGAAGCAAGACAACGTCCCTGGGAGGGCTCGAACCTCCAACCTTTCGGTTAACAGCCGAACTCGTTAGCCAATTGCGCCGCGGAGGCAGTCGTGCTGTACTCTCACCAGCGTCAGAACATTCCATCAAAGCTAACAGTGCAAAGAAAAAAGAAGCTAGACAACGCCCCCGGGAGGGCTCGAACCTCCAACATTTCGGTCAAGAGCCGAACTTGTTAGCTAATTGCTCGGCGGAGGCAGTCGTGCTCTACTCTCACCAGCGTCAGAACATTCCATCAAAGCTAACAGTGCAAAGAAAAAGGAAGCTAGACAACGCCCCCGGGAGGGCTCGAACCTCCAACATTTCGGTCAAGAGCTGAACTCGTTAGCCAATTGCGCCGCAGAGGCAGTCGTGCTGTACTCTCACCAGCGTCAGAACATTCCATCAAAGCTAACAGTGCAAAGAAAAAAGAAGCTAGACAACGCCCCCGGGAGGGCTCGAACCTCCAACCTTTCGGTTAACAGCCGAACTCGTTAGCCAATTGTGCCGCGGAGTCAGTCGTGCTGTACTCTCACCAGCGTCAGAACATTCCATCAAAGCTAACAGTGCGAAGAAAAAAGAAGCTAGACAACGCCCCCGGGAGGGGTCGAACCTCCAACCTTTCGGTTAACAGCCGAACGCGCTAGCAGATTGCGCCGTAGAGGCAGTGGTTCTGTACTCTCACCACCGTCAGAACATTCCTCCAAAGCTATCAGCTCAAAGAAAAAAAAGCAAAACAACGCCCCTTGGAGGGCTCGAACCTCCAACTTTTCGGTTAACAGCCGAACGCGCTAGCAGATTGCGCCGTAGAGGCAGTCGTTCTGTACTCTCACCACCGTCAGAACATTTCTCCAAAGCTAACAGCGCAAAGAAAAAAGAAGCAAGACAACGTCCCTGGGAGGGCTCGAACCTCCAACCTTTCGGTTAACAGCCGAACTCGTTAGCCAATTGCGCCGCGGAGGCAGTCGTGCTGTTTTCTCACCAGCGTCAGAACATTCCATCGAAGCTAACAGTGCAAAGAAAAAAGAAGCTAGACAACGCCCCCGGGAGGGCTCGAACCTCCAACATTTCGGTCAAGAGCCGAACTTGTTAGCCAATTGCGCGGCGGAGGCAGTCGTGCTCTACTCTCACCAGCGTCAGAACATTCCATCAAAGCTAACAGTGCAAAGAAAAAAGAAGCTAGACAACGCCCCCGGGAGGGCTCGAACCTCCAATATTTCGGTCAAGAGTCGAACTCGTTAGCCAATTGCGCCGCGGAGGCAGTCGTGCTGTACTCTCACCAGCGTCAGAACATTCCATCAAAGCTAACAGTGCAAAGAAAAAAGGAGCTAGACAACGCCCCCGGGAGGGCTCGAACCTCCAACATTTCGGTCAAGAGCTGAACTCGTTAGCCAATTGCGCCGCAGAGGCAGTCGTGCTGTACTCTCACCAGCGTCAGAACAGTCCATCAAAGCTAACAGTGCAAAGAAAAAAGAAGCTAGACAACGCCCCCGGGAGGGCTGGAACGTCCAACCTTTCAGTTAACAGCTGAACTAGTTAGCCAATTGCGCCACGAAGGCAGTCGTGCTGTACTCTCACCACCGTCAGAACATTCCATCAAAGCTAACAGTGCAAAGAAAAAAGAAGCTAGACAACGCCCCCGGGAGGGCTCGAACCTCCAACCTTTCGGTTAACAGCCGAACTCGTTAGCCAATTGCGCCGCGGAGTCAGTCGTGCTGTACTCTCACCAGCGTCAGAACATTCCATCAAAGCTAACAGTGCGAAGAAAAAAGAAGCTAGACAACGCCCTCGGGAGGGCTCGAACCTCCAACATTTCGGTCAAGAGCCGAACTTGTTAGCCAATTGCGCGGCGGAGGCAGTCGTGCTCTACTCTCACCAGCGTCAGAACATACCATAAGGCTAACAGTGCAAAGAAAAAAGAAGCTAGACAACGCCCCCGGGAGGGCTGGAACCTCCAACCTTTCAGTTAACAGCCGAACTAGTTAGCCAATTGCGCCACGAAGGCAGTCGTGCTGTACTCTCACCACCGTCAGAACATTCCATCAAAGCTAACAGTGCAAAGAAAAAAGAAGCTAGACAACGCCCCCGGTAGGGCTCGAACCTCCAACCTTTTGGTTAACAGCCGAACAAGTTAGCCAATTGCGCCACGAAGGCAGTCGTGCTGTACTCTCACCAGCGTCAGAAAAGTCTATCAAAGCTAACAGTGCAAAGAAAAAAGAAGCTAGACAACGCCCTCGGGAGGGCTCGAACCTCCAACATTTCGGTCAAGAGCTGAACTCGTTAGCCAATTGCGCCGCAGAGGCAGTCGTGCTGTACTCTCACCAGCGTCAGAACAGTCCATCAAAGCTAACAGTGCAAAGAAAAAAGAAGCTAGACAACGCCCTCGGGAGGGCTCGAACCTCCAACATTTCGGTTAACAGCCGAACTAGTTAGCCAATTGCGCCACGAAGGCAGTCGTGCTGTACTCTCACCAGCGTCAGAACATTCCATCAAAGCTAACAGTGCGAAGAAAAAAGAAGCTAGACAACGCCCTCGGGAGGGCTCGAACCTCCAACATTTCGGTCAAGAGCTGAACTCGTTAGCCAATTGCGCCGCAGAGGCAGTCGTGCTGTACTCTCACCAGCGTCAAAACATTCCATCATAGCTAACAGTGCAAAAAAAAGAAGCTAGACAACGCCCCCGGGAGGGCTCGAACCTCCAATATTTCGGTCAAGAGCCGAACTCGTTAGCCAATTGCGCGGCGGAGGCAGTCGTGCTGTACTCTCACCAGCATCAGAACATTCCATCAAAGTTAACAGTGCAAAGAAAAAAGAAGCTAGACAACGCCCCCGGGAGGGCTCGAACCTCCAACATTTCGGTCAAGAGCCGAACTCGTTAGCCAATTGCGCCGCAGAGGCAGTCGTGGTGTACTCTCACCAGCGTCAGAACATTCCATCAAAGCTAACAGTGCAAAGAAAAAAGAAGCTAGACAACGCCCCCGGGAGGGCTCGAACCTCCAACCTTTCGGTTAACAGCCGAACTCATTAGCCAATTGCGCCGCGGAGTCAGTCGTGCTGTACTCTCACCAGCGTCAGAACATTCCATCAAAGCTAACAGTGCGAAGAAAAAAGAAGCTAGACAACGCCCCCGGGAGGGGTCGAACCTCCAACCTTTCGGTTAACAGCCGAACGCGCTAGCAGATTGCGCCGTAGAGGCAGTGGTTCTGTACTCTCACCACCGTCAGAACATTCCTCCAAAGCTATCAGCTCAAAGGAAAAAAGCAAAACAACGCCCCTGGGAGGGCTCGAACCTCCAACCTTTCGGTTAACAGCCGAACGCGCTAGCAGATTGCGCCGTAGAGGCAGTCGTTCTGTACTCTCACCACCGTCAGAACATTTCTCCAAAGCTAACAGCGCAAAGAAAAAAGAAGCAAGACAACGTCCCTGGGAGGGCTCGAACCTCCAACCTTTCGGTTAACAGCCGAACTCGTTAGCCAATTGCGCCGCGGAGGCAGTCGTGCTGTACTCTCACCAGCGTCAGAACATTCCATCAAAGCTAACAGTGCAAAGAAAAAAGAAGCTAGACAACGCCCCCGGGAGGGCTCGAACCTCCAACATTTCGGTCAAGAGCCGAACTTGTTAGCTAATTGCTCGGCGGAGGCAGTCGTGCTCTACTCTCACCAGCGTCAGAACATTCCATCAAAGCTAACAGTGCAAAGAAAAAGGAAGCTAGACAACGCCCCCGGGAGGGCTCGAACCTCCAACATTTCGGTCAAGAGCTGAACTCGTTAGCCAATTGCGCCGCAGAGGCAGTCGTGCTGTACTCTCACCAGCGTCAGAACATTCCATCAAAGCTAACAGTGCAAAGAAAAAAGAAGCTAGACAACGCCCCCGGGAGGGCTCGAACCTCCAACCTTTCGGTTAACAGCCGAACTCGTTAGCCAATTGTGCCGCGGAGTCAGTCGTGCTGTACTCTCACCAGCGTCAGAACATTCCATCAAAGCTAACAGTGCGAAGAAAAAAGAAGCTAGACAACGCCCCCGGGAGGGGTCGAACTTCCAACCTTTCGGTTAACAGCCGAACGCGCTAGCAGATTGCGCCGTAGAGGCAGTGGTTCTGTACTCTCACCACCGTCAGAACATTCCTCCAAAGCTATCAGCTCAAAGAAAAAAAAGCAAAACAACGCCCCTTGGAGGGCTCGAACCTCCAACTTTTCGGTTAACAGCCGAACGCGCTAGCAGATTGCACCGTAGAGGCAGTCGTTCTGTACTCTCACCACCGTCAGAACATTTCTCCAAAGCTAACAGCGCAAAGAAAAAAGAAGCAAGACAACGTCCCTGGGAGGGCTCGAACCTCCAACCTTTCGGTTAACAGCCGAACTCGTTAGCCAATTGCGCCGCGGAGGCAGTCGTGCTGTTTTCTCACCAGCGTCAGAACATTCCATCGAAGCTAACAGTGCAAAAAAAAAAGAAGCTAGACAACGCCCCCGGGAGGGCTCGAACCTCCAACATTTCGGTCAAGAGCCGAACTTGTTAGCCAATTGCGCGGCGGAGGCAGTCGTGCTCTACTCTCACCAGCGTCAGAACATTCCATCAAAGCTAACAGTGCAAAGAAAAAAGAAGCTAGACAACGCCCCCGGGAGGGCTCGAACCTCCAATATTTCGGTCAAGAGTCGAACTCGTTAGCCAATATCGCCGCGGAGGCAGTCGTGCTGTACTCTCACCAGCGTCAGAACATTCCATCAAAGCTAACAGTGCAAAGAAAAAAGGAGCTAGACAACGCCCCCGGGAGGGCTCGAACCTCCAACATTTCGGTCAAGAGCTGAACTCGTTAGCCAATTGCGCCGCAGAGGCAGTCGTGCTGTACTCTCACCAGCGTCAGAACAGTCCATCAAAGCTAACAGTGCAAAGAAAAAAGAAGCTAGACAACGCCCCCGGGAGGGCTCGAACCTCCAACCTTTCGGTTAACAGCCGAACTCGTCAGCCAATCGCGCCGCGGAGTCAGTCCTGCTGTACTCTCACCAGCGTCAGAACATTCCATCAAAGCTTACAGTGCGAAGAAAAAAGAAGCTAGACAACGCCCTCGGGAGGGCTCGAACCTCCAACATTTCGGTCAAGAGCCTAACTCGTTAGCCAAATGCGCTGCGGAGGCAGTCATGCTGTACTCTCACCAGCGTCAGAACATTCCATCAAAGTTAACAGTGCAAAGAAAAAAGAAGCTAGACAACGCCCCCGGGAGGGCTGGAACCTCCAACCTTTCAGTTAACAGCTGAACTAGTTAGCCAATTGCGCCACGAAGGCAGTCGTGCTGTACTCTCACCACCGTCAGAACATTCCATCAAAGCTAACAGTGCAAAGAAAAAACAAGCTAGACAACGCCCCCGGGAGGGCTCGAACCTCCAACCTTTTGGTTAACAGCCGAACAAGTTAGCCAATTGCGCCACGAAGGCAGTCGTGCTGTACTCTCACCAGCGTCAGAACATTCCATCAAAGCTAACAGTGCAAAGAAAAAAGAAGCTAGACAACGCCCCCGGGAGGGCTCGAACCTCCAACCTTTCGGTTAACAGCCGAACTCGTTAGCCAATTGCGCCGTAGAGGCAGTGGTTCTGTACTCTCACCACCGTCAGAACATTCCTCCAAAGCTATCAGCTCAAAGAAAAAAAAGCAAAACAACGCCCCTTGGAGGGCTCGAACCTCCAACTTTTCGGTTAACAGCCGAACGCGCTAGCAGATTGCGCCGTAGAGGCAGTCGTTCTGTACTCTCACCACCGTCAGAACATTTCTCCAAAGCTAACAGCGCAAAGAAAAAAGAAGCAAGACAACGTCCCTGGGAGGGCTCGAACCTCCAACCTTTTGGTTAACAGCCGAACTCGTTAGCCAATTGCGCCGCGGAGGCAGTCGTGCTGTACTCTCACCAGCGTCAGAACATTCCATCGAAGCTAACAGTGCAAAGAAAAAAGAAGCTAGACAACGCCCCCGGGAGGGCTCGAACCTCCAACATTTCGGTCAAGAGCCGAACTTGTTAGCCAATTGCGCGGCGGAGGCAGTCGTGCTCTACTCTCACCAGCGTCAGAACATTCCATCAAAGCTAACAGTGCAAAGAAAAAAGAAGCTAGACAACGCCCCCGGGAGGGCTCGAACCTCCAATATTTCGGTCAAGAGTCGAACTCGTTAGCCAATTGCGCCGCGGAGGCAGTCGTGCTGTACTCTCACCAGCGTCAGAACATTCCATCAAAGCTAACAGTGCAAAGAAAAAAGGAGCTAGACAACGCCCCCGGGAGGGCTCGAACCTCCAACATTTCGGTCAAGAGCTGAACTCGTTAGCCAATTGCGCCGCAGAGACAGTCGTGCTGTACTCTCACCAGCGTCAGAACAGTCCATCAAAGCTAACAGTGCAAAGAAAAAAGAAGCTAGACAACGCCCCCGGGAGGGCTCGAACCTCCAACCTTTCGGTTAACAGACGAACTCGTCAGCCAATCGCGCCGCGGAGTCAGTCGTGCTGTACTCTCACCAGCGTCAGAACAATCCATCAAAGCTAACAGTGCGAAGAAAAAAGAAGCTAGACAACGCCCTCGGGAGGGCTCGAACCTCCAACATTTCGGTCAAGAGCCGAACTCGTTAGCCAAATGCGCTGCGGAGGCAGTCATGCTGTACTCTCACCAGCGTCAGAACATTCCATCAAAGTTAACAGTGCAAAGAAAAAAGAAGCTAGACAACGCCCCCGGGAGGGCTGGAACCTCCAACCTTTCAGTTAACAGCCGAACTAGTTAGCCAATTGCGCCACGAAGGCAGTCGTGCTGTACTCTCACCACCGTCAGAACATTCCATCAAAGCTAACAGTGCAAAGAAAAAACAAGCTAGACAACGCCCCCGGGAGGGCTCGAACCTCCAACCTTTCGGTTAACAGCCGAACAAGTTAGCCAATTGCGCCACGAAGGCAGTCGTGCTGTACTCTCACCAGCGTCAGAACATTCCATCAAAGCTAACAGTGCGAAGAAAAAAGAAGCTAGACAACGCCCTCGGGAGGGCTCGAACCTCCAACATTTCGGTCAAGAGTTGAACTCGTTAGCCAATTGCGCCGCAGAGGCAGTCGTGCTGTACTCTCACCAGCGTCAGAACGTTCCATCAAAGCTAACAGTGCAAAGAAAAAAGAAGCTAGACAACGCCCCCGGGAGGGGTCGAACCTCCAACCTTTCGGTTAACAGCCGAACGCGCTAGCAGATTGCGCCGTAGAGGCAGTGGTTCTGTACTCTCACCACCGTCAGAACATTCCTCCAAAGCTATCAGCTCAAAGAAAAAAAGCAAAACAACGCCCCTTGGAGGGCTCGAACCTCCAACTTTTCGGTTAACAGCCGAACGCGCTAGCAGATTGCGCCGTAGAGGCAGTCGTTCTGTACTCTCACCACCGTCAGAACATTTCTCCAAAGCTAACAGCGCAAAGAAAAAAGAAGCAAGACAACGTCCCTGGGAGGGCTCGAACCTCCAACCTTTCGGTTAACAGCCGAACTCGTTAGCCAATTGCGCCGCGGAGGCAGTCGTGCTGTACTCTCACCAGCGTCAAAACATTCTATCAAAGCTAACAGTGCAAAGAAAAAAGAAGCTAGACAACGCCCCCGGGAGGGCTCGAACCTCCAATATTTCGGTCAAGAGCCGAACTCGTTAGCCAATTGCGCCGTGGAGTCAGTCGTGCTGTACTCTCACCAGCGTCAGAACATTCCATCAAAGCTAACAGTGCGAAGAAAAAAGAAGCTAGACAACGCCCCCGGGAGGGGTCGAACCTCCAACCTTTCGGTTAACAGCCGAACGCGCTAGCAGATTGCGCCGTAGAGGCAGTGGTTCTGTACTCTCACCACCGTCAGAACATTCCTCCAAAGCTATCAGCTCAAAGAAAAAAAAGCAAAACAACGCCCCTTGGAGGGCTCGAACCTCCAACTTTTCGGTTAACAGCCGAACGCGCTAGCAGATTGCGCCGTAGAGGCAGTCGTTCTGTACTCTCACCACCGTCAGAACATTTCTCCAAAGCTAACAGCGCAAAGAAAAAAGAAGCAAGACAACGTCCCTGGGAGGGCTCGAACCTCCAACCTTTTGGTTAACAGCCGAACTCGTTAGCCAATTGCGCCGCGGAGGCAGTCGTGCTGTACTCTCACCAGCGTCAGAACATTCCATCGAAGCTAACAGTGCAAAGAAAAAAGAAGCTAGACAACGCCCCCGGGAGGGCTCGAACCTCCAACATTTCGGTCAAGAGCCGAACTTGTTAGCCAATTGCGCGGCGGAGGCAGTCGTGCTCTACTCTCACCAGCGTCAGAACATTCCATCAAAGCTAACAGTGCAAAGAAAAAAGAAGCTAGACAACGCCCCCGGGAGGGCTCGAACCTCCAATATTTCGGTCAAGAGTCGAACTCGTTAGCCAATTGCGCCGCGGAGGCAGTCGTGCTGTACTCTCACCAGCGTCAGAACATTCCATCAAAGCTAACAGTGCAAAGAAAAAAGGAGCTAGACAACGCCCCCGGGAGGGCTCGAACCTCCAACATTTCGGTCAAGAGCTGAACTCGTTAGCCAATTGCGCCGCAGAGGCAGTCGTGCTGTACTCTCACCAGCGTCAGAACAGTCCATCAAAGCTAACAGTGCAAAGAAAAAAGAAGCTAGACAACGCCCCCGGGAGGGCTCGAACCTCCAACCTTTCGGTTAACAGCCGAACTCGTCAGCCAATCGCGCCGTGGAGTCAGTCGTGCTGTACTCTCACCAGCGTCAGAACAATCCATCAAAGCTAACAGTGCGAAGAAAAAAGAAGCTAGACAACGCCCTCGGGAGGGCTCGAACCTCCAACATTTCGGTCAAGAGTTGAACTCGTTAGCCAATTGCGCCGCAGAGGCAGTCGTGCTGTACTCTCACCAGCGTCAGAACATTCCATCAAAGCTAACAGTGCAAAGAAAAAAGAAGCTAGACAACGCCCCCGGGAGGGGTCGAACCTCCAACCTTTCGGTTAACAGCCGAACGCGCTAGCAGATTGCGCCGTAGAGGCAGTGGTTCTGTACTCTCACCACCGTCAGAACATTCCTCCAAAGCTATCAGCTCAAAGAAAAAAAGCAAAACAACGCCCCTTGGAGGGCTCGAACCTCCAACTTTTCGGTTAACAGCCGAACGCGCTAGCCAATTGCGCCACGAAGGCAGTCGTGCTGTACTCTCACCAGCGTCAGAACATTCCATCAAAGCTAACAGTGCGAAGAAAAAAGAAGCTAGACAACGCCCTCGGGAGGGCTCGAACCTCCAACATTTCGGTCAAGAGCTGAACTCGTTAGCCAATTGCGCCGCAGAGGCAGTCGTGCTGTACTCTCACCAGCGTCAAAACATTCCATCATAGCTAACAGTGCAAAAAAAAGAAGCTAGACAACGCCCCCGGGAGGGCTCGAACCTCCAATATTTCGGTCAAGAGCCGAACTCGTTAGCCAATTGCGCGGCGGAGGCAGTCGTGCTGTACTCTCACCAGCATCAGAACATTCCATCAAAGTTAACAGTGCAAAGAAAAAAGAAGCTAGACAACGCCCCCGGGAGGGCTCGAACCTCCAACATTTCGGTCAAGAGCCGAACTCGTTAGCCAATTGCGCCGCAGAGGCAGTCGTGGTGTACTCTCACCAGCGTCAGAACATTCCATCAAAGCTAACAGTGCAAAGAAAAAAGAAGCTAGACAACGCCCCCGGGAGGGCTCGAACCTCCAACCTTTCGGTTAACAGCCGAACTCATTAGCCAATTGCGCCGCGGAGTCAGTCGTGCTGTACTCTCACCAGCGTCAGAACATTCCATCAAAGCTAACAGTGCGAAGAAAAAAGAAGCTAGACAACGCCCCCGGGAGGGGTCGAAACTCCAACCTTTCGGTTAACAGCCGAACGCGCTAGCAGATTGCGCCGTAGAGGCAGTGGTTCTGTACTCTCACCACCGTCAGAACATTCCTCCAAAGCTATCAGCTCAAAGGAAAAAAGCAAAACAACGCCCCTGGGAGGGCTCGAACCTCCAACCTTTCGGTTAACAGCCGAACGCGCTAGCAGATTGCGCCGTAGAGGCAGTCGTTCTGTACTCTCACCACCGTCAGAACATTTCTCCAAAGCTAACAGCGCAAAGAAAAAAGAAGCAAGACAACGTCCCTGGGAGGGCTCGAACCTCCAACCTTTCGGTTAACAGCCGAACTCGTTAGCCAATTGCGCCGCGGAGGCAGTCGTGCTGTACTCTCACCAGCGTCAGAACATTCCATCAAAGCTAACAGTGCAAAGAAAAAAGAAGCTAGACAACGCCCCCGGGAGGGCTCGAACCTCCAACATTTCGGTCAAGAGCCGAACTTGTTAGCTAATTGCTCGGCGGAGGCAGTCGTGCTCTACTCTCACCAGCGTCAGAACATTCCATCAAAGCTAACAGTGCAAAGAAAAAGGAAGCTAGACAACGCCCCCGGGAGGGCTCGAACCTCCAACATTTCGGTCAAGAGCTGAACTCGTTAGCCAATTGCGCCGCAGAGGCAGTCGTGCTGTACTCTCACCAGCGTCAGAACATTCCATCAAAGCTAACAGTGCAAAGAAAAAAGAAGCTAGACAACGCCCCCGGGAGGGCTCGAACCTCCAACCTTTCGGTTAACAGCCGAACTCGTTAGCCAATTGTGCCGCGGAGTCAGTCGTGCTGTACTCTCACCAGCGTCAGAACATTCCATCAAAGCTAACAGTGCGAAGAAAAAAGAAGCTAGACAACGCCCCCGGGAGGGGTCGAACTTCCAACCTTTCGGTTAACAGCCGAACGCGCTAGCAGATTGCGCCGTAGAGGCAGTGGTTCTGTACTCTCACCACCGTCAGAACATTCCTCCAAAGCTATCAGCTCAAAGAAAAAAAAGCAAAACAACGCCCCTTGGAGGGCTCGAACCTCCAACTTTTCGGTTAACAGCCGAACGCGCTAGCAGATTGCACCGTAGAGGCAGTCGTTCTGTACTCTCACCACCGTCAGAACATTTCTCCAAAGCTAACAGCGCAAAGAAAAAAGAAGCAAGACAACGTCCCTGGGAGGGCTCGAACCTCCAACCTTTCGGTTAACAGCCGAACTCGTTAGCCAATTGCGCCGCGGAGGCAGTCGTGCTGTTTTCTCACCAGCGTCAGAACATTCCATCGAAGCTAACAGTGCAAAAAAAAAAAGAAGCTAGACAACGCCCCCGGGAGGGCTCGAACCTCCAACATTTCGGTCAAGAGCCGAACTTGTTAGCCAATTGCGCGGCGGAGGCAGTCGTGCTCTACTCTCACCAGCGTCAGAACATTCCATCAAAGCTAACAGTGCAAAGAAAAAAGAAGCTAGACAACGCCCCCGGGAGGGCTCGAACCTCCAATATTTCGGTCAAGAGTCGAACTCGTTAGCCAATATCGCCGCGGAGGCAGTCGTGCTGTACTCTCACCAGCGTCAGAACATTCCATCAAAGCTAACAGTGCAAAGAAAAAAGGAGCTAGACAACGCCCCCGGGAGGGCTCGAACCTCCAACATTTCGGTCAAGAGCTGAACTCGTTAGCCAATTGCGCCGCAGAGGCAGTCGTGCTGTACTCTCACCAGCGTCAGAACAGTCCATCAAAGCTAACAGTGCAAAGAAAAAAGAAGCTAGACAACGCCCCCGGGAGGGCTCGAACCTCCAACCTTTCGGTTAACAGCCGAACTCGTCAGCCAATCGCGCCGCGGAGTCAGTCCTGCTGTACTCTCACCAGCGTCAGAACATTCCATCAAAGCTTACAGTGCGAAGAAAAAAGAAGCTAGACAACGCCCTCGGGAGGGCTCGAACCTCCAACATTTCGGTCAAGAGCCTAACTCGTTAGCCAAATGCGCTGCGGAGGCAGTCATGCTGTACTCTCACCAGCGTCAGAACATTCCATCAAAGTTAACAGTGCAAAGAAAAAAGAAGCTAGACAACGCCCCCGGGAGGGCTGGAACCTCCAACCTTTCAGTTAACAGCTGAACTAGTTAGCCAATTGCGCCACGAAGGCAGTCGTGCTGTACTCTCACCACCGTCAGAACATTCCATCAAAGCTAACAGTGCAAAGAAAAAACAAGCTAGACAACGCCCCCGGGAGGGCTCGAACCTCCAACCTTTTGGTTAACAGCCGAACAAGTTAGCCAATTGCGCCACGAAGGCAGTCGTGCTGTACTCTCACCAGCGTCAGAACATTCCATCAAAGCTAACAGTGCAAAGAAAAAAGAAGCTAGACAACGCCCCCGGGAGGGCTCGAACCTCCAACCTTTCGGTTAACAGCCGAACTCGTTAGCCAATTGCGCCGTAGAGGCAGTGGTTCTGTACTCTCACCACCGTCAGAACATTCCTCCAAAGCTATCAGCTCAAAGAAAAAAAAGCAAAACAACGCCCCTTGGAGGGCTCGAACCTCCAACTTTTCGGTTAACAGCCGAACGCGCTAGCAGATTGCGCCGTAGAGGCAGTCGTTCTGTACTCTCACCACCGTCAGAACATTTCTCCAAAGCTAACAGCGCAAAGAAAAAAGAAGCAAGACAACGTCCCTGGGAGGGCTCGAACCTCCAACCTTTTGGTTAACAGCCGAACTCGTTAGCCAATTGCGCCGCGGAGGCAGTCGTGCTGTACTCTCACCAGCGTCAGAACATTCCATCGAAGCTAACAGTGCAAAGAAAAAAGAAGCTAGACAACGCCCCCGGGAGGGCTCGAACCTCCAACATTTCGGTCAAGAGCCGAACTTGTTAGCCAATTGCGCGGCGGAGGCAGTCGTGCTCTACTCTCACCAGCGTCAGAACATTCCATCAAAGCTAACAGTGCAAAGAAAAAAGAAGCTAGACAACGCCCCCGGGAGGGCTCGAACCTCCAATATTTCGGTCAAGAGTCGAACTCGTTAGCCAATTGCGCCGCGGAGGCAGTCGTGCTGTACTCTCACCAGCGTCAGAACATTCCATCAAAGCTAACAGTGCAAAGAAAAAAGGAGCTAGACAACGCCCCCGGGAGGGCTCGAACCTCCAACATTTCGGTCAAGAGCTGAACTCGTTAGCCAATTGCGCCGCAGAGACAGTCGTGCTGTACTCTCACCAGCGTCAGAACAGTCCATCAAAGCTAACAGTGCAAAGAAAAAAGAAGCTAGACAACGCCCCCGGGAGGGCTCGAACCTCCAACCTTTCGGTTAACAGACGAACTCGTCAGCCAATCGCGCCGCGGAGTCAGTCGTGCTGTACTCTCACCAGCGTCAGAACAATCCATCAAAGCTAACAGTGCGAAGAAAAAAGAAGCTAGACAACGCCCTCGGGAGGGCTCGAACCTCCAACATTTCGGTCAAGAGCCGAACTCGTTAGCCAAATGCGCTGCGGAGGCAGTCATGCTGTACTCTCACCAGCGTCAGAACATTCCATCAAAGTTAACAGTGCAAAGAAAAAAGAAGCTAGACAACGCCCCCGGGAGGGCTGGAACCTCCAACCTTTCAGTTAACAGCCGAACTAGTTAGCCAATTGCGCCACGAAGGCAGTCGTGCTGTACTCTCACCACCGTCAGAACATTCCATCAAAGCTAACAGTGCAAAGAAAAAACAAGCTAGACAACGCCCCCGGGAGGGCTCGAACCTCCAACCTTTCGGTTAACAGCCGAACAAGTTAGCCAATTGCGCCACGAAGGCAGTCGTGCTGTACTCTCACCAGCGTCAGAACATTCCATCAAAGCTAACAGTGCGAAGAAAAAAGAAGCTAGACAACGCCCTCGGGAGGGCTCGAACCTCCAACATTTCGGTCAAGAGTTGAACTCGTTAGCCAATTGCGCCGCAGAGGCAGTCGTGCTGTACTCTCACCAGCGTCAGAACGTTCCATCAAAGCTAACAGTGCAAAGAAAAAAGAAGCTAGACAACGCCCCCGGGAGGGGTCGAACCTCCAACCTTTCGGTTAACAGCCGAACGCGCTAGCAGATTGCGCCGTAGAGGCAGTGGTTCTGTACTCTCACCACCGTCAGAACATTCCTCCAAAGCTATCAGCTCAAAGAAAAAAAGCAAAACAACGCCCCTTGGAGGGCTCGAACCTCCAACTTTTCGGTTAACAGCCGAACGCGCTAGCAGATTGCGCCGTAGAGGCAGTCGTTCTGTACTCTCACCACCGTCAGAACATTTCTCCAAAGCTAACAGCGCAAAGAAAAAAGAAGCAAGACAACGTCCCTGGGAGGGCTCGAACCTCCAACCTTTCGGTTAACAGCCGAACTCGTTAGCCAATTGCGCCGCGGAGGCAGTCGTGCTGTACTCTCACCAGCGTCAAAACATTCTATCAAAGCTAACAGTGCAAAGAAAAAAGAAGCTAGACAACGCCCCCGGGAGGGCTCGAACCTCCAATATTTCGGTCAAGAGCCGAACTCGTTAGCCAATTGCGCCGTGGAGTCAGTCGTGCTGTACTCTCACCAGCGTCAGAACATTCCATCAAAGCTAACAGTGCGAAGAAAAAAGAAGCTAGACAACGCCCCCGGGAGGGGTCGAACCTCCAACCTTTCGGTTAACAGCCGAACGCGCTAGCAGATTGCGCCGTAGAGGCAGTGGTTCTGTACTCTCACCACCGTCAGAACATTCCTCCAAAGCTATCAGCTCAAAGAAAAAAAAGCAAAACAACGCCCCTTGGAGGGCTCGAACCTCCAACTTTTCGGTTAACAGCCGAACGCGCTAGCAGATTGCGCCGTAGAGGCAGTCGTTCTGTACTCTCACCACCGTCAGAACATTTCTCCAAAGCTAACAGCGCAAAGAAAAAAGAAGCAAGACAACGTCCCTGGGAGGGCTCGAACCTCCAACCTTTTGGTTAACAGCCGAACTCGTTAGCCAATTGCGCCGCGGAGGCAGTCGTGCTGTACTCTCACCAGCGTCAGAACATTCCATCGAAGCTAACAGTGCAAAGAAAAAAGAAGCTAGACAACGCCCCCGGGAGGGCTCGAACCTCCAACATTTCGGTCAAGAGCCGAACTTGTTAGCCAATTGCGCGGCGGAGGCAGTCGTGCTCTACTCTCACCAGCGTCAGAACATTCCATCAAAGCTAACAGTGCAAAGAAAAAAGAAGCTAGACAACGCCCCCGGGAGGGCTCGAACCTCCAATATTTCGGTCAAGAGTCGAACTCGTTAGCCAATTGCGCCGCGGAGGCAGTCGTGCTGTACTCTCACCAGCGTCAGAACATTCCATCAAAGCTAACAGTGCAAAGAAAAAAGGAGCTAGACAACGCCCCCGGGAGGGCTCGAACCTCCAACATTTCGGTCAAGAGCTGAACTCGTTAGCCAATTGCGCCGCAGAGGCAGTCGTGCTGTACTCTCACCAGCGTCAGAACAGTCCATCAAAGCTAACAGTGCAAAGAAAAAAGAAGCTAGACAACGCCCCCGGGAGGGCTCGAACCTCCAACCTTTCGGTTAACAGCCGAACTCGTCAGCCAATCGCGCCGCGGAGTCAGTCGTGCTGTACTCTCACCAGCGTCAGAACAATCCATCAAAGCTAACAGTGCGAAGAAAAAAGAAGCTAGACAACGCCCTCGGGAGGGCTCGAACCTCCAACATTTCGGTCAAGAGTTGAACTCGTTAGCCAATTGCGCCGCAGAGGCAGTCGTGCTGTACTCTCACCAGCGTCAGAACATTCCATCAAAGCTAACAGTGCAAAGAAAAAAGAAGCTAGACAACGCCCCCGGGAGGGGTCGAACCTCCAACCTTTCGGTTAACAGCCGAACGCGCTAGCAGATTGCGCCGTAGAGGCAGTGGTTCTGTACTCTCACCACCGTCAGAACATTCCTCCAAAGCTATCAGCTCAAAGAAAAAAAGCAAAACAACGCCCCTTGGAGGGCTCGAACCTCCAACTTTTCGGTTAACAGCCGAACGCGCTAGCAGATTGCGCCGTAGAGGCAGTCGTTCTGTACTCTCACCACCGTCAGAACATTTCTCCAAAGCTAACAGCGCAAAGAAAAAAGAAGCAAGACAACGTCCCTGGGAGGGCTCGAACCTCCAACCTTTCGGTTAACAGCCGAACTGGTTAGCCAATTGCGCCGCGGAGGCAGTCGTGCTGTACTCTCACCAGCGTCAGAACATTCCATCAAAGCTAACAGTGCAAAGAAAAAAGAAGCTAGACAACGCCCCCGGGAGGGCTCGAACCTCCAATATTTCGGTCAAGAGCCGAACTCGTTAGCCAATTGCGCGGCGGAGGCAGTCGTACTGTACTCTCTCCAGCATCAGAACATTCCATCAAAGTTAGCAGTGCAAAGAAAAAAGAAGCTAGACAACGCCCCCGGGAGGGCTCGAACCTCCAACATTTCGGTCAAGAGCCGAACTCGTTAGCCCATTGTGCCGCGGAGTCAGTCGTGCTGTACTCTCACCAGCGTCAGAACATTCCATCAAAGCTAACAGTGCAAAGAAAAAGGTAGCTAGACAACGCCCCCGGGAGGGCTCGAACCTCCAACATTTCGGTCAAGAGCTGAACTCGTTAGACAATTGCGCCGCAGAGGCAGTCGTGCTGTACTCTCACAAGCGTCAGAACATTCCATCAAAGCTAACAGTGCAAAGAAAAAAGAAGCTAGACAACGCCCCCGGGAGGGCTCGAACCTCCAACCTTTCGGTTAACAGCCGAACTCGTTAGCCAATTGCGCCGCAGAGTCAGTCGTGCTGTACTCTCACCAGCGTCAGAACATTCCATCAAAGCTAACAGTGCGAAGAAAAAAGAAGCTAGACAACGGCCCCGGGAGGGGTCGAACCTCCAACCTTTCGGTTAACAGCCGAACGCGCTAGCAGATTGCGCCGTAGAGGCAGTGGTTCTGTACTCTCACCACCGTCAGAACATTCCTCCAAAGCTATCAGCTCAAAGAAAAAAAAAGCAAAACAACGCCCCTTGGAGGGCTCGAACCTCCAACTTTTCGGTTAACAGCCGAACGCGCTAGCAGATTGCGCCGTAGAGGCAGTCGTTCTGTACTCTCACCACCGTCAGAACATTTCTCCAAAGCTAACAGCGCAAAGAAAAAAGAAGCAAGACAACGTCCCTGGGAGGGCTCGAACCTCCAACCTTTCGGTTAACAGCCGAACTCGTTAGCCAATTGCGCCGCGGAGGCAGTCGTGCTGTACTCTCCCCAGCGTCAGAACATTCCTTCAAAGCTAACAGTGCAAAGAAAAAAGAAGCTAGACAACGCCCCCGGGAGGGCTCGAACTTCCAACATTTCGGTCAAGAGCCGAACTTGTTAGCCAATTGCGCGGCGGAGGCAGTCGTGCTCTACTCTCACCAGCGTCAGAACATTCCATCAAAGCTAACAGTGCAAAGAAAAAAGAAGCTAGACAACGCCCCCGGGAGGGCTCGAACCTCCAATATTTCGGTCAAGAGTCGAACTCGTTAGCCAATTGCGCCGCGGAGGCAGTCGTGCTGTACTCTCACCAGCGTCAGAACATTACATCAAAGCTAACAGTGCAAAGAAAAAAGGAGCTTGACAACGCCCCCGGGAGGGCTCGAACCTCCAACCTTTCGGTTAACAGCCGAACTCGTCAGCCAATCGCGCCGCGGAGTCAGTCGTGCTGTACTCTCACCAGCGTCAGAACATTCCATCAAAGCTAACAGTGCGAAGAAAAAAGAAGCTAGACAACGCCCTCGGGAGGGCTCGAACCTCCAACATTTCGGTCAAGAGCCGAACTCGTTAGCCAAATGCGCTGTGGAGGCAGTCGTGCTGTACTCTCATTAGCGTCAGAACATTCCATCAAAGTTAACAGTGCAAAGAAAAAAGAAGCTAGACAACGCCCCCGGGAGGGCTGGAACCTCCAACCTTTCAGTTAACAGCCGAACTAGTTAGCCAATTGCGCCACGAAGGCAGTCGTGCTGTACTCTCACCACCGTCAGAACATTCCATCAAAGCTAACAGTGCAAAGAAAAAAGAAGCTAGACAACGCCCCCGGGAGGGCTCGAACCTCCAACCTTTTGGTTAACAGCCGAACAAGTTAGCCAATTGCGCCACGAAGGCAGTCGTGCTGTACTCTCACCAGCGTCAGAACATTCCATCAAAGCTAACAGTGCGAAGAAAAAAGAAGCTAGACAACGCCCTCGGGAGGGCTCGAACCTCCAACATTTCGGTCAAGAGCTGAACTCTTTAGCCAAATGCGCCGCAGAGGCAGTCGTGCTGTACTCTCACCAGCGTCAGAACAGTCCATCAAAGCTAACAGTGCAAAGAAAAAAGAAGCTAGACAACGCCCTCGGGAGGGCTTGAACCTCCAACATTGCGGTTAACAGCCGAACTAGTTAGCCAATTGCGCCACGAATGCAGTCGTGCTGTACTCTCCCCAGCGTCAGAACATTCCTTCAAAGCTAACAGTGCAAAGAAAAAAGAAGCTAGACAACGCCCCCGGGAGGGCTCGAACCTCCAACATTTCGGTCAAGAGCCGAACTTGTTAGCCAATTGCGCGGCGGAGGCAGTCGTGCTCTACTCTCACCAGCGTCAGAACATTCCATCAAAGCTAACAGTGCAAAGAAAAAAGACGCTAGACAACGCCCCCGGGAGGGCTCGAACCTCCAATATTTCGGTCAAGAGTCGAACTCGTTAGCCAATTGCGCCGCGGAGGCAGTCGTGCTGTACTCTCACCAGCGTCAGAACATTCCATCAAAGCTAACAGTGCAAAGAAAAAAGGAGCTTGACAACGCCCCCGGGAGGGCTCGAACCTCCAACCTTTCGGTTAACAGCCGAACTCGTCAGCCAATCGCGCTGCGGAGTCAGTCGTGCTGTACTCTCACCAGCGTCAGAACATTCCATCAAAGCTAACAGTGCGAAGAAAAAAGAAGCTAGACAACGCCCTCGGGAGGGCTCGAACCTCCAACATTTCGGTCAAGAGCCGAACTCGTTAGCCAAATGCGCTGCGGAGGCAGTCGTGCTGTACTCTCACCAGCGTCAGAACATTCCATCAAAGTTAACAGTGCAAAGAAAAAAGAAGCTAGACAACGCCCCCGGGAGGGCTGGAACCTCCAACCTTTCAGTTAACAGCCGAACTAGTTAGCCAATTGCGCCACGAAGGCAGTCGTGCTGTACTCTCACCACCGTCAGAACATTCCATCAAAGCTAACAGTGCAAAGAAAGAAGAAGCTAGACAACGCCCCCGGGAGGGCTCGAACCTCCAACCTTTTGGTTAACAGCCGAACAAGTTAGCCAATTGCGCCACGAAGGCAGTCGTGCTGTACTCTCACCAGCGTCAGAACATTCCATCAAAGCTAACAGTGCGAAGAAAAAAGAAGCTAGACAACGCCCTCGGGAGGGCTCGAACCTCCAACATTTCGGTCAAGAGCTGAACTCTTTAGCCAAATGCGCCGCAGAGGCAGTCGTGCTGTACTCTCACCAGCGTCAGAACAGTCCATCAAAGCTAACAGTGCAAAGAAAAAAGAAGCTAGACAACGCCCTCGGGAGGGCTTGAACCTCCAACATTGCGGTTAACAGCCGAACTAGTTAGCCAATTGCGCCACGAATGCAGTCGTGCTGTACTCTCACCAGCGTCAGAACAGTCCATCAAAGCTAACAGTGCAAAGAAAAAAGAAGCTAGACAACGCCCTCGGGAGGGCTCGAACCTGCAACATTTCGGTCAAGAGCTGAATTCGTTAGCCAATTGCGCCGCGGAGGCAGTCGTGCTGTACTCTCACCAGCGTCAGAACAGTCCATCAAAGCTAACAGTACAAAGAAAAAAGAAGCTAGACAACGCCCTCGGGAGGGCTCGAACCTCCAACATTTCGGTTAACAGCCGAACTAGTTAGCCAATTGCGCCACGAAGGCAGTCGTGCTGTACTCTCACCAGCGTCAGAACATTCCATCAAAGCTAACAGTGCGAAGAAAAAAGAAGCTAGACAACGCCCTCGGGAGGGCTCGAACCTCCAACATTTCGGTCAAGAGCTGAACTCGTTAGCCAATTGCGCCGTAGAGGCAGTCGTTCTGTACTCTCACCACCGTCAGAACATTTCTCCAAAGCTAACAGCGCAAAGAAAAAAGAAGCAAGACAACGTCCCTGGGAGGGCTCGAACCTCCAACCTTTCGAAAGTTAGCGCCTACCTGTCTTGACGTCTCTGTATTCTTTCCTCTTTCCTTTTCATATGTGCCGCGCTAATAGAAGCTAACTCCAACCTTTCGGTTAACAGCCGAACTCGTTAGCCAATTGCGCCGCGGAGGCAGTCGTGCTGTACTCTCACCAGCGTCAGAACATTCCATCAAAGCTAACAGTGCAAAGAAAAAAGAAGCTAGACAACGCCCCCGGGAGGGCTCGAACCTCCAACATTTCGGTCAAGAGCCGAACTTGTTAGCCAATTGCGCGGCGGAGGCAGTCGTGCTCTACTCTCACCAGCGTCAGAACATTCGATAAGGCTAACAGTGCAAAGAAAAAAGAAGCTAGACAACGCCCCCGGGAGGGCTCGAATCTCGAATATTTCGGTCAAGAGCTGAACTCGTTAGCCAATTGCGCCGCAGAGGCAGTCGTGCTGTACTCTCACCAGCGTCAGAACAGTCCATCAAAGCTAACTGTGCAAAGAAAAAAGAAGCTAGACAACGCCCCCGGGAGGGCTCGAACCTCCAACCTTTCGGTTAACAGCCGAACTCGTCAGCCAATCGCGCCGCGGAGTCAGTCGTGCTGTACTATCACCAGCGTCAGAACATTCCATCAAAGCTAACAGTGCGAAGAAAAAAGAAGCTAGACAACGCCCTCGGGAGGGCTCTAACCTCCAACATTTCGGTCAAGAGCCGAACTCGTTAGCCAAATGCGCTGCGGAGGCAGTCGTGCTGTACTCTCACCAGCGTCAGAACATTCCATCAAAGTTAACAGTGCAAAGAAAAAAGAAGCTAGACAACGCCCCCGGGAGGGCTGGAACCTCCAACCTTTTGGTTAACAGCCGAACAAGTTAGCCAATTGCGCCACGAAGGCAGTCGTGCTGTACTCTCACCAGCGTCAGAACAGTCCATCAAAGCTAACAGTGCAAAGAAAAAAGAAGCTAGACAACGCCCTCGGGAGGGCTCGAACCTCCAACATTGCGGTTAACAGCCGAACTAGTTAGCCAATTGCGCCACGAATGCAGTCGTGCTGTACTCTCACCAGCGTCAGAACAGTCCATCAAAGCTAACAGTGCAAAGAAAAAAGAAGCTAGACAACGCCCTCGGGAGGGCTCGAACCTGCAACATTTCGGTCAAGAGCTGAACTCGTTAGCCAATTGCGCCGCAGAGGCAGTCGTGCTGTACTCTCACCAGCGTCAGAACAGTCCATCAAAGCTAACAGTGCAAAGAAAAAAGAAGCTAGACAACGCCCTCGGGAGGGCTCGAACCTCCAACATTTCGGTCAAGAGCTGAACTCGTTAGCCAATTGCGCCGCAGAGGCAGTCGTGCTGTACTCTCACCAGCGTCAGAACAGTTCATCAAAGCTAACAGTGCAAAGAAAAAAGAAGCTAGACAACGCCCTCGGGAGGGCTCGAACCTCCAACATTTCGGTTAACAGCCGAACTAGTTAGCCAATTGCGCCACGGAGGCAGTCGTGCTGTACTCTCACCAGCGTCAGAACATTCCATCAAAGCTAACAGTGCGAAGAAAAAAGAAGCTAGACAACGCCCTCGGGAGGGCTCGAACCTCCAACATTTCGGTCAAGAGCTGAACTCGTTAGCCAATTGCGCCGCAGAGGCAGTCGTGCTGTACTCTCACCAGCGTCAAAACATTCCATCATAGCTAACAGTGCAAAAAAAAGAAGCTAGACAACGCCCCCGGGAGGGCTCGAACCTCCAATATTTCGGTCAAGAGCCGAACTCGTTAGCCAATTGCGCGGCGGAGGCAGTCGTGCTGTACTCTCACCAGCATCAGAACATTCCATCAAAGTTAACAGTGCAAAGAAAAAAGAAGCTAGACAACGCCCCCGGGAGCGCTCGAACCTCCAACATTTCGGTCAAGAGCCGAACTCGTTAGCCCATTGTGCGGCGGAGGCAGTCGTGCTGTACTCTCACCAGCGTCAGAACATTCCATCAAAGCTAACAGTGCAAAGAAAAAAGAAGCTAGACAACGCCCCCGGGAGGGCTCGAACCTCCAACATTTCGGTCAAGAGCTGAACTCGTTAGCCAATTGCGCCGCAGAGGCAGTCGTGGTGTACTCTCACCAGCGTCAGAACATTCCATCAAAGCGAACAGTGCAAAGAAAAAAGAAGCTAGACAACGCCCCCGGGAGGGCTCGAACCTCCAACCTTTCGGTTCACAGCCGAACTCGTTAGCCAATTGCGCCGCGGAGTCAGTCGTGCTGTACTCTCACCAGCGTCAGAACATTCCATCAAAGCTAACAGTGCGAAGAAAAAAGAAGCTAGACAACGCCCCCGGGAGGGGTCGAACCTCCAACCTTTCGGTTAACAGCCGAACACGCTAGCAGATTGCGCCGTAGAGGCAGTGGTTCTGTACTCTCACCACCGTCAGAACATTTCTCCAAAGCTAACAGCGCAAAGAAAAAAGAAGCAAGACAACGTCCCTGGGAGGGCTCGAACCTCCAACCTTTCGGTTAACAGCCGAACTCTTTAGCCAATTGCGCCGCGGAGGCAGTCGTGCTGTACTCTCACCAGCGTCAGAACATTCCATCAAAGCTAACAGTGCAAAGAAAAAAGAAGCTAGACAACGCCCCCGGGAGGGCTCGAACCTCCAACATTTCGGTCAAGAGCCGAACTTGTTAGCCAATTGCGCGGCGGAGGCAGTCGTGCTGTACTCTCACCAGCGTCAGAACATTCCATCAAAGCTAATAGTGCAAAGAAAAAAGAAGCTAGACAACGCCCCCGGGAGGGCTCGAACCTCCAATATTTCCGTCAAGAGTCGAACTCGTTAGCCAATTGCGCCGCGAAGGCAGTCGTGCTGTACTCTCACCAGCGTCAGAACATTCCATCAAAGCTAACAGTGCAAAGAAAAAAGGAGCTAGACAACGCCCACGGGAGGGCTTGAACCTCCAACAATTCAGTCAAGAGCTAAACTCGTTAGCCAATTGCGCCGCAGAGGCAGTCGTGCTGTACTCTCACCAGCGTCAGAACAGTCCATCAAAGCTAACAGTGCAAAGAAAAAAGAAGCTAGACAACGCCCCCGGGAGGGCTCGAACCTCCAATATTTCGGTCAAGAGCCGAACTCGTTAGCCAATTGCGCGGCGGAGGCAGTCGTGCATTACTCTCACCAGCATCAGAACATTCCATCAAAGTTAACAGTGCAAAGAAAAAAGAAGCTAGACAACGCCCCCGGGAGGGCTCGAACCTCCAACATTTCGGTCAAGAGCCGAACTCGTTAGCCCATTGTGCGGCGGAGGCAGTCGTGCTGTACTCTCACCAGCGTCAGAACATTCCATCAAAGCTAACAGTGCAAAGAAAAAAGAAGCTAGACAACGCCCCCGGGAGGGCTCGAACCTCCAACATTTCGGTCAAGAGCTGAACTCGTTAGCCAATTGCGCCGCAGAGGCAGTCGTGCTGTACTCTCACCAGCGTCAGAACATTCCATCAAAGCTAACAGTGCAAAGAAAAAAGAAGCTAGACAACGCCCCCGGGAGGGCTCGAACCTCCAACCTTTCGGTTAACAGCCGAACTCGTTAGCCAATTGCGCCGCGGAGTCAGTCGTGCTGTACTCTCACCAGCGTCAGAACATTCCATCAAAGCTAACAGTGCGAAGAAAAAAGAAGCTAGACAACGCCCCCGGGAGGGGTCGAACCTCCAACCTTTCGGTTACCAGCCGAACGCGCTAGCAGATTGCGCCGTAGAGGCAGTGGTTCTGTACTCTCACCACCGTCAGAACATTCCTCCAAAGCTATCAGCTCAAAGAAAAAAAGCAAAACAACGCCCCTGGGAGGGCTCGAACCTCCAACCTTTCGGTTAACAGCCGAACGCGCTAGCAGATTGCGCCGTAGAGGCAGTCGTTCTGTACTCTCACCACCGTCAGAACATTTCTCCAAAGCTAACAGCGCGAAGAAAAAAGAAGCAAGACAACGTCCCTGGGAGGGCTCGAACCTCCAACCTTTCGGTTAACAGCCGAACTCCTTAGCCAATTGCGCCGCGGAGGCAGTCGTGCTGTACTCTCACCAGCGTCAGAACATTCCATCAAAGCTAACAGTGCAAAGAAAAAAGAAGCTAGACAACGCCCCCGGGAGAGCTCGAACCTCCAACATTTCGGTCAAGAGCCGAACTTGTTAGCCAATTGCGCGGCGGAGGCAGTCGTGCTGTACTCTCATCAGCGTCAGAACATTCCATCAAAGCTAACAATGCAAAGAAAAAAGAAGCTAGACAACGCCCCCGGGAGGGCTCGAACCTCCAATATTTCGATCAAGAGTCGAACTCGTTAGCCAATTGCGCCGCGGAGGCAGTCGTGCTGTACTCTCACCAGCGTCAGAACATTCCATCAAAGCTAACAGTGCAAAGAAAAAAGGAGCTAGACAACGCCCCCGGGAGGGCTCGAACCTCCAACCTTTCGGTTAACAGCCGAACTCCTCAGCCAATCGCGCCGCGGAGTCGGTCCTGCTGTACTCTCACCAGCGTCAGAACATTCCATCAAAGCTAACAGTGCAAAGAAAAAAAGAAGCTAGGCAACGCCCTCGGGAGGGCTCGAACCTCCAACATTTCGGTCAAGAGCCGAACTCGTTAGAAAATGCGCTGCGGAGGCAGTCCTGCTGTACTCTCACCAGCGTCAGAACATTCCATCAAAGTTAACAGTGCAAAGAAAAAAGAAGCTAGACAACGCCCCCGGGAGGGCTGGAACCTCCAACCTTTCAGTTAACAGCCGAACTAGTTAGCCAATTGCGCCGCAGAGGCAGTCGTGCTGTACTCTCACCAGCGTCAGAACATTCCATCAAAGCTAACAGTGCAAAGAAAAAAGAAGCTAGACAACGCCCCCGGGAGGGCTCGAACCTCCAACCTTTCGGTTAACAGCCGAACTCGTTAGCCAATTGCGCCGCGGAGACAGTCGTGCTGTACTCTCACCAGCGTCAGAACATTCCATCAAAGCTAACAGTGCGAAGAAAAAAGAAGCTAGACAACGCCCCCGGGAGGGGTCGAACCTCCAACCTTTCGGTTAACAGCCGAACGCGCTAGCAGATTGCGCCGTAGAGGCAGTGGTTCTGTACTCTCACCACCGTCAGAACATTCAACCAAAGCTATCAGCTCAAAGAAAAAAAGCAAAACAACGCCCCTGGGAGGGCTCGAACCTCCAACCTTTCGGTTAACAGCCGAACGCGCTAGCAGATTGCGCCGTAGAGGCAGTCGTTCTGTACTCTCAACACCGTCAGAACATTTCTCCAAAGCTAACAGCGCAAAGAAAAAAGAAGCAAGACAACGTCCCTGGGAGGGCTCGAACCTCCAACCTTTCGGTTAACAGCCGAACTCGTTAGCCAATTGCGCCGCGGAGGCAGTCGTGCTGTACTCTCACCAGCGTCAGAACATTCCATCAAAGCTAACAGTGCAAAGAAAAAAGAAGCTAGACAACGCCCACGGGAGGGCTCGAACCTCCAACATTTCGGTCAAGAGCCGAACTTGTTAGCCAATTGCGCGGCGGAGGCAGTCGTGCTGTACTCTCACCAGCGTCAGAACATTCCATCAAAGCTAACAGTGCAAAGAAAAAAGAAGCTAGACAACGCCCCCGGGAGGGCTCGAACCTCCAATATTTCGGTCAAGAGTCGAACTCGTTAGCCAATTGCGCCGCGGAGGCAGTCGTGGTGTACTCTCACCAGCGTCAGAACATTCCATCCAAGCTAACAGTGCAAAGAAAAAAGGAGCTAGACAACGCCCCCGGGAGGGCTCGAACCTCCAACATTTCGGTCAAGAGCTGAACTCGTTAGCCAATTGCGCCGCAGAGGCAGTCGTGCTGTACTCTCACCAGCGTCAGAACAGTCCATCAAAGCTAACAGTGCAAAGAAAAAAGAAGCTAGACAACGCCCTCGGGAGGGCTCGAACCTCCAACATTTCGGTTAACAGCCGAACTAGTTAGCCAATTGCGCCACGGAGGCAGTTGTGCTGTACTCTCACCAGCGTCAGAACATTCCATCAAAGCTAACAGTGCGAAGAAAAAAGAAGCTAGACAACGCCCTCGGGAGGGCTCGAACCTCCAACATTTCGGTCAAGAGCTGAACTCGTTAGCCAATTGCGCCGCAGAGGCAGTCGTGCTGTACTCTCACCAGCGTCAAAACATTCCATCATAGCTAACAGTGCAAAAAAAAGAAGCTAGACAACGCCCCCGGGAGGGCTCGAACCTCCAATATTTCGGTCAAGAGCCGAACTCGTTAGCCAATTGCGCGGCGGAGGCAGTCGTGCTGTACTCTCACCAGCATCAGAACATTCCATCAAAGCTAACAGTGCAAAGAAAAAAGAAGCTAGACAACGCCCCCGGGAGGGCTCGAACCTCCAACATTTCGGTCAAGAGCCGAACTCGTTAGCCCATTGTGCGGCGGAGGCAGTCGTGCTGTACTCTCACCAGCGTCAGAACATTCCATCAAAGCTAACAGTGCAAAGAAAAAAGAAGCTAGACAAAGCCCCCGGGAGGGCTCGAACCTCCAACATTTCGGTCAAGAGCTGAACTCGTTAGCCAATTGCGCCGCAGAGGCAGTCGTGGTGTACTCTCACCAGCGTCAGAACATTCCATCAAAGCGAACAGTGCAAAGAAAAAAGAAGCTAGACAACGCCCCCGGGAGGGCTCGAACCTCCAACCTTTCGGTTAACAGCCGAACTCGTTAGCCAATTGCGCCGCGGAGTCAGTCGTGCTGTACTCTCACCAGCGTCAGAACATTCCATCAAAGCTAACAGTGCGAAGAAAAAAGAAGCTAGACAACGCCCCCGGGAGGGGTCGAACCTCCAACCTTTCGGTTAACAGCCGAACACGCTAGCAGATTGCGCCGTAGAGGCAGTGGTTCTGTACTCTCACCACCGTCAGAACATTCCTCCAAAGCTATCAGCTCAAAGAAAAAAAGCAAAACAACGCCCCTGGGAGGGCTCGAACCTCCAACCTTTCGGTTAACAGCCGAACGCGCTAGCAGATTGCGCCGTAGAGGCAGTCGTTCTGTACTCTCACCACCGTCAGAACATTTCTCCAAAGCTAACAGCGCAAAGAAAAAAGAAGCAAGACAACGTCCCTGGGAGGGCTCGAACCTCCAACCTTTCGGTTAACAGCCGAACTCGTTAGCCAATTGCGCCGCGGAGGCAGTCGTGCTGTACTCTCACCAGCGTCAGAACATTCCATCAAAGCTAACAGTGCAAAGAAAAAAGAAGCTAGACAACGCCCCCGGGAGGGCTCGAACCTCCAACATTTCGGTCAAGAGCCGAACTTGTTAGCCAATTGCGCGGCGGAGGCAGTCGTGCTGTACTCTCACCAGCGTCAGAACATTCCATCAAAGCTAATAGTGCAAAGAAAAAAGAAGCTAGACAACGCCCTCGGGAGGGCTTGAACCTCCAACATTGCGGTTAACAGCCGAACTAGTTAGCCAATTGCGCCACGAATGCAGTCGTGCTGTACTCTCACCAGCGTCAGAACAGTCCATCAAAGCTAACAGTGCAAAGAAAAAAGAAGCTAGACAACGCCCTCGGGAGGGCTCGAACCTGCAACATTTCGGTCAAGAGCTGAATTCGTTAGCCAATTGCGCCGCGGAGGCAGTCGTGCTGTACTCTCACCAGCGTCAGAACAGTCCATCAAAGCTAACAGTACAAAGAAAAAAGAAGCTAGACAACGCCCTCGGGAGGGCTCGAACCTCCAACATTTCGGTTAACAGCCGAACTAGTTAGCCAATTGCGCCACGAAGGCAGTCGTGCTGTACTCTCACCAGCGTCAGAACATTCCATCAAAGCTAACAGTGCGAAGAAAAAAGAAGCTAGACAACGCCCTCGGGAGGGCTCGAACCTCCAACATTTCGGTCAAGAGCTGAACTCGTTAGCCAATTGCGCCGTAGAGGCAGTCGTTCTGTACTCTCACCACCGTCAGAACATTTCTCCAAAGCTAACAGCGCAAAGAAAAAAGAAGCAAGACAACGTCCCTGGGAGGGCTCGAACCTCCAACCTTTCGGTTAACAGCCGAACTCGTTAGCCAATTGCGCCGCGGAGGCAGTCGTGCTGTACTCTCACCAGCGTCAGAACATTCCATCAAAGCTAACAGTGCAAAGAAAAAAGAAGCTAGACAACGCCCCCGGGAGGGCTCGAACCTCCAACATTTCGGTCAAGAGCCGAACTTGTTAGCCAATTGCGCGGCGGAGGCAGTCGTGCTCTACTCTCACCAGCGTCAGAACATTCCATAAGGCTAACAGTGCAAAGAAAAAAGAAGCTAGACAACGCCCCCGGGAGGGCTCGAATCTCGAATATTTCGGTCAAGAGCTGAACTCGTTAGCCAATTGCGCCGCAGAGGCAGTCGTGCTGTACTCTCACCAGCGTCAGAACAGTCCATCAAAGCTAACTGTGCAAAGAAAAAAGAAGCTAGACAACGCCCCCGGGAGGGCTCGAACCTCCAACCTTTCGGTTAACAGCCGAACTCGTCAGCCAATCGCGCCGCGGAGTCAGTCGTGCTGTACTATCACCAGCGTCAGAACATTCCATCAAAGCTAACAGTGCGAAGAAAAAAGAAGCTAGACAACGCCCTCGGGAGGGCTCTAACCTCCAACATTTCGGTCAAGAGCCGAACTCGTTAGCCAAATGCGCTGCGGAGGCAGTCGTGCTGTACTCTCACCAGCGTCAGAACATTCCATCAAAGTTAACAGTGCAAAGAAAAAAGAAGCTAGACAACGCCCCCGGGAGGGCTGGAACCTCCAACCTTTTGGTTAACAGCCGAACAAGTTAGCCAATTGCGCCACGAAGGCAGTCGTGCTGTACTCTCACCAGCGTCAGAACAGTCCATCAAAGCTAACAGTGCAAAGAAAAAAGAAGCTAGACAACGCCCTCGGGAGGGCTCGAACCTCCAACATTGCGGTTAACAGCCGAACTAGTTAGCCAATTGCGCCACGAATGCAGTCGTGCTGTACTCTCACCAGCGTCAGAACAGTCCATCAAAGCTAACAGTGCAAAGAAAAAAGAAGCTAGACAACGCCCTCGGGAGGGCTCGAACCTGCAACATTTCGGTCAAGAGCTGAACTCGTTAGCCAATTGCGCCGCAGAGGCAGTCGTGCTGTACTCTCACCAGCGTCAGAACAGTCCATCAAAGCTAACAGTGCAAAGAAAAAAGAAGCTAGACAACGCCCTCGGGAGGGCTCGAACCTCCAACATTTCGGTCAAGAGCTGAACTCGTTAGCCAATTGCGCCGCAGAGGCAGTCGTGCTGTACTCTCACCAGCGTCAGAACAGTTCATCAAAGCTAACAGTGCAAAGAAAAAAGAAGCTAGACAACGCCCTCGGGAGGGCTCGAACCTCCAACATTTCGGTTAACAGCCGAACTAGTTAGCCAATTGCGCCACGGAGGCAGTCGTGCTGTACTCTCACCAGCGTCAGAACATTCCATCAAAGCTAACAGTGCGAAGAAAAAAGAAGCTAGACAACGCCCTCGGGAGGGCTCGAACCTCCAACATTTCGGTCAAGAGCTGAACTCGTTAGCCAATTGCGCCGCAGAGGCAGTCGTGCTGTACTCTCACCAGCGTCAAAACATTCCATCATAGCTAACAGTGCAAAAAAAAGAAGCTAGACAACGCCCCCGGGAGGGCTCGAACCTCCAATATTTCGGTCAAGAGCCGAACTCGTTAGCCAATTGCGCGGCGGAGGCAGTCGTGCTGTACTCTCACCAGCATCAGAACATTCCATCAAAGTTAACAGTGCAAAGAAAAAAGAAGCTAGACAACGCCCCCGGGAGCGCTCGAACCTCCAACATTTCGGTCAAGAGCCGAACTCGTTAGCCCATTGTGCGGCGGAGGCAGTCGTGCTGTACTCTCACCAGCGTCAGAACATTCCATCAAAGCTAACAGTGCAAAGAAAAAAGAAGCTAGACAACGCCCCCGGGAGGGCTCGAACCTCCAACATTTCGGTCAAGAGCTGAACTCGTTAGCCAATTGCGCCGCAGAGGCAGTCGTGCTGTACTCTCACCAGCGTCAGAACATTCCATCAAAGCTAACAGTGCAAAGAAAAAAGAAGCTAGACAACGCCCCCGGGAGGGCTCGAACCTCCAACCTTTCGGTTAACAGCCGAACTCGTTAGCCAATTGCGCCGCGGAGTCAGTCGTGCTGTACTCTCACCAGCGTCAGAACATTCCATCAAAGCTAACAGTGCGAAGAAAAAAGAAGCTAGACAACGCCCCCGGGAGGGGTCGAACCTCCAACCTTTCGGTTAACAGCCGAACGCGCTAGCAGATTGCGCCGTAGAGGCAGTGGTTCTGTACTCTCACCACCGTCAGAACATTCCTCCAAAGCTATCAGCTCAAAGAAAAAAAGCAAAACAACGCCCCTGGGAGGGCTCGAACCTCCAACCTTTCGGTTAACAGCCGAACGCGCTAGCAGATTGCGCCGTAGAGGCAGTCGTTCTGTACTCTCACCACCGTCAGAACATTTCTCCAAAGCTAACAGCGCGAAGAAAAAAGAAGCAAGACAACGTCCCTGGGAGGGCTCGAACCTCCAACCTTTCGGTTAACAGCCGAACTCGTTAGCCAATTGCGCCGCGGAGGCAGTCGTGCTGTACTCTCACCAGCGTCAGAACATTCCATCAAAGCTAACAGTGCAAAGAAAAAAGAAGCTAGACAACGCCCCCGGGAGAGCTCGAACCTCCAACATTTCGGTCAAGAGCCGAACTTGTTAGCCAATTGCGCGGCGGAGGCAGTCGTGCTGTACTCTCATCAGCGTCAGAACATTCCATCAAAGCTAACAATGCAAAGAAAAAAGAAGCTAGACAACGCCCCCGGGAGGGCTCGAACCTCCAATATTTCGATCAAGAGTCGAACTCGTTAGCCAATTGCGCCGCGGAGGCAGTCGTGCTGTACTCTCACCAGCGTCAGAACATTCCATCAAAGCTAACAGTGCAAAGAAAAAAGGAGCTAGACAACGCCCCCGGGAGGGCTCGAACCTCCAACCTTTCGGTTAACAGCCGAACTCCTCAGCCAATCGCGCCGCGGAGTCGGTCCTGCTGTACTCTCACCAGCGTCAGAACATTCCATCAAAGCTAACAGTGCAAAGAAAAAAAGAAGCTAGGCAACGCCCTCGGGAGGGCTCGAACCTCCAACATTTCGGTCAAGAGCCGAACTCGTTAGAAAATGCGCTGCGGAGGCAGTCCTGCTGTACTCTCACCAGCGTCAGAACATTCCATCAAAGTTAACAGTGCAAAGAAAAAAGAAGCTAGACAACGCCCCCGGGAGGGCTGGAACCTCCAACCTTTCAGTTAACAGCCGAACTAGTTAGCCAATTGCGCCGCAGAGGCAGTCGTGCTGTACTCTCACCAGCGTCAGAACATTCCATCAAAGCTAACAGTGCAAAGAAAAAAGAAGCTAGACAACGCCCCCGGGAGGGCTCGAACCTCCAACCTTTCGGTTAACAGCCGAACTCGTTAGCCAATTGCGCCGCGGAGACAGTCGTGCTGTACTCTCACCAGCGTCAGAACATTCCATCAAAGCTAACAGTGCGAAGAAAAAAGAAGCTAGACAACGCCCCCGGGAGGGGTCGAACCTCCAACCTTTCGGTTAACAGCCGAACGCGCTAGCAGATTGCGCCGTAGAGGCAGTGGTTCTGTACTCTCACCACCGTCAGAACATTCAACCAAAGCTATCAGCTCAAAGAAAAAAAGCAAAACAACGCCCCTGGGAGGGCTCGAACCTCCAACCTTTCGGTTAACAGCCGAACGCGCTAGCAGATTGCGCCGTAGAGGCAGTCGTTCTGTACTCTCAACACCGTCAGAACATTTCTCCAAAGCTAACAGCGCAAAGAAAAAAGAAGCAAGACAACGTCCCTGGGAGGGCTCGAACCTCCAACCTTTCGGTTAACAGCCGAACTCGTTAGCCAATTGCGCCGCGGAGGCAGTCGTGCTGTACTCTCACCAGCGTCAGAACATTCCATCAAAGCTAACAGTGCAAAGAAAAAAGAAGCTAGACAACGCCCACGGGAGGGCTCGAACCTCCAACATTTCGGTCAAGAGCCGAACTTGTTAGCCAATTGCGCGGCGGAGGCAGTCGTGCTGTACTCTCACCAGCGTCAGAACATTCCATCAAAGCTAACAGTGCAAAGAAAAAAGAAGCTAGACAACGCCCCCGGGAGGGCTCGAACCTCCAATATTTCGGTCAAGAGTCGAACTCGTTAGCCAATTGCGCCGCGGAGGCAGTCGTGGTGTACTCTCACCAGCGTCAGAACATTCCATCCAAGCTAACAGTGCAAAGAAAAAAGGAGCTAGACAACGCCCCCGGGAGGGCTCGAACCTCCAACATTTCGGTCAAGAGCTGAACTCGTTAGCCAATTGCGCCGCAGAGGCAGTCGTGCTGTACTCTCACCAGCGTCAGAACAGTCCATCAAAGCTAACAGTGCAAAGAAAAAAGAAGCTAGACAACGCCCTCGGGAGGGCTCGAACCTCCAACATTTCGGTTAACAGCCGAACTAGTTAGCCAATTGCGCCACGGAGGCAGTTGTGCTGTACTCTCACCAGCGTCAGAACATTCCATCAAAGCTAACAGTGCGAAGAAAAAAGAAGCTAGACAACGCCCTCGGGAGGGCTCGAACCTCCAACATTTCGGTCAAGAGCTGAACTCGTTAGCCAATTGCGCCGCAGAGGCAGTCGTGCTGTACTCTCACCAGCGTCAAAACATTCCATCATAGCTAACAGTGCAAAAAAAAGAAGCTAGACAACGCCCCCGGGAGGGCTCGAACCTCCAATATTTCGGTCAAGAGCCGAACTCGTTAGCCAATTGCGCGGCGGAGGCAGTCGTGCTGTACTCTCACCAGCATCAGAACATTCCATCAAAGCTAACAGTGCAAAGAAAAAAGAAGCTAGACAACGCCCCCGGGAGGGCTCGAACCTCCAACATTTCGGTCAAGAGCCGAACTCGTTAGCCCATTGTGCGGCGGAGGCAGTCGTGCTGTACTCTCACCAGCGTCAGAACATTCCATCAAAGCTAACAGTGCAAAGAAAAAAGAAGCTAGACAAAGCCCCCGGGAGGGCTCGAACCTCCAACATTTCGGTCAAGAGCTGAACTCGTTAGCCAATTGCGCCGCAGAGGCAGTCGTGGTGTACTCTCACCAGCGTCAGAACATTCCATCAAAGCGAACAGTGCAAAGAAAAAAGAAGCTAGACAACGCCCCCGGGAGGGCTCGAACCTCCAACCTTTCGGTTAACAGCCGAACTCGTTAGCCAATTGCGCCGCGGAGTCAGTCGTGCTGTACTCTCACCAGCGTCAGAACATTCCATCAAAGCTAACAGTGCGAAGAAAAAAGAAGCTAGACAACGCCCCCGGGAGGGGTCGAACCTCCAACCTTTCGGTTAACAGCCGAACACGCTAGCAGATTGCGCCGTAGAGGCAGTGGTTCTGTACTCTCACCACCGTCAGAACATTCCTCCAAAGCTATCAGCTCAAAGAAAAAAAGCAAAACAACGCCCCTGGGAGGGCTCGAACCTCCAACCTTTCGGTTAACAGCCGAACGCGCTAGCAGATTGCGCCGTAGAGGCAGTCGTTCTGTACTCTCACCACCGTCAGAACATTTCTCCAAAGCTAACAGCGCAAAGAAAAAAGAAGCAAGACAACGTCCCTGGGAGGGCTCGAACCTCCAACCTTTCGGTTAACAGCCGAACTCGTTAGCCAATTGCGCCGCGGAGGCAGTCGTGCTGTACTCTCACCAGCGTCAGAACATTCCATCAAAGCTAACAGTGCAAAGAAAAAAGAAGCTAGACAACGCCCCCGGGAGGGCTCGAACCTCCAACATTTCGGTCAAGAGCCGAACTTGTTAGCCAATTGCGCGGCGGAGGCAGTCGTGCTGTACTCTCACCAGCGTCAGAACATTCCATCAAAGCTAATAGTGCAAAGAAAAAAGAAGCTAGACAACGCCCCCGGGAGGGCTCGAACCTCCAATATTTCCGTCAAGAGTCGAACTCGTTAGCCAATTGCGCCGCGAAGGCAGTCGTGCTGTACTCTCACCAGCGTCAGAACATTCCATCAAAGCTAACAGTGCAAAGAAAAAAGGAGCTAGACAACGCCCACGGGAGGGCTTGAACCTCCAACAATTCAGTCAAGAGCTAAACTCGTTAGCCAATTGCGCCGCAGAGGCAGTCGTGCTGTACTCTCACCAGCGTCAGAACAGTCCATCAAAGCTAACAGTGCAAAGAAAAAAGAAGCTAGACAACGCCCCCGGGAGGGCTCGAACCTCCAATATTTCGGTCAAGAGCCGAACTCGTTAGCCAATTGCGCGGCGGAGGCAGTCGTGCATTACTCTCACCAGCATCAGAACATTCCATCAAAGTTAACAGTGCAAAGAAAAAAGAAGCTAGACAACGCCCCCGGGAGGGCTCGAACCTCCAACATTTCGGTCAAGAGCCGAACTCGTTAGCCCATTGTGCGGCGGAGGCAGTCGTGCTGTACTCTCACCAGCGTCAGAACATTCCATCAAAGCTAACAGTGCAAAGAAAAAAGAAGCTAGACAACGCCCCCGGGAGGGCTCGAACCTCCAACATTTCGGTCAAGAGCTGAACTCGTTAGCCAATTGCATCGCAGAGGCAGTCGTGCTGTACTCTCACCAGCGTCAGAACATTCCATCAAAGCTAACAGTGCAAAGAAAAAAGAAGCTAGACAACGCCCCCGGGAGGGCTCGAACCTCCAACATTTCGGTCAAGAGCCGAACTCGTTAGCCCATTGTGCGGCGGAGGCAGTCGTGCTGTACTCTCACCAGCGTCAGAACATTCCATCAAAGCTAACAGTGCAAAGAAAAAAGAAGCTAGACAACGCCCCCGGGAGGGCTCGAACCTCACACATTTCGGTCAAGAGCTGAACTCGTTAGCCAATTGCGCCGCAGAGGCAGTCGTGCTGTACTCTCACCAGCGTCAGAACATTCCATCAAAGCTAACAGTGCAAAGAAAAAAGAAGCTAGACAACGCCCCCGGGAGGGCTCGAACCTCCAACCTTTCGGTTAACAGCCGAACTCGTTAGCCAATTGCGCCGCGGAGTCAGTCGTGCTGTACTCTCACCAGCGTCAGAACATTCCATCAAAGCTAACAGTGCGAAG
This sequence comes from Rhipicephalus microplus, assembly GCF_043290135.1. NCBI lineage: Eukaryota > Metazoa > Arthropoda > Arachnida > Ixodida > Ixodidae > Rhipicephalus > Rhipicephalus microplus. The sequence goes on from NW_027464618.1 coordinate 2,929,249, forward strand.
AAAAAAGAAGCTAGACAACGCCCCCGGGAGGGGTCGAACCTCCAACCTTTCGGTTAACAGCCGAACGCGCTAGCAGATTGCGCCGTAGAGGCAGTGGTTCTGTACTCTCACCACCGTCAGAACATTCCTCCAAAGCTATCAGCTCAAAGAAAAAAAGCAAAACAACGCCCCTGGGAGGGCTCGAACCTCCAACCTTTCGGTTAACAGCCGAACGCGCTAGCAGATTGCGCCGTAGAGGCAGTGGTTCTGTACTCTCACCACCGTCAGAACATTCCTCCAAAGCTATCAGCTCAAAGAAAAAAAGCAAAACAACGCCCCTGGGAGGGCTCGAACCTCCAACCTTTCGGTTAACAGCCGAACGCGCTAGCAGATTGCGCCGTAGAGGCAGTCGTTCTGTACTCTCACCACCGTCAGAACATTTCTCCAAAGCTAACAGCGCAAAGAAAAAAGAAGCAAGACAACGTCCCTGGGAGGGCTCGAACCTCCAACCTTTCGGTTAACAGCCGAACTCGTTAGCCAATTGCGCCGCGGAGGCAGTCGTGCTGTACTCTCACCAGCGTCAGAACATTCCATCAAAGCTAACAGTGCAAAGAAAAAAGAAGCTAGACAACGCCCCCGGGAGGGCTCGAACCTCCAACATTTCGGTCAAGAGCCGAACTTGTTAGCCAATTGCGCGGCGGAGGCAGTCGTGCTGTACTCTCACCAGCGTCAGAACATTCCATCAAAGCTAATAGTGCAAAGAAAAAAGAAGCTAGACAACGCCCCCGGGAGGGCTCGAACCTCCAATATTTCCGTCAAGAGTCGAACTCGTTAGCCAATTGCGCCGCGAAGGCAGTCGTGCTGTACTCTCACCAGCGTCAGAACATTCCATCAAAGCTAACAGTGCAAAGAAAAAAGGAGCTAGACAACGCCCACGGGAGGGCTTGAACCTCCAACAATTCAGTCAAGAGCTAAACTCGTTAGCCAATTGCGCCGCAGAGGCAGTCGTGCTGTACTCTCACCAGCGTCAGAACAGTCCATCAAAGCTAACAGTGCAAAGAAAAAAGAAGCTAGACAACGCCCCCGGGAGGGCTCGAACCTCCAATATTTCGGTCAAGAGCCGAACTCGTTAGCCAATTGCGCGGCGGAGGCAGTCGTGCATTACTCTCACCAGCATCAGAACATTCCATCAAAGTTAACAGTGCAAAGAAAAAAGAAGCTAGACAACGCCCCCGGGAGGGCTCGAACCTCCAACATTTCGGTCAAGAGCCGAACTCGTTAGCCCATTGTGCGGCGGAGGCAGTCGTGCTGTACTCTCACCAGCGTCAGAACATTCCATCAAAGCTAACAGTGCAAAGAAAAAAGAAGCTAGACAACGCCCCCGGGAGGGCTCGAACCTCCAACATTTCGGTCAAGAGCTGAACTCGTTAGCCAATTGCATCGCAGAGGCAGTCGTGCTGTACTCTCACCAGCGTCAGAACATTCCATCAAAGCTAACAGTGCAAAGAAAAAAGAAGCTAGACAACGCCCCCGGGAGGGCTCGAACCTCCAACATTTCGGTCAAGAGCCGAACTCGTTAGCCCATTGTGCGGCGGAGGCAGTCGTGCTGTACTCTCACCAGCGTCAGAACATTCCATCAAAGCTAACAGTGCAAAGAAAAAAGAAGCTAGACAACGCCCCCGGGAGGGCTCGAACCTCACACATTTCGGTCAAGAGCTGAACTCGTTAGCCAATTGCGCCGCAGAGGCAGTCGTGCTGTACTCTCACCAGCGTCAGAACATTCCATCAAAGCTAACAGTGCAAAGAAAAAAGAAGCTAGACAACGCCCCCGGGAGGGCTCGAACCTCCAACCTTTCGGTTAACAGCCGAACTCGTTAGCCAATTGCGCCGCGGAGTCAGTCGTGCTGTACTCTCACCAGCGTCAGAACATTCCATCAAAGCTAACAGTGCGAAGAAAAAAGAAGCTAGACAACGCCCCCGGGAGGGGTCGAACCTCCAACCTTTCGGTTAACAGCCGAACGCGCTAGCAGATTGCGCCGTAGAGGCAGTGGTTCTGTACTCTCACCACCGTCAGAACATTCCTCCAAAGCTATCAGCTCAAAGAAAAAAAGCAAAACAACGCCCCTGGGAGGGCTCGAACCTCCAACCTTTCGGTTAACAGCCGAACGCGCTAGCAGATTGCGCCGTAGAGGCAGTCGTTCTGTACTCTCACCACCGTCAGAACATTTCTCCAAAGCTAACAGCGCGAAGAAAAAAGAAGCAAGACAACGTCCCTGGGAGGGCTCGAACCTCCAACCTTTCGGTTAACAGCCGAACTCGTTAGCCAATTGCGCCGCGGAGGCAGTCGTGCTGTACTCTCACCAGCGTCAGAACATTCCATCAAAGCTAACAGTGCAAAGAAAAAAGAAGCTAGACAACGCCCCCGGGAGAGCTCGAACCTCCAACATTTCGGTCAAGAGCCGAACTTGTTAGCCAATTGCGCGGCGGAGGCAGTCGTGCTGTACTCTCATCAGCGTCAGAACATTCCATCAAAGCTAACAATGCAAAGAAAAAAGAAGCTAGACAACGCCCCCGGGAGGGCTCGAACCTCCAATATTTCGATCAAGAGTCGAACTCGTTAGCCAATTGCGCCGCGGAGGCAGTCGTGCTGTACTCTCACCAGCGTCAGAACATTCCATCAAAGCTAACAGTGCAAAGAAAAAAGGAGCTAGACAACGCCCCCGGGAGGGCTCGAACCTCCAACCTTTCGGTTAACAGCCGAACTCCTCAGCCAATCGCGCCGCGGAGTCGGTCCTGCTGTACTCTCACCAGCGTCAGAACATTCCATCAAAGCTAACAGTGCAAAGAAAAAAAGAAGCTAGGCAACGCCCTCGGGAGGGCTCGAACCTCCAACATTTCGGTCAAGAGCCGAACTCGTTAGAAAATGCGCTGCGGAGGCAGTCCTGCTGTACTCTCACCAGCGTCAGAACATTCCATCAAAGTTAACAGTGCAAAGAAAAAAGAAGCTAGACAACGCCCCCGGGAGGGCTGGAACCTCCAACCTTTCAGTTAACAGCCGAACTAGTTAGCCAATTGCGCCGCAGAGGCAGTCGTGCTGTACTCTCACCAGCGTCAGAACATTCCATCAAAGCTAACAGTGCAAAGAAAAAAGAAGCTAGACAACGCCCCCGGGAGGGCTCGAACCTCCAACCTTTCGGTTAACAGCCGAACTCGTTAGCCAATTGCGCCGCGGAGACAGTCGTGCTGTACTCTCACCAGCGTCAGAACATTCCATCAAAGCTAACAGTGCGAAGAAAAAAGAAGCTAGACAACGCCCCCGGGAGGGGTCGAACCTCCAACCTTTCGGTTAACAGCCGAACGCGCTAGCAGATTGCGCCGTAGAGGCAGTGGTTCTGTACTCTCACCACCGTCAGAACATTCCTCCAAAGCTATCAGCTCAAAGAAAAAAAGCAAAACAACGCCCCTGGGAGGGCTCGAACCTCCAACCTTTCGGTTAACAGCCGAACGCGCTAGCAGATTGCGCCGTAGAGGCAGTCGTTCTGTACTCTCACCACCGTCAGAACATTCCTCCAAAGCTAACAGCGCAAAGAAAAAAGAAGCAAGACAACGTCCCTGGGAGGGCTCGAACCTCCAACCTTTCGGTTAACAGCCGAACTCGTTAGCCAATTGCGCCGCGGAGGCAGTCGTGCTGTACTCTCACCAGCGTCAGAACATTCCATCAAAGCTAACAGTGCAAAGAAAAAAGAAGCTAGACAACGCCCCCGGGAGGGCTCGAACCTCCAACATTTCGGTCAAGAGCCGAACTTGTTAGCCAATTTCGCGGCGGAGGCAGTCGTGCTGTACTCTCACCAGCGTCAGAACATTCCATCAAAGCTAATAGTGCAAAGAAAAAAGAAGCTAGACAACGCCCCCGGGAGGGCTCGAACCTCCAATATTTCCGTCAAGAGTCGAACTCGTTAGCCAATTGCGCCGCGAAGGCAGTCGTGCTGTACTCTCACCAGCGTCAGAACATTCCATCAAAGCTAACAGTGCAAAGAAAAAAGGAGCTAGACAACGCCCACGGGAGGGCTTGAACCTCCAACAATTCAGTCAAGAGCTAAACTCGTTAGCCAATTGCGCCGCAGAGGCAGTCGTGCTGTACTCTCACCAGCGTCAGAACAGTCCATCAAAGCTAAGAGTGCAAAGAAAAAAGAAGCTAGACAACGCCCCCGGGAGGGCTCGAACCTCCAATATTTCGGTCAAGAGCCGAACTCGTTAGCCAATTGCGCGGCGGAGGCAGTCGTGCATTACTCTCACCAGCATCAGAACATTCCATCAAAGTTAACAGTGCAAAGAAAAAAGAAGCTAGACAACGCCCCCGGGAGGGCTCGAACCTCCAACATTTCGGTCAAGAGCCGAACTCGTTAGCCCATTGTGCGGCGGAGGCAGTCGTGCTGTACTCTCACCAGCGTCAGAACATTCCATCAAAGCTAACAGTGCAAAGAAAAAAGAAGCTAGACAACGCCCCCGGGAGGGCTCGAACCTCCAACATTTCGGTCAAGAGCTGAACTCGTTAGCCAATTGCGCCGCAGAGGCAGTCGTGCTGTACTCTCACCAGCGTCAGAACATTCCATCAAAGCTAACAGTGCAAAGAAAAAAGAAGCTAGACAACGCCCCCGGGAGGGCTCGAACCTCCAACATTTCGGTCAAGAGCCGAACTCGTTAGCCCATTGTGCGGCGGAGGCAGTCGTGCTGTACTCTCACCAGCGTCAGAACATTCCATCAAAGCTAACAGTGCAAAGAAAAAAGAAGCTAGACAACGCCCCCGGGAGGGCTCGAACCTCCAACATTTCGGTCAAGAGCTGAACTCGTTAGCCAATTGCGCCGCAGAGGCAGTCGTGCTGTACTCTCACCAGCGTCAGAACATTCCATCAAAGCTAACAGTGCAAAGAAAAAAGAAGCTAGACAACGCCCCCGGGAGGGCTCGAACCTCCAACCTTTCGGTTAACAGCCGAACTCGTTAGCCAATTGCGCCGCGGAGTCAGTCGTGCTGTACTCTCACCAGCGTCAGAACATTCCATCAAAGCTAACAGTGCGAAGAAAAAAGAAGCTAGACAACGCCCCCGGGAGGGGTCGAACCTCCAACCTTTCGGTTAACAGCCGAACGCGCTAGCAGATTGCGCCGTAGAGGCAGTGGTTCTGTACTCTCACCACCGTCAGAACATTCCTCCAAAGCTATCAGCTCAAAGAAAAAAAGCAAAACAACGCCCCTGGGAGGGCTCGAACCTCCAACCTTTCGGTTAACAGCCGAACGCGCTAGCAGATTGCGCCGTAGAGGCAGTCGTTCTGTACTCTCACCACCGTCAGAACATTTCTCCAAAGCTAACAGCGCGAAGAAAAAAGAAGCAAGACAACGTCCCTGGGAGGGCTCGAACCTCCAACCTTTCGGTTAACAGCCGAACTCGTTAGCCAATTGCGCCGCGGAGGCAGTCGTGCTGTACTCTCACCAGCGTCATAACATTCCATCAAAGCTAACAGTGCAAAGAAAAAAGAAGCTAGACAACGCCCCCGGGAGAGCTCGAACCTCCAACATTTCGGTCAAGAGCCGAACTTGTTAGCCAATTGCGCGGCGGAGGCAGTCGTGCTGTACTCTCATCAGCGTCAGAACATTCCATCAAAGCTAACAATGCAAAGAAAAAAGAAGCTAGACAACGCCCCCGGGAGGGCTCGAACCTCCAATATTTCGATCAAGAGTCGAACTCGTTAGCCAATTGCGCCGCGGAGGCAGTCGTGCTGTACTCTCACCAGCGTCAGAACATTCCATCAAAGCTAACAGTGCAAAGAAAAAAGGAGCTAGACAACGCCCCCGGGAGGGCTCGAACCTCCAACCTTTCGGTTAACAGCCGAACTCCTCAGCCAATCGCGCCGCGGAGTCGGTCCTGCTGTACTCTCACCAGCGTCAGAACATTCCATCAAAGCTAACAGTGCAAAGAAAAAAAGAAGCTAGGCAACGCCCTCGGGAGGGCTCGAACCTCCAACATTTCGGTCAAGAGCCGAACTCGTTAGAAAATGCGCTGCGGAGGCAGTCCTGCTGTACTCTCACCAGCGTCAGAACATTCCATCAAAGTTAACAGTGCAAAGAAAAAAGAAGCTAGACAACGCCCCCGGGAGGGCTTGAACCTCCAACCTTTCAGTTAACAGCCGAACTAGTTAGCCAATTGCGCCGCAGAGGCAGTCGTGCTGTACTCTCACCAGCGTCAGAACATTCCATCAAAGCTAACAGTGCAAAGAAAAAAGAAGCTAGACAACGCCCCCGGGAGGGCTCGAACCTCCAACCTTTCGGTTAACAGCCGAACTCGTTAGCCAATTGCGCCGCGGAGACAGTCGTGCTGTACTCTCACCAGCGTCAGAACATTCCATCAAAGCTAACAGTGCGAAGAAAAAAGAAGCTAGACAACGCCCCCGGGAGGGGTCGAACCTCCAACCTTTCGGTTAACAGCCGAACGCGCTAGCAGATTGCGCCGTAGAGGCAGTGGTTCTGTACTCTCACCACCGTCAGAACATTCAACCAAAGCTATCAGCTCAAAGAAAAAAAGCAAAACAACGCCCCTGGGAGGGCTCGAACCTCCAACCTTTCGGTTAACAGCCGAACGCGCTAGCAGATTGCGCCGTAGAGGCAGTCGTTCTGTACTCTCAACACCGTCAGAACATTTCTCCAAAGCTAACAGCGCAAAGAAAAAAGAAGCAAGACAACGTCCCTGGGAGGGCTCGAACCTCCAACCTTTCGGTTAACAGCCGAACTCGTTAGCCAATTGCGCCGCGGAGGCAGTCGTGCTGTACTCTCACCAGCGTCAGAACATTCCATCAAAGCTAACAGTGCAAAGAAAAAAGAAGCTAGACAACGCCCCCGGGAGGGCTCGAACCTCCAACATTTCGGTCAAGAGCCGAACTTGTTAGCCAATTGCGCGGCGGAGGCAGTCGTGCTGTACTCTCACCAGCGTCAGAACATTCCATCAAAGCTAACAGTGCAAAGAAAAAAGAAGCTAGACAACGCCCCCGGGAGGGCTCGAACCTCCAATATTTCGGTCAAGAGTCGAACTCGTTAGCCAATTGCGCCGCGGAGGCAGTCGTGGTGTACTCTCACCAGCGTCAGAACATTCCATCAAAGCTAACAGTGCAAAGAAAAAAGGAGCTAGACAACGCCCCCGGGAGGGCTCGAACCTCCAACATTTCGGTCAAGAGCTGAACTCGTTAGCCAATTGCGCCGCAGAGGCAGTCGTGCTGTACTCTCACCAGCGTCAGAACAGTCCATCAAAGCTAACAGTGCAAAGAAAAAAGAAGCTAGACAACGCCCTCGGGAGGGCTCGAACCTCCAACATTTCGGTTAACAGCCGAACTAGTTAGCCAATTGCGCCACGGAGGCAGTTGTGCTGTACTCTCACCAGCGTCAGAACATTCTATCAAAGCTAACAGTGCGAAGAAAAAAGAAGCTAGACAACGCCCTCGGGAGGGCTCGAACCTCCAACATTTCGGTCAAGAGCTGAACTCGTTAGCCAATTGCGCCGCAGAGGCAGTCGTGCTGTACTCTCACCAGCGTCAAAACATTCCATCATAGCTAACAGTGCAAAAAAAAAGAAGCTAGACAACACCCCCGGGAGGGCTCGAACCTCCAATATTTCGGTAAAGAGCCGAACTCGTTAGCCAATTGCGCGGCGGAGGCAGTCGTGCTGTACTCTCACCAGCATCAGAACATTCCATCAAAGTTAACAGTGCAAAGAAAAAAGAAGCTAGACAACGCCCCCGGGAGGGCTCGAACCTCCAACATTTCGGTCAAGAGCCGAACTCGTTAGCCCATTGTGCGGCGGAGGCAGTCGTGCTGTACTCTCACCAGCGTCAGAACATTCCATCAAAGCTAACAGTGCAAAGAAAAAAGAAGCTAGACAAAGCCCCCGGGAGGGCTCGAACCTCCAACATTTCGGTCAAGAGCTGAACTCGTTAGCCAATTGCGCCGCAGAGGCAGTCGTGGTGTACTCTCACCAGCGTCAGAACATTCCATCAAAGCGAACAGTGCAAAGAAAAAAGAAGCTAGACAACGCCCCCGGGAGGGCTCGAACCTCCAACCTTTCGGTTAACAGCCGAACTCGTTAGCCAATTGCGCCGCGGAGTCAGTCGTGCTGTACTCTCACCAGCGTCAGAACATTCCATCAAAGCTAACAGTGCGAAGAAAAAAGAAGCTAGACAACGCCCCCGGGAGGGGTCGAACCTCCAACCTTTCGGTTAACAGCCGAACACGCTAGCAGATTGCGCCGTAGAGGCAGTGGTTCTGTACTCTCACCACCGTCAGAACATTCCTCCAAAGCTATCAGCTCAAAGAAAAAAAGCAAAACAACGCCCCTGGGAGGGCTCGAACCTCCAACCTTTCGGTTAACAGCCGAACGCGCTAGCAGATTGCGCCGTAGAGGCAGTCGTTCTGTACTCTCACCACCGTCAGAACATTTCTCCAAAGCTAACAGCGCAAAGAAAAAAGAAGCAAGACAACGTCCCTGGGAGGGCTCGAACCTCCAACCTTTCGGTTAACAGCCGAACTCGTTAGCCAATTGCGCCGCGGAGGCAGTCGTGCTGTACTCTCACCAGCGTCAGAACATTCCATCAAAGCTAACAGTGCAAAGAAAAAAGAAGCTAGACAACGCCCCCGGGAGGGCTCGAACCTCCAACATTTCGGTCAAGAGCCGAACTTGTTAGCCAATTGCGCGGCGGAGGCAGTCGTGCTGTACTCTCACCAGCGTCAGAACATTCCATCAAAGCTAATAGTGCAAAGAAAAAAGAAGCTAGACAACGCCCCCGGGAGGGCTCGAACCTCCAATATTTCCGTCAAGAGTCGAACTCGTTAGCCAATTGCGCCGCGAAGGCAGTCGTGCTGTACTCTCACCAGCGTCAGAACATTCCATCAAAGCTAACAGTGCAAAGAAAAAAGGAGCTAGACAACGCCCACGGGAGGGCTTGAACCTCCAACAATTCAGTCAAGAGCTAAACTCGTTAGCCAATTGCGCCGCAGAGGCAGTCGTGCTGTACTCTCACCAGCGTCAGAACAGTCCATCAAAGCTAACAGTGCAAAGAAAAAAGAAGCTAGACAACGCCCCCGGGAGGGCTCGAACCTCCAATATTTCGGTCAAGAGCCGAACTCGTTAGCCAATTGCGCGGCGGAGGCAGTCGTGCATTACTCTCACCAGCATCAGAACATTCCATCAAAGTTAACAGTGCAAAGAAAAAAGAAGCTAGACAACGCCCCCGGGAGGGCTCGAACCTCCAACATTTCGGTCAAGAGCCGAACTCGTTAGCCCATTGTGCGGCGGAGGCAGTCGTGCTGTACTCTCACCAGCGTCAGAACATTCCATCAAAGCTAACAGTGCAAAGAAAAAAGAAGCTAGACAACGCCCCCGGGAGGGCTCGAACCTCCAACATTTCGGTCAAGAGCTGAACTCGTTAGCCAATTGCGCCGCAGAGGCAGTCGTGCTGTACTCTCACCAGCGTCAGAACATTCCATCAAAGCTAACAGTGCAAAGAAAAAAGAAGCTAGACAACGCCCCCGGGAGGGCTCGAACCTCCAACCTTTCGGTTAACAGCCGAACTCGTTAGCCAATTGCGCCGCGGAGTCAGTCGTGCTGTACTCTCACCAGCGTCAGAACATTCCATCAAAGCTAACAGTGCGAAGAAAAAAGAAGCTAGACAACGCCCCCGGGAGGGGTCGAACCTCCAACCTTTCGGTTAACAGCCGAACGCGCTAGCAGATTGCGCCGTAGAGGCAGTGGTTCTGTACTCTCACCACCATCAGAACATTCCTCCAAAGCTATCAGCTCAAAGAAAAAAAGCAAAACAACGCCCCTGGGAGGGCTCGAACCTCCAACCTTTCGGTTAACAGCCGAACGCGCTAGCAGATTGCGCCGTAGAGGCAGTCGTTCTGTACTCTCACCACCGTCAGAACATTTCTCCAAAGCTAACAGCGCGAAGAAAAAAGAAGCAAGACAACGTCCCTGGGAGGGCTCGAACCTCCAACCTTTCGGTTAACAGCCGAACTCGTTAGCCAATTGCGCCGCGGAGGCAGTCGTGCTGTACTCTCACCAGCGTCAGAACATTCCATCAAAGCTAACAGTGCAAAGAAAAAAGAAGCTAGACAACGCCCCCGGGAGAGCTCGAACCTCCAACATTTCGGTCAAGAGCCGAACTTGTTAGCCAATTGCGCGGCGGAGGCAGTCGTGCTGTACTCTCATCAGCGTCAGAACATTCCATCAAAGCTAACAATGCAAAGAAAAAAGAAGCTAGACAACGCCCCCGGGAGGGCTCGAACCTCCAATATTTCGATCAAGAGTCGAACTCGTTAGCCAATTGCGCCGCGGAGGCAGTCGTGCTGTACTCTCACCAGCGTCAGAACATTCCATCAAAGCTAACAGTGCAAAGAAAAAAGGAGCTAGACAACGCCCCCGGGAGGGCTCGAACCTCCAACCTTTCGGTTAACAGCCGAACTCCTCAGCCAATCGCGCCGCGGAGTCAGTCCTGCTGTACTCTCACCAGCGTCAGAACATTCCATCAAAGCTAACAGTGCAAAGAAAAAAAGAAGCTAGGCAACGCCCTCGGGAGGGCTCGAACCTCCAACATTTCGGTCAAGAGCCGAACTCGTTAGCCAAATGCGCTGCGGAGGCAGTCCTGCTGTACTCTCACCAGCGTCAGAACATTCCATCAAAGTTAACAGTGCAAAGAAAAAAGAAGCTAGACAACGCCCCCGGGAGGGCTGGAACCTCCAACCTTTCAGTTAACAGCCGAACTAGTTAGCCAATTGCGCCGCAGAGGCAGTCGTGCTGTACTCTCACCAGCGTCAGAACATTCCATCAAAGCTAACAGTGCAAAGAAAAAAGAAGCTAGACAACGCCCCCGGGAGGGCTCGAACCTCCAACCTTTCGGTTAACAGCCGAACTCGTTAGCCAATTGCGCCGCGGAGACAGTCGTGCTGTACTCTCACCAGCGTCAGAACATTCCATCAAAGCTAACAGTGCGAAGAAAAAAGAAGCTAGACAACGCCCCCGGGAGGGGTCGAACCTCCAACCTTTCGGTTAACAGCCGAACGCGCTAGCAGATTGCGCCGTAGAGGCAGTGGTTCTGTACTCTCACCACCGTCAGAACATTCAACCAAAGCTATCAGCTCAAAGAAAAAAAGCAAAACAACGCCCCTGGGAGGGCTCGAACCTCCAACCTTTCGGTTAACAGCCGAACGCGCTAGCAGATTGCGCCGTAGAGGCAGTCGTTCTGTACTCTCAACACCGTCAGAACATTTCTCCAAAGCTAACAGCGCAAAGAAAAAAGAAGCAAGACAACGTCCCTGGGAGGGCTCGAACCTCCAACCTTTCGGTTAACAGCCGAACTCGTTAGCCAATTGCGCCGCGGAGGCAGTCGTGCTGTACTCTCACCAGCGTCAGAACATTCCATCAAAGCTAACAGTGCAAAGAAAAAAGAAGCTAGACAACGCCCCCGGGAGGGCTCGAACCTCCAACATTTCGGTCAAGAGCCGAACTTGTTAGCCAATTGCGCGGCGGAGGCAGTCGTGCTGTACTCTCACCAGCGTCAGAACATTCCATCAAAGCTAACAGTGCAAAGAAAAAAGAAGCTAGACAACGCCCCCGGGAGGGCTCGAACCTCCAATATTTCGGTCAAGAGTCGAACTCGTTAGCCAATTGCGCCGCGGAGGCAGTCGTGGTGTACTCTCACCAGCGTCAGAACATTCCATCAAAGCTAACAGTGCAAAGAAAAAAGGAGCTAGACAACGCCCCCGGGAGGGCTCGAACCTCCAACATTTCGGTCAAGAGCTGAACTCGTTAGCCAATTGCGCCGCAGAGGCAGTCGTGCTGTACTCTCACCAGCGTCAGAACAGTCCATCAAAGCTAACAGTGCAAAGAAAAAAGAAGCTAGACAACGCCCTCGGGAGGGCTCGAACCTCCAACATTTCGGTTAACAGCCGAACTAGTTAGCCAATTGCGCCACGGAGGCAGTTGTGCTGTACTCTCACCAGCGTCAGAACATTCCATCAAAGCTAACAGTGCGAAGAAAAAAGAAGCTAGACAACGCCCTCGGGAGGGCTCGAACCTCCAACATTTCGGTCAAGAGCTGAACTCGTTAGCCAATTGCGCCGCAGAGGCAGTCGTGCTGTACTCTCACCAGCGTCAAAACATTCCATCATAGCTAACAGTGCAAAAAAAAGAAGCTAGACAACGCCCCCGGGAGGGCTCGAACCTCCAATATTTCGGTAAAGAGCCGAACTCGTTAGCCAATTGCGCGGCGGAGGCAGTCGTGCTGTACTCTCACCAGCATCAGAACATTCCATCAAAGTTAACAGTGCAAAGAAAAAAGAAGCTAGACAACGCCCCCGGGAGGGCTCGAACCTCCAAAATTTCGGTCAAGAGCCGAACTCGTTAGCCCATTGTGCGGCGGAGGCAGTCGTGCTGTACTCTCACCAGCGTCAGAACATTCCATCAAAGCTAACAGTGCAAAGAAAAAAGAAGCTAGACAAAGCCCCCGGGAGGGCTCGAACCTCCAACATTTCGGTCAAGAGCTGAACTCGTTAGCCAATTGCGCCGCAGAGGCAGTCGTGGTGTACTCTCACCAGCGTCAGAACATTCCATCAAAGCGAACAGTGCAAAGAAAAAAGAAGCTAGACAACGCCCCCGGGAGGGCTCGAACCTCCAACCTTTCGGTTAACAGCCGAACTCGTTAGCCAATTGCGCCGCGGAGTCAGTCGTGCTGTACTCTCACCAGCGTCAGAACATTCCATCAAAGCTAACAGTGCGAAGAAAAAAGAAGCTAGACAACGCCCCCGGGAGGGGTCGAACCTCCAACCTTTCGGTTATCAGCCGAACACGCTAGCAGATTGCGCCGTAGAGGCAGTGGTTCTGTACTCTCACCACCGTCAGAACATTCCTCCAAAGCTATCAGCTCAAAGAAAAAAAGCAAAACAACGCCCCTGGGAGGGCTCGAACCTCCAACCTTTCGGTTAACAGCCGAACGCGCTAGCAGATTGCGCCGTAGAGGCAGTCGTTCTGTACTCTCACCACCGTCAGAACATTTCTCCAAAGCTAACAGCGCAAAGAAAAAAAAAGCAAGACAACGTCCCTGGGAGGGCTCGAACCTCCAACCTTTCGGTTAACAGCCGAACTCGTTAGCCAATTGCGCCGCGGAGGCAGTCGTGCTGTACTCTCACCAGCGTCAGAACATTCCATCAAAGCTAACAGTGCAAAGAAAAAAGAAGCTAGACAACGCCCCCGGGAGGGCTCGAACCTCCAACATTTCGGTCAAGAGCCGAACTTGTTAGCCAATTGCGCGGCGGAGGCAGTCGTGCTGTACTCTCACCAGCGTCAGAACATTCCATCAAAGCTAATAGTGCAAAGAAAAAAGAAGCTAGACAACGCCCCCGGGAGGGCTCGAACCTCCAATATTTCCGTCAAGAGTCGAACTCGTTAGCCAATTGCGCCGCGAAGGCAGTCGTGCTGTACTCTCACCAGCGTCAGAACATTCCATCAAAGCTAACAGTGCAAAGAAAAAAGGAGCTAGACAACGCCCACGGGAGGGCTTGAACCTCCAACAATTCAGTCAAGAGCTAAACTCGTTAGCCAATTGCGCCGCAGAGGCAGTCGTGCTGTACTCTCACCAGCGTCAGAACAGTCCATCAAAGCTAACAGTGCAAAGAAAAAAGAAGCTAGACAACGCCCCCGGGAGGGCTCGAACCTCCAATATTTCGGTCAAGAGCCGAACTCGTTAGCCAATTGCGCGGCGGAGGCAGTCGTGCATTACTCTCACCAGCATCAGAACATTCCATCAAAGTTAACACTGCAAAGAAAAAAGAAGCTAGACAACGCCCCCGGGAGGGCTCGAACCTCCAACATTTCGGTCAAGAGCCGAACTCGTTAGCCCATTGTGCGGCGGAGGCAGTCGTGCTGTACTCTCACCAGCGTCAGAACATTCCATCAAAGCTAACAGTGCAAAGAAAAAAGAAGCTAGACAACGCCCCCGGGAGGGCTCGAACCTCCAACATTTCGGTCAAGAGCTGAACTCGTTAGCCAATTGCGCCGCAGAGGCAGTCGTGCTGTACTCTCACCAGCGTCAGAACATTCCATCAAAGCTAACAGTGCAAAGAAAAAAGAAGCTAGACAACGCCCCCGGGAGGGCTCGAACCTCCAACCTTTCGGTTAACAGCCGAACTCGTTAGCCAATTGCGCCGCGGAGTCAGTCGTGCTGTACTCTCACCAGCGTCAGAACATTCCATCAAAGCTAACAGTGCGAAGAAAAAAGAAGCTAGACAACGCCCCCGGGAGGGGTCGAACCTCCAACCTTTCGGTTAACAGCCGAACGCGCTAGCAGATTGCGCCGTAGAGGCAGTGGTTCTGTACTCTCACCACCATCAGAACATTCCTCCAAAGCTATCAGCTCAAAGAAAAAAAGCAAAACAACGCCCCTGGGAGGGCTCGAACCTCCAACCTTTCGGTTAACAGCCGAACGCGCTAGCAGATTGCGCCGTAGAGGCAGTCGTTCTGTACTCTCACCACCGTCAGAACATTTCTCCAAAGCTAACAGCGCGAAGAAAAAAGAAGCAAGACAACGTCCCTGGGAGGGCTCGAACCTCCAACCTTTCGGTTAACAGCCGAACTCGTTAGCCAATTGCGCCGCGGAGGCAGTCGTGCTGTACTCTCACCAGCGTCAGAACATTCCATCAAAGCTAACAGTGCAAAGAAAAAAGAAGCTAGACAACGCCCCCGGGAGAGCTCGAACCTCCAACATTTCGGTCAAGAGCCGAACTTGTTAGCCAATTGCGCGGCGGAGGCAGTCGTGCTGTACTCTCATCAGCGTCAGAACATTCCATCAAAGCTAACAATGCAAAGAAAAAAGAAGCTAGACAACGCCCCCGGGAGGGCTCGAACCTCCAATATTTCGATCAAGAGTCGAACTCGTTAGCCAATTGCGCCGCGGAGGCAGTCGTGCTGTACTCTCACCAGCGTCAGAACATTCCATCAAAGCTAACAGTGCAAAGAAAAAAGGAGCTAGACAACGCCCCCGGGAGGGCTCGAACCTCCAACCTTTCGGTTAACAGCCGAACTCCTCAGCCAATCGCGCCGCGGAGTCAGTCCTGCTGTACTCTCACCAGCGTCAGAACATTCCATCAAAGCTAACAGTGCAAAGAAAAAAAGAAGCTAGGCAACGCCCTCGGGAGGGCTCGAACCTCCAACATTTCGGTCAAGAGCCGAACTCGTTAGCCAAATGCGCTGCGGAGGCAGTCCTGCTGTACTCTCACCAGCGTCAGAACATTCCATCAAAGTTAACAGTGCAAAGAAAAAAGAAGCTAGACAACGCCCCCGGGAGGGGTCGAACCTCCAACCTTTCGGTTAACAGCCGAACACGCTAGCAGATTGCGCCGTAGAGGCAGTGGTTCTGTACTCTCACCACCGTCAGAACATTCCTCCAAAGCTATCAGCTCAAAGAAAAAAAGCAAAACAACGCCCCTGGGAGGGCTCGAACCTCCAACCTTTCGGTTAACAGCCGAACGCGCTAGCAGATTGCGCCGTAGAGGCAGTCGTTCTGTACTCTCACCACCGTCAGAACATTTCTCCAAAGCTAACAGCGCAAAGAAAAAAAAAGCAAGACAACGTCCCTGGGAGGGCTCGAACCTCCAACCTTTCGGTTAACAGCCGAACTCGTTAGCCAATTGCGCCGCGGAGGCAGTCGTGCTGTACTCTCACCAGCGTCAGAACATTCCATCAAAGCTAACAGTGCAAAGAAAAAAGAAGCTAGACAACGCCCCCGGGAGGGCTCGAACCTCCAACATTTCGGTCAAGAGCCGAACTTGTTAGCCAATTGCGCGGCGGAGGCAGTCGTGCTGTACTCTCACCAGCGTCAGAACATTCCATCAAAGCTAATAGTGCAAAGAAAAAAGAAGCTAGACAACGCCCCCGGGAGGGCTCGAACCTCCAATATTTCCGTCAAGAGTCGAACTCGTTAGCCAATTGCGCCGCGAAGGCAGTCGTGCTGTACTCTCACCAGCGTCAGAACATTCCATCAAAGCTAACAGTGCAAAGAAAAAAGGAGCTAGACAACGCCCACGGGAGGGCTTGAACCTCCAACAATTCAGTCAAGAGCTAAACTCGTTAGCCAATTGCGCCGCAGAGGCAGTCGTGCTGTACTCTCACCAGCGTCAGAACAGTCCATCAAAGCTAACAGTGCAAAGAAAAAAGAAGCTAGACAACGCCCCCGGGAGGGCTCGAACCTCCAATATTTCGGTCAAGAGCCGAACTCGTTAGCCAATTGCGCGGCGGAGGCAGTCGTGCATTACTCTCACCAGCATCAGAACATTCCATCAAAGTTAACAGTGCAAAGAAAAAAGAAGCTAGACAACGCCCCCGGGAGGGCTCGAACCTCCAACATTTCGGTCAAGAGCCGAACTCGTTAGCCCATTGTGCGGCGGAGGCAGTCGTGCTGTACTCTCACCAGCGTCAGAACATTCCATCAAAGCTAACAGTGCAAAGAAAAAAGAAGCTAGACAACGCCCCCGGGAGGGCTCGAACCTCCAACATTTCGGTCAAGAGCTGAACTCGTTAGCCAATTGCGCCGCAGAGGCAGTCGTGCTGTACTCTCACCAGCGTCAGAACATTCCATCAAAGCTAACAGTGCAAAGAAAAAAGAAGCTAGACAACGCCCCCGGGAGGGCTCGAACCTCCAACCTTTCGGTTAACAGCCGAACTCGTTAGCCAATTGCGCCGCGGAGTCAGTCGTGCTGTACTCTCACCAGCGTCAGAACATTCCATCAAAGCTAACAGTGCGAAGAAAAAAGAAGCTAGACAACGCCCCCGGGAGGGGTCGAACCTCCAACCTTTCGGTTAACAGCCGAACGCGCTAGCAGATTGCGCCGTAGAGGCAGTGGTTCTGTACTCTCACCACCATCAGAACATTCCTCCAAAGCTATCAGCTCAAAGAAAAAAAGCAAAACAACGCCCCTGGGAGGGCTCGAACCTCCAACCTTTCTGTTAACAGCCGAACGCGCTAGCAGATTGCGCCGTAGAGGCAGTCGTTCTGTACTCTCACCACCGTCAGAACATTTCTCCAAAGCTAACAGCGCGAAGAAAAAAGAAGCAAGACAACGTCCCTGGGAGGGCTCGAACCTCCAACCTTTCGGTTAACAGCCGAACTCGTTAGCCAATTGCGCCGCGGAGGCAGTCGTGCTGTACTCTCACCAGCGTCAGAACATTCCATCAAAGCTAACAGTGCAAAGAAAAAAGAAGCTAGACAACGCCCCCGGGAGAGCTCGAACCTCCAACATTTCGGTCAAGAGCCGAACTTGTTAGCCAATTGCGCGGCGGAGGCAGTCGTGCTGTACTCTCATCAGCGTCAGAACATTCCATCAAAGCTAACAATGCAAAGAAAAAAGAAGCTAGACAACGCCCCCGGGAGGGCTCGAACCTCCAATATTTCGATCAAGAGTCGAACTCGTTAGCCAATTGCGCCGCGGAGGCAGTCGTGCTGTACTCTCACCAGCGTCAGAACATTCCATCAAAGCTAACAGTGCAAAGAAAAAAGGAGCTAGACAACGCCCCCGGGAGGGCTCGAACCTCCAACCTTTCGGTTAACAGCCGAACTCCTCAGCCAATCGCGCCGCGGAGTCAGTCCTGCTGTACTCTCACCAGCGTCAGAACATTCCATCAAAGCTAACAGTGCAAAGAAAAAAAGAAGCTAGGCAACGCCCTCGGGAGGGCTCGAACCTCCAACATTTCGGTCAAGAGCCGAACTCGTTAGCCAAATGCGCTGCGGAGGCAGTCCTGCTGTACTCTCACCAGCGTCAGAACATTCCATCAAAGTTAACAGTGCAAAGAAAAAAGAAGCTAGACAACGCCCCCGGGAGGGCTGGAACCTCCAACCTTTCAGTTAACAGCCGAACTAGTTAGCCAATTGCGCCGCAGAGGCAGTCGTGCTGTACTCTCACCAGCGTCAGAACATTCCATCAAAGCTAACAGTGCAAAGAAAAAAGAAGCTAGACAACGCCCCCGGGAGGGCTCGAACCTCCAACCTTTCGGTTAACAGCCGAACTCGTTAGCCAATTGCGCCGCGGAGACAGTCGTGCTGTACTCTCACCAGCGT
Organism: Rhipicephalus microplus; assembly: GCF_043290135.1. Classification (NCBI taxonomy): domain Eukaryota; kingdom Metazoa; phylum Arthropoda; class Arachnida; order Ixodida; family Ixodidae; genus Rhipicephalus; species Rhipicephalus microplus. Next base: position 2,947,369 of record NW_027464618.1, read on the forward strand.
CAGAACATTCCATCAAAGCTAACAGTGCGAAGAAAAAAGAAGCTAGACAACGCCCCCGGGAGGGGTCGAACCTCCAACCTTTCGGTTAACAGCCGAACGCGCTAGCAGATTGCGCCGTAGAGGCAGTGGTTCTGTACTCTCACCACCGTCAGAACATTCAACCAAAGCTATCAGCTCAAAGAAAAAAAGCAAAACAACGCCCCTGGGAGGCTCGAACCTCCAACCTTTCGGTTAACAGCCGAACGCGCTAGCAGATTGCGCCGTAGAGGCAGTCGTTCTGTACTCTCAACACCGTCAGAACATTTCTCCAAAGCTAACAGCGCAAAGAAAAAAGAAGCAAGACAACGTCCCTGGGAGGGCTCGAACCTCCAACCTTTCGGTTAACAGCCGAACTCGTTAGCCAATTGCGCCGCGGAGGCAGTCGTGCTGTACTCTCACCAGCGTCAGAACATTCCATCAAAGCTAACAGTGCAAAGAAAAAAGAAGCTAGACAACGCCCCCGGGAGGGCTCGAACCTCCAACATTTCGGTCAAGAGCCGAACTTGTTAGCCAATTGCGCGGCGGAGGCAGTCGTGCTGTACTCTCACCAGCGTCAGAACATTCCATCAAAGCTAACAGTGCAAAGAAAAAAGAAGCTAGACAACGCCCCCGGGAGGGCTCGAACCTCCAATATTTCGGTCAAGAGTCGAACTCGTTAGCCAATTGCGCCGCGGAGGCAGTCGTGGTGTACTCTCACCAGCGTCAGAACATTCCATCAAAGCTAACAGTGCAAAGAAAAAAGGAGCTAGACAACGCCCCCGGGAGGGCTCGAACCTCCAACATTTCGGTCAAGAGCTGAACTCGTTAGCCAATTGCGCCGCAGAGGCAGTCGTGCTGTACTCTCACCAGCGTCAGAACAGTCCATCAAAGCTAACAGTGCAAAGAAAAAAGAAGCTAGACAACGCCCCCGGGAGGGCTTGAACCTCCAACCTTTCGGTTAACAGCCGAACTCGTCAGCCAATCGCGCCGCGGAGTCAGTCGTGCTGTACTCTCACCAGCGTCAGAACATTCCATCAAAGCTAACAGTGCGAAGAAAAAAGAAGCTATACAACGCCCTCGGGAGGGCTCGAACCTCCAACATTTCGGTCAAGAGCCGAACTCGTTAGCCAAATGCGCTGCGGAGGCAGTCGTGCTGTACTCTCACCAGCGTCAGAGCATTCCATCAAAGTTAACAGTGCAAAGAAAAAAGAAGCTAGACAACGCCCCCGGGAGGGCTGGAACCTCCAACCTTTCTGTTAACAGCCGAACTAGTTAGCCAATTGCGCCACGAAGGCAGTCGTGCTGTACTCTCACCACCGTCAGAACATTCTATCAAAGCTAACAGTGCAAAGAAAAAAGAAGCTAGACAACGCCCCCGGGAGGGCTCGAACCTCCAACATTTCGGTCAAGAGCTGAACTCGTTAGCCAATTGCGCCGCAGAGGCAGTCGTGCTGTACTCTCACCAGCGTCAGAACAGTCTATCAAAGCTAACAGTTCAAAGAAAAAAGAAGCTAGACAACGCCCTCGGGAGGGCTCGAACCTCCAACATTTCGGTTAACAGCCGAACTAGTTAGCCAATTGCGCCACGGAGTCGGTCCTGCTGTACTCTCACCAGCGTCAGAACATTCCATCAAAGCTAACAGTGCAAAGAAAAAAAGAAGCTAGGCAACGCCCTCGGGAGGGCTCGAACCTCCAACATTTCGGTCAAGAGCCGAACTCGTTAGAAAATGCGCTGCGGAGGCAGTCCTGCTGTACTCTCACCAGCGTCAGAACATTCCATCAAAGTTAACAGTGCAAAGAAAAAAGAAGCTAGACAACGCCCCCGGGAGGGCTGGAACCTCCAACCTTTCAGTTAACAGCCGAACTAGTTAGCCAATTGCGCCGCAGAGGCAGTCGTGCTGTACTCTCACCAGCGTCAGAACATTCCATCAAAGTTAACAGTGCAAAGAAAAAAGAAGCTAGACAACGCCCCCGGGAGGGCTGGAACCTCCAACCTTTCAGTTAACAGCCGAACTAGTTAGCCAATTGCGCCGCAGAGGCAGTCGTGCTGTACTCTCACCAGCGTCAGAACATTCCATCAAAGCTAACAGTGCAAAGAAAAAAGAAGCTAGACAACGCCCCCGGGAGGGCTCGAACCTCCAACCTTTCGGTTAACAGCCGAACTCGTTAGCCAATTGCGCCGCGGAGACAGTCGTGCTGTACTCTCACCAGCGTCAGAACATTCCATCAAAGCTAACAGTGCGAAGAAAAAAGAAGCTAGACAACGCCCCCGGGAGGGGTCGAACCTCCAACCTTTCGGTCAAGAGCCGAACTTGTTAGCCAATTGCGCGGCGGAGGCAGTCGTGCTGTACTCTCACCAGCGTCAGAACATTCCATCAAAGCTAACAGTGCAAAGAAAAAAGAAGCTAGACAACGCCCCCGGGAGGGCTCGAACCTCCAATATTTCGGTCAAGAGTCGAACTCGTTAGCCAATTGCGCCGCGGAGGCAGTCGTGGTGTACTCTCACCAGCGTCAGAACATTCCATCAAAGCTAACAGTGCAAAGAAAAAAGGAGCTAGACAACGCCCCCGGGAGGGCTCGAACCTCCAACATTTCGGTCAAGAGCTGAACTCGTTAGCCAATTGCGCCGCAGAGGCAGTCGTGCTGTACTCTCACCAGCGTCAGAACAGTCCATCAAAGCTAACAGTGCAAAGAAAAAAGAAGCTAGACAACGCCCTCGGGAGGGCTCGAACCTCCAACATTTCGGTTAACAGCCGAACTAGTTAGCCAATTGCGCCACGGAGGCAGTTGTGCTGTACTCTCACCAGCGTCAGAACATTCCATCAAAGCTAACAGTGCGAAGAAAAAAGAAGCTAGACAACGCCCTCGGGAGGGCTCGAACCTCCAACATTTCGGTCAAGAGCTGAACTCGTTAGCCAATTGCGCCGCAGAGGCAGTCGTGCTGTACTCTCACCAGCGTCAAAACATTCCATCATAGCTAACAGTGCAAAAAAAAGAAGCTAGACAACGCCCCCGGGAGGGCTCGAACCTCCAATATTTCGGTCAAGAGCCGAACTCGTTAGCCAATTGCGCGGCGGAGGCAGTCGTGCTGTACTCTCACCAGCATCAGAACATTCCATCAAAGTTAACAGTGCAAAGAAAAAAGAAGCTAGACAACGCCCCCGGGAGGGCTCGAACCTCCAACATTTCGGTCAAGAGCCGAACTCGTTAGCCCATTGTGCGGCGGAGGCAGTCGTGCTGTACTCTCACCAGCGTCAGAACATTCCATCAAAGCTAACAGTGCAAAGAAAAAAGAAGCTAGACAAAGCCCCCGGGAGGGCTCGAACCTCCAACATTTCGGTCAAGAGCTGAACTCGTTAGCCAATTGTGCCGCAGAGGCAGTCGTGGTGTACTCTCACCAGCGTCAGAACATTCCATCAAAGCGAACAGTGCAAAGAAAAAAGAAGCTAGACAACGCCCCCGGGAGGGCTCGAACCTCCAACCTTTCGGTTAACAGCCGAACTCGTTAGCCAATTGCGCCGCGGAGTCAGTCGTGCTGTACTCTCACCAGCGTCAGAACATTCCATCAAAGCTAACAGTGCGAAGAAAAAAGAAGCTAGACAACGCCCCCGGGAGGGGTCGAACCTCCAACCTTTCGGTTAACAGCCGAACACGCTAGCAGATTGCGCCGTAGAGGCAGTGGTTCTGTACTCTCACCACCGTCAGAACATTCCTCCAAAGCTATCAGCTCAAAGAAAAAAAGCAAAACAACGCCCCTGGGAGGACTCGAACCTCCAACCTTTCGGTTAACAGCCGAACGCGCTAGCAGATTGCGCCGTAGAGGCAGTCGTTCTGTACTCTCACCACCGTCAGAACATTTCTCCAAAGCTAACAGCGCAAAGAAAAAAGAAGCAAGACAACGTCCCTGGGAGGGCTCGAACCTCCAACCTTTCGGTTAACAGCCGAACTCGTTAGCCAATTGCGCCGCGGAGGCAGTCGTGCTGTACTCTCACCAGCGTCAGAACATTCCATCAAAGCTAACAGTGCAAAGAAAAAAGAAGCTAGACAACGCCCCCGGGAGGGCTCGAACCTCCAACATTTCGGTCAAGAGCCGAACTTGTTAGCCAATTGCGCGGCGGAGGCAGTCGTGCTGTACTCTCACCAGCGTCAGAACATTCCATCAAAGCTAATAGTGCAAAGAAAAAAGAAGCTAGACAACGCCCCCGGGAGGGCTCGAACCTCCAATATTTCCGTCAAGAGTCGAACTCGTTAGCCAATTGCGCCGCGAAGGCAGTCGTGCTGTACTCTCACCAGCGTCAGAACATTCCATCAAAGCTAACAGTGCAAAGAAAAAAGGAGCTAGACAACGCCCACGGGAGGGCTTGAACCTCCAACAATTCAGTCAAGAGCTAAACTCGTTAGCCAATTGCGCCGCAGAGGCAGTCGTGCTGTACTCTCACCAGCGTCAGAACAGTCCATCAAAGCTAACAGTGCAAAGAAAAAAGAAGCTAGACAACGCCCCCGGGAGGGCTCGAACCTCCAATATTTCGGTCAAGAGCCGAACGCGCTAGCAGATTGCGCCGTAGAGGCAGTCGTTCTGTACTCTCAACACCGTCAGAACATTTCTCCAAAGCTAACAGCGCAAAGAAAAAAGAAGCAAGACAACGTCCCTGGGAGGGCTCGAACCTCCAACCTTTCGGTTAACAGCCGAACTCGTTAGCCAATTGCGCCGCGGAGGCAGTCGTGCTGTACTCTCACCAGCGTCAGAACATTCCATCAAAGCTAACAGTGCAAAGAAAAAAGAAGCTAGACAACGCCCCCGGGAGGGCTCGAACCTCCAACATTTCGGTCAAGAGCCGAACTTGTTAGCCAATTGCGCGGCGGAGGCAGTCGTGCTGTACTCTCACCAGCGTCAGAACATTCCATCAAAGCTAACAGTGCAAAGAAAAAAGAAGCTAGACAACGCCCCCGGGAGGGCTCGAACCTCCAATATTTCGGTCAAGAGTCGAACTCGTTAGCCAATTGCGCCGCGGAGGCAGTCGTGGTGTACTCTCACCAGCGTCAGAACATTCCATCAAAGCTAACAGTGCAAAGAAAAAAGGAGCTAGACAACGCCCCCGGGAGGGCTCGAACCTCCAACATTTCGGTCAAGAGCTGAACTCGTTAGCCAATTGCGCCGCAGAGGCAGTCGTGCTGTACTCTCACCAGCGTCAGAACAGTCCATCAAAGCTAACAGTGCAAAGAAAAAAGAAGCTAGACAACGCCCTCGGGAGGGCTCGAACCTCCAACATTTCGGTTAACAGCCGAACTAGTTAGCCAATTGCGCCACGGAGGCAGTTGTGCTGTACTCTCACCAGCGTCAGAACATTCCATCAAAGCTAACAGTGCGAAGAAAAAAGAAGCTAGACAACGCCCTCGGGAGGGCTCGAACCTCCAACATTTCGGTCAAGAGCTGAACTCGTTAGCCAATTGCGCCGCAGAGGCAGTCGTGCTGTACTCTCACCAGCGTCAAAACATTCCATCATAGCTAACAGTGCAAAAAAAAGAAGCTAGACAACGCCCCCGGGAGGGCTCGAACCTCCAATATTTCGGTCAAGAGCCGAACTCGTTAGCCAATTGCGCGGCGGAGGCAGTCGTGCTGTACTCTCACCAGCATCAGAACATTCCATCAAAGTTAACAGTGCAAAGAAAAAAGAAGCTAGACAACGCCCCCGGGAGGGCTCGAACCTCCAACATTTCGGTCAAGAGCCGAACTCGTTAGCCCATTGTGCGGCGGAGGCAGTCGTGCTGTACTCTCACCAGCGTCAGAACATTCCATCAAAGCTAACAGTGCAAAGAAAAAAGAAGCTAGACAAAGCCCCCGGGAGGGCTCGAACCTCCAACATTTCGGTCAAGAGCTGAACTCGTTAGCCAATTGTGCCGCAGAGGCAGTCGTGGTGTACTCTCACCAGCGTCAGAACATTCCATCAAAGCGAACAGTGCAAAGAAAAAAGAAGCTAGACAACGCCCCCGGGAGGGCTCGAACCTCCAACCTTTCGGTTAACAGCCGAACTCGTTAGCCAATTGCGCCGCGGAGTCAGTCGTGCTGTACTCTCACCAGCGTCAGAACATTCCATCAAAGCTAACAGTGCGAAGAAAAAAGAAGCTAGACAACGCCCCCGGGAGGGGTCGAACCTCCAACCTTTCGGTTAACAGCCGAACACGCTAGCAGATTGCGCCGTAGAGGCAGTGGTTCTGTACTCTCACCACCGTCAGAACATTCCTCCAAAGCTATCAGCTCAAAGAAAAAAAGCAAAACAACGCCCCTGGGAGGACTCGAACCTCCAACCTTTCGGTTAACAGCCGAACGCGCTAGCAGATTGCGCCGTAGAGGCAGTCGTTCTGTACTCTCACCACCGTCAGAACATTTCTCCAAAGCTAACAGCGCAAAGAAAAAAGAAGCAAGACAACGTCCCTGGGAGGGCTCGAACCTCCAACCTTTCGGTTAACAGCCGAACTCGTTAGCCAATTGCGCCGCGGAGGCAGTCGTGCTGTACTCTCACCAGCGTCAGAACATTCCATCAAAGCTAACAGTGCAAAGAAAAAAGAAGCTAGACAACGCCCCCGGGAGGGCTCGAACCTCCAACATTTCGGTCAAGAGCCGAACTTGTTAGCCAATTGCGCGGCGGAGGCAGTCGTGCTGTACTCTCACCAGCGTCAGAACATTCCATCAAAGCTAATAGTGCAAAGAAAAAAGAAGCTAGACAACGCCCCCGGGAGGGCTCGAACCTCCAATATTTCCGTCAAGAGTCGAACTCGTTAGCCAATTGCGCCGCGAAGGCAGTCGTGCTGTACTCTCACCAGCGTCAGAACATTCCATCAAAGCTAACAGTGCAAAGAAAAAAGGAGCTAGACAACGCCCACGGGAGGGCTTGAACCTCCAACAATTCAGTCAAGAGCTAAACTCGTTAGCCAATTGCGCCGCAGAGGCAGTCGTGCTGTACTCTCACCAGCGTCAGAACAGTCCATCAAAGCTAACAGTGCAAAGAAAAAAGAAGCTAGACAACGCCCCCGGGAGGGCTCGAACCTCCAATATTTCGGTCAAGAGCCGAACTCGTTAGCCAATTGCGCGGCGGAGGCAGTCGTGCATTACTCTCACCAGCATCAGAACATTCCATCAAAGTTAACAGTGCAAAGAAAAAAGAAGCTAGACAACGCCCCCGGGAGGGCTCGAACCTCCAACATTTCGGTCAAGAGCCGAACTCGTTAGCCCATTGTGCGGCGGAGGCAGTCGTGCTGTACTCTCACCAGCGTCAGAACATTCCATCAAAGCTAACAGTGCAAAGAAAAAAGAAGCTAGACAACGCCCCCGGGAGGGCTCGAACCTCCAACATTTCGGTCAAGAGCTGAACTCGTTAGCCAATTGCGCCGCAGAGGCAGTCGTGCTGTACTCTCACCAGCGTCAGAACATTCCATCAAAGCTAACAGTGCAAAGAAAAAAGAAGCTAGACAACGCCCCCGGGAGGGCTCGAACCTCCAACCTTTCGGTTAACAGCCGAACTCGTTAGCCAATTGCGCCGCGGAGTCAGTCGTGCTGTACTCTCACCAGCGTCAGAACATTCCATCAAAGCTAACAGTGCGAAGAAAAAAGAAGCTAGACAACGCCCCCGGGAGGGGTCGAACCTCCAACCTTTCGGTTAACAGCCGAACGCGCTAGCAGATTGCGCCGTAGAGGCAGTGGTTCTGTACTCTCACCACCATCAGAACATTCCTCCAAAGCTATCAGCTCAAAGAAAAAAAGCAAAACAACGCCCCTGGGAGGGCTCGAACCTCCAACCTTTCGGTTAACAGCCGAACGCGCTAGCAGATTGCGCCGTAGAGGCAGTCGTTCTGTACTCTCACCACCGTCAGAACATTTCTCCAAAGCTAACAGCGCGAAGAAAAAAGAAGCAAGACAACGTCCCTGGGAGGGCTCGAACCTCCAACCTTTCGGTTAACAGCCGAACTCGTTAGCCAATTGCGCCGCGGAGGCAGTCGTGCTGTACTCTCACCAGCGTCAGAACATTCCATCAAAGCTAACAGTGCAAAGAAAAAAGAAGCTAGACAACGCCCCCGGGAGAGCTCGAACCTCCAACATTTCGGTCAAGAGCCGAACTTGTTAGCCAATTGCGCGGCGGAGGCAGTCGTGCTGTACTCTCATCAGCGTCAGAACATTCCATCAAAGCTAACAATGCAAAGAAAAAAGAAGCTAGACAACGCCCCCGGGAGGGCTCGAACCTCCAATATTTCGATCAAGAGTCGAACTCGTTAGCCAATCGCGCCGCGGAGGCAGTCGTGCTGTACTCTCACCAGCGTCAGAACATTCCATCAAAGCTAACAGTGCAAAGAAAAAAGGAGCTAGACAACGCCCCCGGGAGGGCTCGAACCTCCAACCTTTCGGTTAACAGCCGAACTCCTCAGCCAATCGCGCCGCGGAGTCAGTCCTGCTGTACTCTCACCAGCGTCAGAACATTCCATCAAAGCTAACAGTGCAAAGAAAAAAAGAAGCTAGGCAACGCCCTCGGGAGGGCTCGAACCTCCAACATTTCGGTCAAGAGCCGAACTCGTTAGCCAAATGCGCTGCGGAGGCAGTCCTGCTGTACTCTCACCAGCGTCAGAACATTCCATCAAAGTTAACAGTGCAAAGAAAAAAGAAGCTAGACAACGCCCCCGGGAGGGCTGGAACCTCCAACCTTTCAGTTAACAGCCGAACTAGTTAGCCAATTGCGCCGCAGAGGCAGTCGTGCTGTACTCTCACCAGCGTCAGAACATTCCATCAAAGCTAACAGTGCAAAGAAAAAAGAAGCTAGACAACGCCCCCGGGAGGGCTCGAACCTCCAACCTTTCGGTTAACAGCCGAACTCGTTAGCCAATTGCGCCGCGGAGACAGTCGTGCTGTACTCTCACCAGCGTCAGAACATTCCATCAAAGCTAACAGTGCGAAGAAAAAAGAAGCTAGACAACGCCCCCGGGAGGGGTCGAACCTCCAACCTTTCGGTTAACAGCCGAACGCGCTAGCAGATTGCGCCGTAGAGGCAGTGGTTCTGTACTCTCACCACCGTCAGAACATTCAACCAAAGCTATCAGCTCAAAGAAAAAAAGCAAAACAACGCCCCTGGGAGGGCTCGAACCTCCAACCTTTCGGTTAACAGCCGAACGCGCTAGCAGATTGCGCCGTAGAGGCAGTCGTTCTGTACTCTCAACACCGTCAGAACATTTCTCCAAAGCTAACAGCGCAAAGAAAAAAGAAGCAAGACAACGTCCCTGGGAGGGCTCGAACCTCCAACCTTTCGGTTAACAGCCGAACTCGTTAGCCAATTGCGCCGCGGAGGCAGTCGTGCTGTACTCTCACCAGCGTCAGAACATTCCATCAAAGCTAACAGTGCAAAGAAAAAAGAAGCTAGACAACGCCCCCGGGAGGGCTCGAACCTCCAACATTTCGGTCAAGAGCCGAACTTGTTAGCCAATTGCGCGGCGGAGGCAGTCGTGCTGTACTCTCACCAGCGTCAGAACATTCCATCAAAGCTAACAGTGCAAAGAAAAAAGAAGCTAGACAACGCCCCCGGGAGGGCTCGAACCTCCAATATTTCGGTCAAGAGTCGAACTCGTTAGCCAATTGCGCCGCGGAGGCAGTCGTGGTGTACTCTCACCAGCGTCAGAACATTCCATCAAAGCTAACAGTGCAAAGAAAAAAGGAGCTAGACAACGCCCCCGGGAGGGCTCGAACCTCCAACATTTCGGTCAAGAGCTGAACTCGTTAGCCAATTGCGCCGCAGAGGCAGTCGTGCTGTACTCTCACCAGCGTCAGAACAGTCCATCAAAGCTAACAGTGCAAAGAAAAAAGAAGCTAGACAACGCCCCCGGGAGGGCTTGAACCTCCAACCTTTCGGTTAACAGCCGAACTCGTCAGCCAATCGCGCCGCGGAGTCAGTCGTGCTGTACTCTCACCAGCGTCAGAACATTCCATCAAAGCTAACAGTGCGAAGAAAAAAGAAGCTATACAACGCCCTCGGGAGGGCTCGAACCTCCAACATTTCGGTCAAGAGCCGAACTCGTTAGCCAAATGCGCTGCGGAGGCAGTCGTGCTGTACTCTCACCAGCGTCAGAGCATTCCATCAAAGTTAACAGTGCAAAGAAAAAAGAAGCTAGACAACGCCCCCGGGAGGGCTGGAACCTCCAACCTTTCTGTTAACAGCCGAACTAGTTAGCCAATTGCGCCACGAAGGCAGTCGTGCTGTACTCTCACCACCGTCAGAACATTCTATCAAAGCTAACAGTGCAAAGAAAAAAGAAGCTAGACAACGCCCCCGGGAGGGCTCGAACCTCCAACCTTTTGGTTAACAGCCGAACAAGTTAGCCAATTGCGCCATGAAGGCAGTCGTGCTGTACTCTCACCAGCGTCAGAACATTCCATCAAAGCTAACAGTGCGAAGAAAAAAGAAGCTAGACAACGCCCTCGGGAGGGCTCGAACCTCCAACATTTCGGTCAAGAGCTGAACTCGTTAGCCAATTGCGCCGCAGAGGCAGTCGTGCTGTACTCTCACCAGCGTCAGAACAGTCTATCAAAGCTAACAGAGCAAAGAAAAAAGAAGCTAGACAACGCCCTCGGGAGGGCTCGAACCTCCAACATTTCGGTTAACAGCCGAACTAGTTAGCCAATTGCGCCACGAATGCAGTCGTGCTGTACTCTCACCAGCGTCAGAACAGTCCATCAAAGCTAACAGTGCAAAGAAAAAAGAAGCTAAACAACGCCCTCGGGAGGGCTCGAACCTCCAACATTTCGGTAGAGCTGAACTCGTTAGCCAATTGCGCCGCAGAGGCAGTCGTGCTGTACTCTCACCAGCGTCAGAACAGTCCATCAAAGCTAACAGTGCAAAGAAAAAAGAAGCTAGACAACGCCCTCGGGAGGGCTCGAACCTCCAACATTTCGGTTAACAGCCGAACTAGTTAGCCAATTGCGCCACGAAGGCAGTCGTGCTGTACTCTCACCAGGGTCAGAACATTCCATCAAAGCTAACAGTGCGAAGAAAAAAGAAGCTAGACAACGCCCTCGGGAGGGCTCGAACCTCCAACATTTCGGTCAAGAGCTGAACTCGTTAGCCAATTGCGCCGCTGAGGCAGTCTTGCTGTACTCTCAACAGCGTCAGAACATTCCATCAAAGCTAACAGTGCAAAAAAAGAAGCTAGACAACGCCCCCGGGAGGGCTCGAACCTCCTATATTTCGGTTAACAGCCGAACTAGTTAGCCAATTGCGCCACGAAGGCAGTCGTGCTGTACTCTCACCAGGGTCAGAACATTCCATCAAAGCTAACAGTGCGAAGAAAAAAGAAGCTAGACAACGCCCTCGGGAGTGCTCGAACCTCCAACATTTCGGTCAAGAGCTGAACTCGTTAGCCAATTGCGCCGCAGAGGCAGTCGTGCTGTACTCTCACCAGCGTCAGAACATTCCATCAAAGCTAACAGTGCAAAAAAAAGAAGCTACACAACGCCCCCGGGAGGGCTCGAACCTCCAATATTTCGGTCAAGAGCCGAAAACGTTAGCCAATTGCGCGGCGGAGGCAGTCGTGCTGTACTCTCACCAGCATCAGAACATTCCATCAAAGTTAACAGTGCAAAGAAAAAAGAAGCTAGACAACGCCCCCGGGAGGGCTCGAACCTCCAACTTTTCGGTCAAGAGCCGAACTCGTTATCCCATTGTGCGGCGGAGGCAGTCGTGCTGTACTCTCACCAGCGTCAGAACATTCCATCAAAGCTAACAGTGCAAAGAAAAAGGAAGCTAGACAACGCCCCCGGGAGGGCTCGAACCTCCAACATTTCGGTCAAGAGCTGAACTCGTTAGCCAATTGCGCCGCAGAGGCAGTCGTGCTGTACTCTCACCAGCGTCAGAACATTCCATCAAAGCTAACAGTGCAAAGAAAAAAGAAGCTAGACAATGCCCCCGGGAGGGCTCGAACCTCCAACCTTTCTGTTAACAGCCGAACTCGTTAGCCAATTGCGCCGCGGAGTCAGTCGTGCTGTACTCTCACCAGCGTCAGAACATTCCATCAAAGCTAACAGTGCGAAGAAAAAAGAAGCTAGACAACGCCCCCGGGAGGGGTCGAACCTCCAACCTTTCGGTTAACAGCCGAACGCGCTAGCAGATTGCGCCGTAGAGGCAGTCGTTCTGTACTCTCACCACCGTCAGAACATTTCTCCAAAGCTAACAGCGCAAAGAAAAAAGAAGCAAGACAACGTCCCTGGGAGGGCTCGAACCTCCAACCTTTCGGTTAACAGCCGAACTCGTTAGCCAATTGCGCCACGGAGGCAGTCGTGCTGTGCTCTCACCAGCGTCAGAACATTCCATCAAAGCTAACAGTGCAAAGAAAAAAGAAGCTAGACAACGCACCCGGGAGGGCTCGAACCTCCAACATTTCGGTCAAGAGCCGAACTTGTTAGCCAATTGCGCGGCGGAGGCAGTCGTGCTGTACTCTCACCAGCGTCAGAACAGTCCATCAAAGCTAACAGTGCAAAGAAAAAAGAAGCTAGACAACGCCCTCGGGAGGGCTCGAACCTCCAACATTTCGGTTAACAGCCGAACTAGTTAGCCAATTGCGCCACGAAGGCAGTCGTGCTGTACTCTCACCAGCGTCAGAACATTCCATCAAAGCTAACAGTGCGAAGAAAAAAGAAGCTAGACAACGCCCTCGGGAGGGCTCGAACCTCCAACATTTCGGTCAAGAGCTGAACTCGTTAGCCAATTGCGCCGCAGAGGCAGTCGTGCTGTACTCTCCCAGCGTCAGAACATTCCATCAAAGCTAACAGTGCAAAGAAAAAAGAAGCTAGACAACGCCCCCGGGAGGGCTCGAACCTCCAACCTATTGGTTAACAGCCGAACAAGTTAGCCAATTGCGCCACGAAGGCAGTCGTGCTGTACTCTCACCAGCGTCAGAACGTTCCATCAAAGCTAACAGTGCGAAGAAAAAAGAAGCTAGACAACGCCCTCGGGAGGGCTCGAACCTCCAACATTTCGGTCAAGAGCTGAACTCGTTAGCCAATTGCGCCGCAGAGGCAGTCGTGCTGTACTCTCACCAGCGTCAGAACAGTCCATCAAAGCTAACAGTGCAAAGAAAAAAGAAGCTAGACAACGCCCCCGGGAGGGCTCGAACCTCCAACCTTTCGGTTAACAGCCGAACTCGTTAGCCAATTGCGCCGCGGAGACAGTCGTGCTGTACTCTCACCAGCGTCAGAACATTCCATCAAAGCTAACAGTGCGAAGAAAAAAGAAGCTAGACAACGCCCCCGGGAGGGGTCGAACCTCCAACCTTTCGGTTAACAGCCGAACGCGCTAGCAGATTGCGCCGTAGAGGCAGTGGTTCTGTACTCTCACCACCGTCAGAACATTCAACCAAAGCTATCAGCTCAAAGAAAAAAAGCAAAACAACGCCCCTGGGAGGGCTCGAACCTCCAACCTTTCGGTTAACAGCCGAACGCGCTAGCAGATTGCGCCGTAGAGGCAGTCGTTCTGTACTCTCAACACCGTCAGAACATTTCTCCAAAGCTAACAGCGCAAAGAAAAAAGAAGCAAGACAACGTCCCTGGGAGGGCTCGAACCTCCAACCTTTCGGTTAACAGCCGAACTCGTTAGCCAATTGCGCCGCGGAGGCAGTCGTGCTGTACTCTCACCAGCGTCAGAACATTCCATCAAAGCTAACAGTGCAAAGAAAAAAGAAGCTAGACAACGCCCCCGGGAGGGCTCGAACCTCCAACATTTCGGTCAAGAGCCGAACTTGTTAGCCAATTGCGCGGCGGAGGCAGTCGTGCTGTACTCTCACCAGCGTCAGAACATTCCATCAAAGCTAACAGTGCAAAGAAAAAAGAAGCTAGACAACGCCCCCGGGAGGGCTCGAACCTCCAATATTTCGGTCAAGAGTCGAACTCGTTAGCCAATTGCGCCGCGGAGGCAGTCGTGGTGTACTCTCACCAGCGTCAGAACATTCCATCAAAGCTAACAGTGCAAAGAAAAAAGGAGCTAGACAACGCCCCCGGGAGGGCTCGAACCTCCAACATTTCGGTCAAGAGCTGAACTCGTTAGCCAATTGCGCCGCAGAGGCAGTCGTGCTGTACTCTCACCAGCGTCAGAACAGTCCATCAAAGCTAACAGTGCAAAGAAAAAAGAAGCTAGACAACGCCCCCGGGAGGGCTTGAACCTCCAACCTTTCGGTTAACAGCCGAACTCGTCAGCCAATCGCGCCGCGGAGTCAGTCGTGCTGTACTCTCACCAGCGTCAGAACATTCCATCAAAGCTAACAGTGCGAAGAAAAAAGAAGCTATACAACGCCCTCGGGAGGGCTCGAACCTCCAACATTTCGGTCAAGAGCCGAACTCGTTAGCCAAATGCGCTGCGGAGGCAGTCGTGCTGTACTCTCACCAGCGTCAGAGCATTCCATCAAAGTTAACAGTGCAAAGAAAAAAGAAGCTAGACAACGCCCCCGGGAGGGCTGGAACCTCCAACCTTTCTGTTAACAGCCGAACTAGTTAGCCAATTGCGCCACGAAGGCAGTCGTGCTGTACTCTCACCACCGTCAGAACATTCTATCAAAGCTAACAGTGCAAAGAAAAAAGAAGCTAGACAACGCCCCCGGGAGGGCTCGAACCTCCAACCTTTTGGTTAACAGCCGAACAAGTTAGCCAATTGCGCCATGAAGGCAGTCGTGCTGTACTCTCACCAGCGTCAGAACATTCCATCAAAGCTAACAGTGCGAAGAAAAAAGAAGCTAGACAACGCCCTCGGGAGGGCTCGAACCTCCAACATTTCGGTCAAGAGCTGAACTCGTTAGCCAATTGCGCCGCAGAGGCAGTCGTGCTGTACTCTCACCAGCGTCAGAACAGTCTATCAAAGCTAACAGAGCAAAGAAAAAAGAAGCTAGACAACGCCCTCGGGAGGGCTCGAACCTCCAACATTTCGGTTAACAGCCGAACTAGTTAGCCAATTGCGCCACGAATGCAGTCGTGCTGTACTCTCACCAGCGTCAGAACAGTCCATCAAAGCTAACAGTGCAAAGAAAAAAGAAGCTAAACAACGCCCTCGGGAGGGCTCGAACCTCCAACATTTCGGTAGAGCTGAACTCGTTAGCCAATTGCGCCGCAGAGGCAGTCGTGCTGTACTCTCACCAGCGTCAGAACAGTCCATCAAAGCTAACAGTGCAAAGAAAAAAGAAGCTAGACAACGCCCTCGGGAGGGCTCGAACCTCCAACATTTCGGTTAACAGCCGAACTAGTTAGCCAATTGCGCCACGAAGGCAGTCGTGCTGTACTCTCACCAGGGTCAGAACATTCCATCAAAGCTAACAGTGCGAAGAAAAAAGAAGCTAGACAACGCCCTCGGGAGGGCTCGAACCTCCAACATTTCGGTCAAGAGCTGAACTCGTTAGCCAATTGCGCCGCTGAGGCAGTCTTGCTGTACTCTCAACAGCGTCAGAACATTCCATCAAAGCTAACAGTGCAAAAAAAGAAGCTAGACAACGCCCCCGGGAGGGCTCGAACCTCCTATATTTCGGTTAACAGCCGAACTAGTTAGCCAATTGCGCCACGAAGGCAGTCGTGCTGTACTCTCACCAGGGTCAGAACATTCCATCAAAGCTAACAGTGCGAAGAAAAAAGAAGCTAGACAACGCCCTCGGGAGTGCTCGAACCTCCAACATTTCGGTCAAGAGCTGAACTCGTTAGCCAATTGCGCCGCAGAGGCAGTCGTGCTGTACTCTCACCAGCGTCAGAACATTCCATCAAAGCTAACAGTGCAAAAAAAAGAAGCTACACAACGCCCCCGGGAGGGCTCGAACCTCCAATATTTCGGTCAAGAGCCGAAAACGTTAGCCAATTGCGCGGCGGAGGCAGTCGTGCTGTACTCTCACCAGCATCAGAACATTCCATCAAAGTTAACAGTGCAAAGAAAAAAGAAGCTAGACAACGCCCCCGGGAGGGCTCGAACCTCCAACTTTTCGGTCAAGAGCCGAACTCGTTATCCCATTGTGCGGCGGAGGCAGTCGTGCTGTACTCTCACCAGCGTCAGAACATTCCATCAAAGCTAACAGTGCAAAGAAAAAGGAAGCTAGACAACGCCCCCGGGAGGGCTCGAACCTCCAACATTTCGGTCAAGAGCTGAACTCGTTAGCCAATTGCGCCGCAGAGGCAGTCGTGCTGTACTCTCACCAGCGTCAGAACATTCCATCAAAGCTAACAGTGCAAAGAAAAAAGAAGCTAGACAATGCCCCCGGGAGGGCTCGAACCTCCAACCTTTCTGTTAACAGCCGAACTCGTTAGCCAATTGCGCCGCGGAGTCAGTCGTGCTGTACTCTCACCAGCGTCAGAACATTCCATCAAAGCTAACAGTGCGAAGAAAAAAGAAGCTAGACAACGCCCCCGGGAGGGGTCGAACCTCCAACCTTTCGGTTAACAGCCGAACGCGCTAGCAGATTGCGCCGTAGAGGCAGTCGTTCTGTACTCTCACCACCGTCAGAACATTTCTCCAAAGCTAACAGCGCAAAGAAAAAAGAAGCAAGACAACGTCCCTGGGAGGGCTCGAACCTCCAACCTTTCGGTTAACAGCCGAACTCGTTAGCCAATTGCGCCACGGAGGCAGTCGTGCTGTACTCTCACCAGCGTCAGAACATTCCATCAAAGCTAACAGTGCAAAGAAAAAAGAAGCTAGACAACGCACCCGGGAGGGCTCGAACCTCCAACATTTCGGTCAAGAGCCGAACTTGTTAGCCAATTGCGCGGCGGAGGCAGTCGTGCTGTACTCTCACCAGCGTCAGAACAGTCCATCAAAGCTAACAGTGCAAAGAAAAAAGAAGCTAGACAACGCCCTCGGGAGGGCTCGAACCTCCAACATTTCGGTTAACAGCCGAACTAGTTAGCCAATTGCGCCACGAAGGCAGTCGTGCTGTACTCTCACCAGCGTCAGAACATTCCATCAAAGCTAACAGTGCGAAGAAAAAAGAAGCTAGACAACGCCCTCGGGAGGGCTCGAACCTCCAACATTTCGGTCAAGAGCTGAACTCGTTAGCCAATTGCGCCGCAGAGGCAGTCGTGCTGTACTCTCCCAGCGTCAGAACATTCCATCAAAGCTAACAGTGCAAAGAAAAAAGAAGCTAGACAACGCCCCCGGGAGGGCTCGAACCTCCAACCTATTGGTTAACAGCCGAACAAGTTAGCCAATTGCGCCACGAAGGCAGTCGTGCTGTACTCTCACCAGCGTCAGAACGTTCCATCAAAGCTAACAGTGCGAAGAAAAAAGAAGCTAGACAACGCCCTCGGGAGGGCTCGAACCTCCAACATTTCGGTCAAGAGCTGAACTCGTTAGCCAATTGCGCCGCAGAGGCAGTCGTGCTGTACTCTCACCAGCGTCAGAACAGTCCATCAAAGCTAACAGTGCAAAGAAAAAAGAAGCTAGACAACGCCCTCGGGAGGGCTCGAACCTCCAACATTTCGGTTAACAGTCGAACTAGTTAGCCAATTGCGCCACGAAGGCAGTCGTGCTGTACTTTCACCACCGTCAGAACATTCCATCAAAGATAACAGTGCGAAGAAAAAAGAAGCTAGACAACGCCCTCGGGAGGGCTCGAACCTCCAACATTTCGGACAAGAGTCGAACTCGTTAGCCAATTGCGCCGCGGAGGCAGTCGTGCTGTACTCTCACCACCGTCAGAACATTCCATCAAAGCTAACAGTGCAAAGAAAAAAGAAGCTAGACAACGCCCCCGGGAGGGCTGGAACCTCCAACCTTTCAGTTAACAGCCGAACTAGTTAGCCAATTGCGCCACGAAGGCAGTCGTGCTGTACTCTCACCAGCGTCAGAACATTCCATCAAAGCTAACAGTGCGAAGAAAAAAGATGCTAGACAACGCCCTCGGGACGGCTCGAACCTCCAACATTTCGGTCAAGAGCCGAACTCGTTAGCCAATCGCGCCGCGGAGTCAGTCGTGCTGTACTCTCACCAGCGTCAGAACATTCCATCAAAGCTAACAGTGCGAAGAAAAAAGAAGCTAGACAACGCCCCGGGAGGGCTCGAACCTCAAACATTTCCGTCAAGAGGCGAACTCGTTAGCCAATTGCGCCACGAAGGCAGTCGTGCTGTGCTCTCACCAGCGTCAGAACATTCCATCAAAGCTAACAGTGCAAAGAAAAAAAAGCGACACCTCGCCCCCGGGAGGGCTCGAACCTCCAACTTTTCGGTTAACAGCAGAATGCGCTAGCCAATATCGCCACGGAGGCAATCGTCCAGCTCTCTCACGACCTTCAGTGTATTCCATCAAAGCTTTCAGCGCAAAGAAAAAGAAGCAAGACAACGTCCCCGGGAGGGCTCGAACCTCCAACGTTTCGGTTAACAGCCGAACGCGCTATTCGATTGCGCCACGGAGGCGATCGTCCAGCTCTCTCACGACCGTCAGTGTATTCCACCAAAGCTATCAGCGCAAAGAAAAAAGAAGCGAGACAACGCCCCCGGGAGGGCTCAAACCTCCAACCTTTCGGTTAACAGCCGATCGCGCAAGCCGATTGCGAAACGGAGGCAGTCGTGCTGTACTCTCATCACCGTCAGAACATTCCTCCAAAGCTATCAGCGCAAAGAAAAAACTGCGACACACCGCCCCCTCGAGGGCTCAAACCTCCAACCTTTCGCTTAAGAGCCGAACTCGTTAGCCGATTGCGCCACGGAGGCAGTCGTGCTGCACTCTCACGACCGTCAGTACATTCCTCCAAAGCTATCAGCGCAAAGAAAAAAATGCGACACACCACCACTGGGAGGGCTCGAACCTCCAACATTTCGGTCAAGAGCTGAACTCGTTAGCCAATTGCGCCGCAGAGGCAGTCGTGCTGTACTCTCACCAGCGTCAGAACAGTCCATCAAAGCTAACAGTGCAAAGAAAAAAGAAGCTAGACAACGCCCTCGGGAGGGCTCGAACCTCCAACATTTCGGTTAACAGCCGAACTAGTTAGCCAATTGCGCCACGAAGGCAGTCGTGCTGTACTGTCACCAGCGTCAGAACATTCCATCAAAGCTAACAGTGCGAAGAAAAAAGAAGCTAGACAACGCCCTCGGGAGGGCTCGAACCTCCAACATTTCGGTCAAGAGCTGAACTCGTTAGCCAATTGCGCCGCAGAGGCAGTCGTGCTGTACTCTCACCAGCGTCAGAACATTCCATCAAAGCTAACAGTGCAAAGAAAAAAGAAGCTAGACAACGCCCCCGGGAGGGCTCGAACCTCCAACCTTTTGGTTAACAGCCGAAAAAGTTAGCCAATTGCGCCACGAAGGCAGTCGTGCTGTACTCTCACCAGCGTCAGAACGTTCCATCAAAGCTAACAGTGCGAAGAAAAAAGAAGCTAGACAACGCCCTCGGGAGGGCTCGAACCTCCAACATTTCGGTCAAGAGCTGAACTCGTTAGCCAATTGCGCCGCAGAGGCAGTCGTGGTGTACTCTCACCAGCGTCAGAACAGTCCATCAAAGCTAACAGTGCAAAGAAAAAAGAAGCTAGACAACGCCCTCGGGAGGGCTCGAACCTCCAACATTTCGGTTAACAGACGAACTAGTTAGCCAATTGCGCCACGAAGGCAGTCGTGCTGTACTCTCACCAGCGTCAGAACATTCCATCAAAGCTAACAGTGCGAAGAAAAAAGAAGCTAGACAACGCCCTCGGGAGGGCTCGAACCTCCAACATTTCGGTCAAGAGCTGAACTCGTTAGCCAATTGCGCCGCAGAGGCAGTCGTGCTGTACTCTCACCAGCGTCAGAACAGTCCATCAAAGCTAACAGTGCAAAGAAAAAAGAAGCTAGACAACGCCCTCGGGAGGGCTCGAACCTCCAACATTTCGGTTAACAGTCGAACTAGTTAGCCAATTGCGCCACGAAGGCAGTCGTGCTGTGCTCTCACCAGCGTCAGAACATTCCATCAAAGCTAACAGTGCAAAGAAAAAAGGAGCTAGACAACGCCCCCGGGACGGCTCGAACCTCCAACCTTTCGGTTAACAGCCGAACTCGTCAGCCAATCGCGCCGCGGAGTCAGTCGTGCTGTACTCTCACCAGCGTCCAAACATTCCATCAAAGCTAACAGTGCGAAGAAAAAAGAAGCTAGACAACGCCCTCGGGAGGGCTCGAACCTCCAACACTTCGGTCAAGAGCTGAACTCGTTAGCCAATTGCGCCGCAGAGGCAGTCGTGCTGTACTCTCACCAGCGTCAGAACATTCCATCAAAGCTAACAGTGCAAAGAAAAAAGAAGCTAGACAACGCCCCCGGGAGGGCTCGAACCTCCAACCTTTTGGTTAACAGCCGAACAAGTTAGCCAATTGCGCCACGAAGGCAGTCGTGCTGTGCTCTCACCAGCGTCAGAACATTCCATCAAAGCTAACAGTGCAAAGAAAAAAGGAGCTAGACAACGCCCCCGGGAGGGCTGGAACCTCCAACCTTTCAGTTAACAGCCGAACTAGTTAGCCAATTGCGCCACGAAGGCAGTCGTGCTGTACTCTCACCAGCGTCAGAACATTCCATCAAAGCTAACAGTGCGAAGAAAAAAGATGCTAGACAACGCCCTCGGGAGGGCTCGAACCTCCAACATTTCGGTCAAGAGCCGAACTCGTTAGCCAATTGCGCCGCGGAGACAGTCGTGCTGTACTCTCACCAGCGTCAGAACATTCCATCAAAGCTAACAGTGCGAAGAAAAAAGAAGCTAGACAACGCCCCCGGGAGGGGTCGAACCTCCAACCTTTCGGTTAACAGCCGAACGCGCTAGCAGATTGCGCCGTAGAGGCAGTGGTTCTGTACTCTCACCACCGTCAGAACATTCAACCAAAGCTATCAGCTCAAAGAAAAAAAGCAAAACAACGCCCCTGGGAGGGCTCGAACCTCCAACCTTTCGGTTAACAGCCGAACGCGCTAGCAGATTGCGCCGTAGAGGCAGTCGTTCTGTACTCTCAACACCGTCAGAACATTTCTCCAAAGCTAACAGCGCAAAGAAAAAAGAAGCAAGACAACGTCCCTGGGAGGGCTCGAACCTCCAACCTTTCGGTTAACAGCCGAACTCGTTAGCCAATTGCGCCGCGGAGGCAGTCGTGCTGTACTCTCACCAGCGTCAGAACATTCCATCAAAGCTAACAGTGCAAAGAAAAAAGAAGCTAGACAACGCCCACGGGAGGGCTCGAACCTCCAACATTTCGGTCAAGAGCCGAACTTGTTAGCCAATTGCGCGGCGGAGGCAGTCGTGCTGTACTCTCATCACCGTCAGAACATTCCTCCAAAGCTATCAGCGCAAAGAAAAAACTGCGACACACCGCCCCCTCGAGGGCTCAAACCTCCAACCTTTCGCTTAAGAGCCGAACTCGTTAGCCGATTGCGCCACGGAGGCAGTCGTGCTGCACTCTCACGACCGTCAGTACATTCCTCCAAAGCTATCAGCGCAAAGAAAAAAATGCGACACACCACCACTGGGAGGGCTCGAACCTCCAACATTTCGGTCAAGAGCTGAACTCGTTAGCCAATTGCGCCGCAGAGGCAGTCGTGCTGTACTCTCACCAGCGTCAGAACAGTCCATCAAAGCTAACAGTGCAAAGAAAAAAGAAGCTAGACAACGCCCTCGGGAGGGCTCGAACCTCCAACATTTCGGTTAACAGCCGAACTAGTTAGCCAATTGCGCCACGAAGGCAGTCGTGCTGTACTGTCACCAGCGTCAGAACATTCCATCAAAGCTAACAGTGCGAAGAAAAAAGAAGCTAGACAACGCCCTCGGGAGGGCTCGAACCTCCAACATTTCGGTCAAGAGCTGAACTCGTTAGCCAATTGCGCCGCAGAGGCAGTCGTGCTGTACTCTCACCAGCGTCAGAACATTCCATCAAAGCTAACAGTGCAAAGAAAAAAGAAGCTAGACAACGCCCCCGGGAGGGCTCGAACCTCCAACCTTTTGGTTAACAGCCGAAAAAGTTAGCCAATTGCGCCACGAAGGCAGTCGTGCTGTACTCTCACCAGCGTCAGAACGTTCCATCAAAGCTAACAGTGCGAAGAAAAAAGAAGCTAGACAACGCCCTCGGGAGGGCTCGAACCTCCAACATTTCGGTCAAGAGCTGAACTCGTTAGCCAATTGCGCCGCAGAGGCAGTCGTGCTGTACTCTCACCAGCGTCAGAACAGTCCATCAAAGCTAACAGTGCAAAGAAAAAAGAAGCTAGACAACGCCCTCGGGAGGGCTTGAACCTCCAACATTTCGGTTAACAGACGAACTAGTTAGCCAATTGCGCCACGAAGGCAGTCGTGCTGTACTCTCACCAGCGTCAGAACATTCCATCAAAGCTAACAGTGCGAAGAAAAAAGAAGCTAGACAACGCCCTCGGGAGGGCTCGAACCTCCAACATTTCGGTCAAGAGCTGAACTCGTTAGCCAATTGCGCCGCAGAGGCAGTCGTGCTGTACTCTCACCAGCGTCAGAACAGTCCATCAAAGCTAACAGTGCAAAGAAAAAAGAAGCTAGACAACGCCCTCGGGAGGGCTCGAACCTCCAACATTTCGGTTAACAGTCGAACTAGTTAGCCAATTGCGCCACGAAGGCAGTCGTGCTGTGCTCTCACCAGCGTCAGAACATTCCATCAAAGCTAACAGTGCAAAGAAAAAAGGAGCTAGACAACGCCCCCGGGACGGCTCGAACCTCCAACCTTTCGGTTAACAGCCGAACTCGTCAGCCAATCGCGCCGCGGAGTCAGTCGTGCTGTACTCTCACCAGCGTCCAAACATTCCATCAAAGCTAACAGTGCGAAGAAAAAAGAAGCTAGACAACGCCCTCGGGAGGGCTCGAACCTCCAACATTTCGGTCAAGAGCTGAACTCGTTAGCCAATTGCGCCGCAGAGGCAGTCGTGCTGTACTCTCACCAGCGTCAGAACATTCCATCAAAGCTAACAGTGCAAAGAAAAAAGAAGCTAGACAACGCCCCCGGGAGGGCTCGAACCTCCAACCTTTTGGTTAACAGCCGAACAAGTTAGCCAATTGCGCCACGAAGGCAGTCGTGCTGTACTCTCACCAGCGTCAGAACGTTCCATCAAAGCTAACAGTGCGAAGAAAAAAGAAGCTAGACAACGCCCTCGGGAGGGCTCGAACCTCCAACATTTCGGTCAAGAGCTGAACTCGTTAGCCAATTGCGCCGCAGAGGCAGTCGTGCTGTACTCTCACCAGCGTCAGAACAGTCCATCAAAGCTAACAGTGCAAAGAAAAAAGAAGCTAGACAACGCCCTCGGGAGGGCTCGAACCTCCAACATTTCGGTTAACAGCCGAACTAGTTAGCCAATTGCGCCA
Organism: Rhipicephalus microplus; assembly: GCF_043290135.1. NCBI lineage: Eukaryota > Metazoa > Arthropoda > Arachnida > Ixodida > Ixodidae > Rhipicephalus > Rhipicephalus microplus. Next base: position 2,970,689 of record NW_027464618.1, read on the forward strand.
CGAAGGCAGTCGTGCTGTACTCTCACCAGCGTCAGAACATTCCATCAAAGCTAACAGTGCGAAGAAAAAAGAAGCTAGACAACGCCCTCGGGAGGGCTCGAACCTCCAACATTTCGGTCAAGAGCTGAACTCGTTAGCCAATTGCGCCGCAGAGGCAGTCGTGCTGTACTCTCACCAGCGTCAGAACAGTCCATCAAAGCTAACAATGCAAAGAAAAAAGAAGCTAGACAACGCCCTCGGGAGGGCTCGAACCTCCAACATTTCGGTTAACAGTCGAACTAGTTAGCCAATTGCGCCACGAAGGCAGTCGTGCTGTACTCTCATAACCGTCAGAACATTCCATCAAAGATAACAGTGCGAAGAAAAAAGAAGCTAGACAACGCCCTCGGGAGGGCTCGAACCTCCAACATTTCGGACAAGAGTCGAACTCGTTAGCCAATTGCGCCGCGGAGGCAGTCGTGCTGTACTCTCACCACCGTCAGAACATTCCATCAAAGCTAACAGTGCAAAGAAAAAAGAAGCTAGACAACGCCCCCGGGAGGGCTGGAACCTCCAACCTTTCAGTTAACAGCCGAACTAGTTAGCCAATTGCGCCACGAAGGCAGTCGTGCTGTACTCTCACCAGCGTCAGAACATTCCATCAAAGCTAACAGTGCGAAGAAAAAAGATGCTAGACAACGCCCTCGGGAGGGCTCGAACCTCCAACATTTCGGTCAAGAGCCGAACTCGTTAGCCAATCGCGCCGCGGAGTCAGTCGTGCTGTACTCTCACCAGCGTCAGAACATTCCATCAAAGCTAACAGTGCGAAGAAAAAAGAAGCTAGACAACGCCCCCGGGAGGGCTCGAACCTCAAACATTTCCGTCAAGAGGCGAACTCGTTAGCCAATTGCGCCGCGGAGGCAGTCGTGCTATACTCTCACCAGCGTCAGAACATTTCATCAAAGCTAAGAATGCAAAGAAAAAAAAGCGACACCTCGCCCCCGGGAGGGCTCGAACCTCCACCTTTTCGGTTAACAGCAGAATGCGCTAGCCGATATCGCCACGGAGGCAATCGTCCAGCTCTCTCACGACCTTCAGTGTATTCCATCAAAGCTTTCAGCGCAAAGAAAAAGAAGCAAGACAACGTCCCCGGGAGGGCTCGAACCTCCAACGTTTCGGTTAACAGCCGAACGCGCTATTCGATTGCGCCACGGAGGCGATCGTCCAGCTCTCTCACGACCGTCAGTATATTCCACCAAAGCTATCAGCTCAAAGAAAAAAGAAGCGAGACAACGCCCCCGGGAGGGCTCAAACCTCCAACCTTTCGGTTAACAGCCGATCGCGCAAGCCGATTGCGAAACGGAGGCAGTCGTGCTGTACTCTCATCACCGTCAGAACATTCCTCCAAAGCTATCAGCGCAAAGAAAAAACTGCGACACACCGCCCCCTCGAGGGCTCAAACCTCCAACCTTTCGCTTAAGAGCCGAACTCGTTAGCCGATTGCGCCACGGAGGCAGTCGTGCTGCACTCTCACGACCGTCAGTACATTCCTCCAAAGCTATCAGCGCAAAGAAAAAAATGCGACACACCACCACTGGGAGGGCTCGAACCTCCAACATTTCGGTCAAGAGCTGAACTCGTTAGCCAATTGCGCCGCAGAGGCAGTCGTGCTGTACTGTCACCAGCGTCAGAACATTCCATCAAAGCTAACAGTGCGAAGAAAAAAGAAGCTAGACAACGCCCTCGGGAGGGCTCGAACCTCCAACATTTCGGTCAAGAGCTGAACTCGTTAGCCAATTGCGCCGCAGAGGCAGTCGTGCTGTACTCTCACCAGCGTCAGAACATTCCATCAAAGCTAACAGTGCAAAGAAAAAAGAAGCTAGACAACGCCCCCGGGAGGGCTCGAACCTCCAACCTTTTGGTTAACAGCCGAACAAGTTAGCCAATTGCGCCACGAAGGCAGTCGTGCTGTACTCTCACCAGCGTCAGAACGTTCCATCAAAGCTAACAGTGCGAAGAAAAAAGAAGCTAGACAACGCCCTCGGGAGGGCTCGAACCTCCAACATTTCGGTCAAGAGCTGAACTCGTTAGCCAATTGCGCCGCAGAGGCAGTCGTGCTGTACTCTCACCAGCGTCAGAACAGTCCATCAAAGCTAACAGTGCAAAGAAAAAACAAGCTAGACAACGCCCTCGGGAGGGCTCGAACCTCCAAAATTTCGGTTAACAGCCGAACTAGTTAGCCAATTGCGCCACGAAGGCAGTCGTGCTGTACTCTCACCAGCGTCAGAACATTCCATCAAAGCTAACAGTGCGAAGAAAAAAGAAGCTAGACAACGCCCTCGGGAGGGCTCAACCTCCAACATTTCGGTCAAGAGCTGAACTCGTTAGCCAATTGCGCCGCAGAGGCAGTCGTGCTGTACTCTCACCAGCGTCAGAACAGTCCATCAAAGCTAACAGTGCAAAGAAAAAAGAAGCTAGACAACGCCCTCGGGAGGGCTCGAACCTCCAACATTTCGGTTAACAGTCGAACTAGTTAGCCAATTGCGCCACGAAGGCAGTCGTGCTGTGGTCTCACCAGCGTCAGAACATTCCATCAAAGCTAACAGTGCAAAGAAAAAAGGAGCTAGACAACGCCCCCGGGAGGGCTCGAACCTCCAACCTTTCGGTTAACAGCCGAACTCGTCAGCCAATCGCGCCGCGGAGTCAGTCGTGCTGTACTCTCACCAGCGTCCAAACATTCCATCAAAGCTAACAGTGCGAAGAAAAAAGAAGCTAGACAACGCCCTCGGGAGGGCTCAAACCTCCAACATTTCGGTCAAGAGCCGAACTCGTTAGCCAAATGCGCTGCGGAGGCAGTCGTGCTGTACTCTCACCAGCGTCAGAACATTCCATCAAAGTTAACAGTGCAAAGAAAAAAGAAGCTAGACAACGCCCCCGGGAGGGCTGGAACCTCCAACCTTTCAGTTAACAGCCGAACTAGTTAGCCAATTGCGCCACGAAGGCAGTCGTGCTGTACTCTCACCAGCGTCAGAACATTCCATCAAAGCTAACAGCGCAAAGAAAAAAGAAGCTAGACAACGCCCCCGGGAGGGCTGGAACCTCCAACCTTTCGGTTAACAGCCGAACTCGTTAGCCAATTGCGCCGCGGAGACAGTCGTGCTGTACTCTCACCAGCGTCAGAACATTCCATTAAAGCTAACAGTGCGAAGAAAAAAGAAGCTAGACAACGCCCCCGGGAGGGGTCGAACCTCCAACCTTTCGGTTAACAGCCGAACGCGCTAGCAGATTGCGCCGTAGAGGCAGTGGTTCTGTACTCTCACCACCGTCAGAACATTCAACCAAAGCTATCAGCTCAAAGAAAAAAAGCAAAACAACGCCCCTGGGAGGGCTCGAACCTCCAACCTTTCGGTTAACAGCCGAACGCGCTAGCAGATTGCGCCGTAGAGGCAGTCGTTCTGTACTCTCACCACCGTCAGAACATTTCTCCAAAGCTAACAGCGCAAAGAAAAAAGAAGCAAGACAACGTCCCTGGGAGGGCTCGAACCTCCAACCTTTCGGTTAACAGCCGAACTCGTTAGCCAATTGCGCCGCGGAGGCAGTCGTGCTGTACTCTCACCAGCGTCAGAACATTCCATCAAAGCTAACAGTGCAAAGAAAAAAGAAGCTAGACAACGCCCCCGGGAGGGCTCGAACCTCCAACATTTCGGTCAAGAGCCGAACTTGTTAGCCAATTGCGCGGCGGAGGCAGTCGTGCTGTACTCTCACCAGCGTCAGAACATTCCATCAAAGCTAACAGTGCAAAGAAAAAAGAAGCTAGACAACGCCCCCGGGAGGGCTCGAACCTCCAATATTTCGGTCAAGAGTCGAACTCGTTAGCCAATTGCGCCGCGGAGGCAGTTGTGCTGGACTCTCACCAGCGTCAGAACAGTCCATCAAAGCTAACAGTGCAAAGAAAAAAGAAGCTAGACAACGCCCTCGGGAGGGCTCGAACCTCCAACATTTCGGTTAACAGCCGAACTAGTTAGCCAATTGCGCCACGAATGCAGTCGTGCTGTACTCTCACCAGCGTCAGAACAGTCCATCAAAGCTAACAGTGCAAAGAAAGAAGAAGCTAGACAACGCCCTCGGGAGGGCTCGAACCTCCAACATTTCGGTCAAGAGCTGAACTCGTTAGCCAATTGCGCCGCAGAGGCAGTCGTGCTGTACTCTCACCAGCGTCAGAACAGTCCATCAAAGCTAACAGTGCAAAGAAAAAAGAAGCTAGACAACGCCCTCGGGAGGGCTCGAACCTCCAACATTTCGGTTAACAGTCGAACTAGTTAGCCAATTGCGCCACGAAGGCAGTCGTGCTGTGCTCTCACCAGCGTCAGAACATTCCATCAAAGCTAACAGTGCAAAGAAAAAAGGAGCTAGACAACGCCCCCGGGAGGGCTCGAACCTCCAACCTTTCGGTTAACAGCCGAACTCGTCAGCCAATCGCGCCGCGGAGTCAGTCGTGCTGTACTCTCACCAGCGTCCAACATTCCATCAAAGCTAACAGTGCGAAGAAAAAAGAAGCTAGACAACGCCCTCGGGAGGGCTCAAACCTCCAACATTTCGGTCAAGAGCCGAACTCGTTAGCCAAATGCGCTGCGGAGGCAGTCGTGCTGTACTCTCACCAGCGTCAGAACATTCCATCAAAGTTAACAGTGCAAAGAAAAAAGAAGCTAGACAACGCCCCCGGGAGGGCTGGAACCTCCAACCTTTCAGTTAACAGCCGAACTAGTTAGCCAATTGCGCCACGAAGGCAGTCGTGCTGTACTCTCACCAGCGTCAGAACATTCCATCAAAGCTAACAGCGCAAAGAAAAAAGAAGCTAGACAACGCCCCCGGGAAGGCTGGAACCTCCAACCTTTCGGTTAACAGCCGAACTCGTTAGCCAATTGCGCCGCGGAGACAGTCGTGCTGTACTCTCACCAGCGTCAGAACATTCCATCAAAGCTAACAGTGCGAAGAAAAAAGAAGCTAGACAACGCCCCCGGGAGGGGTCGAACCTCCAACCTTTCGGTTAACAGCCGAACGCGCTAGCAGATTGCGCCGTAGAGGCAGTGGTTCTGTACTCTCACCACCGTCAGAACATTCAACCAAAGCTATCAGCTCAAAGAAAAAAAGCAAAACAACGCCCCTGGGAGGGCTCGAACCTCCAACCTTCCGGTTAACAGCCGAACGCGCTAGCAGATTGCGCCGTAGAGGCAGTCGTTCTGTACTCTCACCACCGTCAGAACATTTCTCCAAAGCTAACAGCGCAAAGAAAAAAGAAGCAAGACAACGTCCCTGGGAGGGCTCGAACCTCCAACCTTTCGGTTAACAGCAGAACTCGTTAGCCAATTGCGCCGCGGAGGCAGTCGTGCTGTACTCTCACCAGCGTCAGAACATTCCATCAAAGCTAACAGTGCAAAGAAAAAAGAAGCTAGACCACGCCCCCGGGAGGGCTCGAACCTCCAACATTTCGGTCAAGAGCCGAACTTGTTAGCCAATTGCGCGGCGGAGGCAGTCGTGCTGTACTCTCACCAGCGTCAGAACATTCCATCAAAGCTAACAGTGCAAAGAAAAAAGAAGCTAGACAACGCCCCCGGGAGGGCTCGAACCTCCAATATTTCGGTCAAGAGTCGAACTCGTTAGCCAATTGCGCCGCGGAGGCAGTCGTGCTGGACTCTCACCAGCGTCAGAACAGTCCATCAAAGCTAACAGTGCAAAGAAAAAAGAAGCTAGACAACGCCCTCGGGAGGGCTCGAACCTCCAACATTTCGGTTAACAGCCGAACTAGTTAGCCAATTGCGCCACGAATGCAGTCGTACTGTACTCTCACCAGCGTCAGAACAGTCCATCAAAGCTAACAGTGCAAAGAAAGAAGAAGCTAGACAACGCCCTCGGGAGGGCTCGAACCTCCAACATTTCGGTCAAGAGCTGAACTCGTTAGCCAATTGCGCCGCAGAGGCAGTCGTGCTGTACTCTCACCAGCGTCAGAACAGTCCATCAAAGCTAACAGTGCAAAGAAAAAAGAAGCTAGACAACGCCCTCGGGAGGGCTCGAACCTCCAACATTTCGGTTAACAGCCGAACTAGTTAGCCAATTGCGCCACGAAGGCAGTCGTGCTGTACTCTCACCAGCGTCCAAACATTCCATCAAAGCTAACAGTGCGAAGAAAAAAGAAGCTAGACAACGCCCTCGGGAGGGCTCGAACCTCCAACATTTCGGTCAAGAGCCGAACTCGTTAGCCAAATGCGCTGCGGAGGCAGTCGTGCTGTACTCTCACCAGCGTCAGAACATTCCATCAAAGTTAACAGTGCAAAGAAAAAAGAAGCTAGACAACGCCCCCGGGAGGGCTGGAACCTCCAACCTTTCAGTTAACAGCCGAACTAGTTAGCCAATTGCGCCACGAAGGCAGTCGTGCTGTACTCTCACCAGCGTCAGAACATTCCATCAAAGCTAACAGTGCAAAGAAAAAAGAAGCTAGACAACGCCCCCGGGAGGGCCGGAACCTCCAACCTTTCGGTTAACAGCCGAACTCGTTAGCCAATTGCGCCGCGGAGACAGTCGTGCTGTACTCACACCAGCGTCAGAACATTCCATCAAAGCTAACAGTGCGAAGAAAAAAGAAGCTAGACAACGCCCCCGGGAGGGGTCGAACCTCCAACCTTTCGGTTAACAGCCGAACGCGCTAGCAGATTGCGCCGTAGAGGCAGTGGTTCTGTACTCTCACCACCGTCAGAACATTCAACCAAAGCTATCAGCTCAAAGAAAAAAAGCAAAACAACGCCCCTGGGAGGGCTCGAACCTCCAACCTTTCGGTTAACAGCCGAACGCGCTAGCAGATTGCGCCGTAGAGGCAGTCGTTCTGTACTCTCACTACCGTCAGAACATTTCTCCAAAGCTAACAGCGCAAAGAAAAAAGAAGCAAGACAACGTCCCTGGGAGGGCTCGAACCTCCAACCTTTCGGTTAACGGCCGAACTCGTTAGCCAATTGCGCCACGGAGGCAGTCGTGCTGTACTCTCACCAGCGTCAGAACATTCCATCAAAGCTAACAGTGCAAAGAAAAAAGAAGCTAGACAACGCACCCGGGAGAGCTCGAACCTCCAACATTTCGGTCAAGAGCCGAACTTGTTAGCCAATTGCGCGGCGGAGGCAGTCGTGCTGTACTCTCACCAGCGTCAGAACATTCCATCAAAGCTAAGAGTGCAAGGAAAAAAGAAGCTAGACAACGCCCCCGGGAGGGCTCGAACCTCCAATATTTCGGTCAAGAGTCGAACTCGTTAGCCAATTGCGCCGCGGAGGCAGTCGTGCTGTACTCTCACCAGCGTCAGAACATTCCATCAAAGCTAACAGTGCAAAGAAAAAAGGAGCTAGACAACGCCCTCGGGAGGGCTCGAACCTCCAACATTTCGGTTAACAGCCGAACTAGTTAGCCAATTGCGCCACGAATGCAGTCGTGCTGTACTCTCACCAGCGTCAGAACAGTCCATCAAAGCTAACAGTGCAAAGAAAGAAGAAGCTAGACAACGCCCTCGGGAGGGCTCGAACCTCCAACATTTCGGTCAAGAGCTGAACTCGTTAGCCAATTGCGCCGCAGAGGCAGTCGTGCTGTACTCTCACCAGCGTCAGAACAGTCCATCAAAGCTAACAGTGCAAAGAAAAAAGAAGCTAGACAACGCCCTCGGGAGGGCTCGAACCTCCAACATTTCGGTTAACAGCCGAACTAGTTAGCCAATTGCGCCACGAAGGCAGTCGTGCTGTACTCTCACCAGCGTCAGAACATTCCATCAAAGCTAACAGTGCGAAGAAAAAAGAAGCTAGACAACGCCCTCGGGAGGGCTCGAACCTCCAACATTTCGGTCAAGAGCTGAACTCGTTAGCCAATTGCGCCGCAGAGGCAGTCGTGCTGTACTCTCACCAGCGTCAGAACATTCCATCAAAGCTAACAGTGCAAAGAAAAAAGAAGCTAGACAACGCCCCCGGGAGGGCTCGAACCTCCAACCTTTTGGTTAACAGCCGAACAAGTTAGCCAATTGAGCCACGAAGGCAGTCGTGCTGTACTCTCACCAGCGTCAGAACGTTCCATCAAAGCTAACAGTGCGAAGAAAAAAGAAGCTAGACAACGCCCTCGGGAGGGCTCGAACCTCCAACATTTCGGTCAAGAGCTGAACTCGTTAGCCAATTGCGCCGCAGAGGCAGTCGTGCTGTACTCTCACCAGCGTCAGAACAGTCCATCAAAGCTAACAGTGCAAAGAAAAAAGAAGCTAGACAACGCCCTCGGGAGGGCTCGAACCTCCAACATTTCGGTTAACAGCCGAACTAGTTAGCCAATTGCGCCACGAAGGCAGTCGTGCTGTACTCTCACCAGCGTCAGAACATTCCATCAAAGCTAACAGTGCGAAGAAAAAAGAAGCTAGACAACGCCCTCGGGAGGGCTCGAACCTCCAACATTTCGGTCAAGAGCTGAACTCGTTAGCCAATTGCGCCGCAGAGGCAGTCGTGCTGTACTCTCACCAGCGTCAGAACAGTCCATCAAAGCTAACAGTGCAAAGAAAAAAGAAGCTAGACAACGCCCTCGGGAGGGCTCGAACCTCCAACATTTCGGTTAACAGTCGAACTAGTTAGCCAATTGCGCCACGAAGGCAGTCGTGCTGTACTCTCACCACCGTCAGAACATTCCATCAAAGATAACAGTGCGAAGAAAAAAGAAGCTAGACAACGCCCTCGGGAGGGCTCGAACCTCCAACATTTCGGACAAGAGTCGAACTCGTTAGCCAATTGCGCCGCGGAGGCAGTCGTGCTGTACTCTCACCACCGTCAGAACATTCCATCAAAGCTAACAGTGCAAAGAAAAAAGAAGCTAGACAACGCCCCCGGGAGGGCTGGAACCTCCAACCTTTCAGTTAACAGCCGAACTAGTTAGCCAATTGCGCCACGAAGGCAGTCGTGCTGTACTCTCACCAGCGTCAGAACATTCCATCAAAGCTAACAGTGCGAAGAAAAAAGATGCTAGACAACGCCCTCGGGAGGGCTCGAACCTCCAACATTTCGGTCAAGAGCCGAACTCGTTAGCCAATCGCGCCGCGGAGTCAGTCGTGCTGTACTCTCACCAGCGTCAGAACATTCCATCAAAGCTAACAGTGCGAAGAAAAAAGAAGCTAGACAACGCCCCCGGGAGGGCTCGAACCTCAAACATTTCCGTCAAGAGGCGAACTCGTTAGCCAATTGCGCCGCGGAGGCAGTCGTGCTATACTCTCACCAGCGTCAGAACATTTCATCAAAGCTAAGATTGCAAAGAAAAAAAAGCGACACCTCGCCCCCGGGAGGGCTCGAACCTCCAACTTTTCGGTTAACAGCAGAATGCGCTAGCCGATATCGCCACGGAGGCAATCGTCCAGCTCTCTCACGACCTTCAGTGTATTCCATCAAAGCTTTCAGCGCAAAGAAAAAGAAGCAAGACAACGTCCCCGGGAGGGCTCGAACCTCCAACGTTTCGGTTAACAGCCGAACGCGCTATTCGATTGCGCCACGGAGGCGATCGTCCAGCTCTCTCACGACCGTCAGTATATTCCACCAAAGCTATCAGCGCAAAGAAAAAAGAAGCGAGACAACGCCCCCGGGAGGGCTCAAACCTCCAACCTTTCGGTTAACAGCCGATCGCGCAAGCCGATTGCGAAACGGAGGCAGTCGTGCTGTACTCTCATCACCGTCAGAACATTCCTCCAAAGCTATCAGCGCAAAGAAAAAACTGCGACACACCGCCCCCTCGAGGGCTCAAACCTCCAACCTTTCGCTTAAGAGCCGAACTCGTTAGCCGATTGCGCCACGGAGGCATTCGTGCTGCACTCTCACGACCGTCAGTACATTCCTCCAAAGCTATCAGCGCAAAGAAAAAAATGCGACACACCACCACTGGGAGGGCTCGAACCTCCAACATTTCGGTCAAGAGCTGAACTCGTTAGCCAATTGCGCCGCAGAGGCAGTCGTGCTGTACTCTCACCAGCGTCAGAACAGTCCATCAAAGCTAACAGTGCAAAGAAAAAAGAAGCTAGACAACGCCCTCGGGAGGGCTCGAACCTCCAACATTTCGGTTAACAGCCGAACTAGTTAGCCAATTGCGCCACGAAGGCAGTCGTGCTGTACTGTCACCAGCGTCAGAACATTCCATCAAAGCTAACAGTGCGAAGAAAAAAGAAGCTAGACAACGCCCTCGGGAGGGCTCGAACCTCCAACATTTCGGTCAAGAGCTGAACTCGTTAGCCAATTGCGCCGCAGAGGCAGTCGTGCTGTACTCTCACCAGCGTCAGAACATTCCATCAAAGCTAACAGTGCAAAGAAAAAAGAAGCTAGACAACGCCCCCGGGAGGGCTCGAACCTCCAACCTTTTGGTTAACAGCCGAACAAGTTAGCCAATTGCGCCAAGAAGGCAGTCGTGCTGTACTCTCACCAGCGTCAGAACGTTCCATCAAAGCTAACAGTGCGAAGAAAAAAGAAGCTAGACAACGCCCTCGGGAGGGCTCGAACCTCCAACATTTCGGTCAAGAGCTGAACTCGTTAGCCAATTGCGCCGCAGAGGCAGTCGTGCTGTACTCTCACCAGCGTCAGAACAGTCCATCAAAGCTAACAGTGCAAAGAAAAAAGAAGCTAGACAACGCCCTCGGGAGGGCTCGAACCTCCAACATTTCGGTTAACAGCCGAACTAGTTAGCCAATTGCGCCACGAAGGCAGTCGTGCTGTACTCTCACCAGCGTCAGAACATTCCATCAAAGCTAACAGTGCGAAGAAAAAAGAAGCTAGACAACGCGCTCGGGAGGGCTCGAACCTCCAACATTTCGGTCAAGAGCTGAACTCGTTAGCCAATTGCGCCGCAGAGGCAGTCGTGCTGTACTCTCACCAGCGTCAGAACAGTCCATCAAAGCTAACAGTGCAAAGAAAAAAGAAGCTAGACAACGCCCTCGGGAGGGCTCGAACCTCCAACATTTCGGTTAACAGTCGAACTAGTTAGCCAATTGCGCCACGAAGGCAGTCGTGCTGTGCTCTCACCAGCGTCAGAACATTCCATCAAAGCTAACAGTGCAAAGAAAAAAGGAGCTAGACAACGCCCCCGGGAGGGCTCGAACCTCCAACCTTTCGGTTAACAGCCGAACTCGTCAGCCAATCGCGCCGCGGAGTCAGTCGTGCTGTACTCTCACCAGCGTCCAAACATTCCATCAAAGCTAACAGTGCGAAGAAAAAAGAAGCTAGACAACGCCCTCGGGAGGGCTCAAACCTCCAACATTTCGGTCAAGAGCCGAACTCGTTAGCCAAATGCGCTGCGGAGGCAGTCGTGCTGTACTCTCACCAGCGTCAGAACATTCCATCAAAGTTAACAGTGCAAAGAAAAAAGAAGCTAGACAACGCCCCCGGGAGGGCTGGAACCTCCAACCTTTCAGTTAACAGCCGAACTAGTTAGCCAATTGCGCCACGAAGGCAGTCGTGCTGTACTCTCACCAGCGTCAGAACATTCCATCAAAGCTAACAGCGCAAAGAAAAAAGAAGCTAGACAACGCCCCCGGGAGGGCTGGAACCTCCAACCTTTCGGTTAACAGCCGAACTCGTTAGCCAATTGCGCCGCGGAGACAGTCGTGCTGTACTCTCACCAGCGTCAGAACATTCCATCAAAGCTAACAGTGCGAAGAAAGAAGCTAGACAACGCCCCCGGGAGGGGTCGAACCTCCAACCTTTCGGTTAACAGCCGAACGCGCTAGCAGATTGCGCCGTAGAGGCAGTGGTTCTGTACTCTCACCACCGTCAGAACATTCAACCAAAGCTATCAGCTCAAAGAAAAAAAGCAAAACAACGCCCCTGGGAGGGCTCGAACCTCCAACCTTTCGGTTAACAGCCGAACGCGCTAGCAGATTGCGCCGTAGAGGCAGTCGTTCTGTACTCTCACCACCGTCAGAACATTTCTCCAAAGCTAACAGCGCAAAGAAAAAAGAAGCAAGACAACGTCCCTGGGAGGGCTCGAACCTCCAACCTTTCGGTTAACAGCCGAACTCGTTAGCCAATTGCGCCGCGGAGGCAGTCGTGCTGTACTCTCACCAGCGTCAGAACATTCCATCAAAGCTAACAGTGCAAAGAAAAAAGAAGCTAGACAACGCCCCCGGGAGGGCTCGAACCTCCAACATTTCGGTCAAGAGCCGAACTTGTTAGCCAATTGCGCGGCGGAGGCAGTCGTGCTGTACTCTCACCAGCGTCAGAACATTCCATCAAAGCTAACAGTGCAAAGAAAAAAGAAGCTAGACAACGCCCCCGGGAGGGCTCGAACCTCCAATATTTCGGTCAAGAGTCGAACTCGTTAGCCAATTGCGCCGCGGAGGCAGTCGTGCTGGACTCTCACCAGCGTCAGAACAGTCCATCAAAGCTAACAGTGCAAAGAAAAAAGAAGCTAGACAACGCCCTCGGGAGGGCTCGAACCTCCAACATTTCGGTTAACAGCCGAACTAGTTAGCCAATTGCGCCACGAATGCAGTCGTGCTGTTCTCTCACCAGCGTCAGAACAGTCCATCAAAGCTAACAGTGCAAAGAAAGAAGAAGCTAGACAACGCCCTCGGGAGGGCTCGAACCTCCAACATTTCGGTCAAGAGCTGAACTCGTTAGCCAATTGCGCCGCAGAGGCAGTCGTGCTGTACTCTCACCAGCGTCAGAACAGTCCATCAAAGCTAACAGTGCAAAGAAAAAAGAAGCTAGACAACGCCCTCGGGAGGGCTCGAACCTCCAACATTTCGGTTAACAGCCGAACTAGTTAGCCAATTGCGCCACGAAGGCAGTCGTGCTGTACTCTCACCAGCGTCCAAACATTCCATCAAAGCTAACAGTGCGAAGAAAAAAGAAGCTAGACAACGCCCTCGGGAGGGCTCGAACCTCCAACATTTCGGTCAAGAGCCGAACTCGTTAGCCAAATGCGCTGCGGAGGCAGTCGTGCTGTACTCTCACCAGCGTCAGAACATTCCATCAAAGTTAACAGTGCAAAGAAAAAAGAAGCTAGACAACGCCCCCGGGAGGGCTGGAACCTCCAACCTTTCAGTTAACAGCCGAACTAGTTAGCCAATTGCGCCACGAAGGCAGTCGTGCTGTACTCTCACCAGCGTCAGAACATTCCATCAAAGCTAACAGTGCAAAGAAAAAAGAAGCTAGACAACGCCCCCGGGAGGGCCGGAACCTCCAACCTTTCGGTTAACAGCCGAACTCGTTAGTCAATTGCGCCGCGGAGACAGTCGTGCTGTACTCTCACCAGCGTCAGAACATTCCATCAAAGCTAACAGTGCGAAGAAAAAAGAAGCTAGACAACGCCCCCGGGAGGGGTCGAACCTCCAACCTTTCGGTTAACAGCCGAACGCGCTAGCAGATTGCGCCGTAGAGGCAGTGGTTCTGTACTCTCACCACCGTCAGAACATTCAACCAAAGCTATCAGCTCAAAGAAAAAAAGCAAAACAACGCCCCTGGGAGGGCTCGAACCTCCAACCTTTCGGTTAACAGCCGAACGCGCTAGCAGATTGCGCCATAGAGGCAGTCGTTCTGTACTCTCACCACCGTCAGAACATTTCTCCAAAGCTAACAGCGCAAAGAAAAAAGAAGCAAGACAACGTCCCTGGGAGGGCTCGAACCTCCAACCTTTCGGTTAACAGCCGAACTCGTTAGCCAATTGCGCCGCGGAGGCAGTCGTGCTGTACTCTCACCAGCGTCAGAACATTCCATCAAAGCTAACAGTGCAAAGAAAAAAGAAGCTAGACAACGCCCCCGGGAGGGCTCGAACCTCCAATATTTCGGTCAAGAGTCGAACTCGTTAGCCAATTGCGCCGCGGAGGCAGTCGTGCTGGACTCTCACCAGCGTCAGAACAGTCCATCAAAGCTAACAGTGCAAAGAAAAAAGAAGCTAGACAACGCCCTCGGGAGGGCTCGAACCTCCAACATTTCGGTTAACAGCCGAACTAGTTAGCCAATTGCGCCACGAATGCAGTCGTGCTGTACTCTCACCAGCGTCAGAACAGTCCATCAAAGCTAACAGTGCAAAGAAAGAAGAAGCTAGACAACGCCCTCGGGAGGGCTCGAACCTCCAACATTTCGGTCAAGAGCTGAACTCGTTAGCCAATTGCGCCGCAGAGGCAGTCGTGCTGTACTCTCACCAGCGTCAGAACAGTCCATCAAAGCTAACAGTGCAAAGAAAAAAGAAGCTAGACAACGCCCTCGGGAGGGCTCGAACCTCCAACATTTCGGTTAACAGTCGAACTAGTTAGCCAATTGCGCCACGAAGGCAGTCGTGCTGTACTCTCACCAGCGTCAGAACATTCCATCAAAGCTAACAGTGCGAAGAAAAAAGAAGCTAGACAACGCCCTCGGGAGGGCTCGAACCTCCAACATTTCGGTCAAGAGCCGAACTCGTTAGCCAATCGCGCCGCGGAGTCAGTCGTGCTGTACTCTCACCAGCGTCAGAACATTCCATCAAAGCTAACAGTGCGAAGAAAAAAAAGCTAGACAACGCCCCCCGGAGGGCTCGAACCTCAAACATTTCCGTCAAGAGGCGAACTCGTTAGCCAATTGCGCCGCGAAGGCAGTCGTGCTATACTCTCCCCAGCTTCAGAACATTTCATCAAAGCTAAGAATGCAAAGAAAAAAAAGCGACACTTCGCCCCCAGGAGGGCTCGAACCTCCAACTTTTCGGTTAACAGCAGAATGCGCTAGCCGATATCGCCACGGAGGCAATCGTCCAGCTCTCTCACGACCTTCAGTATATTCCATCAAAGCTTTCAGCGCAAAGAAAAAAGAAGCAAGACAACGTCCCCGGGAGGGCTCAAACCTCCAACGTTTCGGTTAACAGCCGAACGCGCTATTCGATTGCGCCACGGAGGCGATCGTCCAGCTCTCTCACGACCGTCAGTATATTCCACCAAAGCTATCAGCGCAAAGAAAAAAGAAGCGAGACAACGCCCCCGGGAGGGCTCAAACCTCCAACCTTTCGGTTAACAGCCGATCGCGCAAGCCGATTGCGAAACGGAGGCAGTCGTGCTGTACTCTCATCACCGTCAGAACATTCCTCCAAAGCTATCAGCGCAAAGAAAAAAATGCGACACACCGCCCCCTCGAGGGCTCAAACCTCCAACCTTTCGCTTAAGAGCCGAACTCGTTAGCCGATTGCGCCACGGAGGCAGTCGTGCTGCACTCTCACGACCGTCAGTACATTCCTCCAAAGCTATCAGCGCAAAGAAAAAAATGCGACACACCACCACTGGGAGGGCTCGAACCTCCAACCTTTTGGTTAAGAGCCGAACTCGTTAGCCGATTGCGCCGCGGAGGAAGAGTTGCTGCACTTTCACGACCGTCAAAACATTCCTCCAAAGCTATGAGCGCAAAGAAAAAAAGCAAAACAACGCCCCCAGGAGGGCTCGAACCTCCAACCTTTCGGTTAACAGCCGAACGCGCTAGCAGATTGCGCCGTAGAGGCAGTCGTTCTGTACTCTCACCACCGTCAAAACATTTCTCCAAAGCTATATGCGCAAAGAAAAAACAAGCAAGACAACGTCCCCTGGAGGGCTCGAACCTCCAACCTTTCAGTCAACAGCCGATCTCGCCAGCCAATTGCGCCACGGAGCCAGTCGTGCTGCACTCTCACCACCGTAACATTCCATCAAAGCTAACAGTGCAAAGGAAAAAGAAGCTAGACAACGCCCCCGCGAGGGCTCGAACCTCCAACCTTTCGGTTAACAGCCGATCGCGCAAGCCGATTGCGCAACGGAGGCCGTCGAGCTGTGCTCTCATCACCGTGAGAACATTCCTCCATAACTATCAGCGCAAAGAAAAAATGCGACACACCACTCCCTGGAGGGCTCAAACCTCCAACCTTTCGGTTAAGAGCCGAACTCGTTAGCCGATTGCGCCACGGAGGCAGTCGTGCTGCACTCTCACGACCGTCAGAACATTCCTCAGAAGCTATCAGCGCAAAGAAAAAAATGCGACACACCGCCCCTGGGAGGGCTCGAACCTCCAACCTTGCGGTTAAGAGCCGAACTCGTTAGCCGATATCGCCGCGGAGGAAGTTGTGCTGCGCTCTCACGACCGTCAAAAATTCCTGCAAAGTTATGAGCGCAAAGAAAAAAAATGCGACACACAGCCCCCGAAAGGGCTCTAACTTCCAACCTTTCGTTTAAGAGCCGAACTCTTTAGACGATTGTGCCACGGAGGCAGTCGTGCTGCACTCTCACGACCGTAAGAACATTCCTCCAAAGCTATCAGCGCAAAGAAAAAAATGCGACACACCACCCCCGGGAGGGCTCAAACCTCCAACCTTTCGGTTAACAGCCGAACGCGCTAGCAGATTGCGCCGTAGAGGCAGTGGTTCTGTACTCTCACCACCGTCAGAACATTGCTCCAAAGCTATCAGCTCAAAGAAAAAAAGCAAAACAACGCCCCCGGGAGGGCTCGAACCTGGAACCTTTCGGTTAACAGCCGAACGCGCTAGCAGATTGCGCCGTAGAGGCAGTCGTTCTGTACTCTCACCCCCTTAAGAACATTTCTCCAAAGCTATCAGCGCAAAGAAAAAGGAAGCAAGACAACGTCCCTGGGAGGGCTCGAACCTCCAACCTTTCGGTTAACAGCCGAACTCGTTAGCCAATTGCGCCGCGGAGGCAGTCGTGCTGTACTCTCACCAGCGTCAGAACATTCCATCAAAGCTAACAGTGCAAAAAAAAAGAAGCTAGACAACGCCCCCGGGAGGGCTCGAACCTCCAATATTTCGGTCAAGAGCCGAACTCGTTAGCCAATTGCGCGGCGGAGGCAGTCGTGCTGTACTCTCACCAGCATCAGAACATTCCATCAAAGTTAGCAGTGCAAAGAAAAAAGAAGCTAGACAACGCCCCCGGGAGGGCTCGAACCTCCAACATTTCGGTCAAGAGCCGAACTCGTTAGCCCATTGTGCCGCGGAGGCAGTCGTGCTGTACTCTCACCAGCGTCAGAACATTCCATCAAAGCTAACAGTGCAAAGAAAAAGGAAGCTAGACAACGCCCCCGGGAGGGCTCGAACCTCCAACATTTCGGTCAAGAGCTGAACTCGTTAGCCAATTGCGCCGCAGAGGCAGTCGTGCTGTACTCTCACCAGCGTCAGAACATTCCATCAAAGCTAACAGTGCAAAGAAAAAAGAAGCTAGACAACGCCCCCGGGAGGGCTCGAACTTCCAACCTTTCGGTTAACAGCCGAACTCGTTAGCCAATTGCGCCGCGGAGTCAGTCGTGCTGTACTCTCACCAGCGTCAGAACATTCCATCAAAGCTAACACTGCGAAGAAAAAAGAAGCTAGACAACGCCCCCGGGAGGGGTCGAACCTCCAACCTTTCGGTTAACAGCCGAACGCGCTAGCAGATTGCGCCGTAGAGGCAGTGGTTCTGTACTCTCACCACCGTCAGAACATTCAACCAAAGCTATCAGCTCAAAGAAAAAAAGCAAAACAACGCCCCTGGGAGGGCTCGAACCTCCAACCTTTCGGTTAACAGCCGAACGCGCTAGCAGATTGCGCCGTAGAGGCAGTCGTTCTGTACTCTCACCACCGTCAGAACATTTCTCCAAAGCTAACAGCGCAATCTGCTAGCGCGTTCGGCTGTTAACCGAAAGGTTGGAGGTTCGAGCCCTCCCAGGGGCGTTGTTTTGCTTTTTTTCTTTGAGCTGATAGCTTTGGAGGAATGTTCTGACGGTGGTGAGAGTACAGAACCACTGCCTCTACGGCGCAATCTGCTAGCGCGTTCGGCTGTTAACCGAAAGGTTGGAGGTTCGACCCCTCCCGGGGGCGTTGTCTAGCTTCTTTTTTCTTCGCACTGTTAGCTTTGATGGAATGTTCTGACGCTGGTGAGAGTACAGCACGACTGTCTCCGCGGCGCAATTGGCTAACGAGTTCGGCTGTTAACCGAAAGGTTGGAGGTTCGAGCCCTCCCGGGGGCGTTGTCTAGCTTCTTTTTTCTTTGCACTGTTAGCTTTGATGGAATGTTCTGACGCTGGTGAGAGTACAGCACGACTGCCTCTGCGGCGCAATTGGCTAACTAGTTCGGCTGTTAACTGAAAGGTTGGAGGTTCCAGCCCTCCCGGGGGCGTTGTCTAGCTTCTTTTTTCTTTGCACTGTTAACTTTGATGGAATGTTCTGACGCTGGTGAGAGTACAGCAGGACTGCCTCCGCAGCGCATTTTCTAACGAGTTCGGCTCTTGACCGAAATGTTGGAGGTTCGAGCCCTCCCGAGGGCGTTGCCTAGCTTCTTTTTTTCTTTGCACTGTTAGCTTTGATGGAATGTTCTGACGCTGGTGAGAGTACAGCAGGACCGACTCCGCGGCGCGATTGGCTGAGGAGTTCGGCTGTTAACCGAAAGGTTGGAGGTTCGAGCCCTCCCGGGGGCGTTGTCTAGCTCCTTTTTTCTTTGCACTGTTAGCTTTGATGGAATGTTCTGACGCTGGTGAGAGTACAGCACGACTGCCTCCGCGGCGCAATTGGCTAACGAGTTCGACTCTTGATCGAAATATTGGAGGTTCGAGCCCTCCCGGGGGCGTTGTCTAGCTTCTTTTTTCTTTGCATTGTTAGCTTTGATGGAATGTTCTGACGCTGATGAGAGTACAGCACGACTGCCTCCGCCGCGCAATTGGCTAACAAGTTCGGCTCTTGACCGAAATGTTGGAGGTTCGAGCTCTCCCGGGGGCGTTGTCTAGCTTCTTTTTTCTTTGCACTGTTAGCTTTGATGGAATGTTCTGACGCTGGTGAGAGTACAGCACGACTGCCTCCGTGGCGCAATTGGCTAACGAGTTCGGCTGTTAACCGAAAGGTTGGAGGTTCGAGCCCTCCCAGGGACGTTGTCTTGCTTCTTTTTTCTTCGCGCTGTTAGCTTTGGAGAAATGTTCTGACGGTGGTGAGAGTACAGAACGACTGCCTCTACGGCGCAATCTGCTAGCGCGTTCGGCTGTTAACCGAAAGGTTGGAGGTTCGAGCCCTCCCAGGGGCGTTGTTTTGCTTTTTTTCTTTGAGCTGATAGCTTTGGAGGAATGTTCTGACGGTGGTGAGAGTACAGAACCACTGCCTCTACGGCGCAATCTGCTAGCGCGTTCGGCTGTTAACCGAAAGGTTGGAGGTTCGACCCCTCCCGGGGGCGTTGTCTAGCTTCTTTTTTCTTCGCACTGTTAGCTTTGATGGAATGTTCTGACGCTGGTGAGAGTACAGCACGACTGACTCCGCGGCGCAATTGGCTAACGAGTTCGGCTGTTAACCGAAAGGTTGGAGGTTCGAGCCCTCCCGGGGGCGTTGTCTAGCTTCTTTTTTCTTTGCACTGTTAGCTTTGATGGAATGTTCTGACGCTGGTGAGAGTACAGCACGACTGCCTCTGCGGCGCAATTGGCTAACGAGTTCAGCTCTTGACCGAAATGTGTGAGGTTCGAGCCATCCCGGGGGCGTTGTCTAGCTTCTTTTTTCTTTGCACTGTTAGCTTTGATGGAATGTTCTGACGCTGGTGAGAGTACAGCACGACTGCCTCCGCCGCACAATGGGCTAACGAGTTCGGCTCTTGACCGAAATGTTGGAGGTTCGAGCCCTCCCGGGGGCGTTGTCTAGCTTCTTTTTTCTTTGCACTGTTAGCTTTGATGGAATGTTCTGACGCTGGTGAGAGTACAGCACGACTGCCTCTGCGATGCAATTGGCTAACGAGTTCAGCTCTTGACCGAAATGTTGGAGGTTCGAGCCCTCCCGGGGGCGTTGTCTAGCTTCTTTTTTCTTTGCACTGTTAGCTTTGATGGAATGTTCTGACGCTGGTGAGAGTACAGCACGACTGCCTCCGCCGCACAATGGGCTAACGAGTTCGGCTCTTGACCGAAATGTTGGAGGTTCGAGCCCTCCCGGGGGCGTTGTCTAGCTTCTTTTTTCTTTGCACTGTTAACTTTGATGGAATGTTCTGATGCTGGTGAGAGTAATGCACGACTGCCTCCGCCGCGCAATTGGCTAACGAGTTCGGCTCTTGACCGAAATATTGGAGGTTCGAGCCCTCCCGGGGGCGTTGTCTAGCTTCTTTTTTCTTTGCACTGTTAGCTTTGATGGACTGTTCTGACGCTGGTGAGAGTACAGCACGACTGCCTCTGCGGCGCAATTGGCTAACGAGTTTAGCTCTTGACTGAATTGTTGGAGGTTCAAGCCCTCCCGTGGGCGTTGTCTAGCTCCTTTTTTCTTTGCACTGTTAGCTTTGATGGAATGTTCTGACGCTGGTGAGAGTACAGCACGACTGCCTTCGCGGCGCAATTGGCTAACGAGTTCGACTCTTGACGGAAATATTGGAGGTTCGAGCCCTCCCGGGGGCGTTGTCTAGCTTCTTTTTTCTTTGCACTATTAGCTTTGATGGAATGTTCTGACGCTGGTGAGAGTACAGCACGACTGCCTCCGCCGCGCAATTGGCTAACAAGTTCGGCTCTTGACCGAAATGTTGGAGGTTCGAGCCCTCCCGGGGGCGTTGTCTAGCTTCTTTTTTCTTTGCACTGTTAGCTTTGATGGAATGTTCTGACGCTGGTGAGAGTACAGCACGACTGCCTCCGCGGCGCAATTGGCTAACGAGTTCGGCTGTTAACCGAAAGGTTGGAGGTTCGAGCCCTCCCAGGGACGTTGTCTTGCTTCTTTTTTCTTTGCGCTGTTAGCTTTGGAGAAATGTTCTGACGGTGGTGAGAGTACAGAACGACTGCCTCTACGGCGCAATCTGCTAGCGCGTTCGGCTGTTAACCGAAAGGTTGGAGGTTCGAGCCCTCCCAGGGGCGTTGTTTTGCTTTTTTTCTTTGAGCTGATAGCTTTGGAGGAATGTTCTGACGGTGGTGAGAGTACAGAACCACTGCCTCTACGGCGCAATCTGCTAGCGTGTTCGGCTGTTAACCGAAAGGTTGGAGGTTCGACCCCTCCCGGGGGCGTTGTCTAGCTTCTTTTTTCTTCGCACTGTTAGCTTTGATGGAATGTTCTGACGCTGGTGAGAGTACAGCACGACTGACTCCGCGGCGCAATTGGCTAACGAGTTCGGCTGTTAACCGAAAGGTTGGAGGTTCGAGCCCTCCCGGGGGCGTTGTCTAGCTTCTTTTTTCTTTGCACTGTTCGCTTTGATGGAATGTTCTGACGCTGGTGAGAGTACACCACGACTGCCTCTGCGGCGCAATTGGCTAACGAGTTCAGCTCTTGACCGAAATGTTGGAGGTTCGAGCCCTCCCGGGGGCTTTGTCTAGCTTCTTTTTTCTTTGCACTGTTAGCTTTGATGGAATGTTCTGACGCTGGTGAGAGTACAGCACGACTGCCTCCGCCGCACAATGGGCTAACGAGTTCGGCTCTTGACCGAAATGTTGGAGGTTCGAGCCCTCCCGGGGGCGTTGTCTAGCTTCTTTTTTCTTTGCACTGTTAACTTTGATGGAATGTTCTGATGCTGGTGAGAGTACAGCACGACTGCCTCCGCCGCGCAATTGGCTAACGAGTTCGGCTCTTGACCGAAATATTGGAGGTTCGAGCCCTCCCGGGGGCGTTGTCTAGCTTCTTTTTTTTGCACTGTTAGCTATGATGGAATGTTTTGACGCTGGTGAGAGTACAGCACGACTGCCTCTGCGGCGCAATTGGCTAACGAGTTCAGCTCTTGACCGAAATGTTGGAGGTTCGAGCCCTCCCGAGGGCGTTGTCTAGCTTCTTTTTTCTTCGCACTGTTAGCTTTGATGGAATGTTCTGACGCTGGTGAGAGTACAGCACAACTGCCTCCGTGGCGCAATTGGCTAACTAGTTCGGCTGTTAACCGAAATGTTGGAGGTTCGAGCCCTCCCGAGGGCGTTGTCTAGCTTCTTTTTTCTTTGCACTGTTAGCTTTGATGGACTGTTCTGACGCTGGTGAGAGTACAGCACGACTGCCTCTGCGGCGCAATTGGCTAACGAGTTCAGCTCTTGACCGAAATGTTGGAGGTTCGAGCCCTCCCGGGGGCGTTGTCTAGCTCCTTTTTTCTTTGCACTGTTAGCTTTGATGGAATGTTCTGACGCTGGTGAGAGTACACCACGACTGCCTCCGCGGCGCAATTGGCTAACGAGTTCGACTCTTGACCGAAATATTGGAGGTTCGAGCCCTCCCGGGGGCGTTGTCTAGCTTCTTTTTTCTTTGCACTGTTAGCTTTGATGGAATGTTCTGACGCTGGTGAGAGTACAGCACGACTGCCTCCGCCGCGCAATTGGCTAACAAGTTCGGCTCTTGACCGAAATGTTGGAGGTTCGAGCCCTCCCGTGGGCGTTGTCTAGCTTCTTTTTTCTTTGCACTGTTAGCTTTGATGGAATGTTCTGACGCTGGTGAGAGTACAGCACGACTGCCTCCGCGGCGCAATCTGCTAGCGCGTTCGGCTGTTAACCGAAAGGTTGGAGGTTCGAGCCCTCCCAGGGGCGTTGTTTTGCTTTTTTTCTTTGAGCTGATAGCTTTGGTTGAATGTTCTGACGGTGGTGAGAGTACAGAACCACTGCCTCTACGGCGCAATCTGCTAGCGCGTTCGGCTGTTAACCGAAAGGTTGGAGGTTCGACCCCTCCCGGGGGCGTTGTCTAGCTTCTTTTTTCTTCGCACTGTTAGCTTTGATGGAATGTTCTGACGCTGGTGAGAGTACAGCACGACTGTCTCCGCGGCGCAATTGGCTAACGAGTTCGGCTGTTAACCGAAAGGTTGGAGGTTCGAGCCCTCCCGGGGGCGTTGTCTAGCTTCTTTTTTCTTTGCACTGTTAGCTTTGATGGAATGTTCTGACGCTGGTGAGAGTACAGCACGACTGCCTCTGCGGCGCAATTGGCTAACTAGTTCGGTTGTTAACTGAAAGGTTGGAGGTTCCAGCCCTCCCGGGGGCGTTGTCTAGCTTCTTTTTTCTTTGCACTGTTAACTTTGATGGAATGTTCTGACGCTGGTGAGAGTACAGCAGGACTGCCTCCGCAGCGCATTTTCTAACGAGTTCGGCTCTTGACCGAAATGTTGGAGGTTCGAGCCCTCCCGAGGGCGTTGCCTAGCTTCTTTTTTTCTTTGCACTGTTAGCTTTGATGGAATGTTCTGACGCTGGTGAGAGTACAGCAGGACCGACTCCGCGGCGCGATTGGCTGAGGAGTTCGGCTGTTAACCGAAAGGTTGGAGGTTCGAGCCCTCCCGGGGGCGTTGTCTAGCTCCTTTTTTCTTTGGACTGTTAGCTTTGATGGAATGTTCTGACGCTGGTGAGAGTACAGCACGACTGCCTCCGCGGCGCAATTGGCTAACGAGTTCGACTCTTGATCGAAATATTGGAGGTTCGAGCCCTCCCGGGGGCGTTGTCTAGCTTCTTTTTTCTTTGCATTGTTAGCTTTGATGGAATGTTCTGACGCTGATGAGAGTACAGCACGACTGCCTCCGCCGCGCAATTGGCTAACAAGTTCGGCTCTTGACCGAAATGTTGGAGGTTCGAGCTCTCCCGGGGGCGTTGTCTAGCTTCTTTTTTCTTTGCACTGTTAGCTTTGATGGAATGTTCTGACGCTGGTGAGAGTACAGCACGACTGCCTCCGCGGCGCAATTGGCTAACGAGTTCGGCTGTTAACCGAAAGGTTGGAGGTTCGAGCCCTCCCAGGGACGTTGTCTTGCTTCTTTTTTCTTCGCGCTGTTAGCTTTGGAGAAATGTTCTGACGGTGGTGAGAGTACAGAACGACTGCCTCTACGGCGCAATCTGCTAGCGCGTTCGGCTGTTAACCGAAAGGTTGGAGGTTCGAGCCCTCCCAGGGGCGTTGTTTTGCTTTTTTTCTTTGAGCTGATAGCTTTGGAGGAATGTTCTGACGGTGGTGAGAGTACAGAACCACTGCCTCTACGGCGCAATCTGCTAGCGCGTTCGGCTGTTAACCGAAAGGTTGGAGGTTCGACCCCTCCCGGGGGCGTTGTCTAGCTTCTTTTTTCTTCGCACTGTTAGCTTTGATGGAATGTTCTGACGCTGGTGAGAGTACAGCACGACTGACTCCGCGGCGCAATTGGCTAACGAGTTCGGCTGTTAACCGAAAGGTTGGAGGTTCGAGCCCTCCCGGGGGCGTTGTCTAGCTTCTTTTTTCTTTGCACTGTTAGCTTTGATGGAATGTTCTGACGCTGGTGAGAGTACAGCACGACTGCCTCTGCGGCGCAATTGGCTAACGAGTTCAGCTCTTGACCGAAATGTTGGAGGTTCGAGCCCTCCCGGGGGCGTTGTCTAGCTTCTTTTTTCTTTGCACTGTTAGCTTTGATGGAATGTTCTGACGCTGGTGAGAGTACAGCACGACTGCCTCCGCCGCACAATGGGCTAACGAGTTCGGCTCTTGACCGAAATGTTGGAGGTTCGAGCCCTCCCGGGGGCGTTGTCTAGCTTCTTTTTTCTTTGCACTGTTAACTTTGATGGAATGTTCTGATGCTGGTGAGAGTAATGCACGACTGCCTCCGCCGCGCAATTGGCTAACGAGTTCGGCTCTTGACCGAAATATTGGAGGTTCGAGCCCTCCCGGGGGCGTTGTCTAGCTTCTTTTTTCTTTGCACTGTTAGCTTTGATGGACTGTTCTGACGCTGGTGAGAGTACAGCACGACTGCCTCTGCGGCGCAATTGGCTAACGAGTTTAGCTCTTGACTGAATTGTTGGAGGTTCAAGCCCTCCCGTGGGCGTTGTCTAGCTCCTTTTTTCTTCGCACTGTTAGCTTTGATGGAATGTTCTGACGCTGGTGAGAGTACAGCACGACTGCCTTCGCGGCGCAATTGGCTAACGAGTTCGACTCTTGACGGAAATATTGGAGGTTCGAGCCCTCCCGGGGGCGTTGTCTAGCTTCTTTTTTCTTTGCACTATTAGCTTTGATGGAATGTTCTGACGCTGGTGAGAGTACAGCACGACTGCCTCCGCCGCGCAATTGGCTAACAAGTTCGGCTCTTGACCGAAATGTTGGAGGTTCGAGCCCTCCCGGGGGCGTTGTCTAGCTTCTTTTTTCTTTGCACTGTTAGCTTTGATGGAATGTTCTGACGCTGGTGAGAGTACAGCACGACTGCCTCCGCGGCGCAATTGGCTAAAGAGTTCGGCTGTTAACCGAAAGGTTGGAGGTTCGAGCCCTCCCAGGGACGTTGTCTTGCTTCTTTTTTCTTTGCGCTGTTAGCTTTGGAGAAATGTTCTGACGGTGGTGAGAGTACAGAACGACTGCCTCTACGGCGCAATCTGCTAGCGCGTTCGGCTGTTAACCGAAAGGTTGGAGGTTCGAGCCCTCCCAGGGGCGTTGTTTTGCTTTTTTTCTTTGAGCTGATAGCTTTGGAGGAATGTTCTGACGGTGGTGAGAGTACAGAACCACTGCCTCTACGGCGCAATCTGCTAGCGTGTTCGGCTGTTAACCGAAAGGTTGGAGGTTCGACCCCTCCCGGGGGCGTTGTCTAGCTTCTTTTTTCTTCGCACTGTTAGCTTTGATGGAATGTTCTGACGCTGGTGAGAGTACAGCACGACTGACTCCGCGGCGCAATTGGCTAACGAGTTCGGCTGTTAACCGAAAGGTTGGAGGTTCGAGCCCTCCCGGGGGCGTTGTCTAGCTTCTTTTTTCTTTGCACTGTTCGCTTTGATGGAATGTTCTGACGCTGGTGAGAGTACACCACGACTGCCTCTGCGGCGCAATTGGCTAACGAGTTCAGCTCTTGACCGAAATGTTGGAGGTTCGAGCCCTCCCGGGGGCGTTGTCTAGCTTCTTTTTTCTTTGCACTGTTAGCTTTGATGGAATGTTCTGACGCTGGTGAGAGTACAGCACGACTGCCTCCGCCGCACAATGGGCTAACGAGTTCGGCTCTTGACCGAAATGTTGGAGGTTCGAGCGCTCCCGGGGGCGTTGTCTAGCTTCTTTTTTCTTTGCACTGTTAACTTTGATGGAATGTTCTGATGCTGGTGAGAGTACAGCACGACTGCCTCCGCCGCGCAATTGGCTAACGAGTTCGGCTCTTGACCGAAATATTGGAGGTTCGAGCCCTCCCGGGGGCGTTGTCTAGCTTCTTTTTTTTTGCACTGTTAGCTATGATGGAATGTTTTGACGCTGGTGAGAGTACAGCACGACTGCCTCTGCGGCGCAATTGGCTAACGAGTTCAGCTCTTGACCGAAATGTTGGAGGTTCGAGCCCTCCCGAGGGCGTTGTCTAGCTTCTTTTTTCTTCGCACTGTTAGCTTTGATGGAATGTTCTGACGCTGGTGAGAGTACAGCACGACTGCCTCCGTGGCGCAATTGGCTAACTAGTTCGGCTGTTAACCGAAATGTTGGAGGTTCGAGCCCTCCCGAGGGCGTTGTCTAGCTTCTTTTTTCTTTGCACTGTTAGCTTTGATGAACTGTTCTGACGCTGGTGAGAGTACAGCACGACTGCCTCTGCGGCGCAATTGGCTAACGAGTTCAGCTCTTGACCGAAATGTTGGAGGTTCGAGCCCTCCCGAGGGCGTTGTCTAGCTTCTTTTTTCTTTGCACTGTTAGCTTTGATGGACTGTTCTGACGCTGGTGAGAGTACAGCACGACTGCCTCTGCGGCGCAATTGGCTAACGAGTTCAGCTCTTGACCGAAATGTTGCAGGTTCGAGCCCTCCCGAGGGCGTTGTCTAGCTTCTTTTTTCTTTGCACTGTTAGCTTTGATGGACTGTTCTGACGCTGGTGAGAGTACAGCACGACTGCATTCGTGGCGCAATTGGCTAACTAGTTCGGCTGTTAACCGCAATGTTGGAGGTTCGAGCCCTCCCGAGGGCGTTGTCTAGCTTCTTTTTTCTTTGCACTGTTAGCTTTGATGGACTGTTCTGACGCTGGTGAGAGTACAGCACGACTGCCTTCGTGGCGCAATTGGCTAACTTGTTCGGCTGTTAACCAAAAGGTTGGAGGTTCCAGCCCTCCCGGGGGCGTTGTCTAGCTTCTTTTTTCTTTGCACTGTTAACTTTGATGGAATGTTCTGACGCTGGTGAGAGTACAGCACGACTGCCTCCGCAGCGCATTTGGCTAACGAGTTCGGCTCTTGACCGAAATGTTGGAGGTTAGAGCCCTCCCGAGGGCGTTGTCTAGCTTCTTTTTTCTTCGCACTGTTAGCTTTGATGGAATGTTCTGACGCTGGTGATAGTACAGCACGACTGACTCCGCGGCGCGATTGGCTGACGAGTTCGGCTGTTAACCGAAAGGTTGGAGGTTCGAGCCCTCCCGGGGGCGTTGTCTAGCTTCTTTTTTCTTTGCACAGTTAGCTTTGATGGACTGTTCTGACGCTGGTGAGAGTACAGCACGACTGCCTCTGCGGCGCAATTGGCTAACGAGTTCAGCTCTTGACCGAAATATTCGAGATTCGAGCCCTCCCGGGGGCGTTGTCTAGCTTCTTTTTTCTTTGCACTGTTAGCCTTATGGAATGTTCTGACGCTGGTGAGAGTAGAGCACGACTGCCTCCGCCGCGCAATTGGCTAACAAGTTCGGCTCTTGACCGAAATGTTGGAGGTTCGAGCCCTCCCGGGGGCGTTGTCTAGCTTCTTTTTTCTTTGCACTGTTAGCTTTGATGGAATGTTCTGACGCTGGTGAGAGTACAGCACGACTGCCTCCGCGGCGCAATTGGCTAACGAGTTCGGCTGTTAACCGAAAGGTTGGAGGTTCGAGCCCTCCCAGGGACGTTGTCTTGCTTCTTTTTTCTTTGCGCTGTTAGCTTTGGAGAAATGTTCTGACGGTGGTGAGAGTACAGAACGACTGCCTCTACGGCGCAATTGGCTAACGAGTTCAGCTCTTGACCGAAATGTTGGAGGTTCGAGCCCTCCCGAGGGCGTTGTCTAGCTTCTTTTTTCTTCGCACTGTTAGCTTTGATGGAATGTTCTGACGCTGGTGAGAGTACAGCACGACTGCCTTCGTGGCGCAATTGGCTAACTAGTTCGGCTGTTAACCGAAATGTTGGAGGTTCGAGCCCTCCCGAGGGCGTTGTCTAGCTTCTTTTTTCTTTGTACTGTTAGCTTTGATGGACTGTTCTGACGCTGGTGAGAGTACAGCACGACTGCCTCCGCGGCGCAATTGGCTAACGAATTCAGCTCTTGACCGAAATGTTGCAGGTTCGAGCCCTCCCGAGGGCGTTGTCTAGCTTCTTTTTTCTTTGCACTGTTAGCTTTGATGGACTGTTCTGACGCTGGTGAGAGTACAGCACGACTGCATTCGTGGCGCAATTGGCTAACTAGTTCGGCTGTTAACCGCAATGTTGGAGGTTCAAGCCCTCCCGAGGGCGTTGTCTAGCTTCTTTTTTCTTTGCACTGTTAGCTTTGATGGACTGTTCTGACGCTGGTGAGAGTACAGCACGACTGCCTCTGCGGCGCATTTGGCTAAAGAGTTCAGCTCTTGACCGAAATGTTGGAGGTTCGAGCCCTCCCGAGGGCGTTGTCTAGCTTCTTTTTTCTTCGCACTGTTAGCTTTGATGGAATGTTCTGACGCTGGTGAGAGTACAGCACGACTGCCTTCGTGGCGCAATTGGCTAACTTGTTCGGCTGTTAACCAAAAGGTTGGAGGTTCGAGCCCTCCCGGGGGCGTTGTCTAGCTTCTTCTTTCTTTGCACTGTTAGCTTTGATGGAATGTTCTGACGGTGGTGAGAGTACAGCACGACTGCCTTCGTGGCGCAATTGGCTAACTAGTTCGGCTGTTAACTGAAAGGTTGGAGGTTCCAGCCCTCCCGGGGGCGTTGTCTAGCTTCTTTTTTCTTTGCACTGTTAACTTTGATGGAATGTTCTGACGCTGGTGAGAGTACAGCACGACTGCCTCCGCAGCGCATTTGGCTAACGAGTTCGGCTCTTGACCGAAATGTTGGAGGTTCGAGCCCTCCCGAGGGCGTTGTCTAGCTTCTTTTTTCTTCGCACTGTTAGCTTTGATGGAATGTTCTGACGCTGGTGAGAGTACAGCACGACTGACTCCGCAGCGCGATTGGCTGACGAGTTCGGCTGTTAACCGAAAGGTTGGAGGTTCGAGCCCTCCCGGGGGCGTTGTCAAGCTCCTTTTTTCTTTGCACTGTTAGCTTTGATGGAATGTTCTGACGCTGGTGAGAGTACAGCACGACTGCCTCCGCGGCGCAATTGGCTAACGAGTTCGACTCTTGACCGAAATATTGGAGGTTCGAGCCCTCCCGGGGGCGTTGTCTAGCGTCTTTTTTCTTTGCACTGTTAGCTTTGATGGAATGTTCTGACGCTGGTGAGAGTAGAGCACGACTGCCTCCGCCGCGCAATTGGCTAACAAGTTCGGCTCTTGACCGAAATGTTGGAGGTTCGAGCCCTCCCGGGGGCGTTGTCTAGCTTCTTTTTTCTTTGCACTGTTAGCTTTGAAGGAATGTTCTGACGCTGGGGAGAGTACAGCACGACTGCATTCGTGGCGCAATTGGCTAACTAGTTCGGCTGTTAACCGCAATGTTGGAGGTTCAAGCCCTCCCGAGGGCGTTGTCTAGCTTCTTTTTTCTTTGCACTGTTAGCTTTGATGGACTGTTCTGACGCTGGTGAGAGTACAGCACGACTGCCTCTGCGGCGCATTTGGCTAAAGAGTTCAGCTCTTGACCGAAATGTTGGAGGTTCGAGCCCTCCCGAGGGCGTTGTCTAGCTTCTTTTTTCTTCGCACTGTTAGCTTTGATGGAATGTTCTGACGCTGGTGAGAGTACAGCACGACTGCCTTCGTGGCGCAATTGGCTAACTTGTTCGGCTGTTAACCAAAAGGTTGGAGGTTCGAGCCCTCCCGGGGGCGTTGTCTAGCTTCTTTTTTCTTTGCACTGTTAGCTTTGATGGAATGTTCTGACGGTGGTGAGAGTACAGCACGACTGCCTTCGTGGCGCAATTGGCTAACTAGTTCGGCTGTTAACTGAAAGGTTGGAGGTTCCAGCCCTCCCGGGGGCGTTGTCTAGCTTCTTTTTTCTTTGCACTGTTAACTTTGATGGAATGTTCTGACGCTAATGAGAGTACAGCACGACTGCCTCCACAGCGCATTTGGCTAACGAGTTCGGCTCTTGACCGAAATGTTGGAGGTTCGAGCCCTCCCGAGGGCGTTGTCTAGCTTCTTTTTTCTTCGCACTGTTAGCTTTGATGGAATGTTCTGACGCTGGTGAGAGTACAGCACGACTGACTCCGCGGCGCGATTGGCTGACGAGTTCGGCTGTTAACCGAAAGGTTGGAGGTTCGAGCCCTCCCGGGGGCGTTGTCAAGCTCCTTTTTTCTTTGCACTGTTAGCTTTGATGTAATGTTCTGACGCTGGTGAGAGTACAGCACGACTGCCTCCGCGGCGCAATTGGCTAACGAGTTCGACTCTTGACCGAAATATTGGAGGTTCGAGCCCTCCCGGGGGCGTTGTCTAGCTTCTTTTTTCTTTGCACTGTTAGCTTTGATGGAATGTTCTGACGCTGGTGAGAGTAGAGCACGACTGCCTCCGCCGCGCAATTGGCTAACAAGTTCGGCTCTTGACCGAAATGTTGGAAGTTCGAGCCCTCCCGGGGGCGTTGTCTAGCTTCTTTTTTCTTTGCACTGTTAGCTTTGAAGGAATGTTCTGACGCTGGGGAGAGTACAGCACGACTGACTCTGCGGCGCAATTGGCTAACGAGTTCGGCTGTTAACCGAAAAGTTGGAGGTTCGAGCCCTCCAAGGGGCGTTGTTTTGCTTTTTTTTCTTTGAGCTGATAGCTTTGGAGGAATGTTCTGACGGTGGTGAGAGTACAGAACCACTGCCTCTACGGCGCAATCTGCTAGCGCGTTCGGCTGTTAACCGAAAGGTTGGAGGTTCGACCCCTCCCGGGGCCGTTGTCTAGCTTCTTTTTTCTTCGCACTGTTAGCTTTGATGGAATGTTCTGACGCTGGTGAGAGTACAGCACGACTGACTCTGCGGCGCAATTGGCTAACGAGTTCGGCTGTTAACCGAAAGGTTGGAGGTTCGAGCCCTCCCGGGGGCGTTGTCTAGCTTCTTTTTTCTTTGCACTGTTAGCTTTGATGGAATGTTCTGACGCTTGTGAGAGTACAGCACGACTGCCTCTGCGGCGCAATTGTCTAACGAGTTCAGCTCTTGACCGAAATGTTGGAGGTTCGAGCCCTCCCGGGGGCGTTGTCTAGCTACCTTTTTCTTTGCACTGTTAGCTTTGATGGAATGTTCTGACGCTGGTGAGAGTACAGCACGACTGACTCCGCGGCACAATGGGCTAACGAGTTCGGCTCTTGACCGAAATGTTGGAGGTTCGAGCCCTCCCGGGGGCGTTGTCTAGCTTCTTTTTTCTTTGCACTGCTAACTTTGATGGAATGTTCTGATGCTGGAGAGAGTACAGTACGACTGCCTCCGCCGCGCAATTGGCTAACGAGTTCGGCTCTTGACCGAAATATTGGAGGTTCGAGCCCTCCCGGGGGCGTTGTCTAGCTCATGAAAAACATGGGCGAGAAGAGAACCATGGGCATCGCTGGTTTGGACCGCCTGGCTTGTCATCGGAGTTGCCATCTTTCTGGGTGTCGATGTCAAGGGACCAAATTCAGGGGGTAACCCACGCAGGCGGTGGCTGCTTCTTGCTCTGCGAGATGTAGCTGTCTCCACGATGGCCGACACAGCCGAAGTACACGTACCCAGCACTTCCACCAGTAATGTCGCGAGCAAAACAAGATCTGCAGCCAGGAGTTCACCCGAACCGGAGCAACCAAAACATTCTCCTCTTCTTCGTAGCCCCAAAACGGGTATGAGCCACAGCGGCTCGTTCATCAATGGTGGCAATATGAAGCTCTCTTAAATGAATTGAAAATGGCAGCGAATGAGGCCACCAAAGAAGTCGAGACTGATGAATCCATCCAGGCAATGGACTCTCACCTGGCCAGTTTGCTGCAGAAAAGGCATGACCTAAAAGAAGCGTGGCGTAAAAACAAGCTCAACAGACACTTACGCACAAAAATCGCGGACCTTGGCCGCGAAATCGAATCTCAGGCCAAGACAATCTGCGCCCAGAAGTGGAACAAAACATGTGACGAAGCAGATGGCTAAATGAGGAAGGGAAGCAAATGGGGGCTGCTCAAACACCTTATGGCGGACAGCGACAAACCCACCAGAGGCGGCACCCAGCTGCAAATTGAACGATTGGTGCACAAGCACGCCCAGGATAGTGGTGAATCCCAAGCTCTCCTCAAAACGCTAGGCCAAAAATATCTCCCACTGGAAAGCAAATCAGTAGCCTGGGAAAACAAAAATCCCTCATATGGAGGTCGACCGCAAGAAAAGCTAGACGAACCATTCAGCGAAGCTGAAATACGGTACGCTCTACAACAACTCAATGGCAGATCGGTGCCAGGGCCAGGTGGAATCGACAATAAACTGCTACGGAATCTAGACGATAAAGCAATCGTAATCATTACTAAGAAGATAAATGAGGCATGGGAAACGGGTACCGTGCCTAAAGAATGGCGTAGTGCCAAGGTTTCGCTCATCCCGAAACCTGGAAAACCATGGAGCATCGATAACTTAAGGCCCATATCACTCACATCTTGCGTTGGAAAAGTAGCTGAGCATGCAGTACTCAACAGACCACATTGAGAGCAATGGGCTCTTTCGACACAACATTATTGGCTTCTGCAGGGCACTGTCCACTCAGGACGCCATGTTGATGTTAAGAGAACACATAAGATACGGCCTCCTCCACACGCCCAAAGCCATATTAGCCCTGGACCTCGCGAAGGCCTTTGACACCGTAAAACATGAACACATACTGAGTGAAATATCACACATGAACCTAGGCGAGAAATTCTACAACTACATTAAAGGCTTTCTGGCCAACCGAACCGCCACCATACGCATAGGAGAGCAATGTGGCGAACCCGAACGACTCGGAAATATCGGCACCCCACAAGGGTCAGTGCTCTCGCCATTGATCTTTAATGTGGCGATGCAAAAGTTGTCGGAGAAGCTCGCTCAAATCCCATCCGTGCACCATGCCATATACGCGGATGATATTACCATATGGGTCCCATGTGCCCACTCATATGGTGACTTGGAAGGAATCCTTCAACAAGCACTGACTACAACTGAAGAATTTCTTAAGCCAACTGGACTCGCACTGTCTCACACTAAATCTACTCTAACGCTCTTTCACCCTCGACGGAATTCGGGCGAAGAGGAGCCGCAAGTAGTGCTCAAAGCTGAGAATAACCAAACGATACCGCAAGTATATACGGTCAAAAACTAGGGCTAACGTTAAGCGCCAAGGAGGGCCACAACAAAGAAGCACTCAAGCGCCTTGAAAAAAGCGCGAACAATTTTTCAAGAGGCATTGCTAGAATCGCCAACAAGAGAGCAGGCCTCCTAGAAGGCAAAATTATGAAGGCGTATCACGCCTTTCTTGTAAGTCACGTAGCATACGCGTTCCCGTTTCTGAAACTTACGAAGGCTGAAATCAAAAAGGTCGACTCCATGCTCCGCAAGGGACTGAAAACGGCACTTGGCTTGCCCAATAGCACGAGCAACGAGAAACTCGAGCAACGTGGTCTGCACAACACAGCCGAAGAAATTTTCGAGGCTCAGAGATTGGCACAGATCACACGCCTGTCGTTGACGCAGGCAGGCCATCTCATCCTACGAGACGCAGGCATTTGCCCAATTTTTCAACCAGAGAAAAGAACACAACTTGGTAATGACGTGAGGAAACACATTAGGGTTGAGCCAATCCCCCGCAACGTTCACCCTACGTTCAACAAAGGGCGAAGGAAGGACAGAGTGAGGGCGCTCATAAACAAGGAAAAAAAACACAACACGCACGCACTATTCGTAGATGCCGCCCGCTACTATGGCAGGGAGGCGTTTGCCATAGCGGTCGTTGATATAGACGGAAACCTCATAAACGCGGCAACCGTCCAAACAAGCCATGTCCACGAAGCAGAGGAAATGGCGATCGCGCTAGCCTTGCAAAGCTGCCAAGCCTACTCCACAATATACACAGACTCAAAGACGGCGGCACGAACGTTCGTGGCTGGCCTAGTAGCTAGAAGCACAGGAAAACTTACAGTCAACGCAATAAGAGAGTCCCAGAGCAAAGAAACTCTTGTTAAGGAAGAGAGAGCTCAAATCTACGTATCCTGGTTCCCAGCCCACATGGGACAGTTAACGGGACTCGACCACTGCAATCCCAACGAAGAGGTCAACCGCCTGCCGCGTGAGCTCACACGCCGCGCCGCGGACTACGACCCCTCGATGAGGGAGCGGTACGAGAATTTCTGCAGCCAGGACAAAGCAGTCACATACCACGAGATCACTTCACATTACCGGGGACAAAGACGTGCCTTCCCAGCACCGCACCCAAAACTTAACAAAGCAGAAGCTCTAACTCTCAGAAGATTGCAAACACGTACGTACATAACACCATCCACCTTACACAGAGTCGACCCCGACACACCACCCACATGCTCCCTTTGCAACCATCCCTATTGCAATTTCGAACACATGCTCTGGCTGTGCCCTACCCATAGCGCAGCACAACTGAATACACAAGAGGCTTGGCAGGAAGCCCTCAAGAGCAATCAATACAAGCTGCAACTACAGGCGGTCCAGAGGGCCCGGGACATCGCTACAAGCCTTCGGCTGCCAGCGCTATCCTGGGCGGAGCTTCCAGGTTGAATTAAGGGTCGGAATGGCCCTTTCTCAGCCTCTTCAGGATATGTTTAAATAAAGTCAATCTCTCTCTCTCTCTCGCCAACGGGAGGGCTCGAACCTCAAACCTTTCGGTTAACAGCCGAATGCGCTAGCCGATTGCGCCACGGAGGCAATCGTCCTGCTCTCTTACGACCGTCAGAACATTCCATCAAAGCTATCAGCGCAAAGAAAAAAGAAGCGAGACAACGCCCCCGGGAGGGCTCGAACCTCCAACTATTCGGTTAACAGCCGAACGCGCTAGCCAATTGCGCCATGGAGGCAGTCGTGCTGCACTCTTACCACCGTCAGAACATTTCTCCAAAGCTGTCAGCGCAAAGAAAAAAAAGCGACACCTCGCCCCCGGGAGGGCTCGAACCTCCAACCTTTCGGTTAACAGCCCAACGAGCGTGCCGATTTCGCCACGGAGGATATCGTGCTACTCTCTTACCAGCGTCAGAACTTTTATCAATGCTATCAGCGCAAAGAAAAAAATAGCGACACACCGCCACCGGGAGGGCTCTAACCTCCAACCTTTCGGTTGACAGCCGAATGCGCTAGCCGATTGCTCCACGGAGGCAATCGTGCTGCTCTCTCACCACCATCAGAACATTCCATCAAAGCTATCAGCGCAAAGAAAAAAGAAGCGAGACAACGCCCCCGGGAGGGCTCGAACCTCCAACCTTTCGGTTAACAGCCGAATGCGCTAGCCAATTGCGCCACGGAGGCAGTCGTGCTACTCTCTTACCACCGTCAGAACATTTCTCCAAAGCTGTCAGCGCAAAGAAAAAAAAGCGACACCTCGCCCCCGGGAGGGCTCGAACCTCCAACCTTTCGGTCAACAGCCCAACGAGCTAGCCGACTGCGCCACGGAGGCAATCGTGCTGCTCTCTCACCACCTTCAGAACATTCCATCAAAGCTATCAGCGCAAAGAAAAAAGAAGCAAGACAATGTCCCCGGGAGGGCTCGAACCTCCAACCTTTCGGAAAAATGCCGAACGCGCTAGCCGATTGCGCCACGGAGGCAAACGTGCTGCTCTCTCACCACCATCAGAACATTCCATCAAAGCTATCAGCGCAAAGAAAAAAGAAGCAAGACAACGTCCCCGGGAGGGCTCGAACCTCCAACCTTTCGGTAAACAGCCGAACGCGTAAGCCAAATGCGCAACAGAGGCAGTCTAGCTGTACTCTCATCACCATCAGAACATTTCTCCAAAGTTATCAGCGCAAAGAAAAAAAAGCGACACACCACCCCAGGGAAGGCTCGAACCTCAAACCTTTCGGTCAACAGCCGATCGCGTAAGCCAAATGCGCAACGGAGGCAGTCGAGCTGTACTCTCATCACCATCAGAACATTTCTCCTAAGCTATCAGCGCAAAGAAAAAAAAAGCGACACACCGCCCCCGGGAGGGCTCGAACCTCCAACCTTTCGGTTAACAGCCGAACTCGCTAGCCAATTGCAACGCGGAGGCAGTCGTGCTGTATTCTCACCACCGTCAGAACATTCCATCAAAGCTAAGGGTGCAAAGAAAAAAATGCGACACACCGCCACTGGGAGGGTTCGAACCTCCAACCTTTCGGTTAAGAGCCGAACTCGTTAGCCGATTGCGCCGCGGAGGAAGTTGTGCTGCACTCTCACGACCATCAAAACATTCCTCCAAAGCTATGAGTGCAAAGAAAAAAAATGCGACACACCGACCCCTGGAGGGCTCGAACCTCCAACCTTTCGGTTAAGAGCTGAACTCGTTAGCCAATATCGCCGCAGAGGCAGTCGTACTGTATTTTCACCACCGTCAGAACATTCCATCAAAGCTATCAGCGCAAAGAAAAAAGAAGCAAGACAACGTCCCCGGGAGGGCTCGAACCTCCAACCTTTCGGTAAACAGCCGAACGCGTAAGCCAAATGCGCAACGGAGGCAGTCGAGCTGTACTCTCATCACCATCAGAACATTTCTCCAAAGCTATCAGCGCAAAGAAAAAAAAGCGACATACCGCCCGCGGGAGGGCTCGAACCTCCAACCTTTCGGTTAACAGCCGAACTCGCTAGCCAATTGCGCCGCAGAGGCAGTCGTGCTGTATTCTCACCACCGTCAGAACATTCTATCAAAGCTATAAGCGCAAAGAAAAAAGAAGCAAGACAACGTCCCCGGGAGGGCTCGAACCTTTAACGTTTTGGTTAACAGCCGAACTCGCTAGCCGATTGCGCCGCGGAGGCAGTCGTGCTGTATTCTCACCACCGTCAGACCATTCCATCAAAGCTAAGAGTGCAAAGAAAAAAGAAGCTAGACAACGCCCCCGGGTGGGCTCGAAGCTCCAACCTTTCGGTTAACAGCCGATCGCGTAAGCCAAATGAGCAACGGAGGCAGTCCAGCTGTACTCTCATCATTATCAGAACATTTCTCCAAAGCTATCAGCGCAAAGAAAAAAAAGCGACACACCGCCCCCGGGAGGGCTCGAAGCTCCAACCTTTCGGTTAACAGCCGAACGCGTAAGCCAAATGCGCAACGGAGGCAGTCGAGCTGTACTCTCATCACCATCAGAACATTTCCCCAAAGCTATAAGCGCAAAGAAAAAAAAGCGACACACTGCCCCCGGTAGGGCTCGAACCTTTAACATTTCGGTTAACAGCCGAACTCGCTAGCCGATTGCGCCGCGGAGGCAGTCGTGCTGAATTCTCACCACCGTCAGAACATTCCATCAAAGCTATCAGCGCAAAGAAAAAAGAAGCAAGACAACGTCCCCGGGAGGGCTCGAACCTCCAACCTTTCGGTAAACAGCCGAACGCGTAAGCCAAATGCGCAACGGAGGCAGTCGAGCTGTACTCTCATCACAATCAAAACATTTCTCCAAAGCTATCAGCGCAAAGAAAAAAAGCGACACACCGCCCCCGGGAGGGCTCGAACATCCAACCTTTCGGTCAACAGCCGATCGCGTAAGCCAAATGCTCAACCGAGGCAGTCGAGCTGTACTCTCATCACCATCAGAACATTTCTCCTAAGCTATCAGCGCAAAGAAAAAAAAGCGACACACCGCCCCCGGGAGGGCTCGAACCTCCAACCTTTCGGTCAACAGCCGATCGCGTAAGCCAAATGCTCAACCGAGGCAGTCGAGCTTTACTCTCATCACCATCAGAACATTTCTCCTAAGCTATCAGCGCAAAGAAAAAGAAGCGACACACCACCCCCGGGAGGGCTCGAACCTCCAACCTTTCGGTTAACAGCCGAACTCGCTAGCCAATTGCAACGCGGAGGCAGTCGTGGTGTATTCTTACCACCGTCAAAACATTCCATCAAAGCTAAGAGTGCAAAGAAAAAAGAAGCTAGACAACGCCCCCGGGAGGGCTCGAACCTCCAACCTTTCGGTTAACAGCCGAACGCGCTAGCTAATAGCGCCAGGGAGGCAGTCCAGCTGTACTCTCATCATTATCAGAACATTTCTCCAAAGCTATCAGCGCAAAGAAAAAAAAGCGACACACCGCCACCGGGAGGGCTCTAACCTCCAACCTTTCGGTTGACAGCCGAATGCGCTAGCCAAATGCGCAACGGAGGCAATCATGGTGCTCTCTCACCACCATCAGAACATTCCATCAAAGCTATAAACGCAAAGAAAAAAGAAGCAAGACAACGTCCCCGGGAGGGCTCGAACCTCCAACCTTTCAGTTAACAGCCGATCGCGTAAGCCAAATGCGCAACGGAGGCAGTCAAGCTGTACTCTTATCACCATCAGAACATTCCATCAAAGCTATCAGTGCAAAGAAAAAAAAGCGACACACCGCCCCGGGAGGGCCCGAACCTCCAACCTTTCGGTTAACAGCCGAACTCGCTAGCCGATTGCGCCGCGGAGGCAGTCGTACTGTATTCTCACCACCGTCAGAACATTCCATCAAAGCTATCAGCGCAAAGAAAGAAATGCGACACACCGCCACTGGGAGGGCTCGAACCTCCAACCTTTCGGTTAAGAGCCGAACTCGTTAGCCGATTGCGCCGCGGAGGAAGTTGTGCTGCACTCTCACGACCGTCAAAACATTCCTCCAAAGCTATGAGCGCAAAGAAAAAAAAAGCAACACACCGCCCCCGAAAGGGCTCTAATCTCAAACCTTTCGGCTAAGAGCCGAACTCGTTAGCCGATTGCGCCACGGAGGCAGTCGTGCTGCACTCTCACGACCGTCAGAACATTCCATCAAAGCTATCAGCGAAAAGAAAAAGCAAGCGCGACAACACCCCCGGGAAGGCACGAACCTCCAACCTTTCGGTTAACAGCCGAACGCGCTAGCTAATTGCGACACGGAGGCAGTCGTGCTGCTCTCTCACCGCCTTCAGAACTTTTTTTCAATGCTATCAGCGCAAAGAAAAAAATAGCGACACACCGCCACCGGGAGGGCTCTAACCTCCAACCTTTCGGTTGACAGCCGAATGTGCTAGCCGATTGCGCCACGGAGGCAATCATGCTGCTCTCTCACCACCATCAGAACATTCCATCAAAGCTATAAGCGCAGAGAAAAAAGAAGCTAGACAACGTCCCCGGGAGGGCTCGAACCTCCAACGTTTTGGTTAACAGCCGATCGCGCAAGCCGATTGCGAAACGGAGGCAGTCGTGCTGTACTCTCATCACCGTCAGGACATTCCTCCAAAGCTATCAGCGCAAACAAAAAAATGCGACACACCGCCCCCTGGAGGGCTCAAACCTCCAACCTTTCGGTTAAGAGCCGAACTCGTTAGCCGATTGCGCCACGGAGGCAGTCGTGCTGCACTCTCACGACCGTCAGAACATTCCTCCAAAGCTATCAGAGCAAAGAAAAAAATGCGACACACCGCCACTGGGAGGGCTTGAACCTCCAACCTTTCGGTTAAGAGCCGAACTCGTTAGCCGAATACGCCGCGGAGGAAGTTGTGCTGCACTCTCACGACCGTCAAAACATTCCTCCAGAGCTATGAGCGCAAAGAAAAAAAAGAAACACACCGACCCCGAAAGGGCTTTAACCTCCAACCTTTCGGTTAAGAGCCGAACTCGTTAGCCGATTGCCCCACGGAGGCAGTCGTGCTGCACTCTCCCGACCGTCAGAACATTCCATCAAAGCTATCAGCGCAAAGAAAAAAGAAGCGCGACAACGCTCCCGGGAGGGCTCTAACCTCCAACCTTTCGGTTGACAGCCGAATGCGCTAGCCGATTGCGCCACGGAGGCAATCATGCTGCTCTCTCACCACCATCAGAACATTCCATCAAAGCTATAAGCGCAAAGAAAAAAGAAGCAAGACAGCGTCCCCGGGAAGGCTCGAACCTCCAACCTTTCAGTTAACAGCCGAACGCGTAAGCCAAATGCGCACCGGAGGCAGTCGAGCTGTACTCTCATCACCATCAGAACATTTCTCCAAAGCTATCAGCGCAAAGAAAAAAAAAGCGACACACACTCCCGGGAGGGCTCGAACATCCAACCTTTCGGTAAACAGCCGAACGCGTAAGCCAAATGCGCATCAAAGCTATCAGCCAAATGGGCTGATAGCTTTGATGGAATGTTCTGATGGTGGTGAGAGAGCAGCACGATTGCCTCCGTGGCGTAATCGCCTAGCGCAATCGGCTGTCAACCGAAAGGTTGGAGGTTAGAGCCCTCCCGGTGGCGGTGTGTCGCTATTTTTTCCTTTGCGCTGATAGCATAGAAAAAAAGTTCTGACGGTGGTAAGAGGACAGAACGATTGCCTCCGTGGCGCAGTCGGCAAGCTCGTTGGGCTGTTAACCGAAAGGTTGGAGGTTCGAGCCCTCCCGGGGGCGAGGTGTCGCTTCTTTTTTTTTTGCGCTGATAGTTTTGATGGAATGTTCTGACGGTCGTGAGAGGGCAGGACGATTGCCTCCGTGGCGCAATCGGATAGCGCGTTCGGCTGTTAACCGAAAGGTTGGAGGTTTGAGCCCTCCCGGGGGCGTTGTCTCGCTTCTTTTTTCTTTGCGCTGATAGCTTTGGTGGAATATACTGACGGTCGTGAGAGAGCTGGACGATCGCCTCCGTGGCGCAATCGAATAGCGCGTTCGGCTGTTAACCGAAACGTTGGAGGTTCGAGCCCTCCCGGGGACGTTGTCTTGCTTCTTTTTTCTTTGCGCTGAAAGCTTTGATGGAATATACTGAAGGTCGTGAGAGAGCTGGACGATTGCCTCCGTGGCGCAATCGGCTAGCGCATTCTGCTGTTAACCGAAAAGTTGGAGGTTCGAGCCCTCCCAGGGGCGGTGTGTCACTATTTTTCTTTGCGCTGATAGTTTTGGAGAAATGTTCTGATGGTGATGAGAGTACAGCTCGACTGCCTCCGGTGCGCATTTGGCTTACGCGATCGGCTGTTAACTGAAAGGTTGGAGGTTCGAGCCCTCCCGGGGACGTTGTCTTGCTTCTTTTTTTGGGCTGATAGCTTTGATGGAATGTTCTGATGGTGGTGAGAGAGCAGCACGATTGCCTCCGTGGCGTAATCGCCTAGCGCAATCGGCTGTCAACCGAAAGGTTGGAGGTTAGAGCCCTCCCGGTGGCGGTGTGTCGCTATTTTTTCCTTTGCGCTGATAGCATAGAAAAAAAGTTCTGACGGTGGTAAGAGAGCAGCACGATTGCCTCCGTGGCACAGTCGGCAAGCTCATTGGGCTGTTAACCGAAAGGTTGGAGGTTCGAGCCCTCCCGGGGGCGAGGTGTCGCTTCTTTTTTCTTTGCGCTGATATCTTTGGTGGAATATACTGACGGTCGTGAGAGAGCTGGACGATTGCCTCCGTGGCGCAATCGGATAGCGCGTTCGGCTGTTAACCGAAAGGTTGGAGGTTCGTGCCCTCCCGGGGGCGTTGTGTCGCTTCTTTTTTTTGCGCTGATAGTTTTGATGGAATGTTCTGACGGTCTTGAGAGGGCAGGACGATTGCCTCCGTGGCGCAATCGGATAGCGCGTTCGGCTGTTAACCGAAAGGTTGGAGGTTTGAGCCCTCCCGGGGGCGTTGTCTCGCTTCTTTTTTCTTTGCGCTGATAGCTTTGGTGGAATATACTGACGGTCGTGAGAGAGCTGGACGATCGCCTCCGTGGCGCAATCGAATAGCGCGTTCGGCTGTTAACCGAAACGTTGGAGGTTCGAGCTCTCCCGGGGACGTTGTCTTGCTTCTTTTTTCCTTGCGCTGAAAGCTTTGATGGAATATACTGAAGGTCGTGAGAGAGCTGGACGATTGCCTCCGTGGCGCAATCGGCTAGCGCATTCTGCTGTTAACCGAAAAGTTGGAGGTTCGAGCCCTCCCGGGGGCGAGGTGTCGCTTTTTTTTCTTTGCATTCTTAGCTTTGATGAAATGTTCTGACGCTGGTGAGACTATAGCACGACTGCCTCCGCGGCGCAATTGGCTAACGAGTTCGCCTCTTGACGGAAATGTTTGAGGTTCGAGCCCTCCCGGGGGCGTTGTCTAGCTTCTTTTTTCTTCGCACTGTTAGCTT
The DNA here is from genome assembly GCF_043290135.1 of Rhipicephalus microplus. Taxonomy (NCBI): domain Eukaryota; kingdom Metazoa; phylum Arthropoda; class Arachnida; order Ixodida; family Ixodidae; genus Rhipicephalus; species Rhipicephalus microplus. Next base: position 3,012,721 of record NW_027464618.1, read on the forward strand.
TGATGGAATGTTCTGACGCTGGTGAGACTACAGCACGACTGACTCCGCGGCGCGATTGGCTAACGAGTTCGGCTCTTGACCGAAATGTTGGAGGTTCGAGCCCTCCCGAGGGCGTTGTCTAGCATCTTTTTTCTTCGCACTGTTAGCTTTGATGGAATGTTCTGACGCTTGTGAGAGTACAGCACGACTGCCTTTGTGGCGCAATTGGCTAACTAGTTCGGCTGTTAACTGAAAGGTTTGAGGTTCGAGCCCTCCCGGGGGCGTTGTCTAGCTTCTTTTTTTTGCACTGATAGCTTTGATGGAATGTTCTGACGGTGGTGAGAGTACAGCACGACTGCCTTCGTGGCGCAATTGGCTAACGAGTTCGGCTGTTAACCGAAAGGTTCGAGGTTCGAGCCCTCCCGGGGGCGTTGTCTAGCTTCTTTTTTCTTTGCACTGTTAACTTTGATGAAATGTTCTGATGCTGGTGATAGCACAGCACGACTGCCTCCGCAGCGCAATTGGCTAACGAGCTCGTCTCTTGACCGAAATGTTGGAGGTTCGAGCCCTCTCGTGGGCGTTGTCTAGCTTCTTTTTCTTTGCGCTGATAGCTTTTGAGAAATGTTCTGACGGTGGTGAGAGTACAGAACGACTGCCTCCGCGGCGTAATTGGCTAACGAGTTCGGCTGTTAACCGAAAGGTTGGAGGTTCGAGCCCTCCCAGGGGCGTTGTCTAGCTACTTTTTTCTTTGCACAGTTAGCTTTGATGGAATGTTCTGACGCTGGTGAGAGTACCGCACGACTGACTCCGTGGCGCAGTCGGCTAGCTCGTTGGGCTGTTAACCGAAAGGTTGGAGGTTCGAGCCCTCCCGGGGGCGAGGTGTCACTTATTTTTTCTTTGCGCTAGCTTTGATGGAATATACTGACGGTCGTGAGAGAGCTGGACGATTGCCTCCGTGGCGCAATCGGATAGCACGTTCGGCTGTTAACCGAAAGGTTGGAGGTTCGAGCCCTCCCGGGGGCGTTGTCTCGCTTCTTTTTTCTTTGCGCTGTTAGCTTTGATGGAATTTTCTGACGGTCGTGCGAGAGCAGCACGATTGCCTCCGTGGCGCAATTGGCTCGCGCGTTTGGCTGTTAACTGAAAGGTTGGAGGTTCGAGCCCTCCCGGGGGCGTTGTCTCGCTTCTTTTTTCTTTGCGCTGATAGCTTTGATGGAATGTTCTGACAGTCGTGAAAGAGCAGGTCGATTGCCTCCGTGGCGCAATCGGCTAGCGCGTTAGGCTGTTAACCGAAAGGTTGGAGGTTCGAGCCCTACCGGGGGCGAGGTGTCGCTTTTTTTTCTTTGCGCTGAGAGCTTTGATGGAATGTTCTGACGGTGGTGAGAGAGCAGCACGATTGCCTCCATGTCGCAATCGGCTAGCGCGTTCAGCTGTTTACCAAAAGGTTGGAGGTTCGAGCCCTCCCGGGGGCGGTGTGTCACTATTTTTCTTTGCGCTGATAGTTTTGGAGAAATGTTCTGATGGTGATGAGAGTACAGCTCGACTGCCTCCGGTGCGCATTTGGCTTACGCGATCGGCTGTTAACTGAAAGGTTGGAGGTTCGAGCCCTCCCGGGGACGTTGTCTTGCTTCTTTTTTTGGGCTGATAGCTTTGATGGAATGTTCTGATGGTGGTGAGAGAGCAGCACGATTGCCTCCGTGGCGTAATCGCCTAGCGCAATCGGCTGTCAACCGAAAGGTTGGAGGTTAGAGCCCTCCCGGTGGCGGTGTGTCGCTATTTTTTCCTTTGCGCTGATAGCATAGAAAAAAAGTTCTGACGGTGGTAAGAGGACAGAACGATTGCCTCCGTGGCGCAGTCGGCAAGCTCGTTGGGCTGTTAACCGAAAGGTTGGAGGTTCGAGCCCTCCCGGGGGCGAGGTGTCGCTTCTTTTTTTTGCGCTGATAGTTTTGATGGAATGTTCTGACGGTCGTGAGAGGGCAGGACGATTGCCTCCGTGGCGCAATCGGATAGCGCGTTCGGCTGTTAACCGAAAGGTTGGAGGTTTGAGCCCTCCCGGGGGCGTTGTCTCGCTTCTTTTTTCTTTGCGCTGATAGCTTTGGTGGAATATACTGACGGTCGTGAGAGAGCTGGACGATCGCCTCCGTGGCGCAATCGAATAGCGCGTTCGGCTGTTAACCGAAACGTTGGAGGTTCGAGCCCTCCCGGGGACGTTGTCTTGCTTCTTTTTTCTTTGCGCTGAAAGCTTTGATGGAATATACTGAAGGTCGTGAGAGAGCTGGACGATTGCCTCCGTGGCGCAATCGGCTAGCGCATTCTGCTGTTAACCGAAAAGTTGGAGGTTCGAGCCCTCCCGGGGGCGAGGTGTCGCTTTTTTTTCTTTGCATTCTTAGCTTTCATGAAATGTTCTGACGCTGGTGAGAGTATAGCACGACTGCCTCCGCGGCGCAATTGGCTAACGAGTTCGCCTCTTGACGGAAATGTTTGAGGTTCGAGCCCTCCCGGGGGAGTTGTCTAGCTTCTTTTTTCTTCGCACTGTTAGCTTTGATGGAATGTTCTGACGCTGGTGAGAGTACAGCACGACTGACTCCGCGGCGCGATTGGCTAACGAGTTCGGCTCTTGACCGAAATGTTGGAGGTTCGAGCCCTCCCGAGGGCGTTGTCTAGCATCTTTTTTCTTCGCACTGTTAGCTACGATGGAATGTTCTGACGCTGGTGAGAGTACAGCACGACTGCCTTTGTGGCGCAATTGGCTAACTAGTTCGGCTGTTAACTGAAAGGTTGGAGGTTCCAGCCCTCCCGGGGGCGTTGTCTAGCTTCTTTTTTCTTTGCACCGTTAGCTTTGATGGAATGTTCTGACGGTGGTGAGAGTACAGCACGACTGCCTCCGCGGCGCAATTGGCTAACAAGTTCGACTCTTGACCGAAATGTTGGAGGTTCGAGCCCTCCCGATGGCGTTGTCTAGCTTCTTTTTTCTTCGCACTGTTAGCTTTGATGGAATGTTCTGACGCTGGTGAGAGTACAGCACGACTGCCTTCGTGGCGCAATTGGCTAACTAGTTCGACTGTTAACCGAAATGTTGGAGGTTCGAGCCCTCCCGAGGGCGTTGTCTAGCTTCTTTTTTCTTTGCACTGTTAGCTTTGATGGACTGTTCTGACGCTGGTGAGAGTACAGCACGACTGCCTCTGCGGCGCAATTGGCTAACGAGTTCAGCTCTTGACCGAAATGTTGGAGGTTCGAGCCCTCCCAGGGGCGTTGTCTAGCTACTTTTTTCTTTGCACAGTTAGCTTTGATGGAATGTTCTGACGCTGGTGAGAGTACCGCACGACTGACTCCGTGGCGCAGTCGGCTAGCTCGTTGGGCTGTTAACCGAAAGGTTGGAGGTTCGAGCCCTCCCGGGGGCGTTGTCTAGCTTCTTTTTTCTTTGAACTGTTAACTTTGATGAAATGTTCTGACGCTGGTGATAGCGCAGCACGACTGCCTCCGCAGCGCAATTGGCTAACGAGTTCGTCTCTTGACCGAAATGTTGGAGGTTCGAGCCCTCTCGTGGGCGTTGTCTAGCTTCTTTTTTCTTTGCGCTGATAGCTTTGGAGAAACGTTCTGACGGTGGTGAGAGTACAGAACGACTGCCTCCGCGGCGTAATTGGCTAACGAGTTCAGCTGTTAACCGAAAGGTTGGAGGTTCGAGCCCTCCCAGGGGCGTTGTCTAGCTACTGTTTTCTTTGCACAGTTAGCTTTGATGGAATCGGCAGTCGTGCTGAACGGATCCTGCGATCCGTTCAGCACGACTGCCGGAAGCAGAATGACTGCGCCACGGAGTCAGTCGTGCGGTACTCTCACCAGCGTCAGAACATTCCATCAAAGCTGACTGTGCAAAGAAAAAAGTAGCTAGACAACGCCCCTGGGAGGGCTCGAACCTCCAACCTTTCGGTTAACAGCCGAACTCGTTAGCCAATTACGCCGCGGAGGCAGTCGTTCTGTACTCTCACCACCGTCAGAACATTTCTCCAAAGCTATCAGCGCAAAGAAAAAAGAAGCTAGACAACGCCCACGAGAGGGCTCGAACCTCCAACATTTCGGTCAAGAGACGAGCTCGTTAGCCAATTGCGCTGCGGAGGCAGTCGTGCTGTGCTATCACCAGCGTCAGAACATTTCATCAAAGTTAACAGTGCAAAGAAAAAAGAAGCTAGACAACGCCCCCGGGAGGGCTCGAACCTCCAACCTTTCGGTTAACAGCCGAACTCGTTAGCCAATTGCGCCACGAAGGCAGTCGTGCTGTACTCTCACCACCGTCAGAACATTCCATCAAAGCTATCAGTGCAAAAAAAAGAAGCTAGACAACGCCCCCGGGAGGGCTCGAACCTCAAACCTTTCAGTTAACAGCCGAACTAGTTAGCCAATTGCGCCACAAAGGCAGTCGTGCTGTACTCTCACCAGCGTCAGAACATTCCATCAAAGCTAACAGTGCGAAGAAAAAAGATGCTAGACAACGCCCTCGGGAGGGCTCGAACCTCCAACATTTCGGTCAAGAGCTGAACTCGTTAGCCAATTGCGCCGCAGAGGCAGTCGTGCTGTACTCTCACCAGCGTCAGAACAGTCCATCAAAGCTAACAGTGCAAAGAAAAAAGAAGCTAGACAACGCCCTCGGGAGGGCTCGAACCTCCAACCTTTCGGTTAACAGCCGAACGCGCTAGCCGATTGCGCCACGGAGGCAATCGTCCAGCTCTCTCACGACCGTCAGAACATTCTATCAAAACTATCAGCGCAAAAAAAAGAAGCGAGACAACGCCCCCGGGAGGGCACGAACCTCCAACCTTTCGGTTAAACGCCCAACGAGCTAGCCGACTGCGCCACGGAGTCAGTCGTGCGGTACTCTCACCAGCGTCAGAGCATTCCATCAAAGCTAACTGTGCAAAGAAAACAGTAGCTAGACAACGCCCCTGGGAGGGCTCGAACCTCCAACCTTTCGGTTAACAGCTGAACTCGTTAGCCAATTACGCCGCGGAGGCAGTCGTTCTGTACTCTCACCACCGTCAGAACGTTTCTCCAAAGCTATCAGCGCAAAGAAAAAAGAAGCTAGACAACGCCCACGAGAGGGCTCGAACCTCCAACATTTCGGTCAAGAGACGAACTCGTTAGCCAATTGCGCTGCGGAGGCAGTCGTGCTGCGCTATCACCAGCGTCAGAACATTTCATCAAAGTTAACAGTTCAAAGAAAAAAGAAGCTAGACAACGCCCCCGGGAGGGCTCGAACCTCCAACCTTTCGGTTAACAGCCCAACGAGCTAGCCGACTGCGCCACGGAGTCAGTCGTGCGGTACTCTCACCAGCGTCAGAACATTCCATCAAAGCTAACTGTGCAAAGAAAAAAGTAGCTAGACAACGCCCCTGGGAGGGCTCGAACCTCCAACATTTCGGTCAAGAGCTGAACTCGTTAGCCAATTGCGCCGCAGAGGCAGTCGTGCTGTACTCTCACCAGCGTCAGAACAGTCCATCAAAGCTAACAGTGCAAAGAAAAAAGAAGCTAGACAACGCCCTCGGGAGGGCTCGAACCTCCAACATTTCGGTTAACAGTCGAACTAGTTAGCCAATTGCGCCACGAAGGCAGTCGTGCTGTACTCTCACCAGCGTCAGAACATTCCATCAAAGCTAACAGTGCGAAGAAAAAAGAAGCTAGACAACGCCATCGGGAGGGCTCGAACCTCCAACATTTCGGTCAAGAGTCGAACTTGTTAGCCAATTGCGCCGCGGAGGCAGTCGTGCTGAACTCTCACCACCGTCAGAACATTCCATCAAAGCTAACGGTGCAAAGAAAAAAGAAGCTAGACAACGCCCCCGGGAGGGCTGGAACCTCCAACCTTTCAGTTAACAGCCGAACTAGTTAGCCAATTGCGCCACAAAGGCAGTCGTGCTGTACTCTCACCAGCGTCAGAACATTCCATCGTAGCTAACAGTGCGAAGAAAAAAGATGCTAGACAACGCCCTCGGGAGGGCTCGAACCTCCAACATTTCGGTCAAGAGCCGAACTCGTTAGCCAATCGCGCCGCGGAGTCAGTCGTGCTGTACTCTCACCAGCGTCAGAACATTCCATCAAAGCTAACAGTGCGAAGAAAAAAGAAGCTAGACAACTCCCCCGGGAGGGCTCGAACCTCAAACATTTCCGTCAAGAGGCGAACTCGTTAGCCAATTGCGCCGCGGAGGCAGTCGTGCTATACTCTCACCAGCGTCAGAACATTTCATGAAAGCTAAGAATGCAAAGAAAAAAAAGCGACACCTCGCCCCCGGGAGGGCTCGAACCTCCAACTTTTCGGTTAACAGCAGAATGCGCTAGCCGATTGCGCCACGGAGGCAATCGTCCAGCTCTCTCACGACCTTCAGTATATTCCATCAAAGCTTTCAGCGCAAAGAAAAAAGAAGCAAGACAACGTCCCCGGGAGGGCTCGAACCTCCAACGTTTCGGTTAACAGCCGAACGCGCTATTCGATTGCGCCACGGAGGCGATCGTCCAGCTCTCTCACGACCGTCAGTATATTCCACCAAAGCTATCAGCGCAAAGAAAAAAGAAGCGAGACAACGCCCCCGGGAGGGCTCAAACCTCCAACCTTTCGGTTAACAGCCGAACGCGCTATCCGATTGCGCCACGGAGGCAATCGTCCTGCCCTCTCACGACCGTCAGAACATTCCATCAAAACTATCAGCGCAAAAAAAAAGAAGCGACACCTCGCCCCCGGGAGGGCTCGAACCTCCAACCTTTCGGTTAACAGCCCAACGAGCTTGCCGACTGCGCCACGGAGGCAATCGTTCTGTCCTCTTACCACCGTCAGAACTTTTTTTCTATGCTATCAGCGCAAAGGAAAAAATAGCGACACACCGCCACCGGGAGGGCTCTAACCTCCAACCTTTCGGTTGACAGCCGATTGCGCTAGGCGATTACGCCACGGAGGCAATCGTGCTGCTCTCTCACCACCATCAGAACATTCCATCAAAGCTATCAGCCCAAAAAAGAAGCAAGACAACGTCCCCGGGAGGGCTCGAACCTCCAACCTTTCAGTTAACAGCCGATCGCGTAAGCCAAATGCGCACCGGAGGCAGTCGAGCTGTACTCTCATCACCATCAGAACATTTCTCCAAAACTATCAGCGCAAAGAAAAATAGTGACACACCGCCCCCGGGAGGGCTCGAATCTCCAACCTTTTGGTAAACAGCTGAACGCGCTAGCCGATTGCGACATGGAGGCAATCGTGCTGCTCTCTCACCACCGTCAGAACATTCCATCAAAGCTCTCAGCGCAAAGAAAAAAAAGCGACACCTCGCCCCCGGTAGGGCTCGAACCTCCAACCTTTCGGTTAACAGCCTAACGCGCTAGCCGATTGCGCCACGGAGGCAATCGACCTGCTCTTTCACGACTGTCAGAACATTCCATCAAAGCTATCAGCGCAAAGAAAAAAGAAGCGAGACAACGCCCCCGGGAGGGCTCGAACCTCCAACCTTTCAGTTAACAGCCAAACGCGCGAGCCAATTGCGCCACGGAGGCAATCGTGCTGCTCTCGCACGACCGTCAGAAAATTCCATCAAAGCTAACAGCGCAAAGAAAAAAGAAGCGAGACAACGCCCCCGGGAGGGCTCGAACCTCCAACCTTTCGGTTAACAGCCGAACGTGCTATCCGATTGCGCCACGGAGGCAATCGTCCAGCTCTCTCACGACCGTCAGTATATTCCATCAAAGCTAGCGCAAAGAAAAAATAAGTGACACCTCGCCCCCGGGAGGGCTCGAACCTCCAACCTTTCGGTTAACAGCCCAACGAGCTAGCCGACTGCGCCACGGAGTCAGTCGTGCGGTACTCTCACCAGCGTCAGAACATTCCATCAAAGCTAACTGTGCAAAGAAAAAAGTAGCTAGACAACGCCCCTGGGAGGGCTCGAACCTCCAACCTTTCGGTTAACAGCCGAACTCGTTAGCCAATTACGCCGCGGAGGCAGTCGTTCTGTACTCTCACCACCGTCAGAACATTTCTCAAAAGCTATCAGCGCAAAGAAAAAGAAGCTAGACAACGCCCACGAGAGGGCTCGAACCTCCAACATTTCGGTCAAGAGACGAGCTCGTTAGCCAATTGCGCTGCGGAGGCAGTCGTGCTGTGCTATCACCAGCATCAGAACATTTCATCAAAGTTAACAGTGCAAAGAAAAAAGAAGCTAGACAACGCTCCGGGAGGGCTCGAACCTCGAACCTTTCGGTTAACAGCCGAACTCGTTAGCCAATTGCGCCACGAAGGCAGTCGTGCTGTACTCTCACCACCGTCAGAACATTCCATCAAAGCTATCAGTGCAAAAAAAAGAAGCTAGACAACGCCCCCGGGAGGGCTCGAACCTCAAACCTTTCAGTTAACAGCCGAACTAGTTAGCCAATTGCGCCACAAAGGCAGTCGTGCTGTACTCTCACAAGCGTCAGAACATTCCATCAAAGCTAACAGTGCGAAGAAAAAAGATGCTAGACAACGCCCTCGGGAGGGCTCGAACCTCCAACATTTCGGTCAAGAGCCGAACTCGTTAGCCAATCGCGCCGCGGAGTCAGTCGTGCTGTAGTCTCACCAGCGTCAGAACATTCCATCAAAGCTAACAGTGCGAAGAAAAAAGAAGCTAGACAACGCCCCCGGGAGGGCTCGAACCTCAAACATTTCCGTCAAGAGGCGAACTCGTTAGCCAATTGCGCCGCGGAGGCAGTCGTGCTATAGTCTCACCAGCGTCAGAACATTTCATCAAAGCTAAGAATGCAAAGAAAAAAAAGCGACACCTCGCCCCCGGGAGGGCTCGAACCTCCAACTTTTCGGTTAACAGCAGAATGCGCTAGCCGATTGCGCCACGGAGGCAATCGTCCAGCTCTCTCACGACCTTCAGTATATTCCATCAAAGCTTTCAGCGCAAGGAAAAAAGAAGCAAGACAACGTCCCCGGGAGAGCTCGAACCTCCAACGTTTCGGTTAACAGCCGAACGCGCTATTCGATTGCGCCACGGAGGCGATCGTCCAGCTCTCTCACGACCGTCAGTATATTCCACCAAAGCTATCAGCGCAAAGAAAAAAGAAGCGAGACAACGCCCCCGGGAGGGCTCAAACCTCCAACCTTTCGGTTAACAGCCGAACGCGCTATCCGATTGCGCCACGGAGGCAATCGTCCTGCCCTCTCAAGACCGTCAGAACATTCCATCAAAACTATCAGCGCAAAAAAAAGAAGCGACACAACGCCCCCGGGAGGGCACGAACCTCCAACCTTTCGGTTAACAGCCGAACGCGCTATCCGATTGCGCCACGGAGGCAATCGTCCAGCTCTCTCACGACCGTCAGTATATTCCACCAAAGATATCAGCGCAAAGAAAAAAGAAGCGACACCTCGCCCCCGGGAGGGCTCGAACCTCCAACCTTTCGGTTAACAGCCCAATGAGCTTGCCGACTGTGCCACGGAGGCAATCGTGCTGCTCTCTTACCACCGTCAGAACTTTTTTTCTATGCTATCAGCGCAAAGGAAAAAATAGCGACACACCGCCACCGGGAGGGCTCTAACCTCCAACCTTTCGGTTGACAGCCGATTGCGCTAGGCGATTACGCCACGGAGGCAATCGTGCTGCTCTCTCACCACCATCAGAACATTCCATCAAAGCTATCAGCCCAAAAAAAGAAGCAAGACAACGTCCCCGGGAGGGCTCGAACCTCCAACCTTTCAGTTAACAGCCGATCGCGTAAGCCAAATGCGCACCGGAGGCAGTCGAGCTGTACTCTCATCACCATCAGAACATTTCTCCAAAACTATCAGCGCAAAGAAAAATAGTGACACACCGCCCCTGGGAGGGCTCGAACCTCCAACTTTTCGGTTAACAGCAGAATGCGCTAGCCGATTGCGCCACGGAGGCAATCGTCCAGCTCTCTCACGACCTTCAGTATATTCCATCAAAGCTTTCAGCGCAAAGAAAAAAGAAGCAAGACAACGTCCCCGGGAGGGCTCGAACCTCCAACGTTTCGGTTAACAGCCGAACGCGCTATTCGATTGCGCCACGGAGGCGATCGTCCAGCTCTCTCACGACCGTCAGTATATTCCACCAAAGCTATCAGCGCAAAGAAAAAAGAAGCGAGACAACGCCCCCGGGAGGGCTCAAACCTCCAACCTTTCGGTTAACAGCCGAACGCGCTATCCGATTGCGCCACGGAGGCAATCGTCCTGCCCTCTCACGACCGTCAGAACATTCCATCAAAACTATCAGCGCAAAAAAAAAAGAAGCGACACCTCGCCCCCGGGAGGGCTCGAACCTCCAACCTTTCGGTTAACAGCCCAACGAGCTTGCCGACTGCGCCACGGAGGCAATCGTTCTGTCCTCTTACCACCGTCAGAACTTTTTTTCTATGCTATCAGCGCAAAGGAAAAAATAGCGACACACCGCCACCGGGAGGGCTCTAACCTCCAACCTTTCGGTTGACAGCCGATTGCGCTAGGCGATTACGCCACGGAGGCAATCGTGCTGCTCTCTCACCACCATCAGAACATTCCATCAAAGCTATCAGCCCAAAAAAAGAAGCAAGACAACGTCCCCGGGAGGGCTCGAACCTCCAACCTTTCAGTTAACAGCCGATCGCGTAAGCCAAATGCGCACCGGAGGCAGTCGAGCTGTACTCTCATCACCATCAGAACATTTCTCCAAAACTATCAGCGCAAAGAAAAATAGTGACACACCGTCCCCGGGAGGGCTCGAACCTCCAACCTTTTGGTAAACAGCTGAACGCGCTAGCCGATTGCGACATGGAGGCAATCGTGCTGCTCTCTCACCACCGTCAGAACATTCCATCAAAGCTCTCAGCGCAAAGAAAAAAAAGCGACACCTCGCCCCCGGTAGGGCTCGAACCTCCAACCTTTCGGTTAACAGCCTAACGCGCTAGCCGATTGCGCAACGGAGGCAATCGACCTGCTCTTTCACGACTGTCAGAACATTCCATCAAAGCTATCAGCGCAAAGAAAAAAGAAGCGAGACAACGCCCCCGGGAGGGCTCGAACCTCCAACCTTTCAGTTAACAGCCAAACGCGCGAGCCAATTGCGCCACGGAGGCAATCGTGCTGCTCTCGCAAGACGGTCAGAAAATTCCATCAAAGCTATCAGCGCAAAGAAAAAAGAAGCTAGACAACGTCCCCGGGAGGGCTCGAACCTCCAACGTTTCGGTTAACAGCCGAACGCGCTATTCGATTGCGCCACGAAGGCAGTCGTGCTGTACTCTCACCACCGTCAGAACATTCCATCAAAGCTATCAGTGCAAAAAAAAAGAAGCTAGACAACGCCCCCGGGAGGGCTCGAACCTCAAACCTTTCAGTTAACAGCCGAACTAGTTAGCCAATTGCGCCACAAAGGCAGTCGTGCTGTACTCTCACAAGCGTCAGAACATTCCATCAAAGCTAACAGTGCGAAGAAAAAAGATGCTAGACAACGCCCTCGGGAGGGCTCGAACCTCCAACATTTCGGTCAAGAGCCGAACTCGTTAGCCAATCGCGCCGCGGAGTCAGTCGTGCTGTAGTCTCACCAGCGTCAGAACATTCCATCAAAGCTAACAGTGCGAAGAAAAAAGAAGCTAGACAACGCCCCCGGGAGGGCTCGAACCTCAAACATTTCCGTCAAGAGGCGAACTCGTTAGCCAATTGCGCCGCGGAGGCAGTCGTGCTATAGTCTCACCAGCGTCAGAACATTTCATCAAAGCTAAGAATGCAAAGAAAAAAAAAGCGACACCTCGCCCCCGGGAGGGCTCGAACCTCCAACTTTTCGGTTAACAGCAGAATGCGCTAGCCGATTGCGCCACGGAGGCAATCGTCCAGCTCTCTCATACCTTCAGTATATTCCATCAAAGCTTTCAGCGCAAGGAAAAAAGAAGCAAGACAACGTCCCCGGGAGGGCTCGAACCTCCAACGTTTCGGTTAACAGCCGAACGCGCTATTCGATTGCGCCACGGAGGCGATCGTCCAGCTCTCTCACGACCGTCAGTATATTCCACCAAAGCTATCAGCGCAAAGAAAAAAGAAGCGAGACAACGCCCCCGGGAGGGCTCAAACCTCCAACCTTTCGGTTAACAGCCGAACGCGCTATCCGATTGCGCCACGGAGGCAATCGTCCTGCCCTCTCAAGACCGTCAGAACATTCCATCAAAACTATCAGCGCAAAAAAAAAGAAGCGACACAACGCCCCCGGGAGGGCACGAACCTCCAACCTTTCGGTTAACAGCCGAACGCGCTATCCGATTGCGCCACGGAGGCAATCGTCCAGCTCTCTCACGACCGTCAGTATATTCCACCAAAGATATCAGCGCAAAGAAAAAAGAAGCGACACCTCGCCCCCGGGAGGGCTCGAACCTCCAACCTTTCGGTTAACAGCCCAATGAGCTTGCCGACTGTGCCACGGAGGCAATCGTGCTTCTCTCTTACCACCGTCAGAACTTTTTTTCTATGCTATCAGCGCAAAGGAAAAAATAGCGACACACCGCCACCGGGAGGGCTCTAACCTCCAACCTTTCGGTTGACAGCCGATTGCGCTAGGCGATTACGCCACGGAGGCAATCGTGCTGCTCTCTCACCACCATCAGAACATTCCATCAAAGCTATCAGCCCAAAAAAGAAGCAAGACAACGTCCCCGGGAAGGCTCGAACCTCCAACCTTTCAGTTAACAGCCGATCGCGTAAGCCAAATGCGCACCGGAGGCAGTCGAGCTGTACTCTCATCACCATCAGAACATTTCTCCAAAACTATCAGCGCAAAGAAAAATAGTGACACACCGCCCCCGGGAGGGCTCGAACCTCCAACCTTTTGGTAAACAGCTGAACGCGCTAGCCGATTGCGACATGGAGGCAATCGTGCTGCTCTCTCACCACCGTCAGAACATTCCATCAAAGCTCTCAGCGCAAAGAAAAAAAAGCGACACCTCGCCCCCGGTAGGGCTCGAACCTCCAACCTTTCGGTTAACAGCCTAACGCGCTAGCCGATTGCGCCACGGAGGCAATCGACCTGTTCTTTCACGACCGTTAGAACATTCTATCAAAGCTATCAGCGCAAAGAAAAAAGAAGCGAGACAACGCCCCCGGGAGGGCTCGAACCTCCAACCTTTCAGTTAACAGCCAAACGCGCGAGCCAATTGCGCCACGGAGGCAATCGTGCTGCTCTCGCACGACCGTCAGTATATTCCATCAAAGCTAGCGCAAAGAAAAAAGAAGTGACACCTCGCCCCCGGGAGGGCTCGAACCTCCAACCTTTCGGTTAACAGCCCAACGAGCTAGCCGACTGCGCCACGGAGTCAGTCGTGCGGTACTCTCACCAGCGTCAGAACATTCCATCAAAGCTAACTGTGCAAAGAAAAAAGTAGCTAGACAACGCCCCTGGGAGGGCTCGAACCTCCAACCTTTCGGTTAACAGGCGAACTCGTTAGCCAATTACGCCGCGGAGGCAGTCGTTCTGTACTCTCACCACCGTCAGAACATTTCTCCAAAGCTATCAGCGCAAAGAAAAAAGAAGCTAGACAACGCCCACGAGAGGGCTCGAACCTCCAACATTTCGGTCAAGAGACGAACTCGTTAGCCAATTGCGCTGCGGAGGCAGTCGTGCTGTGCTATCACCAGCGTCAGAACATTTCATCAAAGTTAACAGTGCAAAGAAAAAAGAAGCTAGACAACGCCCCCGGGAGGGCTCGAACCTCCAACCTTTCGGTTAACAGCCGAACTCGTTAGCCAATTGCGCCACGAAGGCACTCGTGCTGTACTCTCACCACCGTCAGAACATTCTATCAAAGCTATCAGTGCAAAAAAAAGAAGCTAGACAACGCCCCCGGGAGGGCTCGAACCTCAAACATTTCCGTCAAGAGCCGAACTCGTTAGCCAATTGCGCCGCGGAGGCAGTCGTGCTGTACTCTCACCAGCGTCAGAACATTTCATCAAAGCTAAGAGTGCAAAGCAAAAACAACGACACCTCGCCCCCGGGAGGGCTCGAACCTCCAACCTTTCGGTTAACAGCCGAACGCGCTAGCCGATTGCGCCACGGAGGCAATCGTCCAGCTCTCTCACGACCGTGAGCATATTCCATCAAAGCTATCAGCGCAAAGAAAAAAGAAGCGAGACAACGCCCCCGGGAGAGCTCGAACCTCCAACCTTTCGGTTAACAGCCGATCGCGCTATCCGATTGCGCCACGGAGGCAATCGTCCAGCTCTCTCACGACCGTGAGCATATTCCATCAAAGCTATCAGCGCAAAGAAAAAAGAAGCGAGACAACGCCCCCAAGAGGGCTCGAACCTCCAACCTTTCGATTAACAGCTGAACACGCTAGCCAATTGCGCCACGAAAGCAGTCGTGTTGCCCTCTCACCACCGTCAGAACATTTCTCCAAAGCTGTCAGCGCAAAGAAAAAAAAGCGACTCCTCGTTCCCGGGAGGGCTCGAACCTCCAACTTTTCGGTTAACAGCCGAACGCGCTAGCCAATTGCGCCACGGAGGCAGTCGTGCTGCTCTCTCACCACCGTCAGAACATTTCCCCAAAGCTGTCAGCGCAAAGAAAAAAAATCGACACACCGCCCCGGGAGGTCTCGAACCTCCAACCTTTCGGTTAACAGCCGAACGCGCTAGCCAATTGCGCCACGGAGGCAGTCGTGCTGCTCTCTCACCACCGTCAGAACATTTCTCCAAAGCTGTCAGCTCAAAGAAAAAAAAGCGACACCTCGCCCCCGGGAGGGCTTGAACTTCCAACCTTTCGGTTAACAGCCGAACACGCTAGCTGATTGCGCCACGGAGGCAATCGTCCTGCTCTTTCACGACCGTCAGAACATTCCATGAAAGCTATCAGCGCAAAGAAAAAAGAAGCGAGACAACGCTCCCGTGAGGGCTCGAACCTCCAACCTTTCAGTTAACAGCCGAACGCGCGAGCCAAATGCGCCACGGAGGCAATCGTGCTGCTCTCTTACCACCGTCAGAACATTTCTCCAAAGCTGTCAGCGCAAAGAAAAAAAAGCGACACCTCGCCCCCGGGAGGAAAGATCGCTAGGTGGCGTCGAGGAGCGCGGACGTGAAAACGTCGGCTCCAGCTTTTCTAAATGTTTTCGGTCGTTTCTATGCTTCAAGATCACTTGGTTTTGTGCTTATTCGAACAAGGAAGCTCTGCGGTTTCAGTGGAGACGCCATTTTAGGCGGTGAGTGAACTCTTAGACATATTTTTGGACTTTAAAGTTGCGACGCGGCGAGCGTCCCCGCTAACCCTAACCACACCTAGGGTTAGCGAGGAGTACGGCCGTTACACGTAGCCAAGGGCTCGGCCAGACGCGGCAGCTACTGGATCAACCTCGGTACGTCGCAGCCGACAACCAGGCACTGAAAAGTCCTTCCACCGCAACCGTGGAGGGAATGGAAGTAAGCGCGGAGATCTTTGACGGACCAGGATGGGCCACCACCGTGGGACGCCGAAGACAGACGCCTCCGCCGAACGAGGAGCTGGCCGCTGGGACGGTCGAGCACAGCAACCAGCCGAAGCACTCCAGGGGCTTTAAAAAAAGTCAATCGGCACTACACCGTGTGGTATCCGCTTCCAGGCTACCCCGCCTACCCAAAGACCAGATCAGGGTAATTATGAGACCAAGAGGTGGATTGGACGTAGCCCGAGTCGACCTCGTTCTGCTGGCGAGAGCCGTCATCATGGCCGCCCAGATCACCGACGAACAAGCACGGGAGGACACGATCTGCCCCAACAATATGCAAAACATCATTGTTATTTCTACGCCGTACCAAAATAATGCCACATCATACGTGAACGTGTAGAAACTGCACACAAACCAAGGCTCGTTCGAAGTTGCCGCATACGTGGCCGCGCCCGATAATACATGCAAGGGCGTCATTAAGAACGTTGACCTCTCCCTTGACGACGCAACGCTCAAACGCCTGATTGTGCACGACCGAAATCCCACTGCCATCGAGGCAAGACGCATTAAAGAGACCAAAGTCGTCGCAATCCTCTTTGACGGGTGGCGCGTTCCGAGCACAGTGATATGCGGAACCGCCATGGTTCTCTGCTCGCTCTACAAGCGACAAATCGATGTTTGCAGAACGTGCGGAGGAGTCGGCCATCGCGCCGATGTTTGCCGGCACACAAACGCAACAAACAAGAAATGTCACAACTGCGGTGAAACGCTACAAGAAGACGGCGTGCATCACTGCGAGCCGAAATTCAAGCTTTGCGATGGCAATCACCCCACCGGAGATCGCGAATGCAAAAGACGCTTCCACATTCCATACATAGTGAGAAGGAGAAGAAGACGCAGAAAGCAAGAGTGGCAAGCACAACAACGTCAAGACGCACCAACATCTGTCCCGTTTAAGGAACCCTGCCACAACCAGGTCTTGGGACGGGAGAACGCCTCGAGCGTCCATCACCGTTATCCATCCAGGGGGAGATCCCGATCCAGAGGGTGTTCCCGATCCAGAAGGCGTTTTCGATCCAGAGGCCGTTCTCGTTCCGGAGGGCGCCCCTCGACCCTGTCGGGATCCGACAACCGCCTGTCATCTCGGGAGTGCTCCAGATCCCGATCGAGAACGAGGCCAACAGCCACGCAGCAGCAGCAGCAGCCGAACAATGGCTCCTGGGCCAGCAGGGTTGCAGGTGAATCACGAAGCACAAGTAGCCAGCCCAAAGGTAAGGCACAGTCAGAGCAGGCTCCCGATTCTCGTATTGTAGCGCTTGAACAAGAAAACAGGGCCCTCAAGAAGGAGCTTGAACAGCTCCGGGCCTCAATAGCTAGAATAGAGAGCTGCCACGGAATTGATCTGTCGAGCTCACCGGCACCACCGACAACACGCTCACAACAAACGATCCACAACACACACAAACGCAAAGCCGTAGACAGCGACAGCGACACGACGGAGGAGATCGAGATGGTCTCGATAGAAAAAGAAGCCCTACTGACAAATCTCGAATCCGTAACAACTAAGCTCAACGACAAAATTGATACGTTGGCGAACACGCTTGCCAAGTATATGGAAACCTTTAAGACTTACACTGAGAAAGCTGACCAGAGGCTCGTGAGCCTGGAGAAGATGGCAGCCAACCCACCTGGGGCAGGTGCTCCTCAGAGCCTAAGCGCGGACAAACCAGCAGTTACGGCAAGCGTGCCGAGCACACGTTCTAGAGCTAAAGTCCGACCAGTCAAAGCACGCAATCTCGCGGAAATAACGAGCCGCGACGCACACAAGCTACCAAGCCAAAATGGCTGCTGACCGTACCGAGATTAAGATCTGGCAGTGGAACTGTAACTCACTTCAGAAACGCAAAGCAGCACTAACACAACTATTGCTAGCCTGTAAAAAAAGTGGCATATAATATTGCTACAGGAATGTGGAGAAAGCAAAACTGCTAGAAGCATTGGCATATAGGGGTACAGGGTAGCCAGGCCGACCCTGCACCCCGAGCAGAACAAGACGCGAGGAGTGGCTACCTTCATCCGGAAGGACATAATGTTCGCCGAAAGGGACGCCCCCGTATACAAAAAAGGCCTGGGAACGGTCCTGGTGGAAATCTTACCACACAGGGCTGTTAAAAGAAGCATCTTCGTGCTCAATGTTTACAGTTCTCCATCAGATAAGAAAAGCGATTTCAACAGACTGCTTATCTCGGCGGTAAAAATGGCGGGTGACAATCCGCTCATAGTAGCGGGCGATTTTAACGCCAGGAGTACCGAATGGGGATACTTAAAAAGCGAAGGCAAAGGCACCAAGCTAGCAGAAAGCGCGAATGCGCTGGACCTGCAGCTGATAAACAACCTTGCCCTCCCTTCAAGAAGAGGTAATTCGGTACAGCGGGACACAATGCCAGACTTAACCTTCACCAAGAACGTCAGAGCTACCTGGGATAACCTCGACGAAGACCTAGGTAGTGACCACTGCATCCTAGAAATTACCGTTGAGAACGAGGCGAAAGCGCCAAGAAAATTCAAAATCACAGACTGGGACCAGTTCCGTAAAATACGGGAGCAGAAGGGCAATACAGAACTATCATATTGTCGCGAGCAAAAAGATCTGCAGCCAGGAGTTCACCCGAACCGGAGCAACCAAAACGTTCTCCTCTTCTTCGTAGCCCCAAAACGGGTATGAGCCACAGCGGCTCGTTCATCAATGGTGGCATTACCCCCTCTCCCAAGAAGCATCGTCTTGATGCTGTACATGAAGGCAAAAAAAAGAAAATGAGATGAAAATTACCATGCAAGCAAAATGAATGGCGTAAGGCGGAATAACATAGTTGGTTGTGGAGTCAAGAGTTAAATGAGAAATAAGAAAAATAGGAAAGACTGTAAGGGAGAGACGAATAAAGTCAGTCACTCTCTGGCGATTCACAGCGCGAAAAGTATGGTTTCAGCCGTGAAACATGAACGACTTCAGTTCGCGGGGTTAAACGGGAACGTCTCGAAGTGCCTTCTGGGAGAACCTCATATGCGACGTCGCTGAGACGTCGTACGACCTTGTAAGGGCCAAAGTAGCGGCGAAGAAGCTTTTCTGAACGGCCACGTTGTCGGATAGGGGTCCACACCCAGACTTCATCACCGGGCTTGAAAATAACTTCACGGTGACGAAGATTGTAGCGGCGTGCGTCTGCGCTTTGGTGATGTTGAATACGGTGACGAGCAATTTGACGGGCCTCTTCTGCACACTGCGCGAATTTGGCGGCATCGGTGCGGTATGTTCCTAAGTTGTCGGGCAGGAGCATGGCGTCGAGCATCGTCGTGACCTCGCGACCGTGGACTAAGCGAAAA
The DNA here is from genome assembly GCF_043290135.1 of Rhipicephalus microplus. Lineage (NCBI taxonomy): Eukaryota > Metazoa > Arthropoda > Arachnida > Ixodida > Ixodidae > Rhipicephalus > Rhipicephalus microplus. The sequence goes on from NW_027464618.1 coordinate 3,031,483, forward strand.
GGTGTGAAACCGGTACTTTCTTGAACAGCAGTATTATACGCAAAACTTACGTAGGGAAGTATGGCGTCCCAGTTCTTGTGATTGATGTCCACATACATTGACAGCATGTCTGCAATTGTCTTATTGAGTCGTTCAGTCAGCCCGTTTGCTTGCGGGTGGTAAGCCGTTGTTTTGCGATGTTCCGTGCCACTTAATCGCAAGACTTCCTGCAGCATCTCTGCGGTGAAAGCTGTCCCACGATCAGTTATGACGACAGCTGGAGCACCGTGACGTAAGACGATGCTGTTCACAAAAAATTGGGCGACATCTGCTGCGGTTGCTTTTGGAAGCGCCTTCGTTTCACAGTAGCGTGTTAAGTAGTCGGTAGCGACCACGATCCACCGGTTTCCAGACGAAGACGTGGGGAATGACCCCAGCAAGTCCATGCCAATCTGATGAAAGGGCGCCTTTGGTGGGCCTATTGGTTGCAGTAGTCCCGCTGGTCGTAAAGGTGGAACCTTACGTCGCTGACAGTCGCGACATGTGCGAACGTAATGCTTCACAGTCTTTGCGAGACGTGGCCAGTAGTAGGAGCATTGAATCCGTTGCAGCGTCCGCGTATAGCCGAGGTGTCCGGACGATGGCTCATCATGACACGCACGTAAAATGTCACCACGAAGCGTAGTTGGCGCAACAAGCAGATACATAGCTTGTGTAGGATGAAAGTTCTTTTTGTAAAGCACTCCATTGCGGAAACAAAAGGAGGATAGCGAGCGTGCAAAGCTTCGAGGAGGGTGGGAATTGCGTCCTTCCAGGTAGTCAATGAGCGGAATGAGCTCCGAGTCGTGACGCTGTTGCTCAGCTAAGCGGGTTGCTGATACGGCAGAAAGAAAAGTGTCGTCGTCTTCAAGGTCAGTGTTGGCATTTTCGACCGGTGCACGTGAGAGACAGTCGGCGTCGGTGTGTTTCCGCCCAGATTTGTGGACGATGGTGACATCGAAATCTTGTAGCCGAAGGCTCCATCGTGCTAGACGACCTGAGGGATCTTTGAGATTTGCGAGCCAAAAAGGGAATGGTGGTCGCTAACTACCCTGAATGGGCGGCCATACAAGTATGGGCGGAACTTTGTTATGGCCCAGACAACAGCGAGGCATTCCTTCTCGGTTGCAGAATAGTTTTTCTCCGCTGAGGATAACGTTCTGCTCGCATAAGCGATCACGCGCTCTACGCCGTTATGCCACTGAATTAATACCGCTCCTAGTCCAACGTTGCTGGCGTCAGTGTGTAATTCCGTGTCAGCGCTTTCGTCAAAATGACCCAGTACAGGCGGAGCCTGGAGGAGGTTTCGGAGCGTGTCGAACGCATGACACTGATCGGGACCCCATACAAACGAGACACCGTCTTTTGTAAGCTTGTTGAGGGGTTCAGCAATCTTCGAAAAGTTTTTGACAAAGCGCCTGTAATACGCACAGAGCCCCAGAAATCGGCGTAGGTCGCGCTTATTTGTGGGCACGGGAAAGACGGCAACAGCACGGGTTTTCTCCGGATCTGGGCGGATGCCGGCATGGCTCACAACGTGACCAAGGAACTTCAGTTCTTCATATCCAAAATGACATTTCTCGGGTTTGAGAGAAAGCCCCGCTGTTCTGATTGCCTGAAGTACTGCCTGAAGGCGTTGAACGTGTTGTTCAAACATGTCTGCAAAGACCACGACGTCATCAAGGTAAACAAGACATGATTGCCATTTGAGCCCTGTGAGAACCGTATCCATCATTCTTTGGAAAGTAGCTGGAGCTGAGCATAGACCGAAAGGCAACACTTTAAACTCGTACAGGCCGTCGGGAGTAATAAACGCCGTCTTTTCGCGATCGCGCTCATCCACTGCGATTTGCCAGTAGCGGCTACCTAAATCCATGGAAGAAAAATATTTAGCGTTGCGTATACGGTTGAACGAGTCATCTATCCGGGGTAGAGGATAAACGTCCTTTTTGGTGACCTTGTTCAGTTTACGGTAATCAACGCAAAAACGCAACGTACCGTCCTTCTTCTTTACTAGCACAACTGGCGAAGCCCAGGGACTGGTTGATGGCTGGATGACGTCGTCCTGAAGCATCTGCTGGACTTGGTCACGTATAGCGTCTTGCTCTTTTTGCGACACCCTATAGGCGTGTTGTCGGATGGGTCTCTCGGTGGGTTCCGTGATGATACGGTGCTGAGCAAGTGGTGTCTGTTTAACCCTTGACGTAGTGGCAAAGCTGTCTTGAAATGAGCCGAGTAAACGCAAAAGGCTTTCTCGTTGAGACGAAGGTAGTCTCTCGTTTACGTCGAGAGTGCTCGTGAACGCCTCGTCAGGGTGGCCATTCGATGAAAATAAAGCTAACGTGGGCGAACCATCGGCATCGGCAAGTTCTTCACAGTATGCAATGGCAGTGTGTCTCGTTAGGTGGCGATATTCGTCGCTGAAGTTCGTGACCAGCAGGTGAACATGCCTATTGCTAGGCTGAATGATTCCTCGGGCAACACAGATTTGTCGTGAAATAAGGAGAGACAAATTGGCCTCTGCAATTACCGCGTCAGACATGTCCTGTCCCAATTCCACTTCGACAAAGAGGCTGCTTCGAGGTGGGAGAGTCAGAGAATCGTCGGTAACACGAAGTGCTCTTTTCCGGAATTGTGTACTGTCAGTTGCAGCGCAAAAAGGATCCTCGAACGACACAAGTAATTCACGGAGGTCGATGACGGCGCCGTATTCACGAAGGAAGTCCATTCCTAGAATGACTGGCCGAGAGCACACGCGCAATACGAGGAAAGAGCCTGCAAATGTCGACGTACGTATACGAATGCGTCCCGTGCACATACCGGTAGGCATCACCAGATGGCCCCCTGCCGTGCGCAACTGCGGTCCTTGCCATGGTGTGGTAACCTTCCTCAGTTCAGATGCCAGTGCGGCGCTCATTACGGAATAGTCGGCCCCGGTGTCGACGAGGGCGTTGACAGCATGATTGTCGACGAAGACGGCGATTTCGGCAGAAACGATCTTTCTGCTGTCAGAGAACACTGCAGAACCGGAATGGTCCTTGTCTGGTCGTTGCGTCGAATGAGGGTCTTTTACAGTTCGCCGGGACGCGACTTCACCCCCAGAAGTCGCCGTTCCTAGTTTCCCCTGCGGGGACTTGGTGACCGGCTCCTGAAAGGAGCGGAAGACGATGTGGGCAAACTGGGTGACGTAGACCGGTGAGGCGACGGTGATCCCGACTGGTGGTGCTGAACAGTCGAAGGTGTTCGCTGGCCCGTGAGATAGGCTTCGATTTCGCGGGGGCGCTCACCGTAGCGCGGGCATCGAGCTTCAGGATGGAAGCCGCGGAGACCTAGTTGCCGGTATTGACAGTTCCTGTATACGTGACCCGCTTCGCCGCAGTGATAGCAGAGCGGACGGTTATCCGAGGTGCGCCACGTGCTTGCCTTGCTACCACTTTGTCTTGAGGTAGACTGCAGATAGGTGGGTGTGCTCGGGAACCTTGAGCCGTGAGGCGGGCTCGAAGCAGTGGTGTGGAATGACTGCATAGCCTGGTACCTGGGCCGCATAGCAGGATCTGTAGCCGGTGGCGCAGGGGATCGCAATGCCGCTGCGTATGTCAGGACTGGCGCCTCGGGAATCGGTGGTGTGATTGGGGTCAGGGGTGTGACGGCCTGCCGGACTTCTTGTCTGATTACATCCGCGAAGGCAGACACAGGTTGATGGGATCCCACCGCCTGAAGCTGTCGCAGTTCGTCCCGAACAATACTTCGAATGAAGTCTGCGAGGGCCTGTCTCTCGCTGTCAGAGCCGATAGAGCATGCGGTGGCCGGGATCTGGCGTTCGTATTGTGATGACCGCTGCTGCAGCGTACGTTCCATTGTGTTCGCCTCACTGATGAACTGGGTGACTGTCGTTGGTGGATTGCGCACGAGCCCAGCGAAAAGCTGTTCTTTTACTCCACGCATCAAATGCCTCACCTTATTTTCCTCGGGCATGGCGGGGTCCGCGCGCTTAAAGAGCCGAAGCATGTCCTCGACAAACATGGATACTCGTTCGTTCGGCCGCTGGTTTCTGCAGGATATGGCTTGTTCGGCCCTCTCCTTCCTCTCGGTGTTCCGAAAGGCGTCACGGAGCTGACGGCTAAATTCTTGCCAGGTTGCAAAGGAGCCCTCGTGGTTCTCGTACCATGTCTTCGCAGAATCCTCCAAGTAAAAGTAAACTCTGCGCAGCTTGCGAACATCGTCCCATTCGTTGATATAGGCAACCCGATCAAAGTGGTCGAGCCAGTCATCAACATCCTCGAAGATATCTCCATGGAACGGCTTTGGTGTCTGTGGCGCATGAAAAACATGGGCGAGAAGAGAACCATGGGCATCGCTGGTTTGGACCGCCTGGCTTGTCATCGGAGTTGCCATCTTTCTGGGTGTCGATGTCAAGGGACCAAATTCAGGGGGTAACCCACGCAGGCGGTGGCTGCTTCTTGCTCTGCGAGATGTAGCTGTCTCCACGATGGCCGACACAGCCGAAGTACACGTACCCAGCACTTCCACCAGTAATGTCGCGAGCAAAACAAGATCTGCAGCCAGGAGTTCACCCGAACCGGAGCAACCAAAACATTCTCCTCTTCTTCGTAGCCCCAAAACGGGTATGAGCCACAGCGGCTCGTTCATCAATGGTGGCAATATGAAGCTCTCTTAAATGAATTGAAAATGGCAGCGAATGAGGCCACCAAAGAAGTCGAGACTGATGAATCCATCCAGGCAATGGACTCTCACCTGGCCAGTTTGCTGCAGAAAAGGCATGACCTAAAAGAAGCGTGGCGTAAAAACAAGCTCAACAGACACTTACGCACAAAAATCGCGGACCTTGGCCGCGAAATCGAATCTCAGGCCAAGACAATCTGCGCCCAGAAGTGGAACAAAACATGTGACGAAGCAGATGGCTAAATGAGGAAGGGAAGCAAATGGGGGCTGCTCAAACACCTTATGGCGGACAGCGACAAACCCACCAGAGGCGGCACCCAGCTGCAAATTGAACGATTGGTGCACAAGCACGCCCAGGATAGTGGTGAATCCCAAGCTCTCCTCAAAACGCTAGGCCAAAAATATCTCCCACTGGAAAGCAAATCAGTAGCCTGGGAAAACAAAAATCCCTCATATGGAGGTCGACCGCAAGAAAAGCTAGACGAACCATTCAGCGAAGCTGAAATACGGTACGCTCTACAACAACTCAATGGCAGATCGGTGCCAGGGCCAGGTGGAATCGACAATAAACTGCTACGGAATCTAGACGATAAAGCAATCGTAATCATTACTAAGAAGATAAATGAGGCATGGGAAACGGGTACCGTGCCTAAAGAATGGCGTAGTGCCAAGGTTTCGCTCATCCCGAAACCTGGAAAACCATGGAGCATCGATAACTTAAGGCCCATATCACTCACATCTTGCGTTGGAAAAGTAGCTGAGCATGCAGTACTCAACAGACCACATTGAGAGCAATGGGCTCTTTCGACACAACATTATTGGCTTCTGCAGGGCACTGTCCACTCAGGACGCCATGTTGATGTTAAGAGAACACATAAGATACGGCCTCCTCCACACGCCCAAAGCCATATTAGCCCTGGACCTCGCGAAGGCCTTTGACACCGTAAAACATGAACACATACTGAGTGAAATATCACACATGAACCTAGGCGAGAAATTCTACAACTACATTAAAGGCTTTCTGGCCAACCGAACCGCCACCATACGCATAGGAGAGCAATGTGGCGAACCCGAACGACTCGGAAATATCGGCACCCCACAAGGGTCAGTGCTCTCGCCATTGATCTTTAATGTGGCGATGCAAAAGTTGTCGGAGAAGCTCGCTCAAATCCCATCCGTGCACCATGCCATATACGCGGATGATATTACCATATGGGTCCCATGTGCCCACTCATATGGTGACTTGGAAGGAATCCTTCAACAAGCACTGACTACAACTGAAGAATTTCTTAAGCCAACTGGACTCGCACTGTCTCACACTAAATCTACTCTAACGCTCTTTCACCCTCGACGGAATTCGGGCGAAGAGGAGCCGCAAGTAGTGCTCAAAGCTGAGAATAACCAAACGATACCGCAAGTATATACGGTCAAAAACTAGGGCTAACGTTAAGCGCCAAGGAGGGCCACAACAAAGAAGCACTCAAGCGCCTTGAAAAAAGCGCGAACAATTTTTCAAGAGGCATTGCTAGAATCGCCAACAAGAGAGCAGGCCTCCTAGAAGGCAAAATTATGAAGGCGTATCACGCCTTTCTTGTAAGTCACGTAGCATACGCGTTCCCGTTTCTGAAACTTACGAAGGCTGAAATCAAAAAGGTCGACTCCATGCTCCGCAAGGGACTGAAAACGGCACTTGGCTTGCCCAATAGCACGAGCAACGAGAAACTCGAGCAACGTGGTCTGCACAACACAGCCGAAGAAATTTTCGAGGCTCAGAGATTGGCACAGATCACACGCCTGTCGTTGACGCAGGCAGGCCATCTCATCCTACGAGACGCAGGCATTTGCCCAATTTTTCAACCAGAGAAAAGAACACAACTTGGTAATGACGTGAGGAAACACATTAGGGTTGAGCCAATCCCCCGCAACGTTCACCCTACGTTCAACAAAGGGCGAAGGAAGGACAGAGTGAGGGCGCTCATAAACAAGGAAAAAAAACACAACACGCACGCACTATTCGTAGATGCCGCCCGCTACTATGGCAGGGAGGCGTTTGCCATAGCGGTCGTTGATATAGACGGAAACCTCATAAACGCGGCAACCGTCCAAACAAGCCATGTCCACGAAGCAGAGGAAATGGCGATCGCGCTAGCCTTGCAAAGCTGCCAAGCCTACTCCACAATATACACAGACTCAAAGACGGCGGCACGAACGTTCGTGGCTGGCCTAGTAGCTAGAAGCACAGGAAAACTTACAGTCAACGCAATAAGAGAGTCCCAGAGCAAAGAAACTCTTGTTAAGGAAGAGAGAGCTCAAATCTACGTATCCTGGTTCCCAGCCCACATGGGACAGTTAACGGGACTCGACCACTGCAATCCCAACGAAGAGGTCAACCGCCTGCCGCGTGAGCTCACACGCCGCGCCGCGGACTACGACCCCTCGATGAGGGAGCGGTACGAGAATTTCTGCAGCCAGGACAAAGCAGTCACATACCACGAGATCACTTCACATTACCGGGGACAAAGACGTGCCTTCCCAGCACCGCACCCAAAACTTAACAAAGCAGAAGCTCTAACTCTCAGAAGATTGCAAACACGTACGTACATAACACCATCCACCTTACACAGAGTCGACCCCGACACACCACCCACATGCTCCCTTTGCAACCATCCCTATTGCAATTTCGAACACATGCTCTGGCTGTGCCCTACCCATAGCGCAGCACAACTGAATACACAAGAGGCTTGGCAGGAAGCCCTCAAGAGCAATCAATACAAGCTGCAACTACAGGCGGTCCAGAGGGCCCGGGACATCGCTACAAGCCTTCGGCTGCCAGCGCTATCCTGGGCGGAGCTTCCAGGTTGAATTAAGGGTCGGAATGGCCCTTTCTCAGCCTCTTCAGGATATGTTTAAATAAAGTCAATCTCTCTCTCTCTCTCGCCAACGGGAGGGCTCGAACCTCAAACCTTTCGGTTAACAGCCGAATGCGCTAGCCGATTGCGCCACGGAGGCAATCGTCCTGCTCTCTTACGACCGTCAGAACATTCCATCAAAGCTATCAGCGCAAAGAAAAAAGAAGCGAGACAACGCCCCCGGGAGGGCTCGAACCTCCAACTATTCGGTTAACAGCCGAACGCGCTAGCCAATTGCGCCATGGAGGCAGTCGTGCTGCACTCTTACCACCGTCAGAACATTTCTCCAAAGCTGTCAGCGCAAAGAAAAAAAAGCGACACCTCGCCCCCGGGAGGGCTCGAACCTCCAACCTTTCGGTTAACAGCCCAACGAGCGTGCCGATTTCTCCACGGAGGATATCGTGCTACTCTCTTACCAGCGTCAGAACTTTTATCAATGCTATCAGCGCAAAGAAAAAAATAGCGACACACCGCCACCGGGAGGGCTCTAACCTCCAACCTTTCGGTTGACAGCCGAATGCGCTAGCCGATTGCTCCACGGAGGCAATCGTGCTGCTCTCTCACCACCATCAGAACATTCCATCAAAGCTATCAGCGCAAAGAAAAAAGAAGCGAGACAACGCCCCCGGGAGGGCTCGAACCTCCAACCTTTCGGATAACAGCCGAACGCGCTATCCGATTGCGCCACGGAGGCCATCGTCCAGCTCTCTCACGACCGTCAGAACATTCCATCAAAGCTATCAGCACAAAGAAAAAAAGAAGCGAGACAACGCCCCCGGGAGGGCTCGAACCTTCAACCTTTCGGTTAACAGCCGAATGCGCTAGCCAATTGCGCCACGGAGGCAGTCGTGCTACTCTCTTACCACCGTCAGAACATTTCTCCAAAGCTGTCAGCGCAAAGAAAAAAAAGCGACACCTCGCCCCCGGGAGGGCTCGAACCTCCAACCTTTCGGTCAACAGCCCAACGAGCTAGCCGACTGCGCCACGGAGGCAATCGTGCTGCTCTCTCACCACCTTCAGAACATTCCATCAAAGCTATCAGCGCAAAGAAAAAAGAAGCAAGACAATGTCCCCGGGAGGGCTCGAACCTCCAACCTTTCGGAAAAATGCCGAACGCGCTAGCCGATTGCGCCACGGAGGCAAACGTGCTGCTCTCTCACCACCATCAGAACATTCCATCAAAGCTATCAGCGCAAAGAAAAAAGAAGCAAGACAACGTCCCCGGGAGGGCTCGAACCTCCAACCTTTCGGTAAACAGCCGAACGCGTAAGCCAAATGCGCAACGGAGGCAGTCTAGCTGTACTCTCATCACCATCAGAACATTTCTCCAAAGTTATCAGCGCAAAGAAAAAAAAGCGACACACCACCCCAGGGAAGGCTCGAACCTCAAACCTTTCGGTCAACAGCCGATCGCGTAAGCCAAATGCGCAACGGAGGCAGTCGAGCTGTACTCTCATCACCATCAGAACATTTCTCCTAAGCTATCAGCGCAAAGAAAAAAAAAGCGACACACCGCCCCCGGGAGGGCTCGAACCTCCAACCTTTCGGTTAACAGCCGAACTCGCTAGCCAATTGCAACGCGGAGGCAGTCGTGCTGTATTCTCACCACCGTCAGAACATTCCATCAAAGCTAAGGGTGCAAAGAAAAAAATGCGACACACCGCCACTGGGAGGGTTCGAACCTCCAACCTTTCGGTTAAGAGCCGAACTCGTTAGCCGATTGCGCCGCGGAGGAAGTTGTGCTGCACTCTCACGACCATCAAAACATTCCTCCAAAGCTATGAGTGCAAAGAAAAAAAATGCGACACACCGACCCCTGGAGGGCTCGAACCTCCAACCTTTCGGTTAAGAGCTGAACTCGTTAGCCAATATCGCCGCGGAGGCAGTCGTACTGTATTTTCACCACCGTCAGAACATTCCATCAAAGCTATCAGCGCAAAGAAAAAAGAAGCAAGACAACGTCCCCGGGAGGGCTCGAACCTCCAACCTTTCGGTAAACAGCCGAACGCGTAAGCCAAATGCGCAACGGAGGCAGTCGAGCTGTACTCTCATCACCATCAGAACATTTCTCCAAAGCTATCAGCGCAAAGAAAAAAAAGCGACATACCGCCCGCGGGAGGGCTCGAACCTCCAACCTTTCGGTTAACAGCCGAACTCGCTAGCCAATTGCGCCGCAGAGGCAGTCGTGCTGTATTCTCACCACCGTCAGAACATTCTATCAAAGCTATAAGCGCAAAGAAAAAAGAAGCAAGACAACGTCCCCGGGAGGGCTCGAACCTTTAACGTTTTGGTTAACAGCCGAACTCGCTAGCCGATTGCGCCGCGGAGGCAGTCGTGCTGTATTCTCACCACCGTCAGACCATTCCATCAAAGCTAAGAGTGCAAAGAAAAAAGAAGCTAGACAACGCCCCCGGGTGGGCTCGAAGCTCCAACCTTTCGGTTAACAGCCGATCGCGTAAGCCAAATGAGCAACGGAGGCAGTCCAGCTGTACTCTCATCATTATCAGAACATTTCTCCAAAGCTATCAGCGCAAAGAAAAAAAAGCGACACACCGCCCCCGGGAGGGCTCGAAGCTCCAACCTTTCGGTTAACAGCCGAACGCGTAAGCCAAATGCGCAACGGAGGCAGTCGAGCTGTACTCTCATCACCATCAGAACATTTCCCCAAAGCTATAAGCGCAAAGAAAAAAAAGCGACACACTGCCCCCGGTAGGGCTCGAACCTTTAACATTTCGGTTAACAGCCGAACTCGCTAGCCGATTGCGCCGCGGAGGCAGTCGTGCTGAATTCTCACCACCGTCAGAACATTCCATCAAAGCTATCAGCGCAAAGAAAAAAGAAGCAAGACAACGTCCCCGGGAGGGCTCGAACCTCCAACCTTTCGGTAAACAGCCGAACGCGTAAGCCAAATGCGCAACGGAGGCAGTCGAGCTGTACTCTCATCACAATCAAAACATTTCTCCAAAGCTATCAGCGCAAAGAAAAAAAGCGACACACCGCCCCCGGGAGGGCTCGAACATCCAACCTTTCGGTCAACAGCCGATCGCGTAAGCCAAATGCTCAACCGAGGCAGTCGAGCTGTACTCTCATCACCATCAGAACATTTCTCCTAAGCTATCAGCGCAAAGAAAAAAAAGCGACACACCGCCCCCGGGAGGGCTCGAACCTCCAACCTTTCGGTCAACAGCCGATCGCGTAAGCCAAATGCTCAACCGAGGCAGTCGAGCTTTACTCTCATCACCATCAGAACATTTCTCCTAAGCTATCAGCGCAAAGAAAAAGAAGCGACACACCACCCCCGGGAGGGCTCGAACCTCCAACCTTTCGGTTAACAGCCGAACTCGCTAGCCAATTGCAACGCGGAGGCAGTCGTGGTGTATTCTTACCACCGTCAAAACATTCCATCAAAGCTAAGAGTGCAAAGAAAAAAGAAGCTAGACAACGCCCCCGGGAGGGCTCGAACCTCCAACCTTTCGGTTAACAGCCGAACGCGCTAGCTAATAGCGCCAGGGAGGCAGTCCAGCTGTACTCTCATCATTATCAGAACATTTCTCCAAAGCTATCAGCGCAAAGAAAAAAAGCGACACACCGCCACCGGGAGGGCTCTAACCTCCAACCTTTCGGTTGACAGCCGAATGCGCTAGCCAAATGCGCAACGGAGGCAATCATGGTGCTCTCTCACCACCATCAGAACATTCCATCAAAGCTATAAACGCAAAGAAAAAAGAAGCAAGACAACGTCCCCGGGAGGGCTCGAACCTCCAACCTTTCAGTTAACAGCCGATCGCGTAAGCCAAATGCGCAACGGAGGCAGTCAAGCTGTACTCTTATCACCATCAGAACATTCCATCAAAGCTATCAGTGCAAAGAAAAAAAAGCGACACACCGCCCCGGGAGGGCCCGAACCTCCAACCTTTCGGTTAACAGCCGAACTCGCTAGCCGATTGCGCCGCGGAGGCAGTCGTACTGTATTCTCACCACCGTCAGAACATTCCATCAAAGCTATCAGCGCAAAGAAAGAAATGCGACACACCGCCACTGGGAGGGCTCGAACCTCCAACCTTTCGGTTAAGAGCCGAACTCGTTAGCCGATTGCGCCGCGGAGGAAGTTGTGCTGCACTCTCACGACCGTCAAAACATTCCTCCAAAGCTATGAGCGCAAAGAAAAAAAAAGCAACACACCGCCCCCGAAAGGGCTCTAATCTCAAACCTTTCGGCTAAGAGCCGAACTCGTTAGCCGATTGCGCCACGGAGGCAGTCGTGCTGCACTCTCACGACCGTCAGAACATTCCATCAAAGCTATCAGCGAAAAGAAAAAGCAAGCGCGACAACACCCCCGGGAAGGCACGAACCTCCAACCTTTCGGTTAACAGCCGAACGCGCTAGATAATTGCGACACGGAGGCAGTCGTGCTGCTCTCTCACCGCCTTCAGAACTTTTTTTCAATGCTATCAGCGCAAAGAAAAAAATAGCGACACACCGCCACCGGGAGGGCTCTAACCTCCAACCTTTCGGTTGACAGCCGAATGTGCTAGCCGATTGCGCCACGGAGGCAATCATGCTGCTCTCTCACCACCATCAGAACATTCCATCAAAGCTATAAGCGCAGAGAAAAAAGAAGCTAGACAACGTCCCCGGGAGGGCTCGAACCTCCAACGTTTTGGTTAACAGCCGATCGCGCAAGCCGATTGCGAAACGGAGGCAGTCGTGCTGTACTCTCATCACCGTCAGGACATTCCTCCAAAGCTATCAGCGCAAACAAAAAAATGCGACACACCGCCCCCTGGAGGGCTCAAACCTCCAACCTTTCGGTTAAGAGCCGAACTCGTTAGCCGATTGCGCCACGGAGGCAGTCGTGCTGCACTCTCACGACCGTCAGAACATTCCTCCAAAGCTATCAGAGCAAAGAAAAAAATGCGACACACCGCCACTGGGAGGGCTTGAACCTCCAACCTTTCGGTTAAGAGCCGAACTCGTTAGCCGAATACGCCGCGGAGGAAGTTGTGCTGCACTCTCACGACCGTCAAAACATTCCTCCAGAGCTATGAGCGCAAAGAAAAAAAAGCAACACACCGACCCCGAAAGGGCTTTAACCTCCAACCTTTCGGTTAAGAGCCGAACTCGTTAGCCGATTGCCCCACGGAGGCAGTCGTGCTGCACTCTCCCGACCGTCAGAACATTCCATCAAAGCTATCAGCGCAAAGAAAAAAGAAGCGCGACAACGCTCCCGGGAGGGCTCTAACCTCCAACCTTTCGGTTGACAGCCGAATGCGCTAGCCGATTGCGCCACGGAGGCAATCATGCTGCTCTCTCACCACCATCAGAACATTCCATCAAAGCTATAAGCGCAAAGAAAAAAGAAGCAAGACAGCGTCCCCGGGAAGGCTCGAACCTCCAACCTTTCAGTTAACAGCCGAACGCGTAAGCCAAATGCGCACCGGAGGCAGTCGAGCTGTACTCTCATCACCATCAGAACATTTCTCCAAAGCTATCAGCGCAAAGAAAAAAAAAGCGACACACACTCCCGGGAGGGCTCGAACATCCAACCTTTCGGTAAACAGCCGAACGCGTAAGCCAAATGCGCAACGGAGGCAGTCGAGCTGTACTCTCATCACCATCAGAACATTTCTCCAAAGCTATCAGCGTAAAGAAAAAAAAAGCGAAACACTGCCCCCGGGAGGGCCCGAACCTCCAACCTTTTGGTTAACAGCCGAACGCGTAAGCCAAATGCGCAACGGAGGCAGTCGAGCTGTACTCTCATCACCATCAGAACATTCAATCAAAGCTATCAGCGCAAAGAAAAAAGAAACGAGACAACACCCCCGGGAGGGCCCGAACCTCCAACCTTTTGGTTAACAGCCGAACGCGCTATCCGATTGCGCCACGGAGGCGATCGTCCAGCTCTCTCACGACCGTCAGAACATTCCATCAAAGCTATCAGCGCAAAGAAAAAAGAAGCGAGAACACGCCCCCGGGAGAGCTCGAACCTCCAACCTTTCGCTTAACAGCCGAACGCGCTATCCGATTGCGCCACGGAGGCAACCGTCCTGCTCTCTCTCGACCGTCAGAACATTCCGTCAAAGCTATCAGCGCAAAGAAAAAAAAGCGAAACACTGCCCCCGGGAGGGCCCGAAACTCCAACCTTTCGGTTAACAGCCGAACTCGCCAGCCAATTGCGCCGCGGAGGCAGTCATACTGTATTCTCACCACCGTCAGAACATTCCATCAAAGCTATCAGCGCAAAGAAAAAAGAAACGAGACAACGCCCCCGGGAGGGCTCGAACCTCCAACCTTTTGGTTAACAGCCGAACGCGCTATCCGATTGCGCCACGGAGGCGATCGTCCAGCTCTCTCACGACCGTCAGAACATTCCATCAAAGCTATCAGCGCAAAGAAAAAAGAAGCGAGACAACGCCCCCGGGAGAGCTCGAACCTCCAACCTTTCGGTTAACAGCCGAACGCGCTATCCGATTGCGCCACGGAGGCAATCGTGCTGCTCTCTCACCACCATCAGAACATTCCATCAAAGCTATCAGCGCAAAGAAAAAAGAAGAAAGACAACGTCCCCGGGAGGGCTCGAACCTCCAACCTTTCGGTAAACAGCCGAACGCGTAAGCCAAATGCGCAACGGAGGCAGTCGAGCTGTACTCTCATCACCATAAGAACATTTCTCCAAAGCTATCAGCGCAAAGAAAAAAAAGCGACACACTGCTCCGGGAGGGCTCGAACCTCCAACCTTTCGGTCAACAGCCGAATGCGCTAGCTAATTGCGCCACGGAGGCAGTCGTGCTGCTCTCTCACCGCCGTCAGAACTTTTTTCAATGCTATCAGCGCAAAGAAAAAATTAGCGACACACCGCCACCGGGAGGGCTCTAAACTCCAACCTTTCGGTTGACAGCCGAATGCGCTAGCCGATTGCGCCACGGAGGCAATTATGCTGCTCTCTCACCACCATCAGAACATTACATCAAAGCTATAAGCGCAAAGAAAAAAGAAGCAAGACAACGTCCCCGGGAGGGCTCAAACCTCCAACCTTTCTGTTAACAGCCGATCGCGTAAGCCAAAATGCGCAACGGAGGCAGTCGAGCTGTACTCTCATCACCATAAGAACATTTCTCCAAAGCTATCAGCGCAAAGAAAAAAAAGCGACACACCGCCCCCGGGAGGGCTGGAACATCCAACCTTTCGGTTAACAGCCGAACGCGCTAGGTAATTGCGCCACGGAGGCAGTCGTGCTGCTCTCACCGCCGTCAGAACTTTTTTCAATGCTATCAGCGCAAAGAAAAAAATAGTGACACACCGCTACCGGGAGGGCTCTAACCTCCAGCCTTTCGGTTGACAGCCGAAGGCGCTAGCCGATTGCGCCACGGAGGCAGTCGTGCTGTACTCTCATCACCGTCAGAACATTCCTCCAAAGCCATCAGCGCAAAGAAAAAAATGCGAAATACCGCCCCCTGGAGGGCTCTAACCTCCAACCTTTCGGTTAAGAGCCGAACTCGTTAGCCGATTGCGCCACGGAGGCAGTCGTGCTGTACTCTCACCAGCGTCAGAACATTCCATCAAAGCTAACAGTGCAACGAAAAAAGAAGCTAGACAACGCCCCCGGGTGGGCTCGAACCTCCAACCTTCCGGTTAACAGCCGATCGCGCAAGCCCATTGCGCAACGAAGGCAGTCGTGCTGCACTCTAACGACCGTCAGAACATTCCTCCAAAGCCATCAGCGGAAAGAAAAAAAAGCGACACACACCGCCCCCGGGAGGACTTGAACCTCCAAACTTCCGGTTAAGAGCCGAACTCGTTAGCCGATTGCACCGCGGAGGCAGTCATGCTGCACTCTCACAACCGTCAGAACATTCCTCCAAAGCTACCAACGCAAAGAAAAGAGACCGCTACAGCACCCCCGGGAGGGCTCGAACCTCCAACCTTTCGGTTAACAGCCGAACGCGCTAGCCAATTGCGCAACGGAGGCAGGCGTGCTGCTCTCTTGCCACCGTCAGAACATTTCTCCAAAGCTATCAGCGCAAAGAAAAAAGAGCGACACCTCGCCCCCGCGAGGGCTCGAACCTCCAACCTTTCGGTTAACAGCCGAACGCGCTAGCCAATTGCGGCACGGAGGCAGTCGTGCTGCTCTCTCATCACCGTCAGAACATTTCTCCAAAGCTGTCAGCGCAAAGAAAAAAAACGACTCCTCGCCCCCGGGAGGTCTCGAACCTCCAACCTTTCGGTTAACAGCCGAATGCGCTAGCCGATTGCGCCACGCAGGCAATCGTCCTGCTCTCTCACGACCGTCAGAACATTCCTTCAAAGCTAACAGTGCAAAGAAAAGAGAAGCTAGACAACGCCCCCGGGAGGGCTCGAACATCCAACATTTCCGTCAAGAGCCGAACTCGTTAGCCAATTGCGCCGCGGAGGCAGTCGTGCTGTACTCTTACCAGCGTCAGACCATTTCATCAAAGCTAAGAGTGCAAAGAAAAAAGAAGCTGGACAGCACCCCCTGCAGGGCTCGAACCTCCAACCTTTCGGTTAACACCGATCGCGCAAGCCAATTGCGCAACGGAGGCAGTCGGGCTGTACTCTCATCACCGTCAGAACATTTCTCCAAAGCTATCAGCGCAAAGAAAAAAGAAGCAAGACAACGTCCCCGGGAGGGCTCGAGCCTTCGACCTTTCGGTTAAATGCTGAACTCGTTTGCCAATCGCGCTGCGGAGGCAGTCGTGCTGTACTCTCACCAGCGTCAGAACATTCCATCAAAGCTAACAGTGCAAAGAAAAAAAGAAGATAGACAACGCCTCCGGGAGGGCTCGAACCTCCAACCTTTCGGTTAACAGCCGAACTCGTTAGCCGATTGCGCCACGCAGGCAATCGTCCTGCTCTCTCACGACCGTCAGAACATTCCTTCAAAGCTAACAGTGCAAAGAAAAGAGAAGCTAGACAACGCCCCCGGGAGGGCTCGAACCTTCAACATTTCCGTCAAGAGCCGAACTCGTTAGCCAATTGCGCCACGGAGGCAGTCGTGCTGTACTCTTACCAGCGTCAGAAAATTTCATCAAAGCTAAGAGTGCAAAGAAAAAAGAAGCTGGACAACACCCCCGGGAGGGCTCGAACCTCGAACCTTTCGGATAACAGCCGAACGCGTTAGCCAATTGCGCCACGAAGGCAGTCATGCTGTACTCTCACCACTGTCAGAACATTCCATCAAATCTAACAGTGCAAAGAAAAAAGAAGCTAGACAACGCCCCCGGGAGGGCTCGAACCTCCAACAGTTCCGTCAAGAGCCGAACTCGTTAGCCAATTGCGCCGCGGAGGCAGTCGTGCTGTACTCTCACCAGCGTCAGAACATTCCATCAAAGCTAACAGTGCAAAGAAAAAAGAAGCTAGACAACGCCCCCGGGAGGGCTCGAACCTCCAAACTTTCGGTTAACAGCCGAACTCGTTAGCCAATTGCGCCACGAAGGCAGTCGTGCTGTACTCTCACCACCGTCAGAACATTCCATCAAAGCTAACAGGGCAAAGAAAAAAGAAGCTAGACAACGCCCCCGGGAGGGCTCAAACCTCCAACATTTCCGTCAAGAGCCGAACGCGCTAGCCAATTGCGCCACGGAGGCAGTCGTGCTGCTCTCTCACCACCGTCGGAACATTTCTCCAAAGCTGTCAGAGCAAAGAAAAAAAGCGACACCTCGCCCCTGGGAGGTCTCGAACCTCCAACCTTTCGGTTAACAGCCGAATGCGCTAGCCGATTGCGCCACGGAGGCAATCGTCCTGCTCTCTCACGACCGTCAGAACATTCCATCAAAGCTAACAGTGCAAAGAAAAAAGAAGCTAGACAACGCCCCCGGGAGGGCTCGAACCTCCAACATTTCCGTCAAGAGCCGAACTCGTTAGCCAATTGCGCCGCGGAGGCAGTCGTGCTGTACTCTCACCAGCGTCAGAACATTTCATCAAAGCTAAGAGTGCAAAGAAAAAAGAAGCTGGACAACACCCCCTGCAGGGCTCGAACCTCCAACCTTTCGGTTAACACCGATCGCGCAAGCCAATTGCGCAACGGAGGCAGTCGGGCTGTACTCTCATCACCGTCAGAACATTTCTCCAAAGCTATCAGCGCAAAGAAAAAAGAAGCAAGACAACGTCCCCAGGAGGGCTAGAACCTTCGACCTTTCGGTTATATGCCGAACTCGCTAGCCAATTTCGCCACGGAGGCAGTCGTGCTGCACTCTCACCACCGTCAGAACATTTCATCAAAGCTAAGAGTGCAAAGAAAAAAGAAGCTGGACAACGCCCCCTGCAGGGCTCGGACCTCCAAACTTTCGGTTACCACCGATCGCGCAAGCCAATTGCGCCACGGAGGCAGGCGTGCTCCTCTCTCACCACCGCCAAAACATTTCTCCAAAGCTATCAGCGCAAAGAAAAAAGAAGCTAGAACACGCCCCCGGGAGGGCTCGAACCTCCAACCTTTCGGTTAACAGCCGAACTCGTTAGCCAATTGCGCTGCGGAGGCAGTCGTGCTGTACTCTCACCAGCGTCAAAACATTCCATCAAAGCTAACAGTGCAAAGCAAAAAGAAGCTAGACAACGCCCCCGGGAGGGCTCGAACCTCGAACCTTTCGGATAACAGCCGAACGCGTTAGCCAATTGCGCCACGAAGGCAGTCATGCTGTACTCTCACCACTGTCAGAACATTCCATCAAATCTAACAGTGCAAAGAAAAAAGAAGCTAGACAACGCCCCCGGGAGGGCTCGAACCTCCAACAGTTCCGTCAAGAGCCGAACTCGTTAGCCAATTGCGCCGCGGAGGCAGTCGTGCTGTACTCTCACCAGCGTCAGAACATTCCATCAAAGCTAACAGTGCAAATAAAAAGAAGCTAGACAACGCCCCCGGGAGGGCTCGAACCTCCAACCTTCCGGTTAACAGCCGATCGCGCAAGCCGATTGCGCAACGAAGGCAGTCGTGCTGCACTCTAACGACCGTCAGAACATTCCTCCAAAGCCATCAGCGCAAAGAAAAAAAAAAGCGACACACACCGCCCCCGGGAGGACTTGAACCTCCAAACTTTCGGTTAAGAGCCGAACTCGTTAGCCGATTGCACCGCGGAGGCAGTCATGCTGCACTCTAACGACCGTCAGAACATTCCTCCAAAGCTATCAACGCAAAGAAAAGAGACCGCTACTGCGCCCCCGGGAGGGCTCGAACCTCCAGCCTTTCGGTTAACAGCCGAACGCGCTAGCCTATTTCGCCACGGAGGCAGTCGTGCTGCTCTCTTGCCACCGTCAGAACATTTCTCCAAAGCTATCAGCGCAAAGAAAAAAAGCGACACCTCGCCCCCGGGAGGGCTCGAACCTCCAACCTTTCGGTTAACAGCCGAACGCGCTAGCCAATTGCGCCACGGAGGCAGTCGTGCTGCTCTCTCACCACCGTCAGAACATTTCTCCAAAGCTGTCAGCGCAGAGAAAAAAAAAACGACTCCTCGCCCCCGGGAGGGCTCGAGCCTCCAATCTTTCGGTTAACAGCCGAACACGCTAGCCAATTGCGGCACGGAGGCAGTCGTGCTGCTCTCTCACCACGGTCAGAACATTTCTCCAAAGCTGTCAGCGCAAAGAAAAAAAAACGACTCCTCGCCCCCGGGAGGACTCGAACCTCCAACCTTTCGGTTAACAGCCGAACGCGCTAGCCAATTGAGCCACGGAGGCAGTCGTGCTGCTCTCTCACCACCGTCAGAACATTTCTCCAAAGCTGTCAGAGCAAAGAAAAAAAGCGACACCTCGCCCCTGGGAGGTCTCGAACCTCCAACCTTTCGGTTAACAGCCGAATGCGCTAGCCGATTGCGCCACGGAGGCAATCGTCCTGCTCTCTCACGACCGTCAAAACATTCCATCAAAGCTAACAGTGCAAAGAAAAAAGAAGCTAGACAACGCCCCCGGGAGGGCTCGAACCTCCTACATTTCCGTCAAGAGCCGAACTCGTTAGCCAATTGCGCCGCGGAGGCAGTCGTGCTGTACTCTCACCAGCGTCAGAACATTTCATCAAAGCTAAGAGTGCAAAGAAAAAAGAAGCTGGATACACCCCCTGCAGGGCTCGAACCTCCAACCTTTCGGTTAACACCGATCGCGCAAGCCAATTGCGCAACGGAGGCAGTCGGGCTGTACTCTCATCACCGTCAGAACATTTCTCCAAAGCTATCAGCGCAAAGAAAAAAGAAGCAAGACAACGTCCCCAGAAGGGCTAGAACCTTCGACCTTTCGGTTATATGCCGAACTCGCTAGCCAATTTCGCCACCGAGGCAGTCGTGCTGCACTCTCACCACCGTCAGAACATTTCATCAAAGCTAAGAGTGCAAAGAAAAAAGAAGCTGGACAACGCCCCCTGCAGGGCTCGGACCTCGAACCTTTCGGTTAACACCGATCGCGCAAGCCAATTGCGCAACGGAGGCAGTCGGGCTGTACTCTCATCACCGTCAGAACATTTCTCCAAAGGTATCAGCGCAAAGAAAAAAGAAGCAAGACAACATCCCCGGGAGGGCTTGAACCTTCGACCTTTCTGTTAAATGCCGAACTCTCTAGCCAATTTCGCCACGGAGGCAGTCGTGCTGCACTCTCACCACCGTCAGAACATTCCATCAAAGCTAACAGTGCAAAGAAAAAAGAAGCTAGACAACGCCTCCGGGAGGGCTCGAACCTCCAACCTTCCGGTTAACAGCCGATCGCGCAAGCCGATTGCGCAACGAAGGCAGTCGTGCTGCACTCTCACGAACGTCAGAACATTCCTCCAAAGCTATCAGCGCAAAGAAAAAATGCGACACACCACCCCCGGGAGGGCTCGAACCTCCAACCTTCCGGTTAACAGCCGATCGCGCAAGCCGATTGCGCAACGAAGGCAGTCGTGCTGCACTCTCACGAACGTCAGAACATTCCTCCAAAGCTATCAGCGCAAAGAAAAATGCGACACACCACCCCCGGGAGGGCTCCGACCCCCAACCTTTTGGTTAAGAGCCGAACTCGTTAGTCGATTGCGCCGCGGAGGCAGTCGTGCTGCACTCTCACGGCAGTCAGAACATTTCTCCAAAGCTATCAGCGCAAAGCAAAAAAAGCGACACAACGCCCCCGGGAGGGCTCGAACCTCCGACCTTTCGGTTAACAGCCGAACTCGTTAGCCAATTGCGCCACGAAGGCAGTCGTGCTGTACTCTCACCACTGTCAGAACATTCCATCAAAGCTAACAGTGCAAAGAAAAAAGAAGCTAGACAACACCCCCGGGAGGGCTCGAACCTCCAACATTTCCGTCAAGAGCCGACCTCGTTAGCCAATTGCGCCGCGGAGGCAGTCGTGCTTTACTCTCACCAGCGTCAGAACATTCCGTCAAAGCTAACAGTGCAAAGAAAAAAGAAGCTAGACAACGCCCCCGGGAGGGCTCGAACCTCCAACCTTTCGGTTAACAGCCGAACTCGTTAGCCAATTACGCCGCGGAGGCAGTCGTTCTGTACTCTCACCACCGTCAGAACATTTCTCCAAAGCTACCAGCGCAAAGAAAAAAGAAGCTAGACAACGCCCCCGGGAGGGCTCGAACCTCCAACATTTCGGTCAAGAGCCGAATTCGTTAGCCAATTGCGCTGCGGAGGCAGTCGTGCTGTACTCTCACCAGCGTCAGAACATTCCATCAAAGCTAACAGTGCAAAGAAAAAAGAAGCTAGACAACGCCGCCGGGAGGGCTCGAACCTCCAACCTTTCGGTTAACAGCCGAACTCGTTAGCCAATTGCGCCGCGGAGGCAGTCGTGCTGTACTCTCACCAGCGTCAGAACATTCCATCAAAGCTGACAGTGCAAAGAAAAAAGAAGCTAGACAACGCTCCCGGGAGGGCTCGAACCTCCAACCTTCCGGTTAACAGCCGATCGCGCCAGCATCGATCGCGCCAGCGCCACGGAGGCAGTCGCGCTGCTCTCTCACCACCGTCAGAACATTTCTCCAAAGCTGTCAGCGCAAAGAAAAAAAAACGACTCCTCGCCCCCGGGAGGGCTCGAACCTCCAACCTTTCGGTTAACAGCCGAACGCGCTAGCCGACTGCGCAACGAAGGCAGTCGTGCTGCACTCTCACGAACGTCAGAACATTCCTCCAAAGCTATCAGCGCAAAGAAAAATAGCGACACACCGCCCCCGGGAGGGTCGAACCTCCAACCTTTCGGTTAAGAGCCGAACTCGTTAGCCGATTGCGCTGCAGAGGCAGTCGTGCTGCACTCTAACGACCGTCAGAACAGTCCTCCAAAGCTATCAGCGCGAAGAAAAAATGCGACACACCGCACCCGGGAGGGTCGAACCTCCAACCTTCCGGTTAAGAGCCGAACTCGTTAGCCGATTGCGCCGCGGAGGCAGTCATGCTGCACTCTCACGGCAGTCAGAACATTCCTCGAAAGCTATCAGCGCAAAGAAAAAATGCGACACACCGCCCCCGGGAGGGTCGAACCTCCAACATTTCCGTCAAGAGCCGAACTCGTTAGCCAATTTCGCCACGGAGGCAGTCGTGCTGCACTCTCATCACTGTCAGAACATTACATCAAAGCTAAGAGTGCAAAGAAAAAAGAAGCTGGACAACGCCCCCTGCAGGGCTCGAACCTCCAACCTTTCGGTTAACACCGATCGCGCAAGCCAATTGCGCAACGGAGGCAGTCGGGTTGTACTCTCATCACCGTCAGAACATTTCTCCAAAGCTATCAGCGCAAAGAAAAAAGAAGCAGGACAACGTCCCCGGGAGGGCTCGAACCTTCGACCTTTCGGTTAAATGCTGAACTCGCTAGCCAATTTCGCCACGGAGGCATTCGTGCTGAACTCTCACCACCGTCAGAACATTCCATCAAAGCTAACAGTGCAAAGAAAAAAGAAGCTAGACAACACCCCCGGGAGGGCTCGAACCTCCAACCTTTCGGTTAACACCGATCGCGCAAGCCAATTGCGCAACGGAGGCAGTCGGGCTGTACTCTCATCACCGTCAGTACATTTCTCCAAAGCTATCAGCGCAAAGAAAAAAGAAGCAAGACAACGTCCCCGGGAGGGCTCGAACCTTCGACCTTTCGGTTATATGCCGAACTCGCTAGCAAATTTCGCCACGGAGGCAGTCGTGCTGCACTCTCACCACCGTCAGAACGTTTCATCAAAGCTAACAGTGCTAAGAAAAAAAAGCTGGACAACGCCTCCTGCAGGGCTCGAACCTCCAACCTTTCGGTTCACACCGATCGCGCAAGCCAATTGCGCAACGGAGGCAGTCGGGCTGTACTCTCATCACCGTCAGAACATTTCTCCAAAGCTATCAGCGCAAAGAAAAAAGAAGCAAGACAACGTCCATGGGAGGGATCGAACCTTCGACCTTTCGGTTAAATGCCGAACTCGCTAGCCAATTTCGCCACGGAGGCAGTCGTGCTGCACTCTCACGACCGTCAGAACATTCCTCCAAAGCTATCAGCGCAAAGAAAAAATGTGACACACCGCCCCAAGGAGGGCTCCTACCCCGAACCTTTCGGTTAAGAGCCGAACTCGTTAGCCGATTGCGCCACGGAGTCAGTCGTGCTGCTCTCTTGCCACCGTCAGAACATTTCTCCAAAGCTAACAGTGCAAAAAAAAAGAAGCTAGACAACGCCCCCGGGAGGGCTCGAACCTCCAACATTTCCGTCAAGAGCCGACCTCGTTAGCCAATTGCGCCGCGGAGGCAGTCGTGCTTTACTCTCACCAGCGTCAGAACATTCCGTCAAAGCTAACAGTGCAAAGAAAAAACAAGCTAGACAACGCCCCCGGGAGGGCTCGAACCTCCAACCTTTCGGTTAACAGCCGAACTCGTTAGCCAATTACGCAGCGGAGGCAGTCGTTCTGTACTCTCACCACCGTCAGAACATTTCTCCAAAGCTACCAGCGCAAAGAAAAAAGAAGCTAGACAACTTCCCGGGAGGGCTCGAACCTCCAACATTTCGGTAAAGAGCCGAATTCGTTAGCCAATTGCGCTGCTTAGGCAGTCGTGCTGTACTCTCACCAGCGTCAGAACATTCCATCAAAGCTAACAGTGCAAAGAAAAAAGAAGCTAGACAACGCCGCCGGGAGGGCTCGAACCTCCAACCTTTCGGTTAACAGCCGAACTCGTTAGCCAATTGCGCCATGGAGGCAGTCGTGCTGTACTCTCACCAGCGTCAGAACATTCCATCAAAGCTAACAGTGCAAAGAAAAAAGAAGCTAGACAACGCTCCCGGGAGGGCTCGAACCTCCAACCTTCCGGTTAACAGCCGATCGCGCAAGCCGATTGCGCAACGAAGGCAGTCGTGCTGCACTCTCACGAACGTCAGAACACTCCTCCAAAGCTATCAGCGCAAAGAAAAAATGCGACACACCGCCCCCGGGAGGGCTCCGACCCTCAACCTTTCGGTTAAGAGCCGAACTCGTTAGCCGACTGCGCCGCGGAGGCAGTCGTGCTGCACTCTCACGGCAGTCAGAACATTCCTCCAAAGCTATCAGCGAAAAGAAAAAATGCGACACACCGCCCCCGGGAGGGTCGAACCTCCAACCTTTCGGTTAAGAGCCGAACTCGTTAGCCGATTGCGCTGCAGAGGCAGTCGTGCTGCACTCTAACGACCGTCAGAACATTCCTCCAAAGCTATCAGCGCGAAGAAAAAATGCGACACACCGCCCCCGTTAGGGTCGAACCTCCAACCTTCCGGTTAAGAGCCGAACTCGTTAGCCGATTGCGCCGCGGAGGCAGTCGTGCTGCACTCTCACGGCAGCCAGAACATTCCTCGAAAGCTATCAGCGCAAAGAAAAAATGCGACACACCGCCCCCGGGAGGGTCGAACCTCCAACCTTTCGGTTAACAGCCGAACGCGCTAGCCAATTGCGCGGCGGAGGCAGTCGTGCTGCACTCTAACGACAGTCAGAACATTCCTCCAAAGCCATCAGTGCAAAGAAAAAAAAGCGACACACACCGCTTCGGGAGGACTTGAACCTCCAACCTTTCGCTTAAGAGCCGAACTCCTTAGCCGATTGCACCGCGGAGGCAGACATGCTGCACTCTCACGACCGTCAGAACATTCCTCCAAAGCTATCAACGCAAAGAAAAGAGACCGCTACAGTGCCCCCGGGGGGGCTCGAACCTCCAACCTTTCGGTTAACAGCCGAACGCGCTAGCCAATTGCGACACGGAGACAGTCGTGCTGCTCTCTCACCACCGTCAGAACATTCCATCAAAGCTAACAGTGCAAAGAAAAAAGAAGCTAGACAACGCCTCCGGGAGGGCTCGAACCTCCAACCTTCCGGTTAACAGCCGATCGCGCAAGCCGATTGCGCAACGAAGGCAGTCGTGCTGCACTCTCACGAACGTCAGAACATTCCTCCAAAGCTATCAGCGCAAAGAAAAAATGCGACACACCACCCCCGGGAGGGCTCGAACCTCCAACCTTCCGGTTAACAGCCGATCGCGCAAGCCGATTGCGCAACGAAGGCAGTCGTGCTGCACTCTCACGAACGTCAGAACATTCCTCCAAAGCTATCAGCGCAAAGAAAAAATGCGACACACCACCCCCGGGAGGGCTCCGACCCCCAACCTTTTGGTTAAGAGCCGAACTCGTTAGTCGATTGCGCCGCGGAGGCAGTCGTGCTGCACTCTCACGGCAGTCAGAACATTTCTCCAAAGCTATCAGCGCAAAGCAAAAAAAGCGACACAACGCCCCCGGGAGGGCTCGAACCTCCGACCTTTCGGTTAACAGCCGAACTCGTTAGCCAATTGCGCCACGAAGGCAGTCGTGCTGTACTCTCACCACTGTCAGAACATTCCATCAAAGCTAACAGTGCAAAGAAAAAAGAAGCTAGACAACACCCCCGGGAGGGCTCGAACCTCCAACATTTCCGTCAAGAGCCGACCTCGTTAGCCAATTGCGCCGCGGAGGCAGTCGTGCTTTACTCTCACCAGCGTCAGAACATTCCGTCAAAGCTAACAGTGCAAAGAAAAAAGAAGCTAGACAACGCCCCCGGGAGGGCTCGAACCTCCAACCTTTCGGTTAACAGCCGAACTCGTTAGCCAATTACGCCGCGGAGGCAGTCGTTCTGTACTCTCACCACCGTCAGAACATTTCTCCAAAGCTACCAGCGCAAAGAAAAAAGAAGCTAGACAACGCCCCCGGGAGGGCTCGAACCTCCAACATTTCGGTCAAGAGCCGAATTCGTTAGCCAATTGCGCTGCGGAGGCAGTCGTGCTGTACTCTCACCAGCGTCAGAACATTCCATCAAAGCTAACAGTGCAAAGAAAAAAGAAGCTAGACAACGCCGCCGAGAGGGCTCGAACCTCCAACCTTTCGGTTAACAGCCGAACTCGTTAGCCAATTGCGCCGCGGAGGCAGTCGTGCTGTACTCTCACCAGCGTCAGAACATTCCATCAAAGCTGACAGTGCAAAGAAAAAAGAAGCTAGACAACGCTCCCGGGAGGGCTCGAACCTCCAACCTTCCGGTTAACAGCCGATCGCGCCAGCATCGATCGCGCCAGCGCCACGGAGGCAGTCGCGCTGCTCTCTCACCACCGTCAGAACATTTCTCCAAAGCTGTCAGCGCAAAGAAAAAAAAACGACTCCTCGCCCCCGGGAGGGCTCGAACCTCCAACCTTTCGGTTAACAGCCGAACGCGCTAGCCGACTGCGCAACGAAGGCAGTCGTGCTGCACTCTCACGAACGTCAGAACATTCCTCCAAAGCTATCAGCGCAAAGAAAAATAGCGACACACCGCCCCCGGGAGGGTCGAACCTCCAACCTTTCGGTTAAGAGCCGAACTCGTTAGCCGATTGCGCTGCAGAGGCAGTCGTGCTGCACTCTAACGACCGTCAGAACAGTCCTCCAAAGCTATCAGCGCGAAGAAAAAATGCGACACACCGCACCCGGGAGGGTCGAACCTCCAACCTTCCGGTTAAGAGCCGAACTCGTTAGCCGATTGCGCCGCGGAGGCAGTCATGCTGCACTCTCACGGCAGTCAGAACATTCCTCGAAAGCTATCAGCGCAAAGAAAAAATGCGACACACCGCCCCCGGGAGGGTCGAACCTCCAACATTTCCGTCAAGAGCCGAACTCGTTAGCCAATTTCGCCACGGAGGCAGTCGTGCTGCACTCTCATCACTGTCAGAACATTACATCAAAGCTAAGAGTGCAAAGAAAAAAGAAGCTGGACAACGCCCCCTGCAGGGCTCGAACCTCCAACCTTTCGGTTAACACCGATCGCGCAAGCCAATTGCGCAACGGAGGCAGTCGGGTTGTACTCTCATCACCGTCAGAACATTTCTCCAAAGCTATCAGCGCAAAGAAAAAAGAAGCAAGACAACGTCCCCGGGAGGGCTCGAACCTTCGACCTTTCGGTTAAATGCTGAACTCGCTAGCCAATTTCGCCACGGAGGCATTCGTGCTGAACTCTCACCACCGTCAGAACATTCCATCAAAGCTAACAGTGCAAAGAAAAAAGAAGCTAGACAACACCCCCGGGAGGGCTCGAACCTCCAACCTTTCGGTTAACACCGATCGCGCAAGCCAATTGCGCAACGGAGGCAGTCGGGCTGTACTCTCATCACCGTCAGTACATTTCTCCAAAGCTATCAGCGCAAAGAAAAAAGAAGCAAGACAACGTCCCCGGGAGGGCTCGAACCTTCGACCTTTCGGTTATATGCCGAACTCGCTAGCAAATTTCGCCACGGAGGCAGTCGTGCTGCACTCTCACCACCGTCAGAACGTTTCATCAAAGCTAACAGTGCTAAGAAAAAAAGCTGGACAACGCCTCCTGCAGGGCTCGAACCTCCAACCTTTCGGTTCACACCGATCGCGCAAGCCAATTGCGCAACGGAGGCAGTCGGGCTGTACTCTCATCACCGTCAGAACATTTCTCCAAAGCTATCAGCGCAAAGAAAAAAGAAGCAAGACAACGTCCATGGGAGGGATCGAACCTTCGACCTTTCGGTTAAATGCCGAACTCGCTAGCCAATTTCGCCACGGAGGCAGTCGTGCTGCACTCTCACGACCGTCAGAACATTCCTCCAAAGCTATCAGCGCAAAGAAAAAATGTGACACACCGCCCCAAGGAGGGCTCCTACCCCGAACCTTTCGGTTAAGAGCCGAACTCGTTAGCCGATTGCGCCACGGAGTCAGTCGTGCTGCTCTCTTGCCACCGTCAGAACATTTCTCCAAAGCTAACAGTGCAAAAAAAAAGAAGCTAGACAACGCCCCCGGGAGGGCTCGAACCTCCAACATTTCCGTCAAGAGCCGACCTCGTTAGCCAATTGCGCCGCGGAGGCAGTCGTGCTTTACTCTCACCAGCGTCAGAACATTCCGTCAAAGCTAACAGTGCAAAGAAAAAAGAAGCTAGACAACGCCCCCGGGAGGGCTCGAACCTCCAACCTTTCGGTTAACAGCCGAACTCGTTAGCCAATTACGCAGCGGAGGCAGTCGTTCTGTACTCTCACCACCGTCAGAACATTTCTCCAAAGCTACCAGCGCAAAGAAAAAAGAAGCTAGACAACTTCCCGGGAGGGCTCGAACCTCCAACATTTCGGTAAAGAGCCGAATTCGTTAGCCAATTGCGCTGCTTAGGCAGTCGTGCTGTACTCTCACCAGCGTCAGAACATTCCATCAAAGCTAACAGTGCAAAGAAAAAAGAAGCTAGACAACGCCGCCGGGAGGGCTCGAACCTCCAACCTTTCGGTTAACAGCCGAACTCGTTAGCCAATTGCGCCATGGAGGCAGTCGTGCTGTACTCTCACCAGCGTCAGAACATTCCATCAAAGCTAACAGTGCAAAGAAAAAAGAAGCTAGACAACGCTCCCGGGAGGGCTCGAACCTCCAACCTTCCGGTTAACAGCCGATCGCGCAAGCCGATTGCGCAACGAAGGCAGTCGTGCTGCACTCTCACGAACGTCAGAACACTCCTCCAAAGCTATCAGCGCAAAGAAAAAATGCGACACACCGCCCCCGGGAGGGCTCCGACCCTCAACCTTTCGGTTAAGAGCCGAACTCGTTAGCCGACTGCGCCGCGGAGGCAGTCGTGCTGCACTCTCACGGCAGTCAGAACATTCCTCCAAAGCTATCAGCGAAAAGAAAAAATGCGACACACCGCCCCCGGGAGGGTCGAACCTCCAACCTTTCGGTTAAGAGCCGAACTCGTTAGCCGATTGCGCTGCAGAGGCAGTCGTGCTGCACTCTAACGACCGTCAGAACATTCCTCCAAAGCTATCAGCGCGAAGAAAAAATGCGACACACCGCCCCCGTTAGGGTCGAACCTCCAACCTTCCGGTTAAGAGCCGAACTCGTTAGCCGATTGCGCCGCGGAGGCAGTCGTGCTGCACTCTCACGGCAGCCAGAACATTCCTCGAAAGCTATCAGCGCAAAGAAAAAATGCGACACACCGCCCCCGGGAGGGTCGAACCTCCAACCTTTCGGTTAACAGCCGAACGCGCTAGCCAATTGCGCGGCGGAGGCAGTCGTGCTGCACTCTAACGACAGTCAGAACATTCCTCCAAAGCCATCAGTGCAAAGAAAAAAAAGCGACACACACCGCTTCGGGAGGACTTGAACCTCCAACCTTTCGCTTAAGAGCCGAACTCCTTAGCCGATTGCACCGCGGAGGCAGACATGCTGCACTCTCACGACCGTCAGAACATTCCTCCAAAGCTATCAACGCAAAGAAAAGAGACCGCTACAGTGCCCCCGGGAGGGCTCGAACCTCCAACCTTTCGGTTAACAGCCGAACGCGCTAGCCAATTGCGACATGGAGACAGTCGTGCTGCTCTCTCACCACCGTCAGAACATTTCTCCAAAGCTGTCAGCGCAAAGAAAAAAAAACGACTCCTCGCCCCTGGGAGGGCTCGAACCTCCAACCTTTCGGTTAACAGCCAAACGCGCTAGCCAATTGCGCCACGGAGGCAGTCGTGCTGCTCTCTCAC
Organism: Rhipicephalus microplus; assembly: GCF_043290135.1. Taxonomy (NCBI): domain Eukaryota; kingdom Metazoa; phylum Arthropoda; class Arachnida; order Ixodida; family Ixodidae; genus Rhipicephalus; species Rhipicephalus microplus. Next base: position 3,061,016 of record NW_027464618.1, read on the forward strand.
CACCGTCAGAACATTTCTCCAAAGCTGTCAGCGCAAAGAAAAAAAAAACGACTCCTCGCCCCTGGTAGGGCTCGAACCTCCAACCTTTCGGTCAACAGCCGAACAGGCTAGCCAATTGCGCCACGGAGGCAGTCGTGCTGCTCTCTCACCACCGTCAGAACATTTCTCCAAAGCTGTCAGCGCAAAGAAAAAAACAACTCCTCGCCCCCGGGAGGGCTCGAACCTCCAACCTTTCGGTTAACACCGATCGCGCAAGCCAATTGCGCAACGGAGGCAGTCGCGTTGTACTCTCATCACCGTCAGACCATTTCTCCAAAGCTATCAGCGCAAAGAAAAAAGAAGCAAGACAACGTCCCCTGGAGGGCTCGAACCTTCGACCTTTCGGTTAAATGCTGAACTCGCTAGCCAATTTCGCCACGGAGGCAGTCGTGCTGCACTCTCATTACTGTCAGAACATTTCATCAAAGCTAACAGTGAAAAGAAAAAAGAAGCTAGACAACACCCCCGGGAGGGCTCGAACCTCCAACCTTTCGGTTAACACTGATCGCGCAAGCCAATTGCGCAACGGAGGCAGTCGGGCTGTACTCTCATCACCGTCAGTACATTTCTCCAAAGCTATCAGCGCAAAGAAAAAAGAAGCAAGACAACGTCCACGGGAGGGCTCGAACCTTCGACCTTTCGGTTAAATGCCGAACTCGCTAGCCAATTTCGCCACGGAGGCAGTCGTGCTGCACTCTCACCACCGTCAGAACATTCCATCAAAGCTAACAGTGCAAAGAAAAAAGAAGCTAGACAACGCCCCCGAGAGGGCTCGAACCTCCAACCTTCCGGTTAACAGCCGATCGCGCAAGCCAATTGCGCAACGAAGGCAGTCGTGCTGCACTCTCACGACCGTCACAACATTCCTCCAAAGCTATCAGCGCAAAGAAAAAATGCGACACACCGCACCAAGGAGGGCTCCTACCCCGAACTTTTCGGTTAAGAGCCGAACTCGTTAGCCGATTGCGCCACGGAGGCAGTCGTGCTGCTCTCTTGCCACCGTCAGAACATTTCTCCAAAGCTATCAGCGCAAAGAAAAGAAAGCGACACAACGCCCCCGGGAGGGCTTGAACCTCCAACCTTTCGGTTAACAGCCGAACGCGCTAGCCAATTGCGCCACGGAGGCAGTCGTGCTGGTCTCTCACCACCGTCAAAACTTTTCTGCAAAGCTGTCAGCGCAAAGAAAAAAGTGACACCTCGCCACCCGGAGGGCTCGAACCTCCAACCTTCCGGTTAACAGCCGAACGCGCCAGCATATTGCGCCAAGGAGGCAGTCGTGCTGCTCTCTCACCACCGTCAGAACATTTCTCCAAAGCTGTCCACGCAAAGAAAAAAAAGACTCCTCGCCCCCGGGAGGGCTCGAACCTCCAACCTTTCGGTTAACAGCCGAACGCGCTAGCCAATTGCGCCACGGAGGCAGTCGTGCTGCTCTCTCACCACCGTCAGAACATTTCTCCAAAGCTGTCAGAGCAAAAAAAAAGCGACACCTCGCCCCCGGGAGGTCTCGAACCTTCAACCTTTCGGTTAACAGCCGAATGCGCTAGCCGATTGCGCCACGGAGGCAATCGTCCTGCTCTCTCACGACCGTCAGAACATTCCATCAAAGCTAATAGGGCAAAGAAAAAAGAAGCTAGACAACGCCCCCGGGAGGGCTCGAACCTCGAACATTTCCGTCAAGAGCCGAACTCGTTAGCCAATTGCGCCGCGGAGGCAGTCGTGGTGTACTCTCACCAGCGTCAGAACATTACATCAAAGCTAAAAGTGCAAAAAAAGAAGCTGGACAACGCCCCCTGCAGGGCTCGAACCTCCAACCTTTCGGTTAACACCGATCGCGCAAGCCAATTGCGCAACGGAGGCAGTCGGGTTGTACTCTCATCACCGTCAGAACATTTCTCCAAAGCTATCAGCGCAAAGAAAAAAGAAGCAAGACAACGTCCCCGGGAGGGCTCGAACCTTCGACCTTTCTGTTAAATGCTGAACTCGCTAGCCAATTTCGCCACGGAGGCAGTCGTGCTGCACTCTCACCACCGTCAGAACATTCCATCAAAGCTAACAGTGCAAAGAAAAAAGAAGCTAGACAACGCCCCCGGGAGGGCTCGAACCTCCAACCTTTCGGTTAACACCGATCGCGCAAGCGAATTGCGCAACGGAGGCAGTCGGGCTGTACTCTCATCACCGTTAGAACATTTCTCCAAAGCTATCAGCGCAAATAAAAAAGAAGCAAGACAACGTCCCCGGGACGGCTCGAACCTTCGACCTTTCGGTTCTATGCCGAACTCGCTAGCCAATTTCGCCACGGAGGCAGTCGTGCTGCACTCTCACCACCGTCAGAACATTTCATCAAAGCTAAGAGTGCTAAGAAAAAAGAAGCTGGACAACGCCTCCTGCAGGGCTCGAACCTCCAACCTTTCGGTTAACACCGAACGCGCAAGCCAATTGCGCAACGGAGGCAGTCGGGCTGTACTCTTATCACCGTCAGAACATTTCTCCAAAGCTATCAGCGCAAAGAAAAAAGAAGCAAGACAACGTTCACGGGAGGGCTCGAACCTTCGACCTTTTGGTTAAATTCCGAACTCGCTAGCCAATATCGCCACGGAGGCAGTCGTGCTGCACTCTCACCACCGTCAGAACATTCCATCAAAGCTAACAGTGCAAAGAAAAAAGAAGCTAGACAACGCCCCCGGGAGGGCTCGAACCTACAACATTTCCGTCAAGAGCCGAACTCGTTAGCCAATTACGCCGCGGAGGCAGTCGTGCTGTACTCTCACCAGCGTCAGAACATTCCGTCAAAGCTAACAGTGCAAAGAAAAAAGAAGCTAGACAACGCCCCCGGGAGGGCTCGAACCTCCAACCTTTCGGTTAACAGCCGAACTCGTTAGCCAATTACGTCGCGGAGGCAGTCGTTCTGTACTCTCACCACCGTCAGAACATTTCTCCAAAGCTATCAGCGCAAAGAAAAAAGAAGCTAGACAACGCCCCCGGGAGGGCTCGAACCTCCAACATTTCGGTCAAGAGCCGAACTCGTTAGCCAATTGCGCTGCGTAGGCAGTCGTGCTGTACTCTCACCAGCGTCAGAACATTCCATCAAAGCTAACAGTGCAAAGAAAAAAGAAGCTAGACAACGCCCCCGGGAGGGCTCGAACCTCCAACCTTTCGGTTAACAGCCGAACTCGTTAGCCAATTGCGCCACGAAGGCAGTCGTGCTGTACTCTCACCACCGTCAGAACATTCCATCAAAGCTAACAGTGCAAAGAAAAAAGAAGCTAGACAACGCCCCCGGGAGGGCTCGAACCTCCAACCTTCCGGTTAACAGCCGATCGCGCAAGCCGATTGCGCAACGAAGGCAGTCGTGCTGCACTCTCACGAACGTCAGAACATTCCTTCAAAGCTATCAGCGCAAAGAAAAAATGCGACACAATGCCTCCGGGAGGGCTCCGACCCCCAACCTTTTGGTTAAGAGCCGAACTCGTTAGCCGATTGCGCCGCGGAGGCAGTCGTGCTGCACTCTCACGGCCGTCAGAACATTTCATCAAAGCTAACAGTGCAAAGAAAAAATGCGACACACCGCCCCCGGGAGGGCTCGAACCTCCAACCTTTCGGTTAACAGCCGAACTCGTTAGCCAATTGCGCCACGAAGGCAGTCGTGCTGTACTCTCACCACCGTCAGAACATTCCATCAAAGCTAACAGTGCGAAGAAAAAAGAAGCTAGACAACGCCCCCGGGAAGGCTCGAACCTCCAACCTTCCGGTTAACAGCCGATCGCGCAAGCCGATTGCGCAACGAAGGCAGTCGTGCTGCACTCTCACGAACGTCAGAACATTCCTCCAAAGCTATCAGCGCAAAGAAAAAATGCGACACACCGCCCCCGGGAGGGCTCCGACCCCCAACCTTTTGGTTAAGAGCCGAACTCGTTAGTCGATTGCGCCGCGGAGGCAGTCGTGCTGCACTCTCACGGCAGTCAGAACATTCCTCCAAAGCTATCAGCGCAAAGAAAAAATGCGACACACCGCCCCCGGGAGGGTGGAACCTCCAACCTTTCGGTTAAGAGCCGAACTCGTTAGCCGATTGCGCTGCGGAGGCAGTCGTGCTGCACTCTAACGACCGTCAGAACATTCCTCCAAAGCCATCAGTGCAAAGAAAAAGAAGCGACACACACCGCCTCCGGGAGGACTTGAACCTCCAACCTTTCGCTTAAGAGCCGAACTCCTTAGCCGATTGCGACGCGGAGGCAGGCGTGCTGTACTCTCACGACCGTCAAAAGATTCCTCCGAAGCTATGAGCACAAAGAAAAAAAAGCAACACACACCCTCCTGGGAGGACTTGAACCTCCAAACTTTCGGTTAAGAGCCGAACTCGTTAGCCGATTGCACGGCGGAGGCAGTCGTGCTGCACTCTCACGACCGTCAGAACATTCCTTCAAAGCTATCAACGCCAAGAAAAGAGACCGCTACAGCGCCCCCGGGAAGGCTCGAACCTCCAACCTTCCGGTTAACAGCCGAACGCGCCAGCATATTGCGCCACGGAGGCAGTCGTGTTGCTCTCTCACCACCGTCAGAACATTTCTCCAAAGCTGTCCACGCAAAGAAAAAAAAGACTCCTCGCCCCCGGGAGGGCTCGAACCTCCAACCTTTCGGTTAACAGCCGAACGCGCTAGCCAATTGCGCCACGGAGGCAGTCGTGCTGCTCTCTCACCACCGTCAGAACATTTCTCCAAAGCTGTCAGAGCAAAACAAAGCGACACCTCGCCCCCGGGAGGTCTCGAACCTTCAACCTTTCGGTTAACAGCCGAATGCGCTAGCCGATTGCGCCACGGAGGCAATCGTCCTGCTCTCTCACGACCGTCAGAACATTCCATCAAAGCTAACAGGGCAAAGAAAAAAGAAGCTAGACAACGCCCCCGGGAGGGCTCGAACCTCGAACATTTCCGTCAAGAGCCGAACTCGTTAGCCAATTGCGCCGCGGAGGCAGTCGTGGTGTACTCTCACCAGCGTCAGAACATTACATCAAAGCTAAAAGTGCAAAAAAAAGAAGCTGGACAACGCCCCCTGCAGGGCTCGAACCTCCAACCTTTCGGTTAACACCGATCGCGCAAGCCAATTGCGCAACGGAGGCAGTCGGGTTGTACTCTCATCACCGTCAGAACATTTCTCCAAAGCTATCAGCGCAAAGAAAAAAGAAGCAAGACAACGTCCCCGGGAGGGCTCGAACCTTCGACCTTTCGGTTAAATGCTGAACTCGCTAGCCAATTTCGCCACGGAGGCAGTCGTGCTGCACTCTCACCACCGTCAGAACATTCCATCAAAGCTAAGAGTGCTAAGAAAAAAGAAGCTGGACAACGCCTCCTGCAGGGCTCGAACCTCCAACCTTTCGGTTAACACCGAACGCGCAAGCCAATTGCGCAACGGAGGCAGTCGGGCTGTACTCTTATCACCGTCAGAACATTTCTCCAAAGCTATCAGCGCTAAGAAAAAAGAAGCAAGACAACGTTCACGGGAGGGCTCGAACCTTCGACCTTTCGGTTAACAGCCGAACTCGTTAGCCAATTGCGCCACGAAGGCAGTCGTGCTGTACTCTCACCACTGTCAGAACATTCCATCAAAGCTAACAGTGCAAAGAAAAAAGAAGCTAGACAACACCCCCGGGAGGGCTCGAACCTCCAACATTTCCGTCAAGAGCCGACCTCGTTAGCCAATTGCGCCGCGGAGGCAGTCGTGCTTTACTCTCACCAGCGTCAGAACATTCCGTCAAAGCTAACAGTGCAAAGAAAAAAGAAGCTAGACAACGCCCCCGGGAGGGCTCGAACCTCCAACCTTTCGGTTAACAGCCGAACTCGTTAGCCAATTACGCCGCGGAGGCAGTCGTTCTGTACTCTCACCACCGTCAGAACATTTCTCCAAAGCTACCAGCGCAAAGAAAAAAGAAGCTAGACAACGCCCCCGGGAGGGCTCGAACCTCCAACATTTCGGTCAAGAGCCGAATTCGTTAGCCAATTGCGCTGCGGAGGCAGTCGTGCTGTACTCTCACCAGCGTCAGAACATTCCATCAAAGCTAACAGTGCAAAGAAAAAAGAAGCTAGACAACGCCGCCGGGAGGGCTCGAACCTCCAACCTTTCGGTTAACAGCCGAACTCGTTAGCCAATTGCGCCGCGGAGGCAGTCGTGCTGTACTCTCACCAGCGTCAGAACATTCCATCAAAGCTGACAGTGCAAAGAAAAAAGAAGCTAGACAACGCTCCCGGGAGGGCTCGAACCTCCAACCTTCCGGTTAACAGCCGATCGCGCCAGCATCGATCGCGCCAGCGCCACGGAGGCAGTCGCGCTGCTCTCTCACCACCGTCAGAACATTTCTCCAAAGCTGTCAGCGCAAAGAAAAAAAAACGACTCCTCGCCCCCGGGAGGGCTCGAACCTCCAACCTTTCGGTTAACAGCCGAACGCGCTAGCCGACTGCGCAACGAAGGCAGTCGTGCTGCACTCTCACGAACGTCAGAACATTCCTCCAAAGCTATCAGCGCAAAGAAAAATAGCGACACACCGCCCCCGGGAGGGTCGAACCTCCAACCTTTCGGTTAAGAGCCGAACTCGTTAGCCGATTGCGCTGCAGAGGCAGTCGTGCTGCACTCTAACGACCGTCAGAACAGTCCTCCAAAGCTATCAGCGCGAAGAAAAAATGCGACACACCGCACCCGGGAGGGTCGAACCTCCAACCTTCCGGTTAAGAGCCGAACTCGTTAGCCGATTGCGCCGCGGAGGCAGTCATGCTGCACTCTCACGGCAGTCAGAACATTCCTCGAAAGCTATCAGCGCAAAGAAAAAATGCGACACACCGCCCCCGGGAGGGTCGAACCTCCAACATTTCCGTCAAGAGCCGAACTCGTTAGCCAATTTCGCCACGGAGGCAGTCGTGCTGCACTCTCATCACTGTCAGAACATTACATCAAAGCTAAGAGTGCAAAGAAAAAAGAAGCTGGACAACGCCCCCTGCAGGGCTCGAACCTCCAACCTTTCGGTTAACACCGATCGCGCAAGCCAATTGCGCAACGGAGGCAGTCGGGTTGTACTCTCATCACCGTCAGAACATTTCTCCAAAGCTATCAGCGCAAAGAAAAAAGAAGCAAGACAACGTCCCCGGGAGGGCTCGAACCTTCGACCTTTCGGTTAAATGCTGAACTCGCTAGCCAATTTCGCCACGGAGGCATTCGTGCTGAACTCTCACCACCGTCAGAACATTCCATCAAAGCTAACAGTGCAAAGAAAAAAGAAGCTAGACAACACCCCCGGGAGGGCTCGAACCTCCAACCTTTCGGTTAACACCGATCGCGCAAGCCAATTGCGCAACGGAGGCAGTCGGGCTGTACTCTCATCACCGTCAGTACATTTCTCCAAAGCTATCAGCGCAAAGAAAAAAGAAGCAAGACAACGTCCCCGGGAGGGCTCGAACCTTCGACCTTTCGGTTATATGCCGAACTCGCTAGCAAATTTCGCCACGGAGGCAGTCGTGCTGCACTCTCACCACCGTCAGAACGTTTCATCAAAGCTAACAGTGCTAAGAAAAAAAAGCTGGACAACGCCTCCTGCAGGGCTCGAACCTCCAACCTTTCGGTTCACACCGATCGCGCAAGCCAATTGCGCAACGGAGGCAGTCGGGCTGTACTCTCATCACCGTCAGAACATTTCTCCAAAGCTATCAGCGCAAAGAAAAAAGAAGCAAGACAACGTCCATGGGAGGGATCGAACCTTCGACCTTTCGGTTAAATGCCGAACTCGCTAGCCAATTTCGCCACGGAGGCAGTCGTGCTGCACTCTCACGACCGTCAGAACATTCCTCCAAAGCTATCAGCGCAAAGAAAAAATGTGACACACCGCCCCAAGGAGGGCTCCTACCCCGAACCTTTCGGTTAAGAGCCGAACTCGTTAGCCGATTGCGCCACGGAGTCAGTCGTGCTGCTCTCTTGCCACCGTCAGAACATTTCTCCAAAGCTAACAGTGCAAAAAAAAGAAGCTAGACAACGCCCCCGGGAGGGCTCGAACCTCCAACATTTCCGTCAAGAGCCGACCTCGTTAGCCAATTGCGGCGCGGAGGCAGTCGTGCTTTACTCTCACCAGCGTCAGAACATTCCGTCAAAGCTAACAGTGCAAAGAAAAAAGAAGCTAGACAACGCCCCCGGGAGGGCTCGAACCTCCAACCTTTCGGTTAACAGCCGAACTCGTTAGCCAATTACGCAGCGGAGGCAGTCGTTCTGTACTCTCACCACCGTCAGAACATTTCTCCAAAGCTACCAGCGCAAAGAAAAAAGAAGCTAGACAACTTCCCGGGAGGGCTCGAACCTCCAACATTTCGGTAAAGAGCCGAATTCGTTAGCCAATTGCGCTGCTTAGGCAGTCGTGCTGTACTCTCACCAGCGTCAGAACATTCCATCAAAGCTAACAGTGCAAAGAAAAAAGAAGCTAGACAACGCCGCCGGGAGGGCTCGAACCTCCAACCTTTCGGTTAACAGCCGAACTCGTTAGCCAATTGCGCCATGGAGGCAGTCGTGCTGTACTCTCACCAGCGTCAGAACATTCCATCAAAGCTAACAGTGCAAAGAAAAAAGAAGCTAGACAACGCTCCCGGGAGGGCTCGAACCTCCAACCTTCCGGTTAACAGCCGATCGCGCAAGCCGATTGCGCAACGAAGGCAGTCGTGCTGCACTCTCACGAACGTCAGAACACTCCTCCAAAGCTATCAGCGCAAAGAAAAAATGCGACACACCGCCCCCGGGAGGGCTCCGACCCTCAACCTTTCGGTTAAGAGCCGAACTCGTTAGCCGACTGCGCCGCGGAGGCAGTCGTGCTGCACTCTCACGGCAGTCAGAACATTCCTCCAAAGCTATCAGCGAAAAGAAAAAATGCGACACACCGCCCCCGGGAGGGTCGAACCTCCAACCTTTCGGTTAAGAGCCGAACTCGTTAGCCGATTGCGCTGCAGAGGCAGTCGTGCTGCACTCTAACGACCGTCAGAACATTCCTCCAAAGCTATCAGCGCGAAGAAAAAATGCGACACACCGCCCCCGTTAGGGTCGAACCTCCAACCTTCCGGTTAAGAGCCGAACTCGTTAGCCGATTGCGCCGCGGAGGCAGTCGTGCTGCACTCTCACGGCAGCCAGAACATTCCTCGAAAGCTATCAGCGCAAAGAAAAAATGCGACACACCGCCCCCGGGAGGGTCGAACCTCCAACCTTTCGGTTAACAGCCGAACGCGCTAGCCAATTGCGCGGCGGAGGCAGTCGTGCTGCACTCTAACGACAGTCAGAACATTCCTCCAAAGCCATCAGTGCAAAGAAAAAAAAGCGACACACACCGCTTCGGGAGGACTTGAACCTCCAACCTTTCGCTTAAGAGCCGAACTCCTTAGCCGATTGCACCGCGGAGGCAGACATGCTGCACTCTCACGACCGTCAGAACATTCCTCCAAAGCTATCAACGCAAAGAAAAGAGACCGCTACAGTGCCCCCGGGAGGGCTCGAACCTCCAACCTTTCGGTTAACAGCCGAACGCGCTAGCCAATTGCGACACGGAGACAGTCGTGCTGCTCTCTCACCACCGTCAGAACATTCCATCAAAGCTAACAGTGCAAAGAAAAAAGAAGCTAGACAACGCCTCCGGGAGGGCTCGAACCTCCAACCTTCCGGTTAACAGCCGATCGCGCAAGCCGATTGCGCAACGAAGGCAGTCGTGCTGCACTCTCACGAACGTCAGAACATTCCTCCAAAGCTATCAGCGCAAAGAAAAAATGCGACACACCACCCCCGGGAGGGCTCGAACCTCCAACCTTCCGGTTAACAGCCGATCGCGCAAGCCGATTGCGCAACGAAGGCAGTCGTGCTGCACTCTCACGAACGTCAGAACATTCCTCCAAAGCTATCAGCGCAAAGAAAAAATGCGACACACCACCCCCGGGAGGGCTCCGACCCCCAACCTTTTGGTTAAGAGCCGAACTCGTTAGTCGATTGCGCCGCGGAGGCAGTCGTGCTGCACTCTCACGGCAGTCAGAACATTTCTCCAAAGCTATCAGCGCAAAGCAAAAAAAGCGACACAACGCCCCCGGGAGGGCTCGAACCTCCGACCTTTCGGTTAACAGCCGAACTCGTTAGCCAATTGCGCCACGAAGGCAGTCGTGCTGTACTCTCACCACTGTCAGAACATTCCATCAAAGCTAACAGTGCAAAGAAAAAAGAAGCTAGACAACACCCCCGGGAGGGCTCGAACCTCCAACATTTCCGTCAAGAGCCGACCTCGTTAGCCAATTGCGCCGCGGAGGCAGTCGTGCTTTACTCTCACCAGCGTCAGAACATTCCGTCAAAGCTAACAGTGCAAAGAAAAAAGAAGCTAGACAACGCTCCGGGAGGGCTCGAACCTCCAACCTTTCGGTTAACAGCCGAACTCGTTAGCCAATTACGCCGCGGAGGCAGTCGTTCTGTACTCTCACCACCGTCAGAACATTTCTCCAAAGCTACCAGCGCAAAGAAAAAAGAAGCTAGACAACGCCCCCGGGAGGGCTCGAACCTCCAACATTTCGGTCAAGAGCCGAATTCGTTAGCCAATTGCGCTGCGGAGGCAGTCGTGCTGTACTCTCACCAGCGTCAGAACATTCCATCAAAGCTAACAGTGCAAAGAAAAAAGAAGCTAGACAACGCCGCCGGGAGGGCTCGAACCTCCAACCTTTCGGTTAACAGCCGAACTCGTTAGCCAATTGCGCCGCGGAGGCAGTCGTGCTGTACTCTCACCAGCGTCAGAACATTCCATCAAAGCTGACAGTGCAAAGAAAAAAGAAGCTAGACAACGCTCCCGGGAGGGCTCGAACCTCCAACCTTCCGGTTAACAGCCGATCGCGCCAGCATCGATCGCGCCAGCGCCACGGAGGCAGTCGCGCTGCTCTCTCACCACCGTCAGAACATTTCTCCAAAGCTGTCAGCGCAAAGAAAAAAAACGACTCCTCGCCCCCGGGAGGGCTCGAACCTCCAACCTTTCGGTTAACAGCCGAACGCGCTAGCCGACTGCGCAACGAAGGCAGTCGTGCTGCACTCTCACGAACGTCAGAACATTCCTCCAAAGCTATCAGCGCAAAGAAAAATAGCGACACACCGCCCCCGGGAGGGTCGAACCTCCAACCTTTCGGTTAAGAGCCGAACTCGTTAGCCGATTGCGCTGCAGAGGCAGTCGTGCTGCACTCTAACGACCGTCAGAACAGTCCTCCAAAGCTATCAGCGCGAAGAAAAAATGCGACACACCGCACCCGGGAGGGTCGAACCTCCAACCTTCCGGTTAAGAGCCGAACTCGTTAGCCGATTGCGCCGCGGAGGCAGTCATGCTGCACTCTCACGGCAGTCAGAACATTCCTCGAAAGCTATCAGCGCAAAGAAAAAATGCGACACACCGCCCCCGGGAGGGTCGAACCTCCAACATTTCCGTCAAGAGCCGAACTCGTTAGCCAATTTCGCCACGGAGGCAGTCGTGCTGCACTCTCATCACTGTCAGAACATTACATCAAAGCTAAGAGTGCAAAGAAAAAAGAAGCTGGACAACGCCCCCTGCAGGGCTCGAACCTCCAACCTTTCGGTTAACACCGATCGCGCAAGCCAATTGCGCAACGGAGGCAGTCGGGTTGTACTCTCATCACCGTCAGAACATTTCTCCAAAGCTATCAGCGCAAAGAAAAAAGAAGCAAGACAACGTCCCCGGGAGGGCTCGAACCTTCGACCTTTCGGTTAAATGCTGAACTCGCTAGCCAATTTCGCCACGGAGGCATTCGTGCTGAACTCTCACCACCGTCAGAACATTCCATCAAAGCTAACAGTGCAAAGAAAAAAGAAGCTAGACAACACCCCCGGGAGGGCTCGAACCTCCAACCTTTCGGTTAACACCGATCGCGCAAGCCAATTGCGCAACGGAGGCAGTCGGGCTGTACTCTCATCACCGTCAGTACATTTCTCCAAAGCTATCAGCGCAAAGAAAAAAGAAGCAAGACAACGTCCCCGGGAGGGCTCGAACCTTCGACCTTTCGGTTATATGCCGAACTCGCTAGCAAATTTCGCCACGGAGGCAGTCGTGCTGCACTCTCACCACCGTCAGAACGTTTCATCAAAGCTAACAGTGCTAAGAAAAAAAAGCTAGACAACGCCTCCTGCAGGGCTCGAACCTCCAACCTTTCGGTTCACACCGATCGCGCAAGCCAATTGCGCAACGGAGGCAGTCGGGCTGTACTCTCATCACCGTCAGAACATTTCTCCAAAGCTATCAGCGCAAAGAAAAAAGAAGCAAGACAACGTCCATGGGAGGGATCGAACCTTCGACCTTTCGGTTAAATGCCGAACTCGCTAGCCAATTTCGCCACGGAGGCAGTCGTGCTGCACTCTCACGACCGTCAGAACATTCCTCCAAAGCTATCAGCGCAAAGAAAAAATGTGACACACCGCCCCAAGGAGGGCTCCTACCCCGAACCTTTCGGTTAAGAGCCGAACTCGTTAGCCGATTGCGCCACGGAGTCAGTCGTGCTGCTCTCTTGCCACCGTCAGAACATTTCTCCAAAGCTAACAGTGCAAAAAAAAAAGAAGCTAGACAACGCCCCCGGGAGGGCTCGAACCTCCAACATTTCCGTCAAGAGCCGACCTCGTTAGCCAATTGCGCCGCGGAGGCAGTCGTGCTTTACTCTCACCAGCGTCAGAACATTCCGTCAAAGCTAACAGTGCAAAGAAAAAAGAAGCTAGACAACGCCCCCGGGAGGGCTCGAACCTCCAACCTTTCGGTTAACAGCCGAACTCGTTAGCCAATTACGCAGCGGAGGCAGTCGTTCTGTACTCTCACCACCGTCAGAACATTTCTCCAAAGCTACCAGCGCAAAGAAAAAAGAAGCTAGACAACTTCCCGGGAGGGCTCGAACCTCCAACATTTCGGTAAAGAGCCGAATTCGTTAGCCAATTGCGCTGCTTAGGCAGTCGTGCTGTACTCTCACCAGCGTCAGAACATTCCATCAAAGCTAACAGTGCAAAGAAAAAAGAAGCTAGACAACGCCGCCGGGAGGGCTCGAACCTCCAACCTTTCGGTTAACAGCCGAACTCGTTAGCCAATTGCGCCATGGAGGCAGTCGTGCTGTACTCTCACCAGCGTCAGAACATTCCATCAAAGCTAACAGTGCAAAGAAAAAAGAAGCTAGACAACGCTCCCGGGAGGGCTCGAACCTCCAACCTTCCGGTTAACAGCCGATCGCGCAAGCCGATTGCGCAACGAAGGCAGTCGTGCTGCACTCTCACGAACGTCAGAACACTCCTCCAAAGCTATCAGCGCAAAGAAAAAATGCGACACACCGCCCCCGGGAGGGCTCCGACCCTCAACCTTTCGGTTAAGAGCCGAACTCGTTAGCCGACTGCGCCGCGGAGGCAGTCGTGCTGCACTCTCACGGCAGTCAGAACATTCCTCCAAAGCTATCAGCGAAAAGAAAAAATGCGACACACCGCCCCCGGGAGGGTCGAACCTCCAACCTTTCGGTTAAGAGCCGAACTCGTTAGCCGATTGCGCTGCAGAGGCAGTCGTGCTGCACTCTAACGACCGTCAGAACATTCCTCCAAAGCTATCAGCGCGAAGAAAAAATGCGACACACCGCCCCCGTTAGGGTCGAACCTCCAACCTTCCGGTTAAGAGCCGAACTCGTTAGCCGATTGCGCCGCGGAGGCAGTCGTGCTGCACTCTCACGGCAGCCAGAACATTCCTCGAAAGCTATCAGCGCAAAGAAAAAATGCGACACACCGCCCCCGGGAGGGTCGAACCTCCAACCTTTCGGTTAACAGCCGAACGCGCTAGCCAATTGCGCGGCGGAGGCAGTCGTGCTGCACTCTAACGACAGTCAGAACATTCCTCCAAAGCCATCAGTGCAAAGAAAAAAAAGCGACACACACCGCTTCGGGAGGACTTGAACCTCCAACCTTTCGCTTAAGAGCCGAACTCCTTAGCCGATTGCACCGCGGAGGCAGACATGCTGCACTCTCACGACCGTCAGAACATTCCTCCAAAGCTATCAACGCAAAGAAAAAAGACCGCTACAGTGCCCCCGGGAGGGCTCGAACCTCCAACCTTTCGGTTAACAGCCGAACGCGCTAGCCAATTGCGACACGGAGACAGTCGTGCTGCTCTCTCACCACCGTCAGAACATTTCTCCAAAGCTGTCAGCGCAAAGAAAAAAAAACGACTCCTCGCCCCTGGGAGGGCTCGAACCTCCAACCTTTCGGTTAACAGCCAAACGCGCTAGCCAATTGCGCCACGGAGGCAGTCGTGCTGCTCTCTCACCACCGTCAGAACATTTCTCCAAAGCTGTCAGCGCAAAGAAAAAAAAAACGACTCCTCGCCCCTGGTAGGGCTCGAACCTCCAACCTTTCGGTCAACAGCCGAACAGGCTAGCCAATTGCGCCACGGAGGCAGTCGTGCTGCTCTCTCACCACCGTCAGAACATTTCTCCAAAGCTGTCAGCGCAAAGAAAAAAACAACTCCTCGCCCCCGGGAGGGCTCGAACCTCCAACCTTTCGGTTAACACCGATCGCGCAAGCCAATTGCGCAACGGAGGCAGTCGCGTTGTACTCTCATCACCGTCAGACCATTTCTCCAAAGCTATCAGCGCAAAGAAAAAAGAAGCAAGACAACGTCCCCTGGAGGGCTCGAACCTTCGACCTTTCGGTTAAATGCTGAACTCGCTAGCCAATTTCGCCACGGAGGCAGTCGTGCTGCACTCTCATTACTGTCAGAACATTTCATCAAAGCTAACAGTGAAAAGAAAAAAGAAGCTAGACAACACCCCCGGGAGGGCTCGAACCTCCAACCTTTCGGTTAACACTGATCGCGCAAGCCAATTGCGCAACGGAGGCAGTCGGGCTGTACTCTCATCACCGTCAGTACATTTCTCCAAAGCTATCAGCGCAACGAAAAAAGAAGCAAGACAACGTCCCCGGGAGGGCTCGAACCTTCGACCTTTCGGTTATATGCCGAACTCGCTAGCCAATTTCGCCAAGGAGGCAGTCGTGCTGCACTCTCACCAAAGTCAGAACATTTCATCAAAGCTAACAGTGCTAAGAAAAAAGAAGCTGGACAACGCCTCCTGCAGGGCTCGAACCTCCAACCTTTCGGTTAACACCGATCGTGCAAGCCAATTGCGGAACGGAGGCAGTCGGGCTGTACTCTCATCACCGTCAGAACATTTCTCCAAAGCTATCAGCGCAAAGAAAAAAGAAGCAAGACAACGTCCACGGGAGGGCTCGAACCTTCGACCTTTCGGTTAAATGCCGAACTCGCTAGCCAATTTCGCCACGGAGGCAGTCGTGCTGCACTCTCACCAGCGTCAGAACATTCCATCAAAGCTAACAGTGCAAAGAAAAAAGAAGCTAGACAACGCTCCCGGGAGGGCTCGAACCTCCAATCTTCCGGTTAACAGCCGATCGCGCAAGCCGATTGCGCAACGAAGGCAGTCGTGCTGCACTCTCACGAACGTCAGAACACTCCTCCAAAGCTATCAGCGCAAAGAAAAAATGCGACACACCGCCCCCGGGAGGGCTCCGACCCTCAACCTTTCGGTTAAGAGCCGAACTCGTTAGCCGACTGCGCCGCGGAGGCAGTCGTGCTGCACTCTCACGGCAGTCAGAACATTCCTCCAAAGCTATCAGCGAAAAGAAAAAATGCGACACACCGCCCCCGGGAGGGTCGAACCTCCAACCTTTCGGTTAAGAGCCGAACTCGTTAGCCGATTGCGCTGCAGAGGCAGTCGTGCTGCACTCTAACGACCGTCAGAACATTCCTCCAAAGCTATCAGCGCGAAGAAAAAATGCGACACACCGCCCCCGTTAGGGTCGAACCTCCAACCTTCCGGTTAAGAGCCGAACTCGTTAGCCGATTGCGCCGCGGAGGCAGTCGTGCTGCACTCTCACGGCAGCCAGAACATTCCTCGAAAGCTATCAGCGCAAAGAAAAAATGCGACACACCGCCCCCGGGAGGGTCGAACCTCCAACCTTTCGGTTAACAGCCGAACGCGCTAGCCAATTGCGCGGCGGAGGCAGTCGTGCTGCACTCTAACGACAGTCAGAACATTCCTCCAAAGCCATCAGTGCAAAGAAAAAAAAGCGACACACACCGCTTCGGGAGGACTTGAACCTCCAACCTTTCGCTTAAGAGCCGAACTCCTTAGCCGATTGCACCGCGGAGGCAGACATGCTGCACTCTCACGACCGTCAGAACATTCCTCCAAAGCTATCAACGCAAAGAAAAAAGACCGCTACAGTGCCCCCGGGAGGGCTCGAACCTCCAACCTTTCGGTTAACAGCCGAACGCGCTAGCCAATTGCGACACGGAGACAGTCGTGCTGCTCTCTCACCACCGTCAGAACATTTCTCCAAAGCTGTCAGCGCAAAGAAAAAAAAAACGACTCCTCGCCCCTGGGAGGGCTCGAACCTCCAACCTTTCGGTTAACAGCCAAACGCGCTAGCCAATTGCGCCACGGAGGCAGTCGTGCTGCTCTCTCACCACCGTCAGAACATTTCTCCAAAGCTGTCAGCGCAAAGAAAAAAAAAACGACTCCTCGCCCCTGGTAGGGCTCGAACCTCCAACCTTTCGGTCAACAGCCGAACAGGCTAGCCAATTGCGCCACGGAGGCAGTCGTGCTGCTCTCTCACCACCGTCAGAACATTTCTCCAAAGCTGTCAGCGCAAAGAAAAAAACAACTCCTCGCCCCCGGGAGGGCTCGAACCTCCAACCTTTCGGTTAACACCGATCGCGCAAGCCAATTGCGCAACGGAGGCAGTCGCGTTGTACTCTCATCACCGTCAGACCATTTCTCCAAAGCTATCAGCGCAAAGAAAAAAGAAGCAAGACAACGTCCCCTGGAGGGCTCGAACCTTCGACCTTTCGGTTAAATGCTGAACTCGCTAGCCAATTTCGCCACGGAGGCAGTCGTGCTGCACTCTCATTACTGTCAGAACATTTCATCAAAGCTAACAGTGAAAAGAAAAAAGAAGCTAGACAACACCCCCGGGAGGGCTCGAACCTCCAACCTTTCGGTTAACACTGATCGCGCAAGCCAATTGCGCAACGGAGGCAGTCGGGCTGTACTCTCATCACCGTCAGTACATTTCTCCAAAGCTATCAGCGCAAAGAAAAAAGAAGCAAGACAACGTCCCCGGGAGGGCTCGAACCTTCGACCTTTCGGTTATATGCCGAACTCGCTAGCCAATTTCGCCACGGAGGCAGTCGTGCTGCACTCTCACCAAAGTCAGAACATTTCATCAAAGCTAACAGTGCTAAGAAAAAAGAAGCTGGACAACGCCTCCTGCAGGGCTCGAACCTCCAACCTTTCGGTTAACACCGATCGTGCAAGCCAATTGCGGAACGGAGGCAGTCGGGCTGTACTCTCATCACCGTCAGAACATTTCTCCAAAGCTATCAGCGCAAAGAAAAAAGAAGCAAGACAACGTCCACGGGAGGGCTCGAACCTTCGACCTTTCGGTTAAATGCCGAACTCGCTAGCCAATTTCGCCACGGAGGCAGTCGTGCTGCACTCTCACCACCGTCAGAACATTCCATCAAAGCTAACAGTGCAAAGAAAAAAGAAGCTAGACAACGCCCCCGAGAGGGCTCGAACCTCCAACCTTCCGGTTAACAGCCGATCGCGCAAGCCAATTGCGCAACGAAGGCAGTCGTGCTGCACTCTCACGACCGTCACAACATTCCTCCAAAGCTATCAGCGCAAAGAAAAAATGCGACACACCGCACCAAGGAGGGCTCCTACCCCGAACTTTTCGGTTAAGAGCCGAACTCGTTAGCCGATTGCGCCACGGAGGCAGTCGTGCTGCTCTCTTGCCACCGTCAGAACATTTCTCCAAAGCTATCAGCGCAAAGAAAAGAAAGCGACACAACGCCCCCGGGAGGGCTTGAACCTCCAACCTTTCGGTTAACAGCCGAACGCGCTAGCCAATTGCGCCACGGAGGCAGTCGTGCTGGTCTCTCACCACCGTCAAAACTTTTCTGCAAAGCTGTCAGCGCAAAGAAAAAAGTGACACCTCGCCACCCGGAGGGCTCGAACCTCCAACCTTCCGGTTAACAGCCGAACGCGCCAGCATATTGCGCCAAGGAGGCAGTCGTGCTGCTCTCTCACCACCGTCAGAACATTTCTCCAAAGCTGTCCACGCAAAGAAAAAAAAGACTCCTCGCCCCCGGGAGGGCTCGAACCTCCAACCTTTCGGTTAACAGCCGAACGCGCTAGCCAATTGCGCCACGGAGGCAGTCGTGCTGCTCTCTCACCACCGTCAGAACATTTCTCCAAAGCTGTCAGAGCAAAAAAAAAGCGACACCTCGCCCCCGGGAGGTCTCGAACCTTCAACCTTTCGGTTAACAGCCGAATGCGCTAGCCGATTGCGCCACGGAGGCAATCGTCCTGCTCTCTCACGACCGTCAGAACATTCCATCAAAGCTAATAGGGCAAAGAAAAAAGAAGCTAGACAACGCCCCCGGGAGGGCTCGAACCTCGAACATTTCCGTCAAGAGCCGAACTCGTTAGCCAATTGCGCCGCGGAGGCAGTCGTGGTGTACTCTCACCAGCGTCAGAACATTACATCAAAGCTAAAAGTGCAAAAAAAGAAGCTGGACAACGCCCCCTGCAGGGCTCGAACCTCCAACCTTTCGGTTAACACCGATCGCGCAAGCCAATTGCGCAACGGAGGCAGTCGGGTTGTACTCTCATCACCGTCAGAACATTTCTCCAAAGCTATCAGCGCAAAGAAAAAAGAAGCAAGACAACGTCCCCGGGAGGGCTCGAACCTTCGACCTTTCTGTTAAATGCTGAACTCGCTAGCCAATTTCGCCACGGAGGCAGTCGTGCTGCACTCTCACCACCGTCAGAACATTCCATCAAAGCTAACAGTGCAAAGAAAAAAGAAGCTAGACAACGCCCCCGGGAGGGCTCGAACCTCCAACCTTCCGGTTAACAGCCGATCGCGCAAGCCGATTGCGCAACGAAGGCAGTCGTGCTGCACTCTCACGAACGTCAGAACATTCCTTCAAAGCTATCAGCGCAAAGAAAAAATGCGACACAATGCCTCCGGGAGGGCTCCGACCCCCAACCTTTTGGTTAAGAGCCGAACTCGTTAGCCGATTGCGCCGCGGAGGCAGTCGTGCTGCACTCTCACGGCCGTCAGAACATTTCATCAAAGCTAACAGTGCAAAGAAAAAATGCGACACACCGCCCCCGGGAGGGCTCGAACCTCCAACCTTTCGGTTAACAGCCGAACTCGTTAGCCAATTGCGCCACGAAGGCAGTCGTGCTGTACTCTCACCACCGTCAGAACATTCCATCAAAGCTAACAGTGCGAAGAAAAAAGAAGCTAGACAACGCCCCCGGGAAGGCTCGAACCTCCAACCTTCCGGTTAACAGCCGATCGCGCAAGCCGATTGCGCAACGAAGGCAGTCGTGCTGCACTCTCACGAACGTCAGAACATTCCTCCAAAGCTATCAGCGCAAAGAAAAAATGCGACACACCGCCCCCGGGAGGGCTCCGACCCCCAACCTTTTGGTTAAGAGCCGAACTCGTTAGTCGATTGCGCCGCGGAGGCAGTCGTGCTGCACTCTCACGGCAGTCAGAACATTCCTCCAAAGCTATCAGCGCAAAGAAAAAATGCGACACACCGCCCCCGGGAGGGTGGAACCTCCAACCTTTCGGTTAAGAGCCGAACTCGTTAGCCGATTGCGCTGCGGAGGCAGTCGTGCTGCACTCTAACGACCGTCAGAACATTCCTCCAAAGCCATCAGTGCAAAGAAAAAAAAGCAACACACACCCTCCTGGGAGGACTTGAACCTCCAAACTTTCGGTTAAGAGCCGAACTCGTTAGCCGATTGCACGGCGGAGGCAGTCGTGCTGCACTCTCACGACCGTCAGAACATTCCTTCAAAGCTATCAACGCCAAGAAAAGAGACCGCGACAGCGCCCCCGGGAAGGCTCGAACCTCCAACCTTCCGGTTAACAGCCGAACGCGCCAGCATATTGCGCCACGGAGGCAGTCGTGCTGCTCTCTCACCACCGTCAGAACATTTCTCCAAAGCTGTCCACGCAAAGAAAAAAAAGACTCCTCGCCCCCGGGAGGGCTCGAACCTCCAACCTTTCGGTTAACAGCCGAACGCGCTAGCCAATTGCGCCACGGAGGCAGTCGTGCTGCTCTCTCACCACCGTCAGAACATTTCTCCAAAGCTGTCAGAGCAAAACAAAGCGACACCTCGCCCCCGGGAGGTCTCGAACCTTCAACCTTTCGGTTAACAGCCGAATGCGCTAGCCGATTGCGCCACGGAGGCAATCGTCCTGCTCTCTCACGACCGTCAGAACATTCCATCAAAGCTAACAGGGCAAAGAAAAAAGAAGCTAGACAACGCCCCCGGGAGGGCTCGAACCTCGAACATTTCCGTCAAGAGCCGAACTCGTTAGCCAATTGCGCCGCGGAGGCAGTCGTGGTGTACTCTCACCAGCGTCAGAACATTACATCAAAGCTAAAAGTGCAAAAAAAAGAAGCTGGACAACGCCCCCTGCAGGGCTCGAACCTCCAACCTTTCGGTTAACACCGATCGCGCAAGCCAATTGCGCAACGGAGGCAGTCGGGTTGTACTCTCATCACCGTCAGAACATTTCTCCAAAGCTATCAGCGCAAAGAAAAAAGCAGCAAGACAACGTCCCCGGGAGGGCTCGAACCTTCGACCTTTCGGTTAAATGCTGAACTCGCTAGCCAATTTCGCCACGGAGGCAGTCGTGCTGCACTCTCACCACCGTCAGAACATTCCATCAAAGCTAAGAGTGCTAAGAAAAAAGAAGCTGGACAACGCCTCCTGCAGGGCTCGAACCTCCAACCTTTCGGTTAACACCGAACGCGCAAGCCAATTGCGCAACGGAGGCAGTCGGGCTGTACTCTTATCACCGTCAGAACATTTCTCCAAAGCTATCAGCGCTAAGAAAAAAGAAGCAAGACAACGTTCACGGGAGGGCTCGAACCTTCGACCTTTTGGTTAAATGCCGAACTCGCTAGCCAATTTCGCCACGGAGGCAGTCGTGCTGCACTCTCACCACCGTCAGAACATTCCATCAAAGCTAACAGTGCAAAGAAAAAAGAAGCTAGACAACGCCCCCGGGAGGGCTCGAACCTACAACATTTCCGTCAAGAGCCGAACTCGTTAGCCAATTACGCCGCGGAGGCAGTCGTGCTGTACTCTCACCAGCGTCAGAACATTCCGTCAAAGCTAGCAGTGCAAAGAAAAAAGAAGCTAGACAACGCCCCCGGGAGGGCTCGAACCTCCAACCTTTCGGTTAACAGCCGAACTCGTTAGCCAATTACGTCGCGGAGGCAGTCGTTCTGTACTCTCACCACCGTCAGAACATTTCTCAAAAGCTATCAGCGCAAAGAAAAAAGAAGCTAGACAACGCCCCCGGGAGGGCTCGAACCTCCAACATTTCGGTCAAGAGCCGAACTCGTTAGCCAATTCCGCTGCGTAGGCAGTCGTGCTGTACTCTCACCAGCGTCAGAACATTCCATCAAAGCTAACAGTGCAAAGAAAAAAGAAGCTAGACAACGCCCCCGGGAGGGCTCGAACCTCCAACCTTTCGGTTAACAGCCGAACTCGTTAGCCAATTGCGCCACGAAGGCAGTCGTGCTGTACTCTCTTCACCGTCAGAACATTCCATCAAAGCTAACAGTGCAAAGAAAAAAGAAGCTAGACAACGCCCCCGGGAGGGCTCGAACCTCCAACCTTCCGGTTAACAGCCGATCGCGCAAGCCGATTGCGCAACGAAGGCAGTCGTGCTGCACTCTCACGAACGTCAGAACATTCCTTCAAAGCTATCAGCGCAAAGAAAAAATGCGACACACCGCCTCCGGGAGGGCTCCGACCCCCAACCTTTTGGTTAAGAGCCGAACTCGTTAGCCGATTGCGCCGCGGAGGCAGTCGTGCTGCACTCTCACGGCCGTCAGAACATTCCATCAAAGCTAACAGTGCAAAGAAAAAATGCGACACACCGCCCCCGGGAGGGCTCGAACCTCCAACCTTTCGGTTAACAGCCGAACTCGTTAGCCAATTGCGCCACGAAGGCAGTCGTGCTGTACTCTCACCACCGTCAGAACATTCCATCAAAGCTAACAGTGCGAAGAAAAAAAAAGCTAGACAACGCCCCCGGGAAGGCTCGAACCTCCAACCTTCCGGTTAACAGCCGATCGCGCAAGCCGATTGCGCAACGAAGGCAGTCGTGCTGCACTCTCACGAACGTCAGAACATTCCTCCAAAGCTATCAGCGCAAAGAAAAAATGCGACACACCGCCCCCGGGAGGGCTCCCACCCCCAACCTTTTGGTTAAGAGCCGAACTCGTTAGTCGATTGCGCCGCGGAGGCAGTCGTGCTGCACTCTCACGGCAGTCAGAACATTCCTCCAAAGCTATCAGCGCAAAGAAAAAATGCGACACACCGCCCCCGGGAGGGTGGAACCTCCAACCTTTCGGTTAAGAGCCGAACTCGTTAGCCGATTGCGCTGCGGAGGCAGTCGTGCTGCACTCTAATGACCGTCAGAACATTCCTCCAAAGCCATCAGTGCAAAGAAAAAGAAGCGACACACACCGCCCCCGGGAGGACTTGAACCTCCAACCTTTCGCTTAAGAGCCGAACTCCTTAGCCGATTGCGACGCGGAGGCAGGCGTGCTGTACTCTCACGACCGTCAAAAGATTCCTCCGAAGCTATGAGCACAAAGAAAAAAAAGCAACACACACCCTCCTGGGAGGACTTGAACCTCCAAACTTTCGGTTAAGAGCCGAACTCGTTAGCCGATTGCACGGCGGAGGCAGTCGTGCTGCACTCTCACGACCGTCAGAACATTCCTTCAAAGCTATCAACGCCAAGAAAAGAGACCGCTACAGCGCCCCCGGGAAGGCTCGAACCTATAACTTTTCGGTTAACAGCCGAACGCGCTAGCCAATTGCGCCAAGGAGGCAGTCGTGCTGCTCTCTTGCCACCGTGAGAACATTTCTCCAAAGCTATCAGCGCAAAGCAAAAAAAGCGACACAACGCCCCCGGGAGGGCTCGAACCTCCGACCTTTCGGTTAACAGCCGAACGCGTTAGCCAATTGCGCCACGGAGGCAGTCGTGCTGCTCTCCGACCAGCGTCAAAACTTTTCTGCAAAGGTGTCAGCGCAAAGAAAAAAAAGCGACACCTCGCCCCCGGGAGGGCTCGAACCTCCAACCTTTCGGTTAACAGCCAAACTCGTTAGCCAATTACGTCGCGGAGGCAGTCGTTCTGTACTCTCACCACCGTCAGAACATTTCTCCAAAGCTATCAGCGCAAAGAAAAAAGAAGCTAGACAACGCCCCCGGGAGGGCTCGAACCTCCAACATTTCGGTCAAGAGCCGAACTCGTTAGCCAATTCCGCTGCGTAGGCAGTCGTGCTGTACTCTCACCAGCGTCAGAACATTCCATCAAAGCTAACAGTGCAAAGAAAAAAGAAGCTAGACAACGCCCCCGGGAGGGCTCGAACCTCCAACCTTTCGGTTAACAGCCGAACTCGTTAGCCAATTGCGCCACGAAGGCAGTCGTGCTGTACTCTCTTCACCGTCAGAACATTCCATCAAAGCTAACAGTGCAAAGAAAAAAGAAGCTAGACAACGCCCCCGGGAGGGCTCGAACCTCCAACCTTCCGGTTAACAGCCGATCGCGCAAGCCGATTGCGCAACGAAGGCAGTCGTGCTGCACTCTCACGAACGTCAGAACATTCCTTCAAAGCTATCAGCGCAAAGAAAAAATGCGACACACCGCCTCCGGGAGGGCTCCGACCCCCAACCTTTTGGTTAAGAGCCGAACTCGTTAGCCGATTGCGCCGCGGAGGCAGTCGTGCTGCACTCTCACGGCCGTCAGAACATTCCATCAAAGCTAACAGTGCAAAGAAAAAATGCGACACACCGCCCCCGGGAGGGCTCGAACCTCCAACCTTTCGGTTAACAGCCGAACTCGTTAGCCAATTGCGCCACGAAGGCAGTCGTGCTGTACTCTCACCACCGTCAGAACATTCCATCAAAGCTAACAGTGCGAAGAAAAAAAAAGCTAGACAACGCCCCCGGGAAGGCTCGAACCTCCAACCTTCCGGTTAACAGCCGATCGCGCAAGCCGATTGCGCAACGAAGGCAGTCGTGCTGCACTCTCACGAACGTCAGAACATTCCTCCAAAGCTATCAGCGCAAAGAAAAAATGCGACACACCGCCCCCGGGAGGGCTCCCACCCCCAACCTTTTGGTTAAGAGCCGAACTCGTTAGTCGATTGCGCCGCGGAGGCAGTCGTGCTGCACTCTCACGGCAGTCAGAACATTCCTCCAAAGCTATCAGCGCAAAGAAAAAATGCGACACACCGCCCCCGGGAGGGTGGAACCTCCAACCTTTCGGTTAAGAGCCGAACTCGTTAGCCGATTGCGCTGCGGAGGCAGTCGTGCTGCACTCTAATGACCGTCAGAACATTCCTCCAAAGCCATCAGTGCAAAGAAAAAGAAGCGACACACACCGCCCCCGGGAGGACTTGAACCTCCAACCTTTCGCTTAAGAGCCGAACTCCTTAGCCGATTGCGACGCGGAGGCAGGCGTGCTGTACTCTCACGACCGTCAAAAGATTCCTCCGAAGCTATGAGCACAAAGAAAAAAAAGCAACACACACCCTCCTGGGAGGACTTGAACCTCCAAACTTTCGGTTAAGAGCCGAACTCGTTAGCCGATTGCACGGCGGAGGCAGTCGTGCTGCACTCTCACGACCGTCAGAACATTCCTTCAAAGCTATCAACGCCAAGAAAAGAGACCGCTACAGCGCCCCCGGGAAGGCTCGAACCTATAACTTTTCGGTTAACAGCCGAACGCGCTAGCCAATTGCGCCAAGGAGGCAGTCGTGCTGCTCTCTTGCCACCGTGAGAACATTTCTCCAAAGCTATCAGCGCAAAGCAAAAAAAGCGACACAACGCCCCCGGGAGGGCTCGAACCTCCGACCTTTCGGTTAACAGCCGAACGCGTTAGCCAATTGCGCCACGGAGGCAGTCGTGCTGCTCTCCGACCAGCGTCAAAACTTTTCTGCAAAGGTGTCAGCGCAAAGAAAAAAAAGCGACACCTCGCCCCCAGGAGGGCTCGAACCTCCAACCTTTCGGTTAACAGCCGAACGCGCTAGCCAATTGCGCCACGGAGGCAGTCGTGCTGCTCTCTCACCAGCGTCAGAACATTCCATCAAAGCTAACAGTGCAAAGAAAAAAGAAGCTAGACAACGGCCCCGGGAGGGCTCGAACCTCCAACCTTTCGGTTAATAGCCGAACTCGTTAGCCAATTGCGCCACGAAGGCAGTCGTGCTGTACTCTCACCACCGTCAGAACATTCCATCAAAGCTAACAGTGCAAAGAAAAGAGACCGCTACAGCGACCCCCGGGAGGGCTCGAACCTCGAACCTTTCGGTTAACAGCCGAACGCGCTAGCCATTTGCGCCACGGAGGCAGTCGTGCTGCTCTCTCACCACCGTCCGAACATTTCTCCAAAGCTGTCAGCGCAAAGAAAAAAGTGACACCTCGCCCCCGGGAGGGCTCGAACCTCCTACCTTTCGGTTAACAGCCGAACGCGCCAGCATATTGCGCCACGGAGGCAGTCGTGCTGCTCTCTCACCACCGTCAGAACATTTCTCCAAAGCTGTCAGCGCAAAGAAAAAAAAACGACTCCTCGCCCCCGGGAGGGCTCGAACCTCCAACCTTTCGGTTAACAGCCGAAGGCGCTAGCTGATTGCGCCACGGAGGCAATCGTCCTGCTCTCTCACGACCGTCAGAACATTCTATAAAAGCTATACACGCAAAGAAAAAAGAAGCGAGACCACGCCCCCGGGAGGGCTCGAACCTCCAACCTTTCGGTTAACAGCCGAACGCGCTAGCCGATTGCGCCACGGAGGCAGACGTCTTGCTCTCTTAGCACCGTAAGAACATTTCTCCAAAGCTGTCAGCGCAAAAAAAAGCGACACCCCTCCCCCGGGAGGGCTCGAACCTCCAACCTTTCGGTTAACAGCCCAACGAGCTAGCCGACTGCCCCACGGAGGCAATCGTGCTGCTCTCTTACCACCGTCAGAACTTTTTTTCAATGCTATCAGCGGAAAGAAAAAAAAATAGCGGCACACCGCCACCGGGAGGGCTCTAACCTCCACCTTTCGGTTGACAGCCGAATGCGCTAGCCGATTGCGCCACGGAGGCAATCGTACTGCTCTCTCACCACCATCAGAACATTCCATCAAAGCTATCAGCGCAAAGAAAAAAGAAGCAAGACAACGTCCCCGGGAGGGCTCGTACCTCGAACCTTTCCGTTAACAGCCGTTCGTGTAAGCCAAATGCGCACCGGAGGCAGTCGAGCTGTACTCTCATCACCATCAGAACATTTCTTCAAAGCTATCAGCGCAAAGAAAAAAAGTGACACAACGCCCCCGGGAGGGCTCGAACCTCCGACCTTTCGGTTAACAGCCGAACGCGTTAGCCAATTGCGCCACGGAGGCAGTCGTGCTGCTCTCCGACCACCGTCAAAACTTTTCTGCAAAGGTGTCAGCGCAAAGAAAAAAAAGCGACACCTCGCCCCCAGGAGGGCTCGAACCTCCAACCTTTCGGTTAACAGCCGAACGCGCTAGCCAATTTTCCACGGAGGCAGTCGTGCTGCTCTCTCACCAGCGTCAGAACATTCCATCAAAGCTAACAGTGCAAAGAAAAAAGAAGCTAGACAACGGCCCCGGGAGGGCTCGAACCTCCAACCTTTCGGTTAATAGCCGAACTCGTTAGCCAATTGCGCCACGAAGGCAGTCGTGCTGTACTCTCACCACCGTCAGAACATTCCATCAAAGCTAACAGTGCAAAAAAAAGAGACCGCTACAGCGACCCCCGGGAGGGCTCGAACCTCGAACCTTTCGGTTAACAGCCGAACGCGCTAGCCATTTGCGCCACGGAGGCAGTCGTGCTGCTCTCTCACCACCGTCCGAACATTTCTCCAAAGCTGTCAGCGCAAAGAAAAAAGTGACACCTCGCCCCCGGGAGGGCTCGAACCTCCTACCTTTCGGTTAACAGCCGAACGCGCCAGCATATTGCGCCACGGAGGCAGTCGTGCTGCTCTCTCACCACCGTCAGAACATTTCTCCAAAGCTGTCAGCGCAAAGAAAAAAAAACGACTCCTCGCCCCCGGGAGGGCTCGAACCTCCAACCTTTCGGTTAACAGCCGAATGCGCTAGCTGATTGCGCCACGGAGGCAATCGTCCTGCTCTCTCACGACCGTCAGAACATTCTATAAAAGCTATCAGCGCAAAGAAAAAAGAAGCGAGACCACGCCCCCGGGAGGGCTCGAACCTCCAACCTTTCGGTTAACAGCCGAACGCGCTAGCCGATTGCGCCACGGAGGCAGACGTTTTGCTCTCTTAGCACCGTAAGAACATTTCTCCAAAGCTGTCAGCGCAAAAAAAAGCGACACCCCTCCCCCGGGAGGGCTCGAACCTCCAACCTTTCGGTTAACAGCCCAACGAGCTAGCCGACTGCCCCACGGAGGCAATCGTGCTGCTCTCTTACCACCGTCAGAACTTTTTTTCAATGCTATCAGCGGAAAGAAAAAAAATAGCGGCACACCGCCACCGGGAGGGCTCTAACCTCCACCTTTCGGTTGACAGCCGAATGCGCTAGCCGATTGCGCCACGGAGGCAATCGTACTGCTCTCTCACCACCATCAGAACAATCCATCAAAGCTATCAGCGCAAAGAAAAAAGAAGCAAGACAACGTCCCCGGGAGGGCTCGTACCTCGAACCTTTCCGTTAACAGCCGTTCGCGTAAGCCAAATGCGCACCGGAGGCAGTCGAGCTGTACTCTCATCACCATCAGAACATTTCTTCAAAGCTATCAGCGCAAAGAAAAAAAGTGACACACCGCTCCGGGAGGGCTCGAACCTCCAACCTTTCGGTAAACAGCTGAAAGCGCTAGCCAATTGCACCACGGAGGCAGTCGTGCTGCTCTCTCACCACCGTCAGAACAATTCTCCAAAGCTGTCAGCGCAAAGAAAAAAAAATGACTCCTCGCCGCCGGGAGGGCTCGAACCTCCAACCTTTCGGTTAAATGCCGAACTCGCTCGCCAATTACGCCACATAGGCAGTCGTGCTGCCCTCTCACCACCGTCAGAACATTCCATCAAAGCTAACAGTGCAAAGAAAAAAGAAGCTAGACAACGCCCATGGGAGGGCTCGAACCTCCAACCTTCCGGTTAGCAGCCGATCGCGCAAGCCAATTGCGCAACGAAGGCAGTCGTGCTGCACTCTCACGATCGTCAGAACATTCCTCCAAAGGTATCAGCGCAAAGAAAAAATGCGACACACCGCCCCCGGGAGGGCTCCAACCCCCAACCTTTCGGTTAAGAGCCGAACTCGTTAGCCGATTGCGCCGCGGAGGCAGTCGTGCTGCACTCTCACGATAGTCAGAACATTCCATCAAAGCTATCAGCGCAAAGAAAAAAGAAGCGAGACAACGCCCCAGGGAGGACTTGAAGCTCCAACCTTTCGCTTAAGAGCTGAACTCCTTAGCCGATTGCGACGCGGAGGCAGGCGTGCTGTACTCTCACGACCGTCAAAAGATTCCTCCAAAGCTATGAGCGCAAAGAAAAAAAAGCAACACACACCACCCCCGGGAGGACTTGAACCTCCAAACTTTCGGTTAAGAGCCGAACTCGTTAGCCGATTGCACCGCGGAGGCAGTCACGCTGCACTCTCACGACCGTCAGAACATTCCTCCAAAGCTATCAACGCAAAGAAAAGAGACCGCTACAGCGCCCCGGGAGGGCTCGAACCTCCAACCTTTCGGTTAACAGCCGAACGCGCTAGCCAATTGCGCCACGGAGGCAGTCGTGCTGCTCTCTTGCCACCGTCAGAACATTTCTCCAAAGCTATCAGCGCAAAGAAAAAAAAAGCGACACAACGCCCCCGGGAGGGCTCGAACCTCCGACCTCCCGGTTAACAGCCGAATGCGCTAGCCAATTGCGCCACGGAGGCAGTCGTGCTGCTCTCTGGCCACCTTCAAAACTTTTCTGCAAAGGTGTCAGCGCAAAGAAAAAAAGCGACACCTCGCCCCCGGGAGGGCTCGAACCTCCAACCTTTCGGTTAACAGCCGAACGCGCTAGCCAATTGCGCCACGGAGACAGTCGTGCTGCTCTCTCACCACCGTCAGAAGATTTCTCCAAAGCTGTCAGCGCAAACAAAAAAACGACTCCTCGTCCCCGGGAGGGCTCGAACCTCCAACCTTTCGGTTAACAGCCGAACACGCTAGCCAATTGCGCCACGGAGGCAGTCGTGCTGCTCTCTCACCAGCGTCAGAACATTCCATCAAAGCTAACAGTGCAAAGAAAAAAGAAGCTAGACAACGCCCCCGGGAGGGCTCGAACCTCCAACCTTTCGGTTAACAGCCGAACTAGTTAGCCAATTACGCCGCGAAGGCAGTCGTTCTGTACTTTCACCACCGTCAGAACATTTCTCCAAAGCTATCAGCGCAAAGAAAAAAGAAGCTAGACAACGCCCCCGGGAGGGCTCGAACCTCCAACATTTCGGTCAAGAGTCGAACTCGTTAGCCAATTGCGCTGCGGAGGCAGTCGTGCTGTGCTCTCACCAGCGTCAGAACATTTCATCAAAGCTAACAGTGCAAAGAAAAAAGAAGCTAGACAACGGCCCCGGGAGGGCTCGAACCTCCAACCTTTCGGTTAACAGCCGAACTCGTCAGCCAATTGCGCCACGAAGGCAGTCGTGCTGTACTCTCACCACCGTCAGAACATTCCATCAAAGCTAACAGTGCAAAGAAAAAAGAAGCTAGACAACGCCCCCGGGAGGGCTCGAACCTCCAACCTTCCGGTTAACAGCCGATCGCGCAAGCCGATTGCGCAACGAAGGCAGTCGTGCTGAACTCTCACGAACGTCAGAACATTCCTCCAAAGCTATCAGCGCAAAGAAAAAATGCGACACACCGCCCCCGGGAGGGCTCCGACCCCCAACCTTTTGGTTAAGAGCCGAACTCGTTAGCCGATTGTGCCGCGGAGGCAGCCGTGCTGCACTCTCACGGCAGTCAGAACATTCCTCCAAAGCTATCAGTGCAAAGAAAAAATGCGACACACCGCCCCCGGGAGGGTCGAACCTCAAACCTTTCGGTTAAGAGCCGAACTCGTTAGCCGATTGCGCTGCGGAGGCAGTCGTGCTGCACTCTAACGACCGTCAGAACATTCCTCCAAAGCCATCAGGGCAAAGAAAAAAAAGCGACACACACCGCCCCCGGGAGGACTTGAACCTCCAACCTTTCGCTTAAGAGCTGAACTCCTTAGCCGATTGCGACGCGGAGGCAGGCGTGCTGTACTCTCACGACCGTCAAAAGATTCCTCCAAAGCTATGAGCGCAAAGAAAAAAAAGCAACACACACCACCCCCGGGAGGACTTGAACCTCCAAACTTTCGGTTAAGAGCCGAACTCGTTAGCCGATTGCACCGGGGAGGCAGTCATGCTGCACTCTCACGACCGTCAGAACATTCCTCCAAAGCTATCAACGCAAAGAAAAGAGACCGCTACAGCGCCCCCGGGAGGGCTCGAACCTCCAACCTTTCGGTTAACAGCCGAACGCGCTAGCCAATTGCGCCACGGAGGAAGTCGTGCTGCTCTCTTGCCACCGTCAGAACATTTCTCCAAAGCTATCAGCGCAAAGAAAAAAAAGTGACACAACGCCCCCGGGAGGGCTCGAACCTCCGACCCTTCGGTTAACAGCCAAACGCGCTAGCCAATTGCTCCACGGAGGCAGTCGTGCTGCTCTCTGACCACCGTCAAAATTTTTCTGCAAAGGTGTCAGCGCAAAGAAAAAAAGCGACACCTCGCCCCCGGGAGGGCTCGAACCTCCAAACTTTCGGTTAACAGCCGAACGCGCTAGCCAATCGCGCCACGGAGGAAGTCGTGCTGCTCTCTCACCACCGTCAGAAGATTTCTCCAAAGCTGTCAGCGCAAACAAAAAAACGACTCCTCGCCCCCGGGTGGGCTCGAACCTCCAACCTTTCGGTTAACAGCCGAACACGCTAGCCAATTGCGCCACGGAGGCAGTCGTGCTGCTCTCTCACCAGCGTCAGAACATTCCATCAAAGCTAACAGTGCAAAGAAAAAAGAAGCTAGACAACGCCCCTGGGATGGCTCGAACCTCCAACCTTTCGGTTAACAGCCGAACTCGTTAGCCAATTGCGCCACGAAGGCAGTCGTGCTGTACTCTCACCACCGTCAGAAAATTCCATAAAAGCTAACAGTGCAAAGAAAAAAGAAGCTAGACAACGCCCCCGGGAGGGCTCGAACCTCCAACATTTTCGTCAAGAGCCGAACTCGTTAGCCAATTACGCCGCGGAGACAGTCGTGCTGTACTCTCACCAGCGTCAGAACATTCCGTCAAAGCTAACAGTGCAAAGAAAAAAGAAGCTAGACAACGCCCCCGGGAGGGCTCGAACCTCCAACCTTTCGGTTAACAGCCGAACTCGTTAGCCAATTACGCCGCGGAGGCAGTCGTTCTGTACTCTCACCACCGTCAGAACATTCCATCAAAGCTAACAATGCAAAGAAATAAGAAGCTAGACAACGCCCCCGGGAGGGCTCGAACCTCCAACCTTCCGGTTAACAGCCGATCGCGCAAGCCGATTGCGCAACGAAGGCAGTCGTGCTGCACTCTCACGAACGTCAGAACATTCCTCCAAAGCTATCAGCGCAAAGAAAAAATGCGACCCACCGCCCCCGGGAGGGCTCCGACCCCCAACCTTTTGGTTAAGATCCGAACTCGTTAGCCGATTGCGCCGCGGAGGCAGTCGTGCTGCACTCTCACGGCAGTCAGAACATTCCTCCAAAGCTATCAGCGCAAAGAAAAAATGCGACACACCGCCCCCGGGAGGGTCGAACCTCCAACCTTTCGGTTAAGAGCCGAACTCGTTAGCCGATCGCGCTGCGGAGGCAGTCGTGCTGCACTCTAACGACCGTCAGAACATTCCTCCAAAGCCATCAGGGCAAAGAAAAAAAAGCGACACACACCGCCCCCGGGAGGACTTGAACCTCCAAACTTTTGGTTAAGAGCCGAAATCGTTAGCCGATTGCACCGCGGAGGCAGTCATGCTGCACTCTCACGACCGTCAGAACATTCCTCCAAAGCTATCAACGCAAAGAAAAGAGACCGCTACAGCGCCCCCGGGAGGGCTCGAACCTCCGACCTTTCGGTTAACAGCCGAACGCGCTAGCCAATTGCGCCACGGAGGCAGTCGTGCTGCTCTCTGACCACCGTCAAAACTTTTCTGCAAAGGTGTCAGCGCAAAGAAAAAAACCGACACCTCGCCCCCGGGAAGGCTCGAACCTCCAACCTTTCGGTTAACAGCCGAACGCGCTAGCCAATTGCGCCACGGAGGCAGTCGTGCTGCTCTCTCACCACCGTCAGAAGATTTCTCCAAAGCTGTCAGCGCAAACAAAAAAACGACTCCTCGCCCCCGGGAGGGCTCGAACCTCCAACGTTTCGGTTAACAGCCGAACACGCTAGCCAATTGCGCCACGGAGGCAGTCGTGCTGCTCTCTCACCAGCGTCAGAACATTCCATCAAAGCTAACAGTGCAAAGAAAAAAGAAGCTAGACAACGCCCCCGGGAGGGCTCGAACTTCCAACCTTTCGGTTAACAGCCGAACTCGTTAGCCAATTGCGCCACGAAGGCAGTCGTTCTGTACTCTCACCACCGTCAGAACATTTCTCCAAAGCTATCAGCGCAAAGAAAAGAAAACGACTCCTCGCGCCTGGGAAGGCTCGAACCTCCAACCTTTCGGTTAACAGCCGAACACGCTAGCCAATTGCGCCACGGAGGCAGTCGTGCTGCTCTCTCACCACCGTCAGAACATTTCTCCAAAGCTAACAGTGCAAAGAAAAAAGAAGCTAGACAACGCCCCCGGGAGGGCTCGAACCTCCAACCTTTCGGTTAACAGCCGAAGTCGTTAGCCAATTGCGCCACGAAGGCAGTCGTGCTGTACTCTCACCACCGTCAGAACATTTCATCAAAGCTAACAGTGCAAAGAAAAAAGAAGCTAGACAACGCCCCCGGGAGGGCTCGAACCTCGAACATTTCCGTCAAGAGCCGAACTCGTTAGCCAATTGCGCCGCGGAGGCAGTCGTGCTGTACTCTCACCAGCGTCAGAACATTCCATCAAAGCTAACAGTGCAAACAAAAAAGAAGCTAGACAACGCTCCCGGGAGGGCTCGAACCTCCAACCTTCCGGTTAACAGCCGATCGCGCAAGCCGATTGCGCAACGAAGGCGGTAGTGATGCACTCTCACGAACGTCAGAACATTCCTCCAAAGCTATCAGCGCAAAGAAAAAATGCGACAAACCGCCCCCGGGAGGGTCGAACCTCCAACCTTTCGGTTAAGAGCCGAACTCGTTAGCCGATTGCGCTGCGGAGGCAGTCGTGCTGCACTCTAACGACCGTCAGAACATTCCTCCAAAGCCATCAGTACAAAGAAAAAAAAGCGACACACACCGCCCCCGGGAGGACTTGAACCTCCAACTTTTCGCTTAAGAGCCGAACTCCTTAGCCGATTGCGAAGCGGAGGCAGGCGTGCTGTACTCTCACGATCGTCAAAAGATTCCTCCAAAGCTATGAGCGCAAAGAAAAAAAGCAACACACACCACCCCAGGGAGGACTTGAACCTCCAAACTTTTGGTTAAGAGCCGAACTCGTTGGCCGATTGCACCGCGGAGGCAGTCATGCTGCGCTCTCACGACCGTCAGAACATTCCTCCAAAGCTATCAACGCAAAGAAAAGAGACCGCTACAGCGCCCCCGGGAGGGCTCGAACCTCCAACCTTTCGGTTAACAGCCGAACGCGCTAGCCAATTGCGCAACGGAGGCAGTCGTGCTGGTCTCTTGCCACCGTCAGAACATTTCTCCAAAGCTATCAGCGCAAAGAAAAAAAAGCGACACAACGCCCCCGGGAGGGCTCGAACCTCCGAGCTTTCGGTTAACAGCCGAACACGCTAGCCAATTGTGCCACGGAGGCAGTCGTGCTGCTCTCAGACCACCGTCAAAACATTTCTGCAAAGGTGTCAGCGCAAAGAAAAAAAAACGACTCCTCGCCCCTGTAAAGGCTCGAACCTCCAACCTTTCGGTTAACAGCCGAACACGCTAGCCAATTGCGCCACGGAGGCAGTCGTGCTGTACTCTCACCACCGTCAGAACATTCCATCAAAGCTAACAGTGCAAAGAAAAAAGAAGCTAGACAAAGCCCCCGGGAGGGCTCGAACATCGAACATTTCCGTCAAGAGCCGAACTCGTTAGCCAATTGCGCCGCGGAGGCAGTCGTGCTGTACTCTCGCCAGCGTCAGAACATTCCATCAAAGCTAACGATGCAAAGAAAAGAGAAGCTAGACAACGCTCCCGCGAGGGCTCGAACCTCCAACATTTCCGTCAAGAGCCGAACTCGTTATCCAATTGCGCCGCGGAGGCAGTCGTGCTGTACTCTCACCAGCGTCAGAACATTCCATCAAAGCTAACAGTGCAAAGAAAAAAGAAGCTAGACAACGCTCCCGGGAGGGCTCGAACCTCCAACCTTCCGGTTAACAGCCGATCGCGCAAGCCGATTGCGCAACGAAGGCAGTAGTGCTGCACTCTCACGAACGTCAGAACATTCCTCCAAAGCTATCAGCGCAAATAAAAAATGCGACACACTCCCCCGGGAGGGCTCGAACCTCCAACCTTCCAATTAACAGCCGATCGCGCAAGCCGATTGCGCAACGAAGGCGGTAGTGCTGCACTCTCACGAACGTCAAAAGATTCCTCCAAAGCTATGAGCGCAAAGAAAAAAAAGCGACACACACCGCCCCCGGGAGGACTTGAACCTCCAACCTTTCGTTTAAGAGCCGAACTCCTTAGCCGATTGCGAAGCGGAGGCAGGCGTGCTGTACTCTCACGACCGTCAAAAGATTCCTCCAAAGCTATGAGCGCAAAGAAAAAAAGCAACACACACCACCCCAGGGAGGACTTGAACCTCCAAACTTTTGGTTAAGAGCCGAACTCGTTGGCCGATTGCACCGCGGAGGCAGTCATGCTGCACTCTCACGACCGTCAGAACATTCCTCCAAAGCTATCAACGCAAAGAAAAGAGACCGCTACAGCGCCCCCGGGAGGGCTCGATCCTCCAACCTTTCGGTTAACAGCCGAACGCGCTAGCCAATTGCGCCACGGAGGCTGTCGTGCTGCTCTCTCACCACCGTCCGAACAAATTTCCAAAGCTGTCAGCGCAAAGAAAAAAGCGACACCTCGCCCCCGGGAGGGCTCGAACTTCCAGCCTTTCGGTTAACAGCCGAACGCGCCAGCATATTGCGCCACGGAGGCAGTCGTGCTGCCTTCTCACCACCGTCAGAACATTTCTCCAAAGCTGTCAGCGCAAAGAAAAAAAAACGACTCCTCGCCCCCGGGAGGGCTCGAACCTCCAACCTTTCGGTTAACAGCCGAACGCGCTAGCCAATTGCGCCACGGAGGCCGTCGTGCTGCTCTCTCACCACCGTCAGGACATTTCTCCAAAGCTGTTAGCGCAAAAAAAAGCGACACCTCGCCCCCGGGTAGGCTCGAACCTCCAACAGTTCGGTTAACAGCTGAATGCGCTAGCCGATTGCGCCACGGAGGCAATCGTCCTGCTCTCTCACGACCGTCAGAACATTCCATCAAGTCTATCAGCGCAAAGAAAAAAGAAGCGAGACCACGCCCCCGGGAGGGCTCGAACTTCCAACCTTTCAGTTAACAGCCGAACGCGCTATCCGATTGCGCCACGGAGGCAATCATCCAGCTCTCTTACCACCGTCAGAACATTTCTACAAAGCTATCAGCGCAAAGAAAAAATGCGACACACCGCCCCCGGGAGGGCTCCGACCCCCAACCTTTTGGTTAAGAGCCGAACTCGTTAGCCGATTGCGCCGCGGAGGCAGTCCTGCTGCACTCTCACGGCAGTCAGAACATTCCTCCAAAGCTATCAGCGCAAAGAAAAAATGCGACACACCGCCCCCGGGAGGGCTCCGACCCCCAACCTTTCGGTTAAGAGC
This sequence comes from Rhipicephalus microplus, assembly GCF_043290135.1. NCBI lineage: Eukaryota > Metazoa > Arthropoda > Arachnida > Ixodida > Ixodidae > Rhipicephalus > Rhipicephalus microplus. The sequence goes on from NW_027464618.1 coordinate 3,097,214, forward strand.
CGAACTCGTTAGCCGATTGCGCCGTGGAGGCAGTCGTGCTGCACTCTCACGGCAGTCAGAACATTCCTCTAAAGCTATCAGCGCAAAGAAAAAATGCGACACACCGCCCCCGGGAGGGTCGAACCTCCAACCTTTCGGTTAAGAGCCGAACTCGTTAGCCGATTGCGCTGCGGAGGCAGTCGTGCTGCACTCTAACGACCGTCAGAACATTCCTCCAAAGCCATCAGTGCAAAGAAAAAAAATCGACACACACCACCTCGGGAGGACTTAACCTCCAACCTTTCGCTTAAGAGCCGAACTCCTTAGCCGATTGCGAAGCGGAGGCAGGCGTGCTGTACTCTCACGACCGTCAAAAGATTCCTCCAAAGCTATGAGCGCAAAGAAAAAAAAGCAACACACACCACCCCCGGGAGGACTTGAACCTCCAAACTTTTGGTTAAGAGCCGAACTCGTTAGCCGATTGCACCGCGGAGGAAGTAATGCTGCACTCTCACGACCGTCAGAACATTCCTCCAAAGCTATCAACGCAAAGAAAAGAGACCGCTACAGCTCCCCCGGGAGGGCTAGAACCTCCAACCTTTCGGTCAACAGCCGAACGCGCTAGCCAATTGCGCCACGGAGGCAGTCGTGCTGCTCTCTTGCCACCGTCCGAACATTTCTCCAAAGCTATCAGCGCAAAGAAAAAAAAGCGACACCTCGCCCCCGTGAGGGCTCGAACCTCCAACCTTTCGGTTAACAGCCGAACGCACTAGCCAATTGCGCCACGGAGGCAGTCGTGCTGCTCTCTCACCACCGTCAGAAGATTTTCCAAAGCTGTCAGCGCAAACAAAAAAACGACTCCTCGCCCCCGGGAGGGCTCGAACCACCAACCTTTCGGTTAACAGCTGAACACGCTAGCTAATTGCGCCACGGAGGCAGTCGTGCTGCTCTCTCACCAGCGTCAGAACATTCCATCAAAGCTAACAGTGCAAAAAAAAAGAAGCTAGACAACGCCCCCGGGAGGGCTCGAACCTCCAACCTTTCGGTTAACAGCCGAACTCGTTAGCCAATTGCGCCACGAAGGCAGTCGTGCTGTACTCTCACCACCGTCAGAACATTCCATCAAAGCTAACAGTGCAAAGAAAAAAGAAGCTAGACAACGCCCCCGGGAGGGCTCAAACCTCCAACATTTCCGTCAAGGGCCGAACTCGTTAGCCCATTACGCCGCGGAGGCAGTCGTGCTGTACTCTCACCAGCGTCAGAACATTCCATCAAAGCTAACAGTGCAAAGAAAAAAGAAGCTAGACAACGCCCCCGGGAGGGCTCGATCCTCCAACCTTTCGGTTAACAGCCGAACTCGTTAGCCAATTACGCCGCGGAGGCAGTCGTTCTGTACATTCACCACCGTCAGAACATTTCTCCAAAGCTATCAGCGCAAAGAAAAAAGAAGCTAGACAACGCCCCCGGGAGGGCTCGAACCTCCAACATTTCGGTCAAGAGCCGAACTCGTTAGCCAATTGCGCTGCGGAGGCAGTCGTGCTGTACTCTCACCAGCGTCAGAACATTCCATCAAAGCTAACAGTGCAAAGAAAAAAGAAGCTAGACAACGCCCCCGGGAGGGCTCGAACCTCCAACCTTTCGGTTAACAGCCGAACTCGTCAGCCAATTGCGCCACGAAGGCAGTCGTGCTGTACTCTCACCACCGTCAGAGCATTCCATCAAAGCTAACAGTGCAAAGAAAAAAGAAGCTAGACAACGCCCCCGGGAGGGCTCGAACCTCCAACCTTCCGGTTAACAGCCGATCGCGCAAGCCGATTGCGCTGCGGAGGCAGTCGTGCTGCACTCTAACGACCGTCAGAACATTCCTCCAAAGCCATCAGTGCAAAGAAAAAAAAGCGACACACACCGCCCCCGGGAGGACTTGAACCTCCAACCTTTAGTTTAAGAGCCGAACTCCTTAGCCGATTGCGAAGCCGAGGCAGGCGTGCTGTACTCTCACGACCGTCAAAAGATTCCTCCAAAGCTATGAGCGCAAAGAAAAAAAGCAACACACAACACCCCAGGGAGGACTTGAACCTCCAAACTTTTGGTTAAGAGCCGAACTCGTTGGCCGATTGCACCGCGGAGGCAGTCATGCCGCACTCTCACGACCGTCAGAACATTCCTCGAAAGCTATCAACGCAAAGAAAAGAGACCGCTACAGCGCCCCCGGGAGGGCTCGATCCTCCAACCTTTCGGTTAACAGCCGAACGCGCTAGCCAATTGCGCCACGGAGGCAGTCGTGCTGCTCTCTCACCACCGTCCGAACATTGCTCGAAAGCTGTCAGCGCAAAGAAAAAAGTGACACCTCGCCCCCGGGAGGGCTCGAACCTCCAAACTTTCGGTTAACAGCCGAACGCGCTAGCCAATTGCGCCACGGAGGCAGTCGTGCTGCTCTCTTGCCACCGTCAGAACATTTCTCCAAAGCTATCAGCGCAAAGAAAAAAAAGCGACACCTCGCCCCCGAGAGGGCTCGAACCTCCAACCTTTCGGTTAACAGCCGAACGAGCTAGCCAATTGCGCCACGGAGGCAGTCGTGCTGCTCTCTGACCACCGTCAAAACATTTCTCTAAAGCTGCCAGCGCAAAGAAAAAAAAAACGACTCCTCGCCCCTGGGAGGGCTCGAACCTCCAACCTTTCGGTTAACAGCTGAACACGCTAGCCAATTACGCCACGGAGGCAGTCGTGCTGCTCTCTCACCACCATCAGAACATTTCTCCAAAGCTAACAGTGCAAAGAAAAAAGAAGCTAGACAACGCCCCCAGGAGGGCTCGAACCTCCAACCTTTCGGTTAACAGCCGAACTCGTTAGCCAATTGCGCCACGAAGGCAGTCGTGCTGTACTCTCACCACCGTCAGAACATCCCATCAAAGCTAACAGTGCAAAGAAAAAAGAAGCTAGACAACGCCCCCGGGAGGGCTCGAACCTCCAACATTTCCGTCAAGAGCCGAACTCGTTAGCCAATTGCGCCGCGGAGGCAGTCGTGCTGTACTCTCACCAGCGTCAGAACATTCCTCCAAAGCTATCAGCGCAAAGAAAAAATGCGACACACCGCCCCCGGGAGGGTCGAACCTCCAACCTTTCGGTTAAGAGCCGAACTCGTTAGCCGATTGCGCTGCGGAGGCAGTCGTGCTGCACTCTAATGACCGTCAGAACATTCCTCCAAAGCCATCAGTGCAAAGAAAAAAAAGCGACACACACCACCCCCGGGAGGACTTAACCTCCAACCTTTCGGTTAAGAGCCGAACTCGTTAGCCGATTGCGCCGCGGAGGCAGTCGTGCTGCACTCTAACGACCGTCAGAGCATTCCTTCAAAGCCATCAGTGCAAAGAAAAAAAAGCGACACACACCGCCCCCGGGAGGACTTGAACCTCCAACCTTTCGCTTAAGAGCCGAACTCCTTAGCCGATTAGGAAGCGGAGGCAGGCGTGCTGTACTCTCACGACCGTCAAAAAATTCCTCCAAAGCTATGAGCGCAAAGAAAAAAAAGCAACACACACCACCCCCGGGAGGACTTGAACCTCCAAACGTTTGGTTAAGAGCCGAACTCGTTAGCCGATTGCACCGCGGAGGAAGTAATGCTGCTCTCTTGCCACCGTCAGAACATTTCTCCAAAGCTATCAGCGCAAAGAAAAAAAAGCGACACAACGCCCCCGGGAGGGCTCGAACCTCCAACATTTCCGTCAAGAGCTGAACTCGTTAGCCAATTGCGCCGCGGAGGCAGTCGTGCTGTACTCTCACCAGCGTCAGAACATTCCATCAAAGCTAACAGTGCAAAGAAAAAAGAAGCTAGACAACGCTCCCGGGAGGACTTGAACCTCCAAACGTTTGGTTAAGAGCCGAACTCGTAGCCGATTGCGCCGCGGAGGCAGTCGTGCTGCACTCTCACGATAGTCAGAACATTCCATCAAAGCTATCAGCGCAAAGAAAAAACAAGCGAGACAACGCCCCCGAAAAATGCTCGATCCTCCAACCTTTCGGTTAACAGCCGAACGCGCTAGCCAATTGCGCCACGGATGCAGTCGTGCTGTACTCTCACCAGTGTCAGAACATTTCATCAAAGCTAAGAGTGCAAAGAAAAAAGAAGCAAGACATTGTCCCCAGGAGGGCTCGAACCTCCAACATTTCCGTCAAGAGCTGAACTCGCTAGCCAATTTCGCCACGGAGGCAGTCGTGCTGCACTCTAACGACCGTCAGAACATTCCTCCAAAGCCATCAGTACAAAGAAAAAAAATCGACACACACCGCCCCCGGGAGGACTTGAACCTCCAACCTTTCGCTTAAGAGCCGAACTCCTTAGCCGATTGCGACGCGGAGGCAGGCGTGCTGTACTCTCACGACCGTCAGAACATTCCTCCAAAGCTATCAACGCAAAGAAAAGAGACCGCTACAGCGCCCCCGGGAGGGCTCGAACCTCCAACCTTTCGGTTAACAGCCGAACGCGCTAGCCAATTGCGCCACGGAGGCAGTCGTGCTGCTCTCTCACCACCGTCCGAACATTTCTCCAAAGCTGTCAGCGCAAAGAAAAAAGTGACACCTCGCCCCCGGGAGGGCTCGAACCTCCAACCTTTTGGTTAACAGCCGAACGCGTCAGCATATTGCGCCACGGAGGCAGTCGTGCTCTCTCACCACCGTCAGAACATTTCTCCAAAGCTGTCAGCGCAAAGAAAAAAAACGACTCCTCGCCCCCGAAGGGCTCGAACCTCCAACCTTTCGGTTAACAGCCGAACGCGCTAGCCAATTGCGCCACGGAGGCCGTCGTGCTGCTCTCTCACCACCGTCAGAACATTTCTCCAGAGCTGTCAGCGCAAAGAAAAAAAAAGCGACACCTCGCCCCCGGGAAGGCTCGAACCTCCAACCTTTCGGTTAACAGCCGAATGCGCTAGCCGATTGCGCCACGGAGGCAATCGTCCTGCTCTCTCACGACCGTCAGAACATTCCATCAAAGCTATCAGCGCAAAGAAAAAAGAACCGAGACCACGCCCCCGTGAGGGCTCGAACCTCCAACCTTTCGGTTAACAGCCAAACGCGCTATCCGATTGCGCCACGGAGGAAATCATCCAGCTCTCTCACGCCCGTCAGTATATTCCATCAAAGCTATCAGCGCAAAGAAAAAAGAAGCGAGACAACGCCCCCGGGAGGGCTCGAACCTCCAACCTTTCGGTTAACAGCTGAACGCGCTAGCCGATTGCGCCACGGAGGCAGTCGTGCTGCTCTCTTACCACCGTCAGAACATTTCTCCAAAGCTGTCAGCGCAAAGAAAAAATTGCCCGCAGCTTCCCTCGGGGGAACACTGAGGAGGATGCGGAGCATATAATTGGTTAACGGGGTGTTAAAGTGCGACTTACTTGGGTCGATGGCTAAATTGGTTAACGTGGTTGTGAAATGGGGTGTTAAATTGCGACTTACTTGGGTCGATGGCTAAATTGGTTAACGTGGTTGTAGGCGGGGGTGTTAAATGAGTGAACACGTACACACGTATGCGAAAGGGCGGCGCTGGTCGAAGGGACGTCGATCATTGTGTTTGTGGATTCGTTGGAATTCATTTCACCGCGACCTTGGACGTCGACGCGCCGTACAAACCAACCGACGAGCGGCAACTGAGCGAGCGAGCGCCGACCTTGAGTATATATACAGCGCGACGGCGCATGCGCTGTCAGCTGTCGAATGTTCTCGAAGGAGAAGCGCGCGCGGCACAGATGGTGGGCGACGGCGCGACGGCGCATGCGCGCGCGTCAGCTGTCGAATGTTCGAGAAGCGGTGTGGACGGCGCGGACGGCGAACTACAAGGCGCGAGTATAAGATGCTTCCGCATCTAAAAAAGCGACACCCCGCCCCCGGGAGGGCTCGAACCTCCAACCTTTCGGTTAACAGCCCAACGAGCTAGCCGACTGCGCCACGGAGGCAATCGTGCTGCACTCTCACGGCAGTCAGAACATTCCTCCAAAGCTATCAGCGCAAAGAAAAAATATGACACACCGCCCCCGGGAGGGCTCCGACCCCCAACCTTTCGGTTAAGAGCCGAACTAGTTAGCCGATTGCGCCACGGAGGCAGTCGTGCTGCTCTTTGACCACCGTCAAAACTTTTCTGCAATGGTGTCAGCGCAAAGAAAAAAAACGACTCCTCGCCCCTGGGAGGGCTCGAACCTCCAACCTTTCGGTTAACAGCCGAACAAGCTAGCCAATTGCGCCACGGAGGCAGTCGTGCTGCTCTCTCACCACCGTCAGAACATTTGTCCAATTAACAGTGCAAAGAAAAAAGAAGCTAGACAACGCCCCCGGGAGGGCTCGAACCTCCAACATTTCCGTCAAGAGCTGAACTCGTTAGCCAATTGCGCCGCGGAGGCAGTCATGCTGTACTCTCACCAGCGTCAGAACATTCCATCAAAGCTAACAGTGCAAAGAAAAAAGAAGCTAGACAACGCTCCCGGGAGGACTTGAACCTCCAAACGTTTGGTTACGAGCCGAACTCGTAGCCGATTGCGCCGCGGAGGCAGTCGTGCTGCACTCTCACGATAGTCAGAACATTCCATCAAAGCTATCAGCGCAAAGAAAAAAGAAGCGAGACAACGCCCCCGGGAATGCTCGAACCTCCAACCTTTCGGTTAACAGCCGAACGCGCTAGCCAATTGCGCCACGGATGCAGTCGTGCTGTACTCACACCAGCGTCAGAACATTTCATCAAAGCTAAGAGTGCAAAGAAAAAAGAAGCAAGACATTGTCCCCGGGAGGGCTCGAACCTTCGACCTTTCGGTTAAATGCCGAACTCGCTAGCCAATTTCGCCACGGAGGCAGTCGTGCTGCACTCTCACCACCGCAGAACATTCCATCAACGCTAACAGTGCAAAAAAAAAAGAAGCTAGACAACGCCCCCGGGAGAGCTCGAACCTCCAACCTTCCGGTTAACAGCCGATCGCACAAGCCGATTGCGCAACGAAGGCAGTAGTGCTGCACTCTCACGAACGTCAGAACATTCCTCCAAAGCTATCTGCGCAAAGAAAAAATGCGACACACCGCCCCCGGGAGGGCTCCGACCCCCAACCTTTCGGTAAAGGGCCGAACTCGTTAGCCGATTGCGCCGCGGAGGCAGTCGTGCTGCACTCTCACGGCAGTCAGAACATTCCTCCAAAGCTATCAGCGCAAAGAAAAATGCGACACACCGCCCCCGGGAGGGTCGAACCTCCAACCTTTCGGTTAAGAGCCGAACTCGTTAGCCGATTGCGCTGCGGAGGCAGTCGTGCTGCGCTCTAACGACCGTCAGAACATTCCTCCAAAGCCATCAGTGCAAAGAAAAAAATCGACACACACCGCCCCCAGGAGGACTTGAACCTCCAACCTTTCGCTTAAGAGCCGAACTCCTTAGCCGATTGCGACGCGGAGGCAGGCGTGCTGTACTCTCACGACCGTCAAAAGATTCCTTCAAAGCTATGAGCGCAAAGAAAAAAAAGCAACACACACCACCCCCGGGAGGACTTGAACCTCCAACCTTTCGCTTAAGAGCCGAACTCGTTAGCCGATTGCACCGCGGAGGCAGTCATGCTGCACTCTCACGACCGTGAGAACATTCCTCCAAAGCTATCAACGCAAAGAAAAGAGACCGCTACAGCGCCCCCGGGAGGGCTCGAACCTCCAACCTTTCGCTTAACAGCCGAACTTGCTGGCCAATTGCGCCACGGAGGCAGTCGTGCTGCTCTCTCACCATCGCCCGAACATTTCTCCAAAGCTGTCAGCGCAAAGAAAAAAGTGACACCTCGCCCCAGGGAGGGCTCGAACCTCCAACCTTTCGGTTAACAGCCGAACGCGCCAGCATATTGCGCCACGGAAGCAGTCGTGCTGCTCTCTCACCACCGTCAGAACACTTCTCCAAAGCTGTCAGCGCAAAAAAAACGACTCCTCGCCCCCGGGAAGGCTCGAACCTCCAACCTTTCGGTTAACAGCCGAATGCGCTAGCCGATTGCGCCACGGAGGCAATCGTCCTGCTCTCTCACGACCGTCAGAACATTCCATCAAAGCTATCAGCGCAAAGAAAAAAGAACCGAGACCACTCCCCGTGAGGGCTCGAACATCCAACCTTTCGGTTAACAGCCAAACGCGCTATCCGATTGCGCCACGGAGGAAATCATCCAGCTCTCTCACGCCCGTCAGTATATTCCATCAAAGCTATCAGCGCAAAGAAAAAAGAAGCGAGACAACGCCCCCGAGAGGGCTCGAACCTCCAACCTTTCGGTTAACAGCCGAACGCGCTAGCCGATTGCGCCACGGAATCAGTCGTGCTGCTCTCTTACCACCGTCAGAACATTTCTCCAAAGCTGTCAGCGCAAAGAAAAAAAAGCGACACCCCGCCCCCGGGAGGGCTCGAACCTCCAACCTTTCGGTTAACAGCCCTACGAGCTAGCCGACTGCGCCACGGAGGCAATCGTGCTGCTCTCTCACCACCATCAGAACATTCCGTCAAAGCTATCAGCGCAAAGAAAAAAGAAGCAAGACAACGACGCCGGGAATGCTCGAACCTCCAACCTTTCGGTTAACAGCCGAACGAGCTAGCCAATTGCGCCACGGATGCAGTCGTGCTGTACTCTCACCAGCGTCAGAACATTTTCATCAAAGCTAAGAGTGCAAAGAAAAAAGAAGCTAGACAACGTCTCCGGGAGGGCTCGAACCTTCGACCTTTCGGTTAAATGCCGAACTCGCTAGCCAATTTCGCCACGGAGGCAGTCGTGCTGAACTCTCACCACCGTCAGAACATTCCATCAAAGCTAACAGTGCAAAGAAAAAAGAAGCTAGACAACGCCCCCGGGAGGGCTCGAACCTCCAACCTTCCGGTTAACAGCCGATCGCGAGAGCCAATTGCGCAACGAAGGCAGTCGTGCTGCACTCTCACGACCGTCAGAACATTCCTCCAAAGCTATCAGCGCAAAGAAAAAATGCGACACACCGCCCCCGGGAGGGCTCCAACCCCCAACCTTTCGGTTAAGAGCGGAACTCGTTAGCCGATTGCGCCGCGGAGGCAGTCGTGCTGCACTCTCACGATAGTCAGAACATTCCATCAAAGCTATCAGCGCAAAGAAAAAAGAAGCGAGACAATGCCCCCGGGAATGCTCGAACCTCCAACTTTTCGGTTAACAGCCGAACGCGCTAGCCAATTGCGCCACGGATGCAGTCGTGTTGTACTCTCACCAGCGTCAGAACATTTCATCAAAGCTAAGAGTGCAAAGAAAAAAGAAGACAGACAACGTCCCCGGGAGGGCTCGAACCTTCGACCTTTCGGTTAAATGCCGAACTCGCTTGCCAATTTCGCCACGGAGGCAGTCGTGCTGCACTCTCACCACCGTCAGAACATTCCATCAACGCTAACAGTGCAAAGAAAAAAGAAGCTAGACAACGCTCCCGGGAGGGCTCGAACCTCCAACCTTCCGGTTAAACCCCGATCGCGCAACCCGATTGCGCAACGAAGGCAGTCGTGCTGGTCTCTCACGAACGTCAGAACATTCCTCCAAAGCTATCAGCGCAAAGAGAAAATTCGACACACCGCCCCAGGGAGGGTCGAACCTCCAACCTTTCGGTTAAGAGCCGAACTCGTTAGCCGATTGCGCTGCGGAGGCAGTCGTGCTGCTTGCTCTCTTGCCACCGTCAGAACATTTCTCCAAAGCTATCAGCGCAAAGAATAAAAGCGACACAACGCCCCCGGGAGGGTTCGAACCTCCAACCTTTCGGTTAACAGCCGAACGCGCTAGCCAATTGCGCCACGGAGGCAGTCGTGCTGGTCTCTCACCACCGTCAAAACTTTTCTGCAAAGCTGTCAGCGCAAAGAAAAAAGTGACACCTCGCCCCCGGGAAGGCTCGAACCTCCAACCTTTCGGTTAACAGCCGAACGCGCCAGCATATTGCGCCACGGAGGCAGCCGTGCTGCTCTCTCACCACCGTCACAACATTTCTCCAAAGCTGTCAGCGCAAAAAAAAACGACTCCTCGCCTCCGGGAGGGCTTGAACCTCCAACCTTTCGGTTAACAGCCGAAAGCGCTAGCCAATTGCGCCACGGAGGCCGTCGTGCTGCTCTCTCACCACCGTCAGAACATTTCTCCAAAGCTGTCAGCGCAAAGAAAAAAAAGCGACACCTCGCCCCCGGTTGGGCTCGAACCTCCAACCTTTCGGTTAACAGCCGAATGCGCTAGCCGATTGCGCCACGGAGGCAATCGTCCTGCTCTCTCACGACCGTCAGAGTATTCTAACAAAGCTATCAGTGCAAAGAAAAAAGAAGCGAGACAATGCCCCCGGGAGGGCTCGAACCTCCAACCTTTCGGTTAACAGCCGAACTCGTTAGCCAATTGCGCCACGAAGGCAGTCGTGCTGTACTCTCACCACCGTCAGAACATTCCATCAAAGCTAACAGTGCAAAGAAAAAAGAAGCTAGACAACGCCCCCGGGAGGGCTCGAACCTCCAACATTTCCGTCAAGAGCTGAACTCTTTAGCCAATTGCGCCGCGGAGGCAGTCGTGCTGTACTCTCACCAGCGTCAGAACATTCCATCAAAGCTAACAGTGGAAAGAGAAAAGAAGCTAGACAACGCTCCCGGGAGGGCTCGAACCTCCAACCTTCCGGTTAACAGCCGATCGCGCAAGCCGATTGCGCAACGAAGGCAGTCGTGCTGGTCTCTCACGAACGTCAGAACATTCCTCCAAAGCTATCAGCGCAAAGAGAAAATTCGACACACCGCCCCAGGGAGGGTCGAACCTCCAACCTTTCGGTTAAGAGCCGAACTCGTTAGCCGATTGCGCTGCGGAGGCAGTCGTGCTGTACTCTCACGACCGTCAAAAGATTCCTCCAAAGCTATGAGCGCAAAGAAAAAAAAGCAACACACACCACCCCCGGGAGGACTTGAACCTCCAAACTTTTGGTTAAGAGCCGAACTCGTTAGCCGATTACGCCACGGAGGCAGTCGTGGCGCACACTCACGATAGTCGGAACATTCCATCAAAGCTATCAGCGCAAAGAAAAAAAGCGACACACCGCTCCGGGAGGGCTCAAACCTCCAACCTTTCGGTAAACAGCTGAACGCGCTAGCCAATTGCACCACGGAGGCAGTCGTGCTGCTCTCTCACCACCGTCAGAACATTTCTCCAAAGCTGTCAGCGCAAAGAAAAAAAACGACTCCTCGCCCCCGGGAGGGCTCGAACCTCCAACCTTTCGGTTAACAGCCGATTGCGCTAGCCGATTGCGCCACGGAGGCAATCGTCCTGCTCTCTCACGACCGTCAGAACATTCCATCAAAGCTAAGAGTGCAAAGAAAAAAGAAGCTGGACAACGCCCCCTGCAGGGCTCGAACCTCCAACCTTTCGGTTAACAGCCGATCGCGCAAGCCAATTGCGCAACGAAGGCAGTCGTGCTGCACTCTCACGACCGTCAGAACATTCCTTCAAAGCTATCAGCGCAAAGAAAAAATGCGACACACCGCCCCCTGGAGGGCTCGAACCTCCAATCTTTCGGTTAAGAGCCGAACTCGTTAGCCGATTGCGCCACGAAGGCAGTCGTGCTGTACTCTCACCACCGTCAGAACATTCCATCAAAGCTAACAGTGCAAAGAAAAAAGAAGCTAGACAACGCCCCCGGGAGGGCTCGAACCTCAAACATTTCCGTCAAGAGCTGAACTCTTTAGCCAATTGCGCCGCGGAGGCAGTCGTGCTGTACTCTCACCAGCGTCAGAACATTCCATCAAAGCTATCAGCGCAAAAAAAAAGAAGCAAGACAACGTCCCCGGGAGGGCTCGAACCTTCGACCTTTCGGTTAAAATTCGAACTCGGTAGGCAATTTCGCCCCGGAGGCAGTCGTGCTGCACTCTCACCACCGTCAGAACTTTCCATCAAAGCTAACAGTGCAAAGAAAAAAGAAGTTAGACAACGCCCACGGGAGGGCTCGAACCTCCAACCTTCCGGATAACAGCCGATCGCGCAAGCCAATTGCGCAACGAAGGCAGTCGTGCTGCACTCTCACGACCGTCAGAACATTCCTTCAAAGCTATCAGCGCAAAGAAAAAATGCGACACACCGCCCCCGGGAGGGCTCCAACCCCCAACCTTTCGGTTAAGAGCCGAACTCGTTAGCCGATTGCGCCGCGGAGGCAGTCGTGCTGAACTCTCACGATAGTCAGAACATTCCATCAAAGCTATCAGCGCAAAGAAAAAAAGAAGCGAGACAACGCCCCCGGGAATGCTCGAACCTCCAACCTTTCGGTTAACAGCCGAACGCGCTAGCCAATTGCGCCACGGAGGCAGTCGTGCTGTACTCTCACCAGCGTCAGAACATTTCATCAAAGCTAAGAGTGCAAAGAAAAAAGAAGCAAGACAACGTCCCCGGGAGGGCTCGAACCTTCGACCTTTCGGTTAAATGCCGAACTCGCTAGCCAATTTCGCCACGGAGGCAGTCGTGCTGCACTCTCACCACCGTCAGAACATTCCATCAAAGCTAACAGTGCAAAGAAAAAAGAAGCTAGACAACGCCCCCGGGAGGGCTCGAACCTCCAACCTTCCGGTTAACAGCCGATCTCACAAGCCAATTGCGCAACTAAGGCAGTCGTGCTGCACTCTCACGACCGTCAGAACATTCCTCCAAAGCTATCAGCGCAAAGAAAAAAATGTGACACACCGCCCCCGGGAGGGCTCCAACCCCCAATCTTTCGGTTAAGAGCCGAACTCGTTAGCCGATTGCGCTGCGGAGGCAGTCGTGCTGCACTCTAACGACCGTCAGAACATTCCTCCAAAGCCATCAGTGCAAAGAAAAAAAAGCGACACACACCGCCCCCGGGAGGACTTGAACCTCCAACCTTTCGCTTAAGAGCCGAACTCCTTAGCCGATTGCGAAGCGGAGGCAGGCGTGCTGTACTCTCACGAACGTCAAAAGATTCCTCCAAAGCTATGAGCGCAAAGAAAAAAAGCAACACACACCACCCCCGGGAGGACTTGAACCTCCAAACTTTTGGTTAAGAGCCGAACTCGTTAGCCGATTGCGCCACGGAGGCAGTCGTGGCGCACTCTCACGATAGTCGGAACATTCCATCAAAGCTATCAGCGCAAAGAAAAAAGAAGCGAGACAACGCCCCCGGGAATGCTCGAACCTCCAACCTTTCGGTTAACAGCCGAACGCGCTAGCCAATTGCGCCACGGATGCAGTCGTGCTGTACTCTCACCAGAGTCAGAGCCTTTCATCAAAGCTAAGAGTGCAAAGAAAAAAGAAGCAAGACAACGTCCCCGGGAGGGCTCGAACCTTCGACATTTCGGTTAAAATCCGAACTCGGTAGCCAATTTCGCCCCGGAGGCAGTCGTGCTGCACTCTCACCACCGTCAGAACTTTCCATCAAAGCTAACAGTGCAAAGAAAAAAGAAGTTAGACAACGCCCACGGGAGGGCTCGAACCTCCAACCTTCCGGTTAACAGCCGATCGCGCAAGCCAATTGCGCAACGAAGGCAGTCGTGCTGCACTCTAACGACCGTCAGAACATTCCTCCAAAGCCATCAGTGCAAAGAAAAAAAAGCGACACACACCGCCCCCGGGAGGACTTGAACCTCCAACCTTTCGCTTAAGAGCCGAACTCCTTAGCCGAGTGCGACGCGGAGGCAGGCGTGCTGTACTCTCACGACCGTCAAAAGATTCCTCCAAAGCTATGAGCGCAAAGAAAAAAAGCAACACACACCACCCCCGGGAGGACTTGAACCCCCAACCTTTCGCTTAAGAGCCGAACTCGTTAGCCGATTGCACCGCGGAGGCAGTCATGCTGCACTCTCACGACCGTCAGAACATTCCTCCAAAGCTATCAACGCAAAGAAAAGAGACCGCTACAGCGCCCCCGGGAGGGCTCGAACCTCCAACCTTTCGGTTAACAGCCGAACGCGCTAGCCAATTGCGCCACGGAGGCAGTCGTGCTGCTCTCTCACCACCGTCCGAACATTTGTCCAAAGCTGTCAGCACAAAGAAAAAAGTGACACCTCGCCCCCGGGAGGGCTCGAACCTCCAACCTTTCGGTTAACAGCCGAACGCGCCAGCATATTGCGCCACGGAGGCAGTCGTGCTGTTCTCTCACCACCGTCAGAACATTTCTCCAAAGCTGTCAGCGCAAAGAAAAAAAAAACGACTCCTCGCCCCCGGGAGGGCTCGAACCTCCAACCTTTCGGTTAACAGCCGAACGCGCTAGCCAATTGCGCCACGGAGGCCGTCGTGCTGCTCTCTCACCACCGTCAGAACATTTCTCCAAAGCTGTCAGCGCAAAGAAAAAAAAAAGCGACACCTCGCCCCCGGGAGGGCTCGAACCTCCAACCTTTCGGTTAACAGCCGAATGCGCTAGCCGATTGCGCCAAGGAGGCAATCGTCCTGCTCTCTCACGACCGTCAGAACATTCCATCAAAGCTATCAGCGCAAAGAAAAAAGAAGCGAGACCACGCCCCCGGGAGGGCTCGAACCTCCAACCTTTCGGTTAACAGCCGAACGCGCTATCCGATTGCGCCACGGAGGCAATCATCCAGCTCTCTCACGCCCGTCAGTATATTCCATCAAAGCTATCAGCGCAAAGAAAAAAGAAGCGAGAAGACGCCCCCGGGAGGGCTCGAACCTCCAACCTTTCGGTTAACAGCCGAACGCGCTAGCCGATTGCGCCACGGAGGCAGTCGTGCTGCTCTCTTACCACCGTCAGAACATTTCTCCAAAGCTGTCAGCGCAAAGAAAAAAAAGCGACACCCCGCCCCCGGGAGGGCTCGAACCTCCAACCTTTCGGTTAACAGCCCAACGAGCTAGCAGACAGCGCCACGGAGGCAATCGTGCTGCTCTCTTACCACCGTCAGAACTTTTTTTCAATGCTCTCAGCGGAAAGAAAAAAAATAGCGACACACCGCCACCGGGAGGGCTCTAACCTCCAACCTTTCGGTTGACAGCCGAATGCGCTAGCCGATTGCGCCACGGAGGCAATCGTGCTGCTCTCTTGCCACCGTCAGAACATTTCTCCAAAGCTATCAGCGCAAAGAAAAAAAAGCGACACAACGCCCCCGGGAGGGCAAGAACCTCCAACCTTTCGGTTAAAAGCCGAACGCGCTAGCCAATTGCGCCACGGAGGCAGTCGTTCTGGTCTCTCACCACTGTCAAAACTTTTCTGCAAAGCTGTCAGCGCAAAGAAAAAAAGCGACACAACGCCCCCGGGAGGGCTCGAACTGCCAACCTTTCCGTTAAGAGCCGAACGCGCTAGCCAATTGCGCCACGGAGGCCGTCGTGCTGCTGTCTCACCACAGTCAGAACATTTCTCCAAAGCTGTCAGCGCAAAGAAAAAAAAGCGACACCTCGCCCCCGGGAGGGCTCGAACCTCCAACCTTTCGGTCAACAGCCGAATGCGCTAGCCGATTGCGCCACGGAGGCAATCGTCCTGCTCTCTCACGACCGTCAGAACATTCTATCAAAGCTATCAGTGCAAAGAAAAAAGAAGCGAGAGAACGCGCCCGGGAGGGCTCGAACTTCCAACCTTTCGGTTAACAGCCGAACGCGCTATCCGATTGCGCCACGGAGGCAATCGTCCTGCTCTCTCACGACCGTCAGAACATTCCATCAAAGCTATCAGCGCAAAGAAAAAAGAAGCGAGAGAACGCCCCCGGGAGGGCTCGAACCTCCAACCTTTCGGTTAACAGCCGAATGCGCTAGCCGATTGCGCCACGGAGGCAATCGTCCTGCTCTCTCACGACTGTCAGAACATTCCATCAAAGCTATCAGCGCGAAGAAAAAAGGAGCGAGAGAACGCGCCCGGGAGGGCTCGAACCTCCAACCTTTCGGTTAACAGCCGAACGCGCTATCCGATTGCGCCACGGAGGCAATCGTCCTGCTCTCTCACGACCGTCAGAACATTCTATCAAAGCTATCAGTGCAAAGAACAAAAAGCGACACCTCGCCCCCGGGAGGGCTCGAACCTCCAACCTTTCGGTTAACAGCCGAATGCGCTAGCCGATTGCGCCACGGAGTCAATCGTCCTGCTCTCTCACGACCGTCAGAACATTCTATCAAAGCTATCAGTGCAAAGAACAAAAAGCGACACCTCGCCCCCGGGAGGGCTCGAACCTCCAACCTTTCGGTTAACAGCCGAATGCGCTAGCCGATTTCGCCACGGAGGCAATCGTCCTGCTCTCTCACGACCGTCAGAACATTCTATCAAAGCTATCAGTGCAAAGAACAAAAAGCGACACCTCGCCCCCGGGAGGGTTCGAACCTACAACCTTTCGGTTAACAGCCGAATGCGCTAGCCGATTGCGCCACGGAGGCAATCGTCCTGCTCTCTCACGACCGTCAGAACATTCTATCAAAGCTATCAGTGCAAAGAAAAAAGAAGCGAGACAACGCGCCCGGGAGGGCTCGAACCTCCAACCTTTCGGTTAACAGCCGAACGCGCTATCCGATTGCGCCACGGAGGCAATCGTCCAGCTCTCTCACGACCGTCAGAACATTCTATCAAAGCTATCAGTGCAAAGAAAAAAGAAGCGAGAGAACGCGCCCGGGAGGGCTCGAACCTCCAACCTTTCGGTTAACAGCCGAACGCGCTATCCGATTGCGCCACGGAGGCAATCGTCCAGCTCACTCACGACCGTCAGAACATTCCATCAAAGCTATCAGCGCAAAGAAAAAAGAAGCGAGACAACGCCCCCGGGAGGGCTCGAACCTCCAACCTTTCGGTTAACAGCCGAACGCGCTAGCCGATCGCGCCACGGAGGCAGTCGTGCTGCTCTCTTACCACCGTCAGAACATTCCATCAAAGCTATCAGCGCAAAGAAAAAAGAAGCGAGAGAACGCCCCCGGGAGGGCTCGAACCTCCAACCTTTCGGTTAACAGCCGAATGCGCTAGCCGATTGCGCCACGGAGGCAATCGTCCTGCTCTCTCACGACCGTCAGAACATTCTATCAAAGCTATCAGTGCAAAGAACAAAAAGCGACACCTCGCCCCCGGGAGGGCTCGAACCTCCAACCTTTCGGTTAACAGCCGAATGCGCTAGCCGATTGCGCCACGGAGGCAATCGTCCTGCTCTCTCACGACCGTAAGAACATTCTATCAAAGCTATCAGTGCAAAGAACAAAAAGCGACACCTCGCCCCCGGGAGGGCTCGAACCTCCAACCTTTCGGTTAACAGCCGAATGCGCTAGCCGATTGCGCCACGGAGGCAATCGTCCTGCTCTCTCACGACCGTCAGAACATTCTATCAAAGCTATCAGTGCAAAGAACAAAAAGCGACACCTCGCCCCCGGGAGGGCTCGAACCTCCAACCTTTCGGTTAACAGCCGAATGCGCTAGCCGATTGCGCCACGGAGGCAATCGTCCTGCTCTCTCACGACCGTCAGAACATTCCATCAAAGCTATCAGCGCAAAGAAAAAAGAACCGAGACAACGCCCCCGGGAGGGCTCGAACCTCCAACCTTTCGGTTAACAGCCGAACGCGCTAGCCGATTGCGCCACGGAGGCAATCGTCCTGCTCTCTCACGACCGTCAGAACATTCCATCAAAGCTATCAGTGCAAAGAAAAAAGAAGCGAGACAACGCGCCCGGGAGGGCTCGAACCTCCAACCTTTCGGTTAACAGCCGAACGCGCTATCCGATTGCGCCACGGAGGCAATCGTCCAGCTCTCTCACGACCGTCAGAACATTCTATCAAAGCTATCAGTGCAAAGAAAAAAGAAGCGAGACAACGCGCCCGGGAGGGCTCGAACCTCCAACCTTTCGGTTAACAGCCGAACGCGCTATCCGATTGCACCACGGAGGCAATCGTCCAGCTCTCTCACGACCGTCAGAACATTCTATCAAAGCTATCAGTGCAAAGAAAAAAGAAGCGAGAGAACGCGCCCGGGAGGGCTCGAACCTCCAACCTTTCGGTTAACAGCCGAACGCGCTATCCGATTGCGCCACGGAGGCAATCGTCCAGCTCACTCACGACCGTCAGAACATTCCATCAAAGCTATCAGCGCAAAGAAAAAAGAAGCGAGACAACGCCCCCGGGAGGGCTCGAACCTCCAACCTTTCGGTTAACAGCCGAACGCGCTAGCCGATCGCGCCACGGAGGCAGTCGTGCTGCTCTCTTACCACCGTCAGAACATTCCATCAAAGCTATCAGCGCAAAGAAAAAAGAAGCGAGAGAACGCCCCCGGGAGGGCTCGAACCTCCAACCTTTCGGTTAACAGCCGAATGCGCTAGCCGATTGCGCCACGGAGGCAATCGTCCTGCTCTCTCACGACCGTCAGAACATTCTATCAAAGCTATCAGTGCAAAGAACAAAAAGCGACACCTCGCCCCCGGGAGGGCTCGAACCTCCAACCTTTCGGTTAACAGCCGAATGCGCTAGCCGATTGCGCCACGGAGGCAATCGTCCTGCTCTCTCACGACCGTAAGAACATTCTATCAAAGCTATCAGTGCAAAGAACAAAAAGCGACACCTCGCCCCCGGGAGGGCTCGAACCTCCAACCTTTCGGTTAACAGCCGAATGCGCTAGCCGATTGCGCCACGGAGGCAATCGTCCTGCCCTCTCACGACCGTCAGAACATTCTATCAAAGCTATCAGTGCAAAGAACAAAAAGCGACACCTCGCCCCCGGGAGGGCTCGAACCTCCAACCTTTCGGTTAACAGCCGAATGCGCTAGCCGATTGCGCCACGGAGGCAATCGTCCTGCTCTCTCACGACCGTCAGAACATTCCATCAAAGCTATCAGCGCAAAGAAAAAAGAACCGAGACAACGCCCCCGGGAGGGCTCGAACCTCCAACCTTTCGGTTAACAGCTGAACGCGCTAGCCGATTGCGCCACGGAGGCAATCGTCCTGCTCTCTCACGACCGTCAGAACATTCCATCAAAGCTATCAGTGCAAAGAAAAAAGAAGCGAGACAACGCGCCCGGGAGGGCTCGAACCTCCAACCTTTCGGTTAACAGCCGAACGCGCTATCCGATTGCGCCACGGAGGCAATCGTCCAGCTCTCTCACGACCGTCAGAACATTCCATCAAAGCTATCAGTGCAAAGAAAAAAGAAGCGAGACAACGCGCCCGGGAGGGTTCGAACCTCCAAACTTTCGGTTAACAGCCGAACGCGCTAGCCGATTGCGCCACGGAGGCAATCGTCCTGCTCTCTCACGACCGTCAGAACATTCTATCAAAGCTATCAGTGCAAAGAAAAAAGAAGCGAGACAACGCGCCCGGGAGGGCTCGAACCTCCAACCTTTCGGTTAACAGCCGAACGCGCTATCCGATTGCGCCACGGAGGCAATCGTCCAGCTCTCTCACGACCGTCAGAACATTCTATCAAAGCTATCAGTGCAAAGAAAAAAGAAGCGAGAGAACGCGCCCGGGAGGGCTCGAACCTCCAACCTTTCGGTTAACAGCCGAACGCGCTATCCGATTGCGCCACGGAGGCAATCGTCCAGCTCACTCACGACCGTCAGAACATTCCATCAAAGCTATCAGCGCAAAGAAAAAAGAAGCGAGACAACGCCCCCGGGAGGGCTCGAACCTCCAACCTTTCGGTTAACAGCCGAACGCGCTAGCCGATCGCGCCACGGAGGCAGTCGTGCTGCTCTCTTACCACCGTCAGAACATTCCATCAAAGCTATCAGCGCAAAGAAAAAAGAAGCGAGAGAACGCCCCCGGGAGGGCTCGAACCTCCAACCTTTCGGTTAACAGCCGAATGCGCTAGCCGATTGCGCCACGGAGGCAATCGTCCTGCTCTCTCACGACCGTCAGAACATTCTATCAAAGCTATCAGTGCAAAGAACAAAAAGCGACACCTCGCCCCCGGGAGGGCTCGAACCTCCAACCTTTCGGTTAACAGCCGAATGCGCTAGCCGATTGCGCCACGGAGGCAATCGTCCTGCTCTCTCACGACCGTAAGAACATTCTATCAAAGCTATCAGTGCAAAGAACAAAAAGCGACACCTCGCCCCCGGGAGGGCTCGAACCTCCAACCTTTCGGTTAACAGCCGAACGCGCTAGCCGATTGCGCCACGGAGGCAATCGTCCTGCTCTCTCACGACCGTCAGAACATTCCATCAAAGCTATCAGTGCAAAGAAAAAAGAAGCGAGACAACGCGCCCGGGAGGGCTCGAACCTCCAACCTTTCGGTTAACAGCCGAACGCGCTATCCGATTGCGCCACGGAGGCAATCGTCCAGCTCTCTCACGACCGTCAGAACATTCCATCAAAGCTATCAGTGCAAAGAAAAAAGAAGCGAGACAACGCGCCCGGGAGGGTTCGAACCTCCAAACTTTCGGTTAACAGCCGAACGCGCTAGCCGATTGCGCCACGGAGGCAATCGTCCTGCTCTCTCACGACCGTCAGAACATTCTATCAAAGCTATCAGTGCAAAGAAAAAAGAAGCGAGACAACGCGCCCGGGAGGGCTCGAACCTCCAACCTTTCGGTTAACAGCCGAACGCGCTATCCGATTGCGCCACGGAGGCAATCGTCCAGCTCTCTCACGACCGTCAGAACATTCTATCAAAGCTATCAGTGCAAAGAAAAAAGAAGCGAGAGAACGCGCCCGGGAGGGCTCGAACCTCCAACCTTTCGGTTAACAGCCGAACACGCTAGCCGATTGCGCCACGGAGGCAGTCGTGCTGCTCTCTTACCACCGTCAGAACATTTCTCCAAAGCTGTCAGCGCAAAGAAAAAAAAAATTGCCCGCAGCTTCCCTCGGGGGAACACTGAGGAGGATGCGGAGCATATAATTGGTTAACGGGGTGTTAAAGTGCGACTTACTTGGGTCGATGGCTAAATTGGTTAACGTGGTTGTGAAATGGGATGTTAAATTGCGACTTACTTGGGTCGCTGGCTAAATTGGTTAACGTGGTTGTAGGAGGGGTGTAAAATGAGTGAACACGTACGACACGTATGCGAAAGGGCGGTGTTTATTTATTGCGACGAACTTTGAGCACGATGGCTATTTGGTCGGTAAAGTGAAGAGTGAGTGGATCGGGTTGCAGCGGTCGTAGGTTGAAATTTGCAAAGACGTGGTCGATGCAGGTTCCGCGAATGGTGGTCGGCTGGTGGTGTTTGCAGTCGTCGTGCGTTGCGCGTTTCTGCGAGTGTCGCGACGCCATGTATTCGACTATCGCGGGTAGCATCGGGATCGGCCTCTCGTCGCCGACGCTTGCACTCGGCTTCCCGTTTTCGAAAGTCCGGGTCCTCTTGTCGACGCTTACGTTTCAAAGCGGCCGAATCCGGTGCTGCTGCTCGACGCTGACGTCTCTCAGCGGCTTCACGTTCTCTAAGTTGAGCATCTTCCGCCCGACGCCGACGTTTACGTTCGGCGTCGCGAGCTCTTCTCCGCGCTGCCTTGTCTTCGGACGACGACTTGGTTGCGGTTCCGCCAACACTTTGGCCGGCGCTGGTCGAAGGGACGTCGATCATTGCGACCTCGGACGTCGACGCGCCGTACAAACCAACCGACGAGCGGCAACTGAGCCAGCGAGCACCGACCTTGAGTATATATACAGCGCGACGGCGCATGCACTGTCAGCTGTCGAATGTTCGAGAAGGGGGAGAAGCGCAATGGCGCATGCGCGCGCGTCAGCTGCCGATGTTCTCGAAGCGCGACTGCGCACGCGCGCGCGTCAGCTGCCGATGTTCTTGAAGCGTGACGGCGCATGCGCGCTACATTATACAGCCAGCGAATTATCGTGAAGAGGAGAAGCGCACGCGGTGTGTAGAGGAGGAAGGGATGCACAGATGGTGGAAGAAGGAGGAGGAAGCTTGCGGACGGCGCCGCACTACAAGCCTCGAGTATTAGACGCTCCGCATCTAAAAAAGCGACACCCCGTCCCCGGGAGGGCTTGAACCTCCAACCTTTCGGTTAACAGCCCAACGAGCTAGCCGACTGCGCCACAGAGGCAATCGTGCTGCTCTCTTACCACCATCAGAACTTTTTTTCAATGCTATCAGCGGAAAGAAAAAAAGTAGCGACACACCGCCACCGGGAGGGCTCTAACCTCCAACCTTTCGGTTGACAGCCGAATGCGCTAGCCGATTGCGCCACGGAGGCAATCGTGCTGCTCTCTTGCCACCGTCAGAACATTTCTCCAAAGCTATCAGCGCAAAGAAAAAAAAGCGACACAACGCCCCCGGGAGGGCTCGAACCTCCAACTTTTCGGTTAACAGCCGAACGCGCTAGCCAATTGCGCAACGGAGGCAGTCGTGCTGGTCTCTCACCACTGTCAAAACTTTTCTGCAAAGCTGTCAGCGCAAAGAAAAAAAGCGACACAACGCCCCCGGGAAGGCTCCAACCTACAACCTTTCCATTAAGAGCCGAACGCGCTAGCCAATTGCGCCACGGAGGCCGTCGTGCTGCTGTCTCACCACAGTCAGAACATTTCTCCAAAGCTGTCAGCGCAAAGAAAAAAAAGCGACACCTCGCCCCCGGGAGGGCTCGAACCTCCAACCCTTCGGTTAACAGCCGAATGCGCTAGCCGATTGCGCCATGGAGGCAATCGTCCTGCTCTCTCACGACCGTCAGACTATTCTATCAAAGCTATCAGTGCAAAGAAAAAAGAAGCGAGACAACGCGCCCGGGAGGGCTCGAACCTCCAACCTTTCGGTTAACAGCCGAACGCGCTATCCGATTGCGCCACGGAGGCAATCGTCCAGCTCTCTAACGACCGTCAGTATATTCCATCAGAGCTATCAGCGCAAAGAAAAAAGAAGCGAGACAACGCCCCCGGGAGGGCTCGAACCTCCAACCTTTCGGTTAACAGCCGAACGCCCTAGCCGATCGCGCCACGGAGGCAGTCGTGCTGCTCTCTTACCACCGTCAGAACTTTTTTTCAATGCTATCAGCGGAAAGAAAAAAAATAGCGACACACCGCCCCCGCGAGGGCTCGAACCTCCAACCTTCCGGTTAACAGCCGATCTCGCAAGCCAATTGCGCAACTAAGGCAGTCGTGCTGCACTCTCACAACCGTCAGAACATTCCTCCAAAGCTATCAGCGCAAAGAAAAAAATGCGACACACCGCCCCCGGGAGGGCTCCAACCCCCAACCTTTCGGTTAAGAGCCGAACTCGTTAGCCAATTGCGCCACGGAGGCAGTCGTGCTGGTCTCTCACCACCGTCAGAACATTTCTCGAAAGCTGTCAGCGCAAAAAAAACGACCCCTCGCCCCCGGGAGGGCTTGAACCTCCAACCTTTCGGTTAACAGCCGAACGCGCTAGCCAATTGCGCCACGGAGGCCGTCGTGCTGCTGTCTCACCACAGTCAGAACATTTCTCCAAAGCTGTCAGCGCAAAGAAAAAAAAGCGACACCTCGCCCCCGGGAGGGCTCGAACCTCCAACCTTTCGGTTAACAGCCAAATGCGCTAGCCGATTGCGCCACGGAGGCAATCGCCCTGCTCTCTCACGACCGTCAGAACATTCTATCAAAGCTATCAGTGCAAAGAAAAAAGAAGCGAGACAACGCGCCCGGGAGGGCTCGAACCTCCAACCTTTCGGTTAACAGCCGAACGCGCTATCCGATTGCGCCACGGAGGCAATCGTCCAGCTCTCTCACGACCGTCAGTATATTCCATCAAAGCTATCAGCGCAAAGAAAAAAGAAGCGAGACAATGCCCCCGGGAGGGCTCGAACCTCCAACCTTTCGGTTAACAGCCGAACGCGCTAGCCGATTGCGCCACGGAGGCAGTCGTTCTGCTCTCTTACCACCGTCAGAACATTTCTCCAAAGCTGTCAGCGCAAAGAAAAAAAAATTTGCCCGCAGCTTCCCTCGGGGGAACACTGAGGAGGATGCGGAGCATATAATTGGTTAACGGGGTGTTAAAGTGCGACTTACTTGGGTCGATGGCTAAATTGGTTAACGTGGTTGTGAAATGGGGTGTTAAATTGCGACTTACTTGGGTCGCTGGCTAAATTGGTTAACGTGGTTGTAGGAGGGGTGTAAAATGAGTGAACACGTACGACACGTATGCGAAAGGGCGGTGTTTATTTATTGCGACGAACTTTGAGCACGATGGCTATTTGGTCGGTAAAGTGAAGAGTGAGTGGATTGGGTTGCAGCGGTCGTAGGTTGAAATTTGCAAAGACGTGGTCGATGCAGGTTCCGCGAATGGTGGTCGGCTGGTGGTGTTTGCAGTCGTCGTGCGTTGCGCGTTTCTGCGAGTGTCGCGACGCCATGTATTCGACTATCGCGGGCAGCATCGGGATCGGCCTCTCGTCGCCGACGCTTCCACTCGGCTTCCCGTTTTCGAAAGTCCGGGTCCTCTTGTCGACGCTTACGTTTCAAAGCGGCCGAATCCGGTGCTGCTGCTCGACGCTGACGTCTCTCAGCGGCTTCACGTTCTCTAAGTTGAGCATCTACCGCTCGACGCCGACGTTTACGTTCGGCGTCGCGAGCTCTTCTCCGCGCTGCCTTGTCTTCGGACGACGACTTGGTTGCGGTTCCGCCAACACTTTGGCCGGCGCTGGTCGAAGGGACGTCGATCATTGCGACCTCGGACGTCGACGCGCCGTACAAACCAACCGACGAGCGGCAACTGAGCGAGCGAGCACCGACCTTGAGTATATATACAGCGCGACGGCGCATGCACTGTCAGCTGTCGAATGTTCGAGAAGGGGGAGAAGCGCAACGGCGCATGCGCGCGCGTCAGCTGCCGATGTTCTCGAAGCGCGACGGCGCATGCGCGCGCGTCAGCTGCCGATGTTCTCGAAGCGTGACGGCGCATGCGCGCTACATTATACAGCTAGCGAATGTTCGTGAAGAGGAGAAGCGCACGCGGTGTGTAGAGGAGGAAAGGATGCACAGATGGTGGAAGAAAGAGGAGGAAGCTTGCGGACGGCGCCGCACTACAAGCCTCGAGTATTAGATGCTCCGCATCTAAAAAAGCGACACCCCGTCCCCGGGAGGGCTCGAACCTCCAAACTTTCGGTTAACAGCCCAACGAGCAAGCCGACTGCGCCACGGAGGCAATCGTGCTGCTCTCTTACCACCGTCAGAACATTTCTCCAAAGCTGTCAGCGCAAAGAAAAAAAAGCGACACCTCGCCCCCGGGAGGGCTCGAACCTCCATCCTTTCGGTTAACAGCCGAATGCGCTAGCCGATTGCGCCACGGAGGCAATCGTCCTGCTCTCTCACGACCGTCAGAACATTCTATCAAAGCTATCAGTGCAAAGAAAAAAGAAGCGAGACAACGCGCCCGGGAGGGCTCGAACCTCCAACCTTTCGGTTAACAGCCGAACGCGTTATCCGATTGCGCCACGGAGGCAATCGTCCAGCTCTCTCACGACCGTCAGTATAATCCATCAAAGCTATCAGCGCAAAGAAAAAAGAAGCGAGACAACGCCCCCGGGAGGGCTCGAACCTCCAACCTTTCGGTTAACAGCCGAACGCGCTAGCCGATCGCGCCACGGAGGCAGTCGTGCTGCTCTCTTACCACCGTCAGAACATTTCTCCAAAGCTGTCAGCGCAAAAAAAAACGACCCCTCGCCCCCGGGAGGGCTCGAACCTCCAACCTCTCGGTTAACAGCCGAACGCGTTATCCGATTGCGCCACGGAGGCAATCGTCCAGCTCTCTCACGACCGTCAGTATATTCCATCAAAGCTATCAGCGCAAAGAAAAAAGAAGCGAGACAACGCCCCCGGGAGGGCTCGAACCTCCAACTTTTCGGTTAACAGCCGAACGCGCTAGCCGATAGCGCCACGGAGGCAGTCGCGCTGGTCTCTCACCACTGTCAGAACATTTCTCCAAAGCTGTCAGCGCAAAAAAAAAAAAACGACCCCTCGCCCCCGGGAGGGCTCGAACCTCCAACCTTTCGGTTAACAGCCGAACGCGTTATCCGATTGCGCCACGGAGGCAATCGTCCAGCTCTCTCACGACCGTCAGTATATTCCATCAAAGCTATCAGCGCAAAGAAAAAAGAAGCGAGACAACGCCCCCGGGAGGGCTCGAACCTCCAACTTTTCGGTTAACAGCCGAACGCGCTAGCCGATTGCGCCACGGAGGCAGTCGTGCTGCTCTCTTACCACCGTCAGAACATTTCTCCAAAGCTGTCAGCGCAAAGAAAAAAAAAATTGCCCGCAGCTTCCCTCGGGGGAACACTGAGGAGGATGCGGAGCATATAATTGGTTAACGGGGTGTTAAAGTGCGACTTACTTGGGTCGATGGCTAAATTGGTTAACGTGGTTGTGAAATGGGATGTTAAATTGCGACTTACTTGGGTCGCTGGCTAAATTGGTTAACGTGGTTGTAGGAGGGGTGTAAAATGAGTGAACACGTACGACACGTATGCGAAAGGGCGGTGTTTATTTATTGCGACGAACTTTGAGCACGATGGCTATTTGGTCGGTAAAGTGAAGAGTGAGTGGATTGGGTTGCAGCGGTCGTAGGTTGAAATTTGCAAAGACGTGGTCGATGCAGGTTCCGCGAATGGTGGTCGGCTGGTGGTGTTTGCAGTCGTCGTGCGTTGCGCGTTTCTGCGAGTGTCGCGACGCCATGTATTCGACTATCGCGGGCAGCATCGGGATCGGCCTCTCGTCGCCGACGCTTCCACTCGGCTTCCCGTTTTCGAAAGTCCGGGTCCTCTTGTCGACGCTTACGTTTCAAAGCGGCCGAATCCGGTGCTGCTGCTCGACGCTGACGTCTCTCAGCGGCTTCACGTTCTCTAAGTTGAGCATCTACCGCTCGACGCCGACGTTTACGTTCGGCGTCGCGAGCTCTTCTCCGCGCTGCCTTGTCTTCGGACGACGACTTGGTTGCGGTTCCGCCAACACTTTGGCCGGCGCTGGTCGAAGGGACGTCGATCATTGCGACCTCGGACGTCGACGCGCCGTACAAACCAACCGACGAGCGGCAACTGAGCGAGCGAGCACCGACCTTGAGTATATATACAGCGCGACGGCGCATGCACTGTCAGCTGTCGAATGTTCGAGAAGGGGGAGAAGCGCAACGGCGCATGCGCGCGCGTCAGCTGCCGATGTTCTCGAAGCGCGACGGCGCATGCGCGCGCGTCAGCTGCCGATGTTCTCGAAGCGTGACGGCGCATGCGCGCTACATTATACAGCTAGCGAATGTTCGTGAAGAGGAGAAGCGCACGCGGTGTGTAGAGGAGGAAAGGATGCACAGATGGTGGAAGAAAGAGGAGGAAGCTTGCGGACGGCGCCGCACTACAAGCCTCGAGTATTAGATGCTCCGCATCTAAAAAAGCGACACCCCGTCCCCGGGAGGGCTCGAACCTCCAAACTTTCGGTTAACAGCCCAACGAGCAAGCCGACTGCGCCACGGAGGCAATCGTGCTGCTCTCTTACCACCGTCAGAACATTTCTCCAAAGCTGTCAGCGCAAAGAAAAAAAAGCGACACCTCGCCCCCGGGAGGGCTCGAACCTCCATCCTTTCGGTTAACAGCCGAATGCGCTAGCCGATTGCGCCACGGAGGCAATCGTCCTGCTCTCTCACGACCGTCAGAACATTCTATCAAAGCTATCAGTGCAAAGAAAAAAGAAGCGAGACAACGCGCCCGGGAGGGCTCGAACCTCCAACCTTTCGGTTAACAGCCGAACGCGTTATCCGATTGCGCCACGGAGGCAATCGTCCAGCTCTCTCACGACCGTCAGTATAATCCATCAAAGCTATCAGCGCAAAGAAAAAAGAAGCGAGACAACGCCCCCGGGAGGGCTCGAACCTCCAACCTTTCGGTTAACAGCCGAACGCGCTAGCCGATCGCGCCACGGAGGCAGTCGTGCTGCTCTCTTACCACCGTCAGAACATTTCTCCAAAGCTGTCAGCGCAAAAAAAAACGACCCCTCGCCCCCGGGAGGGCTCGAACCTCCAACCTCTCGGTTAACAGCCGAACGCGTTATCCGATTGCGCCACGGAGGCAATCGTCCAGCTCTCTCACGACCGTCAGTATATTCCATCAAAGCTATCAGCGCAAAGAAAAAAGAAGCGAGACAACGCCCCCGGGAGGGCTCGAACCTCCAACTTTTCGGTTAACAGCCGAACGCGCTAGCCGATAGCGCCACGGAGGCAGTCGCGCTGGTCTCTCACCACTGTCAGAACATTTCTCCAAAGCTGTCAGCGCAAAAAAAAAAAAAACGACCCCTCGCCCCCGGGAGGGCTCGAACCTCCAACCTTTCGGTTAACAGCCGAACGCGTTATCCGATTGCGCCACGGAGGCAATCGTCCAGCTCTCTCACGACCGTCAGTATATTCCATCAAAGCTATCAGCGCAAAGAAAAAAGAAGCGAGACAACGCCCCCGGGAGGGTTCGAACCTCCAACTTTTCGGTTAACAGCCGAACGCGCTAGCCGATTGCGCCACGGAGGCAGTCGTGCTGCTCTCTTACCACCGTCAGAACATTTCTCCAAAGCTGTCAGCGCAAAGAAAAAAAAAATTGCCCGCAGCTTCCCTCGGGGGAACACTGAGGAGGATGCGGAGCATATAATTGGTTAACGGGGTGTTAAAGTGCGACTTACTTGGGTCGATGGCTAAATTGGTTAACGTGGTTGTGAAATGGGATGTTAAATTGCGACTTACTTGGGTCGCTGGCTAAATTGGTTAACGTGGTTGTAGGAGGGGTGTAAAATGAGTGAACACGTACGACACGTATGCGAAAGGGCGGTGTTTATTTATTGCGACGAACTTTGAGCACGATGGCTATTTGGTCGGTAAAGTGAAGAGTGAGTGGATCGGGTTGCAGCGGTCGTAGGTTGAAATTTGCAAAGACGTGGTCGATGCAGGTTCCGCGAATGGTGGTCGGCTGGTGGTGTTTGCAGTCGTCGTGCGTTGCGCGTTTCTGCGAGTGTCGCGACGCCATGTATTCGACTATCGCGGATAGCATCGGGATCGGCCTCTCGTCGCTTACGCTTGCACTCGGCTTCCCGTTTTCGAAAGTCCGGGTCCTCTTGTCGACGCTTACGTTTCAAAGCGGCCGAATCCGGTGCTGCTGCTCGACGCTGACGTCTCTCAGCGGCTTCACGTTCTCTAAGTTGAGCATCTTCCGCCCGACGCCGACGTTTACGTTCGGCGTCGCGAGCTCTTCTCCGCGCTGCCTTGTCTTCGGACGACGACTTGGTTGCGGTTCCGCCAACACTTTGGCCGGCGCTGGTCGAAGGGACGTCGATCATTGCGACCTCGGACGTCGATGCGCCGTACAAACCAACCGACGAGCGGCAACTGAGCCAGCGAGCACCGACCTTGAGTATATATACAGCGCGACGGCGCATGCACTGTCAGCTGTCGAATGTTCGAGAAGGGGGAGAAGCGCAACGGCGCATGCGCGCGCGTCAGCTGCCGATGTTCTCGAAGCGCGACTGCGCACGCGCGCGCGTCAGTTGCCGATGTTCTTGAAGCGTGACGGCGCATGCGCGCTACATTATACAGCCAGCGAATTATCGTGAAGAGGAGAAGCGCACGCGGTGTGTAGAGGAGGAAGGGATGCACAGATGGTGGAAGAAGGAGGAGGAAGCTTGCGGACGGCGCCGCACTACAAGCCTCGAGTATTAGATGCTCCGCATCTAAAAAAGCGACACCCCGTCCCCGGGAGGGCTTGAACCTCCAACCTTTCGGTTAACAGCCCAACGAGCTAGCCGACTGCGCCACAGAGGCAATCGTGCTGCTCTCTTACCACCGTCAGAACTTTTTTTCAATGCTATCAGCGGAAAGAAAAAAAGTAGCGACACACCGCCACCGGGAGGGCTCTAACCTCCAACCTTTCGGTTGACAGCCGAATGCGCTAGCCGATTGCGCCACGGAGGCAATCGTGCTGCTCTCTTGCCACCGTCAGAACATTTCTCCAAAGCTATCAGCGCAAAGAAAAAAAAGCGACACAACGCCCCCGGGAGGGCTCGAACCTCCAACTTTTCGGTTAACAGCCGAACGCGCTAGCCAATTGCGCAACGGAGGCAGTCGTGCTGGTCTCTCACCACTGTCAAAACTTTTCTGCAAAGCTGTCAGCGCAAAGAAAAAAAGCGACACGACGCCCCCGGGAAGGCTCCAACCTCCAACCTTTCCATTAAGAGCCGAACGCGCTAGCCAATTGCGCCACGGAGGCCGTCGTGCTGCTGTCTCACCACAGTCAGAACATTTCTCCAAAGCTGTCAGCGCAAAGAAAAAAAAGCGACACCTCGCCCCCGGGAGGGCTCGAACCTCCAACCCTTCGGTTAACAGCCGAATGCGCTAGCCGATTGCGCCATGGAGGCAATCGTCCTGCTCTCTCACGACCGTCAGACTATTCTATCAAAGCTATCAGTGCAAAGAAAAAAGAAGCGAGACAACGCGCCCGGGAGGGCTCGAACCTCCAACCTTTCGGTTAACAGCCGAACGCGCTATCCGATTGCGCCACGGAGGCAATCGTCCAGCTCTCTAACGACTGTCAGTATATTCCATCAGAGCTATCAGCGCAAAGAAAAAAGAAGCGAGACAACGCCCCCGGGAGGGCTCGAACCTCCAACCTTTCGGTTAACAGCCGAACGCCCTAGCCGATCGCGCCACGGAGGCAGTCGTGCTGCTCTCTTACCACCGTCAGAACTTTTTTTCAATGCTATCAGCGGAAAGAAAAAAAATAGCGACACACCGCCCCCGCGAGGGCTCGAACCTCCAACCTTCCGGTTAACAGCCGATCTCGCAAGCCAATTGCGCAACTAAGGCAGTCGTGCTGCACTCTCACAACCGTCAGAACATTCCTCCAAAGCTATCAGCGCAAAGAAAAAAATGCGACACACCGCCCCCGGGAGGGCTCCAACCCCCAACCTTTCGGTTAAGAGCCGAACTCGTTAGCCAATTGCGCCACGGAGGCAGTCGTGCTGGTCTCTCACCACCGTCAGAACATTTCTCGAAAGCTGTCAGCGCAAAAAAAACGACCCCTCGCCCCCGGGAGGGCTTGAACCTCCAACCTTTCGGTTAACAGCCGAACGCGCTAGCCAATTGCGCCACGTAGGCCGTCGTGCTGCTGTCTCACCACAGTCAGAACATTTCTCCAAAGCTGTCAGCGCAAAGAAAAAAAAGCGACACCTCGCCCCCGGGAGGGCTCGAACCTCCAACCTTTCGGTTAACAGCCAAATGCGCTAGCCGATTGCGCCACGGAGGCAATCGTCCTGCTCTCTCACGACCGTCAGAACATTCTATCAAAGCTATCAGTGCAAAGAAAAAAGAAGCGAGACAACGCGCCCGGGAGGGCTCGAACCTCCAACCTTTCGGTTAACAGCCGAACGCGCTATCCGATTGCGCCACGGAGGCAATCGTCCAGCTCTCTCACGACCGTCAGTATATTCCATCAAAGCTATCAGCGCAAAGAAAAAAGAAGCGAGACAACGCCCCCGGGAGGGCTCGAACCTCCAACCTTTCGGTTAACAGCCGAACGCGCTAGCCGATTGCGCCACGGAGGCAGTCGTGCTGCTCTCTTACCACCGTCAGAACATTTCTCCAAAGCTGTCAGCGCAAAGAAAAAAAAATTTGCCCGCAGCTTCCCTCGGGGGAACACTGAGGAGGATGCGGAGCATATAATTGGTTAACGGGGTGTTAAAGTGCGACTTACTTGGGTCGATGGCTAAATTGGTTAACGTGGTTGTGAAATGGGGTGTTAAATTGCGACTTACTTGGGTCGCTGGCTAAATTGGTTAACGTGGTTGTAGGAGGGGTGTAAAATGAGTGAACACGTACGACACGTATGCGAAAGGGCGGTGTTTATTTATTGCGACGAACTTTGAGCACGATGGCTATTTGGTGGGTAAAGAGAAGAGTGAGTGGATCGGGTTGCAGCGGTCGTAGGTTGAAATTTGCAAAGACGTGGTCGATGCAGGTTCCGCGAATGGTGGTCGGCTGGTGGTGTTTGCAGTCGTCGTGCGTTGCGCGTTTCTGCGAGTGTCGCGACGCCATGTATTCGACTATCGCGGGCAGCATCGGGATCGGCCTCTCGTCGCCGACGCTTGCACTCGGCTTCCCGTTTTCGAAAGTCCGGGTCCTCTTGTCGACGCTTACGTTTCAAAGCGGCCGAATCCGGTGCTGCTGCTCGACGCTGACGTCTCTCAGCGGCTTCACGTTCTCTAAGTTGAGCATCTACCGCTCGACGCCGACGTTTACGTTCGGCGTCGCGAGCTCTTCTCCGCGCTGCCTTGTCTTCGGACGACGACTTGGTTGTGGTTCCGCCAACACTTTGGCCGGCGCTGGTCGAAGGGACGTCGATCATTGCGACCTCGGACGTCGACGCGCCGTACAAACCAACCGACGAGCGGCAACTGAGCGAGCGAGCACCGACCTTGAGTATATATACAGCGCGACGGCGCATGCACTGTCAGCTGTCGAATGTTCGAGAAGGGGGAGAAGCGCAACGGCGCATGCGCGCGCGTCAGCTGCCGATGTTCTCGAAGCGCGACGGCGCATGCGCGCGCGTCAGCTGCCGATGTTCTCGAAGCGTGACGGCGCATGCGCGCTACATTATACAGCTAGCGAATGTTCGTGAAGAGGAGAAGCGCACGCGGTGTGTAGAGGAGGAAAGGATGCACAGATGGTGGAAGAAAGAGGAGGAAGCTTGCGGACGGCGCCGCACTACAAGCCTCGAGTATTAGATGCTCCGCATCTAAAAAAGCGACACCCCGTCCCCGGGAGGGCTCGAACCTCCAAACTTTCGGTTAACAGCCCAACGAGCAAGCCGACTGCGCCACGGAGGCAATCGTGCTGCTCTCTTACCACCGTCAGAACTTTTTTTCAATGCTATCAGCGGAAAGAAAAAAAGTAGCGACACACCGCCACCGGGAGGGCTCTAACCTCCAACCTTTCGGTTGACAGCCGAATGCGCTAGCCGATTGCGCCACGGAGGCAATCGTGCTGCTCTATTGCCACCGTCAGAACATTTCTCCAAAGCTGTCAGCGCAAAGAAAAAAAAGCGACACCTCGCCCCCGGGAGGGCTCGAACCTCCATCCTTTCGGTTAACAGCCGAATGCGCTAGCCGATTGCGCCACGGAGGCAATCGTCCTGCTCTCTCACGACCGTCAGAACATTCTATCAAAGCTATCAGTGCAAAGAAAAAAGAAGCGAGACAACGCGCCCGGGAGGGCTCGAACCTCCAACCTTTCGGTTAACAGCCGAACGCGTTATCCGATTGCGCCACGGAGGCAATCGTCCAGCTCTCTCACGACCGTCAGTATAATCCATCAAAGCTATCAGCGCAAAGAAAAAAGAAGCGAGACAACGCCCCCGGGAGGGCTCGAACCTCCAACCTTTCGGTTAACAGCCGAACGCGCTAGCCGATCGCGCCACGGAGGCAGTCGTGCTGCTCTCTTACCACCGTCAGAACATTTCTCCAAAGCTGTCAGCGCAAAGAAAAAAAACGACCCCTCGCCCCCGGGAGGGCTCGAACCTCCAACCTCTCGGTTAACAGCCGAACGCGTTATCCGATTGCGCCACGGAGGCAATCGTCCAGCTCTCTCACGACCGTCAGTATATTCCATCAAAGCTATCAGCGCAAAGAAAAAAGAAGCCAGACAACGCCCCCGGGAGGGCTCGAACCTCCAACTTTTCGGTTAACAGCCGAACGCGCTAGCCGATAGCGCCACGGAGGCAGTCGCGCTGGTCTCTCACCACTGTCAGAACATTTCTCCAAAGCTGTCAGCGCAAAAAAAAAACGACCCCTCGCCCCCGGGAGGGCTCGAACCTCCAACCTTTCGGTTAACAGCCGAACGCGTTATCCGATTGCGCCACGGAGGCAATCGTCCAGCTCTCTCACGACCGTCAGTATATTCCATCAAAGCTATCAGCGCAAAGAAAAAAGAAGCGAGACAACGCCCCCGGGAGGGCTCGAACCTCCAACTTTTCGGTTAACAGCCGAACGCGCTAGCCGATCGCGCCACGGAGGCAATCGGCCTGCTCTCTCACGACCGTCAGAACATTCTATCAAAGCTATCAGTGCAAAGAAAAAAGAAGCGAGACAACGCGCCCGGGAGGGCTCGAACCTTTAACTTTTCGGTTAACAGCCGAACGCGCTAGCCGATCGCGCCACGGAGGCAATCGGCCTGCTCTCTCACGACCGTCAGAACATTCTATCAAAGCTATCAGTGCAAAGAAAAAAGAAGCGAGACAACGCGCCCGGGAGGGCTCGAACCTCCAACCTTTCGGTTAACAGCCGAACGCGCTAGCCGATCGCGCCACGGAGGCAGTCGTGCTGCTCTCTTACCACCGTCAGAACATTTCTCCAAAGCTGTCAGCGCAAAAAAAAAAAACGACCCCTCGCCCCCGGGAGGGCTCGAACCTCCAACCTTTCGGTTAACAGCCGAACGCGTTATCCGATTGCGCCACGGAGGCAATCGTCCAGCTCTCTCACGACCGTCAGTATATTCCATCAAAGCTATCAGCGCAAAGAAAAAAGAAGCGAGACAACGCCCCCGGGAGGGCTCGAACCTCCAACTTTTCGGTTAACAGCCGAACGCGCTAGCCGATCGCGCCACGGAGGCAATCGGCCTGCTCTCTCACGACCGTCAGAACATTCTATCAAAGCTATCAGTGCAAAGAAAAAAGAAGCGAGACTACGCGCCCGGGAGGGCTCGAACCTCCAACCTTTCGGTTAACAGCCGAACGCTCTATCCGATTGCGCCACGGAGGCAATCGTCCAGCTCTCTCACGACCGTCAGTATATTCCATCAAAGCTATCAGCGCAAAGAAAAAAGAAGCGAGACAACGCCCCCGGGAGGGCTCGAACCTCCAACTTTTCGGTTAACAGCCGAACGCGCTAGCCGATTGCGCCACGGAGGCAGTCGCGCTGGTCTCTCACCACTGTCAAAACTTTTCTGCAAAGCTGTCAGCGCAAAGAAAAAAAGCGACACAACGCCCCCGGGAGGGCTCGAACCTCCAACCTTTCCGTTAAGAGCCCAACGAGCTTGCCGACTGCGCCACGGAGGCAATCGTGCTGCTTTCTTGCCACCGTCAGAACATTTCTCCAAAGCTATCAGCGCAAAGAAAAAAATAGCGACACACCGCCACCGGGAGGGCTCTAACCTAAAACCTTTCGGTTGACAGCCGAATGCGCTAGCCGATTGCGCAACGGAGGCAATCGTGCTGCTCTCTTGCCCCCGTCAGAACATTTCTCCAAAGCTATCAGCGCAAAGAAAAAAAAGCGACACAACGCCCCCGGGAGGGCTCGAACCTCCATCCTTTCGGTTAACAGCCGAACGCGCTAGCCAATTGCGCCACGGAGGCAGTCGTGCTGGTCTCTCACCACTGTCAAAACTTTTCTGCAAAGCTGTCAGCGCAAAGAAAAAAAGCGACACAACGCCCCCGGGAGGGCTCGAACCTCCAAACTTTCCGTTAAGAGCCGAACGCGCTAGCGTATTGCGCCACGGAGGCAGTCGTGCTGGTCTCTCACCACCGTCAAAACTTTTCTGCAAAGCTGTCAGCGCAAAGAAAAAAGTGACACCTCGCCCCCGGGAGGGCTCGAACCTCCAACCTTTCGGTTAACAGCCGAACGCGCTAGCCAATTGCGCCACGGAGGCAGTCGTGCTGGTCTCTCACCACTGTCAAAATTTTTCTGCAAAGCTGTCAGCGCAAAGAAAAAAAGCGACACAACGCCCCCGGGAGGGCTCCAACCTCCAACCTTTCGGTTAACAGCCGAATGTGCTAGCCGATTGCGCCACGGAGGCAATCGTCCTGCTCTCTCACGACCGTCAGAACATTCTATCAAAGCTATCAGTGCAAAGAAAAAAGAAGCGAGACAACGCGCCCGGGAGGGCTCGAACCTCCAACCTTTCGGTTAACAGCAGAACACGCTATCCGATTGCGCCACGGAGGCAATCGTCCAGCTCTCTCACGACCGTCAGTATATTCCATCAAAGCTATCAGCGCAAAGAAAAAAGAAGCGAGACAACGCCCCCGGGAGGGCTCGAACCTCCAACCTTTCGGTTAACAGCCGAACGCGCTAGCCGATTGCGCCACGGAGGCAGTCGTGCTGCTCTCTTACCACCGTCAGAACATTTCTCCAAAGCTGTCAGCGCAAAGAAAAAAAAGCGACACCCCGTCCCCGGGAGGGCTCGAACCTCCAACCTTTCGGTTAACAGCCCAACGAGCTAGCCGACAGCGCCACGGAGGCAATCGTGCTGCTCTCTTACCACCGTCAGAACTTTTTTTCAATGCTATCAGCGGGAAAAAAAATAGCGACACACCGCCACCGGAAGGGCTCTAACCTCCAACATTTCGGTTTACAGCCGAATGCGCTAGCCGATTGCGTCACGGAGGCAATCGTGCTGCTCTCTTGCCACCGTCAGAACATTTCTTCAAAGCTATCAGCGCAAAGAAAAAAGTGACACCTCGCCCCCGGGAGGGCTCGAACCTCCAACCTTTCGGTCAACAGCCGAACGCGCTAGCCAATTGCGCCACGGAGGCAGTCGTGCTGCTCTCTTGCCACCGTCCGAACATTTCTCCAAAGCTATCAGCGCAAAGAAAAAAAAGCGACACCTCGCCCCCGTGAGGGCTCGAACCTCCAACCTTTCGGTTAACAGCCGAACGCACTAGCCAATTGCGCCACGGAGGCAGTCGTGCTGCTCTCTCACCACCGTCAGAAGATTTCTCCAAAGCTGTCAGCGCAAACAAAAAAACGACTCCTCGCCCCCGGGAGGGCTCGAACCACCAACCTTTCGGTTAACAGCTGAACACGCTAGCCAATTGCACCACGGAGGCAGTCGTGCTGCTCTCTCACCAGCGTCAGAACATTCCATCAAAGCTAACAGTGCAAAGAAAAAAGAAGCTAGACAACGCCCCCGGGAGGGCTCGAACCTCCAACCTTTCGGTTAACAGCCGAACTCGTTAGCCAATTGCGCCACGAAGGCAGTCGTGCTGTACTCTCACCACCGTCAGAACATTCCATCAAAGCTAACAGTGCAAAGAAAAAAGAAGCTAGACAACGCCCCCGGGAGGGCTCAAACCTCCAACATTTCCGTCAAGAGCCGAACTCGTTAGCCCATTACGCCGCGGAGGCAGTCGTGCTGTACTCTCACCAGCGTCAGAACATTCCGTCAAAGCTAACAGTGAAGAAAAAAGAAGCTACAACGCCCCCGGGAGGGCTCGAACCTCCAACCTTTCGGTTAACAGCCGAACTCGTTAGCCAATTACGCCGCGGAGGCAGTCGTTCTGTACATTCACCACCGTCAGAACATTTCTCCAAAGCTATCAGCGCAAAGAAAAAAGAAGCTAGACAACGCCCCCGGGAGGGCTCGAACCTCCAACATTTCGGTCAAGAGCCGAACTCGTTAGCCAATTGCGCTGCGGAAGCAGTCGTGCTGTACTCTCACCAGCGTCAGAACATTCCATCAAAGCTAACAGTGCAAAGAAAAAAGAAGCTAGACAACGCCCCCGGGAGGGCTCGAACCTCCAACCTTTCGGTAAACAGCCGAACACGTCAGCCAATTGCGCCACGAAGGCAGTCGTGCTGTACTCTCACCACCGTCAGAGCATTCCATCAAAGCTAACAGTGCAAAGAAAAAAGAAGCTAGACAACGCCCCCGGGAGGGCTCGAACCTCCAACCTTCCGGTTAACAGCCGATCGCGCAAGCCGATTGCGCTGCGGAGGCAGTCGTGCTGCACTCTAACGACCGTCAGAACATTCCTCCAAAGCCATCAGTGCAAAGAAAAAAAAGCGACACACACCGCCCCCGGGAGGACTTGAACCTCCAACCTTTAGTTTAAGAGCCGAACTCCTTAGCCGATTGCGAAGCCGAGGCAGGCGTGCTGTACTCTCACGACCGTCAAAAGATTCCTCCAAAGCTATGAGCGCAAAGAAAAAAAGCAACACACACCACCCCAGGGAGGACTTGAACCTCCAAACTTTTGGTTAAGAGCCGAACTCGTTGGCCGATTGCACCGCGGAGGCAGTCATGCCGCACTCTCACGACCGTCAGAACATTCCTCGAAAGCTATCAACGCAAAGAAAAGAGACCGCTACAGCGCCCCCGGGAGGGCTCGATCCTCCAACCTTTCGGTTAACAGCCGAACGCGCTAGCCAATTGCGCCACGGAGGCAGTCGTGCTGCTCTCTCACCACCGTCCGAACATTGCTCGAAAGCTGTCAGCGCAAAGAAAAAAGTGACACCTCGCCCCCGGGAGGGCTCGAACCTCCAAACTTTCGGTTAACAGCCGAACGCGCTAGCCAATTGCGCCACGGAGGCAGTCGTGCTGCTCTCTTGCCACCGTCAGAACATTTCTCCAAAGCTATCAGCGCAAAGAAAAAAAAGCGACACCTCGCCCCCGGGAGGGCTCGAACCTCCAACCTTTCGGTTAACAGCCGAACGAGCTAGCCAATTGCGCCACGGAGGCAGTCGTGCTGCTCTCTGACCACCGTCAAAACATTTCTCTAAAGCTGTCAGCGCAAAGAAAAAAAAAACGACTCCTCGCCCCTGGGAGGGCTCGAACCTCCAACCTTTCGGTTAACAGCTGAACACGCTAGCCAATTACGCCACGGAGGCAGTCGTGCTGCTCTCTCACCACCGTCAGAACATTTCTCCAAAGCTAACAGTGCAAAGAAAAAAGAAGCTAGACAACGCCCCCAGGAGGGCTCGAACCTCCAACCTTTCGGTTAACAGCCGAACTCGTTAGCCAATTGCGCCACGAAGGCAGTCGTGCGGTACTCTCACCACCGTCAGAACATCCCATCAAAGCTAACAGTGCAAAGAAAAAAGAAGCTAGACAACGCCCCCGGGAGGGCTCGAACCTCCAACATTTCCGTCAAGAGCCGAACTCGTTAGCCAATTGCGCCGCGGTGGCAGTCGTGCTGTACTCTCACCAGCGTCAGAACATTCCTCCAAAGCTATCAGCGCAAAGAAAAAATGCGACACACCGCCCCCGGGAGGGTCGAACCTCCAACCTTTCGGTTAAGAGCCGAACTCGTTAGCCGATCGCGCTGCGGAGGCAGTCGTGCTGCACTCTAACGACCGTCAGAACATTCCTCCAAGCCATCAGTGCAAAGAAAAAAAAGCGACACACTCCACCCCCGGGAGGACTTAACCTCCAACCTTTCGGTTAAGAGCCGAACTCGTTAGCCGATTGCGCCGCGGAGGCAGTCGTGCTGCACTCTAACGACCGTCAGAGCATTCCTTCAAAGCCATCAGTGCAAAGAAAAAAAAGCGACACACACCGCCCCCGGGAGGACTTGAACCTCCAACCTTTCGCTTAAGAGCCGAACTCCTTAGCCGATTAGGAAGCGGAGGCAGGCGTGCTGTACTCTCACGACCGTCAAAAAATTCCTCCAAAGCTATGAGCGCAAAGAAAAAAAAGCAACACACACCACCCCCGGGAGGACTTGAACCTCCAAACGTTTGGTTAAGAGCCGAACTCGTTAGCCGATTGCACCGCGGAGGAAGTAATGCTGCTCTCTTGCCACCGTCAGAACATTTCTCCAAAGCTATCAGCGCAAAGAAAAAAAAGCGACACAACGCCCCCGGGAGGGCTCGAACCTCCAACATTTCCGTCAAGAGCTGAACTCGTTAGCCAATTGCGCCGCGGAGGCAGTCGTGCTGTACTCTCACCAGCGTCAGAACATTCCATCAAAGCTAACAGTGCAAAGAAAAAAGAAGCTAGACAACGCTCCCGGGAGGACTTGAACCTCCAAACGTTTGGTTAAGAGCCGAAATCGTAGCCGATTGCGCCGCGGAGGCAGTCGTGCTGCACTCTCACGATAGTCAGAACATTCCATCAAAACTATCAGCGCAAAGAAAAAAGAAGCGAGACAACGCCCCCGAAAAATGCTCGATCCTCCAACCTTTCGGTTAACAGCCGAACGCGCTAGCCAATTGCGCCACGGATGCAGTCGTGCTGTACTCTCACCAGTGTCAGAACATTTCATCAAAGCTAAGAGTGCAAAGAAAAAAGAAGCAAGACATTGTCCCCAGGAGGGCTCGAACCTTCGACCTTTCGGTTAAATGCCGAACTCGCTAGCCAATTTCGCCACGGAGGCAGTCGTGCTGCACTCTAACGACCGTCAGAACATTCCTCCAAAGCCATCAGTACAAAGAAAAAAAATCGACACACACCGCCCCCGGGAGGACTTGAACCTCCAACCTTTCGCTTAAGAGCCGAACTCCTTAGCCGATTGCGACGCGGAGGCAGGCGTGCTGTACTCTCACGACCGTCAGAACATTCCTCCAAAGCTATCAACGCAAAGAAAAGAGACCGCTACAGCGCCCCCGGGAGGGCTCGAACCTCCAACCTTTCGGTTAACAGCCGAACGCGCTAGCCAATTGCGCCACGGAGGCAGTCGTGCTGCTCTCTCACCACCGTCCGAACATTTCTCCAAAGCTGTCAGCGCAAAGAAAAAAGTGACACCTCGCCCCCGGGAGGGCTCGAACCTCCAACCTTTTGGTTAACAGCCGAACGCGTCAGCATATTGCGCCACGGAGGCAGTCGTGCTCTCTCACCACCGTCAGAACATTTCTCCAAAGCTGTCAGCGCAAAGAAAAAAAACGACTCCTCGCCCCCGAAGGGCTCGAACCTCCAACCTTTCGGTTAACAGCCGAACGCGCTAGCCAATTGCGCCACGGAGGCCGTCGTGCTGCTCTCTCACCACCGTCAGAACATTTCTCCAGAGCTGTCAGCGCAAAGAAAAAAAAGCGACACCTCGCCCCCGGGAAGGCTCGAACCTCCAACCTTTCGGTTAACAGCCGAATGCGCTAGCCGATTGCGCCACGGAGGCAATCGTCCTGCTCTCTCACGACCGTCAGAACATTCCATCAAAGCTATCAGCGCAAAGAAAAAAGAACCGAGACCACGCCCCCGTGAGGGCTCGAACCTCCAACCTTTCGGTTAACAGCCAAACGCGCTATCCGATTGCGCCACGGAGGAAATCATCCAGCTCTCTCACGCCCGTCAGTATATTCCATCAAAGCTATCAGCGCAAAGAAAAAAGAAGCGAGACAACGCCCCCGGGAGGGCTCGAACCTCCAACCTTTCGGTTAACAGCTGAACGCGCTAGCCAATTGCGACACGGAGGCAGTCGTGCTGCTCTCTTACCACCGTCAGAACATTTCTCCAAAGCTGTCAGCGCAAAGAAAAAATTGCCCGCAGCTTTCCTCAGGGGAACACTGAGGAGGATGCGGAGCATATAATTGGTTAACGGGGTGTTAAAGTGCGACTTACTTGGGTCGATGGCTAATTTGGTTAACGTGGTTGTGAAATGGGGTGTTAAATTGCGACTTACTTGGGTCGATGGCTAAATTGGTTAACGTGGTTGTAGGAGGGGGTGTTAAATGAGTGAACACGTACACACGTATGCGAAAGGGCGGCGCTGGTCGAAGGGACGTCGATCATTGTGTTTGTGGATTCGTTGGAATTCATTTCACCGCGACCTTGGACGTCGACGCGCCGTACAAACCAACCGACGAGCGGCAACTGAGCGAGCGAGCGCCGACCTTGAGTATATATACAGCGCGACGGCGCATGCGCTGTCAGCTGTCGAATGTTCTCGAAGGAGAAGCGCGCGCGGCACAGATGGTGGGCGACGGCGCGACGGCGCATGCGCGCGCGTCAGCTGTCGAATGTTCGAGAAGCGGTGTGGACGGCGCGGACGGCGCACTACAAGGCGCGAGTATAAGATGCTTCCGCATCTAAAAAAGCGACACCCCGCCCCCGGGAGGGCTCGAACCTCCAACCTTTCGGTTAACAGCCCAACGAGCTAGCCGACTGCGCCACGGAGGCAATCGTGCTGCACTCTCACGGCAGTCAGAACATTCCTCCAAAGCTATCAGCGCAAAGAAAAAAATGTGACACACCGCCCCCGGGAGGGCTCCGACCCCCAACCTTTCGGTTAAGAGCCGAACTAGTTAGCCGATTGCGCCACGGAGGCAGTCGTGCTGCTCTTTGACCACCGTCAAAACTTTTCTGCAATGGTGTCAGCGCAAAGAAAAAAAACGACTCCTCGCCCCTGGGAGGGCTCGAACCTCCAACCTTTCGGTTAACAGCCGAACACGCTAGCCAATTGCGCCACGGAGGCAGTCGTGCTGCTCTCTCACCACCGTCAGAACATTTGTCCAAAGCTAACAGTGCAAAGAAAAAAGAAGCTAGACAACGCCCCCGGGAGGGCTCGAACCTCCAACATTTCCGTCAAGAGCTGAACTCGTTAGCCAATTGCGCCGCGGAGGCAGTCATGCTGTACTCTCACCAGCGTCAGAACATTCCATCAAAGCTAACAGTGCAAAGAAAAAAGAAGCTAGACAACGCTCCCGGGAGGACTTGAACCTCCAAACGTTTGGTTACGAGCCGAACTCGTAGCCGATTGCGCCGCGGAGGCAGTCGTGCTGCACTCTCACGATAGTCAGAACATTCCATCAAAGCTATCAGCGCAAAGAAAAAAGAAGCGAGACAACGCCCCCGGGAATGCTCGAACCTCCAACCTTTCGGTTAACAGCCGAACGCGCTAGCCAATTGCGCCACGGATGCAGTCGTGCTGTACTCACACCAGCGTCAGAACATTTCATCAAAGCTAAGAGTGCAAAGAAAAAAGAAGCAAGACATTGTCCCTGGGAAGGCTCGAACCTTCGACCTTTCGGTTAAATGCCGAACTCGCTAGCCAATTTCGCCACGGAGGCAGTCGTGCTGCACTCTCACCACCGCAGAACATTCCATCAACGCTAACAGTGCAAAAAAAAAGAAGCTAGACAACGCCCCCGGGAGAGCTCGAACCTCCAACCTTCCGGTTAACAGCCGATCGCGCAAGCCGATTGCGCAACGAAGGCAGTAGTGCTGCACTCTCACGAACGTCAGAACATTCCTCCAAAGCTATCTGCGCAAAGAAAAAATGCGACACACCGCCCCCGGGAGGGCTCCGACCCCCAACCTTTCGGTAAAGGGCCGAACTCGTTAGCCGATTGCGCCGCGGAGGCAGTCGTGCTGCACTCTCACGGCAGTCAGAACATTCCTCCAAAGCTATCAGCGCAAAGAAAAATGCGACACACCGCCCCCGGGAGGGTCGAACCTCCAACCTTTCTGTTAAGAGCCGAACTCGTTAGCCGATTGCGCTGCGGAGGCAGTCGTGCTGCGCTCTAACGACCGTCAGAACATTCCTCCAAAGCCATCAGTGCAAAGAAAAAAATCGACACACACCGCCCCCAGGAGGACTTGAACCTCCAACCTTTCGCTTAAGAGCCGAACTCCTTAGCCGATTGCGACGCGGAGGCAGGCGTGCTGTACTCTCACGACCGTCAAAAGATTCCTTCAAAGCTATGAGCGCAAAGAAAAAAAAGCAACACACACCACCCCCGGGAGGACTTGAACCTCCAACCTTTCGCTTAAGAGCCGAACTCGTTAGCCGATTGCACCGCGGAGGCAGTCATGCTGCACTCTCACGACCGTGAGAACATTCCTCCAAAGCTATCAACGCAAAGAAAAGAGACCGCTACAGCGCCCCCGGGAGGGCTCGAACCTCCAACCTTTCGCTTAACAGCCGAACTTGCTGGCCAATTGCGCCACGGAGGCAGTCGTGCTGCTCTCTCACCATCGTCCGAACATTTCTCCAAAGCTGTCAGCGCAAAGAAAAAAGTGACACCTCGCCCCAGGGAGGGCTCGAACCTCCAACCTTTCGGTTAACAGCCGAACGCGCCAGCATATTGCGCCACGGAGGCAGTCGTGCTGCTCTCTCACCACCGTCAGAACACTTCTCCAAAGCTGTCAGCGCAAAAAAAAAACGACTCCTCGCCCCCGGGAGGGCTCGAACCTCCAACCTTTCGGTTAACAGCCGAACGCGCTAGCCAATTGCGCCACGGAGGCCGTCGTGCTGCTCTCTCACCACCGTCAGAACATTTCTCCAAAGCTGTCAGCGCAAAGAAAAAAAAGCGACACCTCGCCCCCGGGAAGGCTCGAACCTCCAACCTTTCGGTTAACAGCCGAATGCGCTAGCCGATTGCGCCACGGAGGCAATCGTCCTGCTCTCTCACGACCGTCAGAACATTCCATCAAAGCTATCAGCGCAAAGAAAAAAGAACCGAGACCACGCCCCCGTGAGGGCTCGAACATCCAACCTTTCGGTTAACAGCCAAACGCGCTATCCGATTGCGCCACGGAGGAAATCATCCAGCTCTCTCACGCCCGTCAGTATATTCCATCAAAGCTATCAGCGCAAAGAAAAAAGAAGCGAGACAACGCCCCCGAGAGGGCTCGAACCTCCAACCTTTCGGTTAACAGCCGAACGCGCTAGCCGATTGCGCCACGGAGGCAGTCGTGCTGCTCTCTTACCACCGTCAGAACATTTCTCCAAAGCTGTCAGCGCAAAGAAAAAAAAGCGACACCCCGCCCCCGGGAGGGCTCGAACCTCCAACCTTTCGGTTAACAGCCCTACGAGCTAGCCGAC
This sequence comes from Rhipicephalus microplus, assembly GCF_043290135.1. Classification (NCBI taxonomy): domain Eukaryota; kingdom Metazoa; phylum Arthropoda; class Arachnida; order Ixodida; family Ixodidae; genus Rhipicephalus; species Rhipicephalus microplus. The sequence goes on from NW_027464618.1 coordinate 3,141,504, forward strand.
TGCGCCACGGAGGCAATCGTGCTGCTCTCTCACCACCATCAGAACATTCCGTCAAAGCTATCAGCGCAAAGAAAAAAGAAGCAAGACAACGACCCCGGGAATGCTCGAACCTCCAACCTTTCGGTTAACAGCCGAACGAGCTAGCCAATTGCGCCACGGATGCAGTCGTGCTGTACTCTCACCAGCGTCAGAACATTTTCATCAAAGCTAAGAGTGCAAAGAAAAAAGAAGCTAGACAACGTCTCCGGGAGGGCTCGAACCTTCGACCTTTCGGTTAAATGCCGAACTCGCTAGCCAATTTCGCCACGGAGGCAGTCGTGCTGAACTCTCACCACCGTCAGAACATTCCATCAAAGCTAACAGTGCAAAGAAAAAATGCGACACACCGCCCCCGGGAGGGCTCCAACCCCCAACCTTTCGGTTAAGAGCGGAACTCGTTAGCCGATTGCGCCGCGGAGGCAGTCGTGCTGCACTCTCACGATAGTCAGAACATTCCATCAAAGCTATCAGCGCAAAGAAAAAAGAAGCGAGACAATGCCCCCGGGAATGCTCGAACCTCCAACTTTTCGGTTAACAGCCGAACGCGCTAGCTAATTGCGCCACGGATGCAGTCGTGTTGTACTCTCACCAGCGTCAGAACATTTCATCAAAGCTAAGAGTGCAAAGAAAAAAGAAGACAGACAACGTCCCCGGGAGGGCTCGAACCTTCGACCTTTCGGTTAAATGCCGAACTCGCTTGGCAATTTCGCCACGGAGGCAGTCGTGCTGCACTCTCACCACCGTCAGAACATTCCATCAACGCTAACAGTGCAAAGAAAAAAGAAGCTAGACAACGCCCCCGGGAGGGCTCGAACCTCCAACCTTCCGGTTAACAGCCCATCGCGCAAGCCAATTGCGCAACGAAGGCAGTCGTGCTGCACTCTCACGACCGTCAGAACATTCCTCCAAAGCTATCAGCGCAAAGAAAAAATGCGACACACCGCCCCCGGGAGGGCTCCAACCCCCAATCTTTCGGTTAAGAGCCGAACTCGTTAGCCGATTGCGCCACGGAGGCAGTCGTGCTGCTTGCTCTCTTGCCACCGTCAGAACATTTCTCCAAAGCTATCAGCGCAAAGAATAAAAGCGACACAACGCCCCCGGGAGGGTTCGAACCTCCAACCTTTCGGTTAACAGCCGAACGCGCTAGCCAATTGCGCCACGGAGGCAGTCGTGCTGGTCTCTCACCACCGTCAAAACTTTTCTGCAAAGCTGTCAGCGCAAAGAAAAAAGTGACACCTCGACCCCGGGAAGGCTCGAACCTCCAACCTTTCGGTTAACAGCCGAACGCGCCAGCATATTGCGCCACGGAGGCAGCCGTGCTGCTCTCTCACCACCGTCACAACATTTCTCCAAAGCTGTCAGCGCAAAAAAAAAACGACTCCTCGCCCCCGGGAGGGCTTGAACCTCCAACCTTTCGGTTAACAGCCGAAAGCGCTAGCCAATTGCGCCACGGAGGCCGTCGTGCTGCTCTCTCACCACCGTCAGAACATTTCTCCAAAGCTGTCAGCGCAAAGAAAAAAAAGCGACACCTCGACCCCGGTTGGGCTCGAACCTCCAACCTTTCGGTTAACAGCCGAATGCGCTAGCCGATTGCGCCACGGAGGCAATCGTCCTGCTCCCTCACGACCGTCAGAACATTCTATCAAAGCTATCAGTGCAAAGAAAAAAGAAGCGAGACAATGCCCCCGGGAGGGCTCGAACCTCCAACCTTTCGGTTAACAGCCGAACTCGTTAGCCAATTGCGCCACGAAGGCAGTCGTGCTGTACTCTCACCACCGTCAGAACATTCCATCAAAGCTAACAGTGCAAAGAAAAAAGAAGCTAGACAACGCCCCCGGGAGGGCTCGAACCTCCAACATTTCCGTCAAGAGCTGAACTCTTTAGCCAATTGCGCCGCGGAGGCAGTCGTGCTGTACTCTCACCAGCGTCAGAACATTCCATCAAAGCTAACAGTGCAAAGAGAAAAGAAGCTAGGCAACGCTCCCGGGAGGGCTCGAACCTCCAACCTTCCGGTTAACAGCCGATCGCGCAAGCCGATTGCGCAACGAAGGCAGTCGTGCTGGTCTCTCACGAACGTCAGAACATTCCTCCAAAGCTATCAGCGCAAAGAGAAAATTCGACACACCGCCCCAGGGAGGGTCGAACCTCCAACCTTTCGGTTAAGAGCCGAACTCGTTAGCCGATTGCGCTGCGGAGGCAGTCGTGCTGTACTCTCACGACCGTCAAAAGATTCCTCCAAAGCTATGAGCGCAAAGAAAAAAAAGCAACACACACCACCCCCGGGAGGACTTGAACCTCCAAACTTTTGGTTAAGAGCCGAACTCGTTAGCCGATTACGCCACGGTGGCAGTCGTGGCGCACACTCACGATAGTCGGAACATTCCATCAAAGCTATCAGCGCAAAGAAAAAAGAAGCGAGACAACGCCCCCGAGAATGCTCGAACCTCCAACCTTTCGGTTGACAGCCGAATGCGCTAGCCGATTGCGCCACGGAGGCAATCGTGCTGCTCTCTCACCACCATCAGAACATTCCATCAAAGCTATCAGCGCAAAGAAAAAAGAAGCAAGACAACCTCCCCGGGAGGGCTCGTACCTCGAACCTTTCAGTTAACAGCCGTTCGCGTAAGCCAAATGCGCACCGGAGGCAGTCGAGCTGTACTCTCATCACCATCAGAACATTTCTCCAAAGCTATCAGCGCGAACAAAAAAAGCGACACAACGCTCCGGGAGGGCTCGAACCTCCAACCTTTCGGTAAACAGCTGAACGCGCTAGCCAATTGCACCACGGAGGCAGTCGTGCTGCTCTCTCACCACCGTCAGAACATTTCTCCAAAGCTGTCAGCGCAAAGAAAAAAAACGACTCCTCGCCCCCGGGAGGGCTCGAACCTCCAACCTTTCGGTTAACAGCCGATTGCGCTAGCCGATTGCGCCACGGAGGCAATCGTCCTGCTCTCTCACGACCGTCAGAACATTCCATCAAAGCTAAGAGTGCAAAGAAAAAAGAAGCTGGACAACGCCCCCTGCAGGGCTCGAACCTCCAACCTTTCGGTTAACAGCCGATCGCGCAAGCCAATTGCGCAACGAAGGCAGTCGTGCTGCACTCTCACGACCGTCAGAACATTCCTTCAAAGCTATCAGCGCAAAGAAAAAATGCGACACACCGCCCCCGGGAGGGCTCCAACCCTCAACCTTTCGGTTAAGAGCCGAACTCGTTAGCCGATTGCGCCACGAAGGCAGTCGTGCTGTACTCTCACCACCGTCAGAACATTCCATCAAAGCTAACAGTGCAAAGAAAAAAGAAGCTAGACAACGCCCCCGGGAGGGCTCGAACCTCCAACATTTCCGTCAAGAGCTGAACTCTTTAGCCAATTGCGCCGCGGAGGCAGTCGTGCTGTACTCTCACCAGCGTCAGAACATTCCATCAAAGCTATCAGCGCAAAAAGAAAAGAAGCAAGACAACGTCCCCGGGAGGGCTCGAACCTTCGACCTTTCGGTTAAAATTCGAACTCGGTAGGCAATTTCGCCCCGGAGGCAGTCGTGCTGCACTCTCACTACCGTCAGAACTTTCCATCAAAGCTAACAGTGCAAAGAAAAAAGAAGTTAGACAACGCCCACGGGAGGGCTCGAACCTCCAACCTTCCGGATAACAGCCGATCGCGCAAGCCAATTGCGCAACGAAGGCAGTCGTGCTGCACTCTCACGACCGTCAGAACATTCCTTCAAAGCTATCAGCGCAAAGAAAAAATGCGACACACCGCCCCCGGGAGGGCTCCAACCCCCAACCTTTCGGTTAAGAGCCGAACTCGTTAGCCGATTGCGCCGCGGAGGCAGTCGTGCTGAACTCTCACGATAGTCAGAACATTCCATCAAAGCTATCAGCGCAAAGAAAAAAAGAAGCGAGACAACGCCCCCGGGAATGCTCGAACCTCCAACCTTTCGGTTAACAGCCGAACGCGCTAGCCAATTGCGCCACGGAGGCAGTCGTGCTGTACTCTAACCAGCGTCAGAACATTTCATCAAAGCTAAGAGTGCAAAGAAAAAAGAAGCAAGACAACGTCCCCGGGAGGGCTCGAACCTTCGACCTTTCGGGTAAATGCCGAACTCGCTAGCCAATTTCGCCACGGAGGCAGTCGTGCTGCACTCTCACCACCGTCAGAACATTCCATCAAAGCTAACAGTGCAAAGAAAAAAGAAGCTAGACAACGCCCCCGGGAGGGCTCGAACCTCCAACCTTCCGGTTAACAGCCGATCTCACAAGCCAATTGCGCAACTAAGGCAGTCGTGCTGCACTCTCACGACCGTCAGAACATTCCTCCAAAGCTATCAGCGCAAAGAAAAAAATGTGACACACCGCCCCCGGGAGGGCTCCAACCCCCAATCTTTCGGTTAAGAGCCGAACTCGTTAGCCGATTGCGCTGCGGAGGCAGTCGTGCTGCACTCTAACGACCGTCAGAACATTCCTCCAAAGCCATCAGTGCAAAGAAAAAAAAGCGACACACACCGCCCCCGGGAGGACTTGAACCTCCAACCTTTCGCTTAAGAGCCGAACTCCTTAGCCGATTGCGAAGCGGAGGCAGGCGTGCTGTACTCTCACGAACGTCAAAAGATTCCTCCAAAGCTATGAGCGCAAAGAAAAAAAGCAACACACACCACCCCCGGGAGGACTTGAACCTCCAAACTTTTGGTTAAGAGCCGAACTCGTTAGCCGATTGCGCCACGGAGGCAGTCGTGGCGCACTCTCACGATAGTCGGAACATTCCATCAAAGCTATCAGCGCAAAGAAAAAAGAAGCGAGACAACGCCCCCGGGAATGCTCGAACCTCCAACCTTTCGGTTAACAGCCGAACGCGCTAGCCAATTGCGCCACGGATGCAGTCGTGCTGTACTCTCACCAGCGTCAGAGCCTTTCATCAAAGCTAAGAGTGCAAAGAAAAAAGAAGCAAGACATTGTCCCCGGGAGGGCTCGAACCTTCGACCTTTCGGTTAAATGCCGAACTCGCTAGCCAATTTCGCCACGGAGGCAGTCGTGCTGCACTCTCACCACCGTCAGAACATTCCATCAAAGCTAACAGTGCTAAGAAAAAAGAAGCTAGACAACGCCCCCGGGAGGGCACGAACCTCCAACCTTCCGGTTAACAGCCGATTGCGCAAGCCAATTGCGCAACGAAGGCAGTCGTGCTGCACTCTCACGACCGTCAGAACATTCCTCCAAAGCTATCAGCGCAAAGAAAAAATGCGACACACAGCCCCCGAGAGGGCTCCAACCCCCAATCTTTCGGTTAAGAGCTGAACTCGTTAGCCATTTGCGCCACGAAGGCAGTCGTGCTGCACTCACCACCGTCAGAACATTCCATCAAAGCTAACAGTGCAAAGAAAAAAGAAGCTAGACAACGCTCCCGGGAGGGCTCGAACCTCCAACTTTCCGGTAAACAGCCGATCGCGCAAGCCGATTGCGCAACGAAGGCAGTAGTGCTGCACTCTCACGAACGTCAGAACATTCCTCCAAAGCTATCAGCGCAAAGAAAAAATGCGACACACCGCCCCCGGGAGGGTTGAACCTCCAACCTTTCGATTAAGAGCCGAACTCGTTAGCCGATTGCGCTGCGGAGGCAGTCGTGCTGCACTCTAACGACCGTCAGAACATTCCTCCAAAGCCATCAGTGCAAAGAAAAAAAAGCGACACACACCGCCCCCGGGAGGACTTGAACCTCCAACCTTTCGCTTAAGAGCCGAACTCCTTAGCCGAGTGCGACGCGGAGGCAGGCGTGCTGTACTCTCACGACCGTCAAAAGATTCCTCCAAAGCTATGAGCGCAAAGAAAAAAAGCAACACACACCACCCCCGGGAGGACTTGAACCCCCAACCTTTCGCTTAAGAGCCGAACTCGTTAGCCGATTGCACCGCGGAGGCAGTCATGCTGCACTCTCACGACCGTCAGAACATTCCTCCAAAGCTATCAACGCAAAGAAAAGAGACCGCTACAGCGCCCCCAGGAGGGCTCGAACCTCCAACCTTTCGGTTAACAGCCGAACGCGCTAGCCAATTGCGCCACGGAGGCAGTCGTGCTGCTCTCTCACCACCGTCCGAACATTTGTCCAAAGCTGTCAGCACAAAGAAAAAAGTGACACCTCGCCCCCGGGAGGGCTCGAACCTCCAACCTTTCGGTTAACAGCCGAACGCGCCAGCATATTGCGCCACGGAGGCAGTCGTGCTGTTCTCTCACCACCGTCAGAACATTTCTCCAAAGCTGTCAGCGCAAAGAAAAAAAAACGACTCCTCGCCCCCGGGAGGGCTCGAACCTCCAACCTTTCGGTTAACAGCCGAACGCGCTAGCCAATTGCGCCACGGAGGCCGTCGTGCTGCTCTCTCACCACCGTCAGAACATTTCTCCAAAGCTGTCAGCGCAAAGAAAAAAAAAAGCGACACCTCGCCCCCGGGAGGGCTCGAACCTCCAACCTTTCGGTTAACAGCCGAATGCGCTAGCCGATTGCGCCAAGGAGGCAATCGTCCTGCTCTCTCACGACCGTCAGAACATTCCATCAAAGCTATCAGCGCAAAGAAAAAAGAAGCGAGACCACGCCCCCGGGAGGGCTCGAACCTCCAACCTTTCGGTTAACAGCCGAACGCGCTATCCGATTGCGCCACGGAGGCAATCATCCAGCTCTCTCACGCCCGTCAGTATATTCCATCAAAGCTATCAGCGCAAAGAAAAAAGAAGCGAGAAGACGCCCCCGGGAGGGCTCGAACCTCCAACCTTTCGGTTAACAGCCGAACGCGCTAGCCGATTGCGCCACGGAGGCAGTCGTGCTGCTCTCTTACCACCGTCAGAACATTTCTCCAAAGCTGTCAGCGCAAAGAAAAAAAAGCGACACCCCGCCCCCGGGAGGGCTCGAACCTCCAACCTTTCGGTTAACAGCCCAACGAGCTAGCAGACAGCGCCACGGAGGCAATCGTGCTGCTCTCTTACCACCGTCAGAACTTTTTTTCAATGCTCTCAGCGGAAAGAAAAAAAATAGCGACACACCGCCACCGGGAGGGCTCTAACCTCCAACCTTTCGGTTGACAGCCGAATGCGCTAGCCGATTGCGCCACGGAGGCAATCGTGCTGCTCTCTTGCCACCGTCAGAACATTTCTCCAAAGCTATCAGCGCAAAGAAAAAAAAAGCGACACAACGCCCCCGGGAGGGCTCGAACCTCCAACCTTTCGGTTAAAAGCCGAACGCGCTAGCCAATTGCGCCACGGAGGCAGTCGTTCTGGTCTCTCACCACTGTCAAAACTTTTCTGCAAAGCTGTCAGCGCAAAGAAAAAAAGCGACACAACGCCCCCGGGAGGGCTCGAACTGCCAACCTTTCCGTTAAGAGCCGAACGCGCTAGCCAATTGCGCCACGGAGGCCGTCGTGCTGCTGTCTCACCACAGTCAGAACATTTCTCCAAAGCTGTCAGCGCAAAGAAAAAAAAGCGACACCTCGCCCCCGGGAGGGCTCGAACCTCCAACCTTTCGGTTAACAGCCGAACGCGCTAGCCGATTGCGCCACGGAGGCAATCGTCCTGCTCTCTCACGACCGTCAGAACATTCCATCAAAGCTATCAGCGCAAAGAAAAAAGAAGCGAGAGAACGCCCCCGGGAGGGCTCGAACCTCCAACCTTTTGGTTAACAGCCGAATGCGCTAGCCGATTGCGCCACGGAGGCAATCGTCCAGCTCTCTCACGACCATCAGAACATTCCATAAAGCTATCAGTGCAAAGAAAAAAGAAGCGAGACAACGCGCCCGGGAGGGCTCGAACCTCCAACCTTTCGGTTAACAGCCGAACGCGCTATCCGATTGCGCCACGGAGGCAATCGTCCAGCTCTCTCACGACCGTCCGAACATTCCATCAAAGCTATCAGCGCAAAGAAAAAAGAAGCGATACAACGCCCCTGGGAGGGCTCGAACCTCCAACCTTTCGGTTAAGAGCCGAATGCGCTAGCCGATTGCGCCACGGAGGCAATCGTCCTGCTCTCTCACGACCGTCAGAACATTCTATCAAAGCTATCAGTGCAAAGAAAAAAAAGCGACACCTCGCCCCCAGGAGGGCTCGAACCTCCAACCTTTCGGTTAACAGCCGAACGCGCTATCCGATTGCGCCACGGAGGCAATCATCCAGCTCTCTCACGCCCGTCAGTATATTCCATCAAAGCTATCAGCGCAAAGAAAAAAGAAGCGAGAAGACGCCCCCGGGAGGGCTCGAACCTCCAACCTTTCGGTTAACAGCCGAACGCGCTAGCCGATTGCGCCACGGAGGCAGTCGTGCAGCTTGCTCTCTTGCCACCGTCAGAACATTTCTCCAAAGCTATCAGCGCAAAGAATAAAAGCGACACAACGCCCCCGGGAGGGTTCGAACCTCCAACCTTTCGGTTAACAGCCCAACGAGCTAGCCGACTGCGCCACGGAGGCAATCGTGCTGCTCTCTTACCACCGTCAGAACTTTTTTTCAATGCTATCAGCGGAAAGAAAAAAAATAGCGACACACCGCCACCGGGAGGGCTCTAACCTCCAACCTTTCGGTTGACAGCCAAATGCGCTAGCCGATTGCGCCACGGAGGCAATCGTGCTGCTCTCTTGCCACCGTCAGAACATTTCTCCAAAGCTATCAGCGCAAAGAAAGAAAGCGACACAACGCCCCCGGGAGGGCTCGAACCTCCTACCTTTCGGTTAACAGCCGAACGCGCTAGCCAATTGCGCCACGGAGGCAGTCGTGCTGGTCTCGCACCACTGTCAAAACTTTTCTGCAAAGCTGTCAGCGCAAAGAAAAAAAGCGACACAACGCCCCCGAGAGGGCTCGAACTTCCAACCTTTCCGTTAAGAGCCGAACGCGCAAGCCAATTGCGCCACGGAGGCCGTCGTGCTGCTGTCTCACCACAGTCAGAACATTTCCTCCAAAGCTGTCAGCGCAAAGAAAAAAAAGCGACACCTCGCCCCCGGGAGGGCTCGAACCTCCAACCTTTCGGTTAACAGCCGAATGCGCTAGCCGATTACGCCACGGAGGCAATCATCCTGCTCTCTCACGACCGTCAGAACATTCCATCAAAGCTATCAGCGCAAAGAAAAAAGAAGCGAGACAACGCCCCCGGGAGGGCTCGAACCTCCAACCTTTCGGGTAACAGGCGAACGCGCTAGCCGATCGCGCCAAGGAGGCAGTCGTGCTGCTCTCTTACCACCGTCAGAACATTCCATCAAAGCTATCAGCGCAAAGAAAAAAGAAGCGAGAGAACGCCCCCGGGAGGGCTCGAACCTCCAACCTTTCGGTTAACAGCCGAATGCGCTAGCCGATTGCGCCACGGAGGCAATCGTCCTGCTCTCTCACGACCGTCAGAACATTCTATCAAAGCTATCAGTGCAAAGAACAAAAAGCGACACCTCGCCCCCGGGAGGGCTCGAACCTCCAACCTTTCGGTTAACAGCCGAATGCGCTAGCCGATTGCGCCACGGAGGCAATCGTCCTGCTCTCTCACGACCGTAAGAACATTCTATCAAAGCTATCAGTGCAAAGAACAAAAAGCGACACCTCGCCCCCGGGAGGGCTCGAACCTCCAACCTTTCGGTTAACAGCCGAATGCGCTAGCCGATTGCGCCACGGAGGCAATCGTCCTGTTCTCTCACGACCGTCAGAACATTCTATCAAAGCTATCAGTGCAAAGAACAAAAAGCGACACCTCGCCCCCGGGAGGGCTCGAACCTCCAACCTTTCGGTTAACAGCCGAATGCGCTAGCCGATCGCGCCACGGAGGCAATCGTCCTGCTCTCTCACGACCGTCAGAACATTCCATCAAAGCTATCAGCGCAAAGAAAAAACAACCGAGACAACGCCCCCGGGAGGGCTCGAACCTCCAACCTTTCGGTTAACAGCCGAACGCGCTAGTCGATCGCGCCACGGAGGCAATCCCCCAGCTCTCTCACGACCGTCACAACATTCTATCAAAGCTATCAGTGCAAAAAAAAAGAAGCGAGACAACGCGCCCGGGAGGGCTCGAACCTCCAACCTTTCGGTTAACAGCCGAACGCGCTATCCGATTGCGCCACGGAGGCAATCGTCCAGCTCTCTCACGACCGTCAGAACATTCCATCAAAGCTATCAGTGCAAAGAAAAAAGAAGCGAGAAGACGCCCCCGGGAGGGTTCGAACCTCCAACCTTTCGGTTAACAGCCGAACGCGCTAGCCGATTGCGCCACGGAGGCAGTCGTGCAGCTTGCTCTCTTGCCACCGTCAGAACATTTCTCCAAAGCTATCAGCGCAAAGAATAAAAGCGACACAACGCCCCCGGGAGGGTTCGAACCTCCAACCTTTCGGTTAACAGCCCAACGAGCTAGCCGACTGCGCCACGGAGGCAATCGTGCTGCTCTCTTACCACCGTCAGAACTTTTTTTCAATGCTATCAGCGGAAAGAAAAAAAATAGCGACACACCGCCACCGGGAGGGCTCTAACCTCCAACCTTTCGGTTGACAGCCGAATGCGCTAGCCGATTGCGCCACGGAGGCAATCGTGCTGCTCTCTTGCCACCGTCAGAACATTTCTCCAAATCTATCAGCGCAAAGAAAGAAAGCGACACAACGCCCCCGAAAGGGCTCGAACCTCCTACCTTTCGGTTAACAGCCGAACGCGCTAGCCAATTGCGCCACGGAGGCAGTCGTGCTGGTCTCTCACCACTGTAAAAACTTTTCTGCAAAGCTGTCAGCGCAAAGAAAAAAAGCGACACAACGCCCCCGAGAGGGCTCGAACTTCCAACCTTTCCGTTAAGAGCCGAACGCGCTAGCCAATTGCGCCACGGAGGCCGTCGTGCTGCTGTCTCACCACAGTCAGAACATTTCTCCAAAGCTGTCAGCGCAAAGAAAAAAAGCGACACCTCGCCCCCGGGAGGGCTCGAACCTCCAACCTTTCGGTTAACAGCCGAATGCGCTAGCCGATTACGCCACGGAGGCAATCATCCTGCTCTCTCACGACCGTCAGAACATTCCATCAAAGCTATCAGCGCAAAGAAAAAAGAAGCGAGACAACGCCCCCGGGAGGGCTCGAACCTCCAACCTTTCGGGTAACAGGCGAACGCGCTAGCCGATCGCGCCAAGGAGGCAGTCGTGCTGCTCTCTTACCACCGTCAGAACATTCCATCAAAGCTATCAGCGCAAAGAAAAAAGAAGCGAGAGAACGCCCCCGGGAGGGCTCGAACCTCCAACCTTTCGGTTAACAGCCGAATGCGCTAGCCGATTGCGCCACGGAGGCAATCGTCCTGCTCTCTCACGACCGTCAGAACATTCTATCAAAGCTATCAGTGCAAAGAACAAAAAGCGACACCTCGCCCCCGGGAGGGCTCGAACCTCCAACCTTTCGGTTAACAGCCGAATGCGCTAGCCGATTGCGCCACGGAGTCTTTTTTTTTTATTTATTGCCTGGCATGGACATTGTACAGGGCAATCATTGCACACACATATATTAAAAAAAAAAAAAAAAAAAACAAGCATTGCCATCAGTCCCATTTGTACTGATGTTGTCCTCTTAAAAATACTTAAGGTTTGCCAGGGGTTCAAACCTTGACAACCATTCTGGCTCAATATCCTCTATTTTGCTACACTCAATGAATGCAGACATGCTTTGCCTGAAATAAATTACTGCTGGTTTTGCGTCCGGGTCGAAATGGTATCCGGCCATTCGTGCACGCCATATACAGTGGAGACCGGTCAACATCACTACATCGAATGGGACCCCATCATCATTTGTTACTGCGAGGTACCTTATTCCGTGTGGGTCTAGTGGAAAATCCTTCTTTATTGTCCTCTGTAATATGTCCCAAAAATGTACCCCTTCCCAACAATGCAAAAAAACATGGTCTATTGTTTCTGGTTTCTTACATATCAAGCAGTGTGACCCCCATAGTGTAAAAAAACCCCGTTCCTCTGTGAAAGTCTTTACTGATAGTGTTCCTGTGTGTAACTTGAAGAAAAAAGTTTTCACCCCTGTAGGTACCTGCATGTTTCTCACCCGCTTCAGTACGTTTTGTCCCGGTCTTCCACTGTATATGGCCCTGTACAATGGTACTGGCAAAACCATAGCACATACATCTCTGTACAATTCTTTTCTTCTAACACTTGCTAGATAATCTATCGAAAAGCGTACAGATAAAAAACGTACACTGTCTACCACTTCCTTGAGATACCCACGCAACGTCACGGGCCGGCTATCCGTAGTAACAACAAAATCTGGTAAGGCACTGCCTAACCTGAGCTGGCATACCGTACGTAAAAACGGATCCCTGACGTCACGGAAAAACAAAAATCTATTTACTACTTGTCTCACAAATAGGTGCGCCAAACCAAGACCTCCGTCCTTCACGCGCCTGAACAAGTTGGTCCGTCTGCACCTTTCCCATTTCGAGCCCCATATAAAAACTGCGAACACTCTGTGCAGCCTTTGCACGTTGATCCTTGAACAATGTAACACCTGCATCACATACCACAGTTTAGCGATAAAAAACATGTTGCACACAGTAGCCCTAGCGAAAACAGACAGGTTCATGCCTTTCCACCTGTCTGCTTTTTCCTTCGTCTCTTTTGTTTGACGCGACCAATACTCCTCGCTGCCGTTATAACATTCCAGGGGAACACCGAGGTACCTTGTCGGTGTTTCCGTCCAGTGCACATTCGCAAAAAGGTCCGGCTTTGAAGGCCACCTTCCGTGCCAAAGCCCAAGAGATTTCGCCCAGTTTACGCGGCTTCCTGTGACGCTACAAAAATGTTTCACAACACTTATCGTTTCCTCTACACTTTCTTTGTTCGTACAACACACCGCAATGTCGTCTGCATATGCCAGCAGCTTAACTTCCACTGCCGCCAAGCTGAAGCCACGAATTTTTTCATTTTCATTTATCGCTAAGCACATCGCTTCGATGTAAATACAAAACAAAAGTGGACTGAGGGGGCAGCCCTGACGCACAGAACGCATTACGTGAATGGGGGCCCCCAAAGACTTGTTAACAATTAAACGTGTTGTGCAGTTCTGGTACGCCAAGGCCACTCCCTCCTTGATGATGGAACCGACATTAATATGATCTAAGATGACAAACAAAATATCATGCGCAACACAATCAAAAGCTTTCTCCAGGTCTATCTGGAGCACAGCAACGCCAAGTGAATCTTCGTCACAACACTCTAGCACACACCGCATCTTGTGAATGTTTGAGCTAATGGTTCTGCCTTTGATTCCACAAGTTTGGTGCTCTCCAACAATTTCTTTAATGACACCTTGAAGTCGCGCTGCCAGAACCTTCATAAAAATCTTGTAGTCGACATTGGTCAGCGATATGGGCCTATACGATGTCACCAGTTTAAGTTTTTCCCCTTCGTCCGTTTTAGGAATTAATATCGTATGCGCTTTGCTGAAGGAGGGCGGCAGAGTTTTCCGTTCGTACGCCTCATTGAACAGCTCAGCTAACCCCGGGGACAGTTCTATTCTAAACGTCTTATACCATGCTGCGGTTAGGCCATCGGGTCCCGGTGACTTTCCGGGGTTCAGATGACCAATCGCGCGTTCCACTTCACCTTCCGTTATTCTGCCTTCTAAAAGCTTTTTTGTGTCGTCACTAAGCCGCGGCAAGCGCTTGAGAAACTCTTCTTTAAAACCATGTGCATTCGCTTTTCGAATTGCAAAAAGTGACTGATAATACGCAACAAAGGCCCGTTCGATGCTTTCATTGTCGCTCGCGAGAGTCCCGTTGCAATAGACCTTATCGATGTGGTTTCGGCGTCCTTGCGCTTTTTCGAGACCAAGCGCCCTTTTTGTGGGCGTCTCACCCGCGGCAAGATCATTTGCGCGCGCGCGAACCCAGGCGCCTCGATAACGCTCTCTGTCATGCAGTTCTAATTTTTCCTTGACACTGCGCACCTCGTCTTTGCAAGTCCCAGGCTCCCGACTTTCTAGGGCTATCAGCTGCTGCAGTGTTTTCTTAAGACTTCTTTCTTTTATTTGCGCTTCGAATTTTAGCGTGCTCGATCTGTCAAGCGCTTTCATTTTCACCTTCTGCTTTAAACACTCCCATTTCTCTGCTACTGTTTCCGTTTTTTCCATAAGCACTTCATTAATGGTCTCGTGCACTGCTTCTAAAAATGGTTCATCTTTTAGTAACAATGCGTTCAGTTTCCATAAATCCCAGTTGAAAACCTTACGCTGTTTCTTCATGCCTATGCGACACACAACCAAACAGTGATCTGAAAACGACACTGGCTCAACCGAAAAATCGTGACACATAGGCAATACATCTAGGGATAGGTATATGCGGTCTAAACGTGCATGGCTATTGCCATGAAATCGCGTGTAGATCACTTCGCGATTTGCTGCCACACATTCATACACGTCTTCCAAGTCATTTTCGGTTATTAATTTGCCTAGCACGTCACTGCTTTTGTCACGAACGCCAGTGCTATTGACTCTATCGCGAGCCCTTAAAACACAGTTAAAATCACCTAACAAAACCACCCTCTTATCACACTTTGTCCACTGAAACAGGTTAGAAAAAAACTGAGCACGCTCTTCTACACTATTCGGTGCGTATACGCATATAACTCTGAATTCAGTGGCACCATAAACAAAGTCACAATAAACAATTCTGCCCGACTGGCATGAAAAAACACTTTGCACAAGAAGGCTTTGCAATTTTTTTACAAAAAGAACACAACCCGCGGACGTTCCTATCGAGTGGCTTACGACCGCGTAATATCGGTCAGTGAAACGGCGCACCATGCTCCCGGTCTCCTCCTCTCCGTCTACCTTAGTTTCCTGGACGGCTAGGACGTCTATGTCTTGGTCTGTGAGCAACCGATAGAGCTGACTTTGCCTACGCCTAGCCGCCAACCCTCTGACGTTAAGCGTAGCTATACTGAATGGCGGAGTTAATTCCATAGTGACTTGTTCGCTAAAGGAGTAGGCCCGGAGCATGGCGCTTACCCTTCACGACCAGCCCTCGGCTAGCCGCCTCCAGGACCATCCTGCTTCCCAGCGCTGTTTTCTTTTGCCTTGTCCTCCAGTCTCCGGTCGGTAGGGACTTTCGGCTTAGGTTTGAGACTACGCCGCCTCCCTTGCGGCGCCTTCGCAGGCGGCTCCTGGCTGCTGGTGGACGACGCCCCGTCCTGCTCTACCGAGTCGTCGAGTGGACGCTTTAGCGTGGCGCTGGTCACGCACATCTCGTCGTCGCTGTCCGCCGCCGTCTCTCCCTGACCCTCCGTTGTATCAGCTGTCCCCACTGGAACCACGTCCGTCTCGACCCGCTCAGGCTCGGCCGCTGACGGGGCGCTGGCCGGTGTAGTCGAAAGCTGGCGAGTCTCCGGAAACTTGGGTGTGTCTGCCTGCGCCGCCCCTCCAGTAGTCACAGGGACCACTGGGCTTCCGACCCCTTTGGCGGCGTCCTCTGCCTCGGCCGCGTCCATGACGTGATCAGCCATCGCCTCGTTCTTCGCTGGCCCCATTGCACTGGCGTACGTTCGAACGCAATCCGCCTCGACGTGTCCGAAGCGTTTGCACCGCGAGCAACGGGGAACCTTGCACTCTCGGCGGACGTGCCCTTTGCCTTGGCAGCGCAAGCATTGCATCGGCCGACCAGGCACAACCAGCAAGGCCAGCTCTCCATCGATCCTGATCTGGTGCGGAAGGTCTTCGACCCTGACGCCGCTTTTCAGCTTCAGGAGAGCTGTTCTCGTGGTCGAACACTTGTCGGCCATGCCCGGGACACGCCACCGCTCACGGCTCACCTCCACGACCTTGCCGAAAGCCGACAGCGCCGTCCGTACTTCTTCGTCGCTCACCCCGTGAAGCAGCCAGTGAATTCGTAGCCGCACCTGCTGGTCCTGTGGGTCGACGACGACGCAGCGCCGCCACTTCACCTGCAGCTCCTTCAAGGCGAGCAGGCGTTTTGTGGGAGCGGCATCATTGAATGTCACCGCCCACAAGTGGTTAACCTGGTATGCACCGAGGCTTACCACATCCGGCAGCAGGCCCGTTGGCGTCAATGCGTCCCTGAAATCTTCGACCTTGTATGGCCTCGCTCGTACATCACCGTGTAAAAACACGGTGTTGATAACAAGTCGTCCTTTTGGCATTTGCGGCAAAATAAACTGGTATTCGCTATCTCCGTTCCTGTTTCCGCGGCTAAGATTGGCCGCTGTCGCCGCTCCGCTGGAGCTCATGATCCTGCGATCCGTTCAGCACGACTGCCGGAAGCAGAAATTTGCGCCACGGAGTCAATCGTCCTGCTCTCTCACGACCGTCAGAACATTCTATCAAAGCTATCAGTGCAAAGAACAAAAAGCGACACCTCGCCCCCGGGAGGGCTCGAACCTCCAACCTTTCGGTTAACAGCCGAATGCGCTAGCCGATTGCGCCACGGAGGCAATCGTCCTGCTCTCTCACGACCGTCAGAACATTCTATCAAAGCTATCAGTGCAAAGAACAAAAAGCGACACCTCGCCCCCGGGAGGGTTCGAACCTACAACCTTTCGGTTAACAGCCGAATGCGCTAGCCGATTGCGCCACGGAGGCAATCGTCCTGCTCTCTCACGACCGTCAGAACATTCCATCAAAGCTATCAGTGCAAAGAAAAAAGAAGCGAGACAACGCGCCCGGGAGGGCTCGAACCTCCAACCTTTCGGTTAACAGCCGAACGCGCTATCCGATTGCGCCACGGAGGCAATCGTCCAGCTCTCTCACGACCGTCAGAACATTCCATCAAAGCTATCAGTGCAAAGAAAAAAGAAGCGAGACAACGCGCCCGGGAGGGTTCGAACCTCCAACCTTTCGGTTAACAGCCGAACGCGCTAGCCGATTGCGCCACGGAGGCAATCGTCCTGCTCTCTCACGACCGTCAGAACATTCTATCAAAGCTATCAGTGCAAAGAAAAAAGAAGCGAGACAACGCGCCCGGGAGGGCTCGAACCTCCAACCTTTCGGTTAACAGCCGAACGCGCTATCCGATTGCGCCACGGAGGCAATCGTCCAGCTCTCTCACGACCGTCAGAACATTCTATCAAAGCAATCAGTGCAAAGAAAAAAGAAGCGAGAGAACGCGCCCGGGAGGGCTCGAACCTCCAACCTTTCGGTTAACAGCCGAACGCGCTATCCGATTGCGCCACGGAGGCAATCGTCCTGCTCTCTCACGACCGTCAGAACATTCTATCAAAGCTATCAGTGCAAAGAACAAAAAGCGACACCTCGCCCCCTGGAGGGCTCGAACCTCCAACCTTTCGGTTAACAGCCGAATGCGCTAGCCGATTGTGCCACGGAGGCAATCGTCCTGCTCTCTCACGACCGTCAGAACATTCTATCAAAGCTATCAGTGCAAAGAACAAAAAGCGACACCTCGCCCCCGGGAGGGCTCGAACCTCCAACCTTTCGGTTAACAGCCGAATGCGCTAGCCGATTGCGCCACGGAGGCAATCGTCCTGCTCTCTCACGACCGTAAGAACATTCTATCAAAGCTATCAGTGCAAAGAACAAAAAGCGACACCTCGCCCCCGGGAGGGCTCGAACCTCCAACCTTTCGGTTAACAGCCGAATGCGCTAGCCGATTGCGCCACGGAGGCAATCGACCTGCTCTCTCACGACCGTCAGAACATTCTGTCAAAGCTATCAGTGCAAAGAACAAAAAGCGACACCTCGCCCCCGGGAGGGCTCGAACCTCCAACCTTTCGGTTAACAGCCGAATGCGCTAGCCGATTGCGCCACGGAGGCAATCGTCCTGCTCTCTCACGACCGTAAGAACATTCTATCAAAGCTATCAGTGCAAAGAACAAAAAGCGACACCTCGCCCCCGGGAGGGCTCGAACCTCCAACCTTTCGGTTAACAGCCGAATGCGCTAGCCGATTGCGCCACGGAGGCAATTGTCCTGCTCTCTCACGACCGTCAGAACATTCTATCAAAGCTATCAGTGCAAAGAACAAAAAGCGACACCTCGCCCCCGGGAGGGCTCGAACCTCCAACCTTTCGGTTAACAGCCGAATGCACTAGCCGATTGCGCCACGGAGGCAATCGTCCTGCTCTCTCACGACCGTCAGAACATTCCATCAAAGCTATCAGCGCAAAGAAAAAAGAACCGAGACAACGCCCCCGGGAGGGCTCGAACCTCCAACCTTTAGGTTAACAGCCGAACGCGCTAGTCGATCGCGCCACGGAGGCAATCCCCCAGCTCTCTCACGACCGTCACAACATTCTATCAAAGCTATCAGTGCAAAAAAAAAGAAGCGAGACAACGCGCCCGGGAGGGCTCGAACCTCCAACCTTTCGGTTAACAGCCGAACGCGCTATCCGATTGCGCCACGGAGGCAATCGTCGAGCTCTTTCACGACCGTCAGAACATTAAATCAAAGCTATCAGTGCAAAGAAAAAAGAAGCGAGACAAAGCGCCCGGGAGGGTTCGAACCTCCAACCTTTCGGTTAACAGCCGAACGCGCTAGCCGATTGCGCCACGGAGGCAATCGTCCTGCTCTCTCACGACCGTCAGAACATTCTATCAAAGCTATCAGTGCAAAGAAAAAAGAAGCGAGACAACGCGCCCTGGAGGGCTCGAACCTCCAACCTTTCGGTTAACAGCCGAACGCGCTATCCGATTGCGCCACGGAGGCAATCGTCCAGCTCTCTCACGACCGTCAGAACATTCCATCAAAGCTATCAGCGCAAAGAAAAAAGAAGCGAGACAACGCCCCCGGGAGGGCTCGAACCTCCAACATTTCGGTTAACAGCCGAATGCGCTAGCCGATTGCGCCACGGAGGCAATCGTCCTGCTCTCTCACGACCGTCAGAACATTCTATCAAAGCTATCAGTGCAAAGAAAAAAAAAAGCGACACATCGCCCCCGGGAGGGCTCGAACCTCCCACCTTTCGGTTAACAGCCGAATGCGCTAGCCGATTGCGCCACGGAGGCAATCGTCCTGCTCTCTCACGACCGTCAGAACATTCCATCAAAGCTATCAGCGCAAAGAAAAAAGAAGCGAGACAACGCCCCCGGGAGGGCTCGAACCTCCAACCTTTCGGTTAACAGCCGAACGCGCTAGCCGATCGCGCCACGGAGGCAGTCGTGCTGCTCTCTTACCACCGTCAGAACATTTCTCCAAAGCTGTCAACGCAAAGAAAAAAAAAGCGACACCCCGTCCCCGGGAGGGCTCGAACCTCCAACCTTTCGGTTAACAGCCCAACGAGCTAGCCGACTGCGCCACGGAGGCAATCGTGCTGCTCTCTTACCACCGTCAGAACTTTTTTTCAATGCTATCAGCGGAAAGAAAAAAAATAGACACACACCGCCACCGGGAGGGCTCTAACCTCCAACCTTTCGGTTGACAGCCGTTTGCGCTAGCCGATTGCGCCACGGAGGCAATCGTGCTGCTCTCTTGCCACCGTCAGAACATTTCTCCAAAGCTATCAGCGCAAAGAAAAAAAAGCGACACAACGCCCCCGGGAGGGCTCGAACCTCCAACCTTTCGGTTAAAAGCCGAACGCGCTAGCCAATTGCGCCACGGAGGCAGTCGTTCTGGTCTCTCACCACTGTCAAAACTTTTCTGCAAAGCTGTCAGCGCAAAGAAAAAAAGCGACACAACGCCCCCGGGAGGGCTCGAACTTCCAACCCTTCCGTTAAGAGCCGAACGCGCTAGCCAATTGCGCCACGGAGGCCGTAGTGCTGCTGTCTACCACAGTCAGAACATTTCTCCAAAGCTGTCAGCGCAAAGAAAAAAAAGCGACACCTCGCCCCCGGGAGGGCTCGAACCTCCAACCTTTCGGTTAACAGCCGAATGCGCTAGCCGATTGTGCCACGGAGGCAATCGTCCTGCTCTCTCACGACCGTCAGAACATTCTATCAAATCTATCAGTGCAAAGAAAAAAGAAGCGAGAGAACGCGCCCGGGAGGGCTCGAACCTCCAACCTTTCGGTTAACAGCCGAACGCGCTATCCGATTGCGCCACGGAGGCAATCGTCCTGCTCTCTCACGACCGTCAGAACATTCTATCAATGCTATCAGTGCAAAGAAAAAAAAGCGACACCTCGCCCCCGGGAGGGCTCGAACCTCCAACCTTTCGGTTAACAGCCGAATGCGCTAGCCGATTGCGCCACGGAGGCAATCGTCCTGCTCTCTCACGACCGTCAGAACATTCCATCAAAGCTATCAACGCAAAGAAAAAAGAAGCGAGACAACGCCCCCGGGAGGGCTCGAACCTCCAACCTTTCGGTTAACAGCCGAACGCGCTAGTCGATCGCGCCACGCAGGATATCGTCCTGCTCTCTCACGACCGTCAGAACATTCTATCATAGCTATCATTGCAAAGAAAAAAGAAGCGAGACAACGCGCCCGGGAGGGCTCGAACCTCCAACCTTTCGGTTAACAGCCGAACGCGCTATCCGATTGCGCCACGGAGGCAATCATCCAGCTCTCTCACGACCGTCAGAACATTCCATCAAAGCTATCAGTGCAAAGAAAGAAGAAGCGAGACAACGCGCCTGGGAGGGCTCGAACCACCAACCTTTCGGTTAACAGCCGAACGCGCTATCCGATTGCGCCACGGAGGCAATCGTCCAGCTCTCTCACGACCGTCAGAACATTCCATGAAAGCTATCAGCGCAAAGAAAAAAGAAGCGAGACAACGCCCCCGGGAGGGCTCGAACCTCCAACCTTTCGGTTAACAGCCGAACGCGCTAGCCGATCGCGCCACGGAGGCAGTCGTGCTGCTCTCTTACCACCATCAGAACATTCCATCAAAGCTATCAGCGCAAAGAAAAAAGAAGCGAGAGAACGCCCCCGGGAGGGCTCGAACCTCCAACCTTTCGGTTAACAGCCGAATGCGCTAGCCGATTGCGCCACGGAGGCAATCGTCCTGCTCTCTCACGACCGTCAGAACATTCTATCAAAGCTATCAGTGCAAAGAACAAAAAGCGACACCTCGCCCCCGGGAGGGCTCGAACCTCCAACCTTTCGGTTAACAGCCGAATGCGCTAGCCGATTGCGCCACGGAGGCAATCGTCCTGCTCTCTCACGACCGTCAGAACATTCTATCAAAGCTATCAGTGCAAAGAACAAAAAGCGACACCTCGCCCCCGGGAGGGCTCGAACCTCCAACCTTTCGGTTAACAGCCGAATGCGCTAGCCGATTGCGCCACGGAGGCAATCGTCCTGCTCTCTCACGACCGTCAGAACATTCCATCAAAGCTATCAGCGCAAAGAAAAAAGAAGCGAGACAACGCCCCCGGGAGGGCTCGAACCTCCAACCTTTCGGTTAACAGCCGAACGCGCTAGTCGATGGCGCCACGGAGGCAATCGTCCTGCTCTCTCATGACCGTCAGAACATTCTATCAAAGCTATCAGTGCAAAGAAAAAAGAAGCGAGACAACGCGCCCGGGAGGGCTCGAACCTCCAACCTTTCGGTTAACAGCCGAACACGCTATCCGATTGCGCCACGGAGGCAATCGTCCAGCTCTCTCACGACCGTCAGAACATTCCATCAAAGCTATCAGTGCAAAGAAAAAAGAAGCGAGACAACGCGCCCGGGAGGGCTCGAATCTCCAACCTTTCGGTTAACAGCCGAACGCGCTAGCCGATTGCGCCACGGAGGCAATCGTCCTGCTCTGTCACGACCGTCAGAACATTGTATCAAAGCTATCACTGCAAAGAAAAAAGAAGCGTGACAACGCGCCCGGGAGGGCTCGAACGTCCAACCTTTCGGTTAACAGCCGAACGCGCTATCCGATTGCGCCACGGAGGCAATCGTCCAGCTCTCTCACGACCGTCAGAACATTCCATCAAAGCTATCAGCGCAAAGAAAAAAGAAGCGAGACAACGCCCCCGGGAGGGCTCGATCCTCCAACCTTTCGGTTAACAGCCGAATGCGCTAGCCGATTGCGCCACGGAGGCAATCGTCCTGCTCTCTCACGACCGTCAGAACATTCTATCAAAGCTATCAGTGCAAAGAAAAAAAAAGCGACACCGCGCCCCCGGGAGGGCTCGAACCTCCAACCTTTCTGTTAACAGCCGAATGCGCTAGCCGATTGCGCCACGGAGGCAATCGTCCTGCTCTCTCACGACCGTCAGAACATTCCATCAAAGCTATCAGCGCAAAGAAAAAAGAAGCGAGACAACGCCCCCGGGAGGACTCGAACCTCCAACCTTTCGGTTAACAGCCGAACGCGCTAGCCGATCGCGCCACGGAGGCAGTCGTGCTGCTCTCTTACCACCGTCAGAACGTTTCTCCAAAGCTGTCAACGCAAAGAAAAAAAAGCGACACCTCGCCCCCGGGAGGGCTCGAACCTCCAACCTTTCGGTTAACAGCCCAACGAGCTAGCCGACTGCGCCACGGAGGCAATCGTGCTGCTCTCTTACCACCGTCAGAACTTTTTTTTCAATGCTATCAGCGGAAAGAAAAAAAAATAGCGACACACCGCCACCGGGAGGGCTCTAACCTCCAACCTTTCGGTTGACAGCCGAATGCGCTAGCCGATTGCGCCACGGAGGCAATCGTGCTGCTCTCTTGCCACCGTCAGAACATTTCTCCAAAGCTATCAGCGCAAAGAAAAAAAAGCGACACAACGCCCCCGGGAGGGCTCGAACCTCCAACCTTTCGGTTAACAGCCGAACGCGCTAGCCAATTGCGCCACGGAGGCAGTCGTGCTGGTCTCTCACCACTGTCAAAACTTTTCTGCAAAGCTGTCAGCGCAAAGAAAAAAAGCGCCACAACGCCCCCGGGAGGGCTCGAACTTCCAACCTTTCCGTTAAGAGCCGAACGCGCTAGCCAATTGCGCCACGGAGGCCGTCGTGCTGCTGTCTCACCACAGTCAGAACATTTCTCCAAAGCTGTCAGCGCAAAGAAAAAAAAGCGACACCTCGCCCCCGGGAGGGCTCGAACCTCCAACCTTTCGGTTAACAGCCGAATGCGCTAGCCGATTGCGCCACGGAGGCAATCGTCCTGCTCTCTCACGACCGTCAGAACATTCTATCAAAGCTATCAGTGCAAAGAAAAAAGAAGCGAGAGAACGCACCCGGGAGGGCTCGAACCTCCAACCTTTCGGTTAACAGCCGAACGCGCTATCCGATTGCGCCACGGAGGCAATCGTCCTGCTCTCTCACGATCGTCAGAACATTCCATCAAAGCTATCAGCGCAAAGAAAAAAGAAGCGAGAGAACGCCCCCGGGAGGGCTCGAACCTCCAACCTTACGGTTAACAGCCGAATGCGCTAGCCGATTGCGCCACGGAAGCAATCGTCCTGCTCTCTCACGACCGTCAGAACATTCCATCAAAGCTATCAGCGCAAAGAAAAAAGAAGCGAGAGAACGCCCCCGGGAGGGCTCGAACCTCCAACCTTTCGGTTAACAGCCGAACGCGCTATGTGATTGCGCCACAGAGGCAATCGTCCTGCTCTCTCACGACCGTCAGTATATTCCATCAAAGCTATCAGCGCAAAGAGAAAAGAAGCGAGAGAACGCCCCCGGGAGGGCTCGAACCTCCAACCTTTCGGTTAACAGCCGAACGCGCTATGTGATTGCGCCACGGAGGCAATCGTCCAGCTCTCTCACCACCGTCAGTATATTCCATCAAAGCTATCAGCGCAAAGAAAAAAGAAGCGAGAGAACGCCCCCGGGAGGGCTCGAACCTCCAACCTTTCGGTTTACAGCCGAACGCGCTATGTGATTGCGCCACGGAGGCAATCGTCCTGCTCTCTCACGACCGTCAGAACATTCCATCAAAGCTATCAGTGCAAAGAAAAAAGAAGCGAGAGAACGTACCCGGGAGGGCTCGAACCTCCAACCTTTCGGTTAACAGCCGAACGCGCTATCCGATTGCGCCACGGAGGCAATCGTCCTGCTCTCTCACGACCGTCAGAACATTCCATCAAAGCTATCAGCGCAAAGAAAAAAGAAGCGAGAGAACGCCCCCGGGAGGGCTCGAACCTCCAACCTTTCGGTTAACAGCCGAACGCGCTATCCGATTGCGCCACGGAGGCAATCGTCCTGCTCTCTCACGACCGTCAGAACATTCCATCAAAGCTGTCAGCGCAAAGAAAAAAGAAGCGAGACAACGCCCCCGGGAGGGCTCGAACCTCGAACCTTTCGGTTAACAGCCGAACGCTCTAGCCGATCGCGCCACGGAGGCAGTCGTGCTGCTCTCTTACCACCGTCAGAACATTCCATCAAAGCTATCAGCGCAAAGACAAAAGAAGCGAGAGAACGCCCCCGGGAGGGCTCGAACCTCCAACCTTTCGGTTAACAGCCGAATGCGCTAGCCGATTGCGCCACGGAGGCAATCGTCCTGCTCTCTCACGACCGTCAGAACATTCTATCAAAGCTATCAGCGCAAAGAAAAAAATGCGACACACCGCCCCCGGGAGGGCTCCCACCCCCAACCTTTCGGTTAAGAGTCGAACTCGTTAGCCGATTGCGCCACGGAGGCAGTCGTGCTGCTCTCTTGCCACCGTCAGAACATTTCTTTAAAGCTATCAGCGCAAAGAAAAAAAAAGCGACACAACGCCCCCGGGAGGGCTCGAACATCCAACCTTTTGGTTAACAGCCGAACGCGCTAGCCAATTGCGCCACAGAGGCAGTCGTGCTGCTCTCTTACCACCGTCAGAACTTTTTTTCAATGCTATCAGCGGAAAGAAAAAAAATAGCGACACACCGCCCCCGCGAGGGCTCGAACCTCCAACCTTCCGGTTAACAGCCGATCTCGCAAGCCAATTGCGCAACTAAGGCAGTCGTGCTGCACTCTCATGACCGTCAGAACATTCCTCCAAAGCTATCAGCGCAAAGAAAAAAATGCGACACACCGCCCCCGGGGGGCTCCAACCCCCAACCTTTCGGTTAAGAGCCGAACTCGTTAGCCAATTGCGCCATGGAGGCAGTCGTGCTGGTCTCTCACCACCGTCAAAACTTTTCTGCAAAGCTGTCAGCGCAAAGAAAAAGTGACACCTCGCCCCCGGGAGGGCTCGAACCTCCAACCTTTCGGTTAACAGCCGAACGCGCTAGCCAATTGCGCCACGGAGGCCGTCGTGCTGCTGTCTCACCACAGTCAGAACATTTCTCCAAAGCTGTCAGCGCAAAGAAAAAAAAGCGACACCTCGCTCCGGGAGGGCTCGAACCTCCAACCTTTCGGTTAACAGCCGAATGCGCTAGCCGATTGCGCCACGGAGGCAATCGTCCTGCTCTCTCACGACCGTCAGAACATTCTATCAAAGCTATCAGTGCAAAGAAAAAAGAAGCGAGACAACGCGCCCGGGAGGGCTCGAACCTCCAACCTTTCGGTTAACAGCCGAACGTGCTATCCGATTGCGCCACGGAGGCAATCGTCCAGCTCTCTCACGACCGTCAGTATATTCCATCAAAGCTATCAGCGCAAAGAAAAAAGAAGCGAGACAACGCCCCCGGGAGGGCTCGAACCTCCAACCTTTCGGTTAACAGCCGAACACGCTAGCCGATTGCGCCACGGAGGCAGTCGTGCTGCTCTCTTACCACCGTCAGAACATTTCTCCAAAGCTGTCAGCGCAAAGAAAAAAAAATTGCCCGCAGCTTCCCTCGGGGGAACACTGAGGAGGATGCGGAGCATATAATTGGTTAACGGGGTGTTAAAGTGCGACTTACTTGGGTCGATGGCTAAATTGGTTAACGTGGTTGTGAAATGGGATGTTAAATTGCGACTTACTTGGGTCGCTGGCTAAATTGGTTAACGTGGTTGTAGGAGGGGTGTAAAATGAGTGAACATGTACGACACGTATGCGAAAGGGCGGTGTTTATTTATTGCGACGAACTTTGAGCACGATGGCTATTTGGTGGGTAAAGTGAAGAGTGAGTGGATCGGGTTGCAGCGGTCGTAGGTTGAAATTTGCAAAGACGTGGTCGATGCAGGTTCCGCGAATGGTGGTCGGCTGGTGGTGTTTGCAGTCGTCGTGCGTTGCGCGTTTCTGCGAGTGTCGCGACGCCATGTATTCGACTATCGCGGGTAGCATCGGGATCGGCCTCTCGTCGCCGACGCTTGCACTCGGCTTCCCGTTTTCGAAAGTCCGGGTCCTCTTGTCGACGCTTACGTTTCAAAGCGGCCGAATCCGGTGCTGCTGCTCGACGCTGACGTCTCTCAGCGGCTTCACGTTCTCTAAGTTGAGCATCTTCCGCCCGACGCCGACGTTTACGTTCGGCGTCGCGAGCTCTTCTCCGCGCTGCCTTGTCTTCGGACGACGACTTGGTTGCGGTTCCGCCAACACTTTGGCCGGCGCTGGTCGAAGGGACGTCGATCATTGCGACCTCGGACGTCGACGCGCCGTACAAACCAACCGACGAGCGGCAACTGAGCCAGCGAGCACCGACCTTGAGTATATATACAGCGCGACGGCGCATGCACTGTCAGCTGTCGAATGTTCGAGAAGGGGGAGAAGCGCAACGGCGCATGCGCGCGCGTCAGCTGCCGATGTTCTCGAAGCGTGACTGCGCACGCGCGCGCGTCAGCTGCCGATGTTCTTGAAGCGTGACGGCGCATGCGCGCTACATTATACAGCCAGCGAATTATCGTGAAGAGGAGAAGCGCACGCGGTGTGTAGAGGAGGAAGGGATGCACAGATGGTGGAAGAAGGAGGAGGAAGCTTGCGGACGGCGCCGCACTACAAGCCTCGAGTATTAGATGCTCCGCATCTAAAAAAGCGACACCCCGTCCCCGGGAGGGCTTGAACCTCCAACCTTTCGGTTAACAGCCCAACGAGCTAGCCGACTGCGCCACAGAGGCAATCGTGCTGCTCTCTTACCACCGTCAGAACTTTTTTTCAATGCTATCAGCGGAAAGAAAAAAAGTAGCGACACAACGCCCCCGGGAGGGCTCGAACCTCCAACTTTTCGTTTAACAGCCGAACGCGCTAGCCAATTGCGCAACGGAGGCAGTCGTGCTGGTCTCTCACCACTGTCAAAACTTTTCTGCAAAGCTGTCAGCGCAAAGAAAAAAAGCGACACAACGCCCCCGGGAAGGCTCCAACCTCCAACCTTTCCATTAAGAGCCGAACGCGCTAGCCAATTGCGCCACGGAGGCCGTCGTGCTGCTGTCTCACCACAGTCAGAACATTTCTCCAAAGCTGTCAGCGCAAAGAAAAAAAAGCGACACCTCGCCCCCGGGAGGGCTCGAACCTCCAACCCTTCGGTTAACAGCCGAATGCGCTAGCCGATTGCGCCATGGAGGCAATCGTCCTGCCCTCTCACGACCGTCAGACTATTCTATCAAAGCTATCAGTGCAAAGAAAAAAGAAGCGAGACAACGCGCCCGGGAGGGCTCGAACCTCCAACCTTTCGGTTAACAGCCGAACGCGCTATCCGATTGCGCCACGGAGGCAATCGTCCAGCTCTCTAACGACCGTCAGTATATTCCATCAGAGCTATCAGCGCAAAGAAAAAAGAAGCGAGACAACGCCCCCGGGAGGGCTCCAACCCCCAACCTTTCGGTTAAGAGCCGAACTCGTTAGCCAATTGCGCCACGGAGGCAGTCGTGCTGGTCTCTCACCACCGTCAGAACATTTCTCGAAAGCTGTCAGCGCAAAAAAAACGACCCCTCGCCCCCGGGAGGGCTTGAACCTCCAACCTTTCGGTTAACAGCCGAACGCCCTAGCCGATCGCGCCACGGAGGCAGTCGTGCTGCTCTCTTACCACCGTCAGAACTTTTTTTCAATGCTATCAGCGGAAAGAAAAAAAATAGCGACACACCGCCCCCGCGAGGGCTCGAACCTCCAACCTTCCGGTTAACAGCCGATCTCGCAAGCCAATTGCGCAACTAAGGCAGTCGTGCTGCACTCTCACAACCGTCAGAACATTCCTCCAAAGCTATCAGCGCAAAGAAAAAAATGCGACACACCGCCCCCGGGAGGGCTCCAACCCCCAACCTTTCGGTTAAGAGCCGAACTCGTTAGCCAATTGCGCCACGGAGGCAGTCGTGCTGGTCTCTCACCACCGTCAGAACATTTCTCGAAAGCTGTCAGCGCAAAAAAAACGACCCCTCGCTTCGGGAGGGCTTGAACCTCCAACCTTTCGGTTAACAGCCGAACGCGCTAGCCAATTGCGCCACGGAGGCCGTCGTGCTGCTGTCTCACCACAGTCAGAACATTTCTCCAAAGCTGTCAGCGCAAAGAAAAAAAAGCGACACCTCGCCCCCGGGAGGGCTCGAACCTCCAACCTTTCGGTTAACAGCCAAATGCGCTAGCCGATTGCGCCACGGAGGCAATCGTCCTGCTCTCTCACGACCGTCAGAACATTCTATCAAAGCTATCAGTGCAAAGAAAAAAGAAGCGAGACAACGCCCCCGGGAGGGCTCGAACCTCCAACCTTTCGGTTAACAGCCGAACGCGCTAGCCGATTGCGCCACGGAGGCTTTTTTTTTTTTTTTTTTATTGCCTGGCATGGACATTGTACAGGGCAATCATTGCACACACATATATTACAATACAAAGAAAAAGAAAAAAAAACAAGCATTGCCATCAGTCCCATTTGTACTGATGTTGTCCTCTTAAAAATACTTAAGGTTTGCCAGGGGTTCAAACCTTGACAACCATTCTGGCTCGATATCCTCTATTTTGCTACACTCAATGAATGCAGACATGCTTTGCCTGAAATAAATTACTGCTGGTTTTGCGTCCGGGTCGAAATGGTATCCGGCCATTCGTGCACGCCATATACAGTGGAGACCGGTCAACATCACTACATCGAATGGGACCCCATCATCATTTGTTACTGCGAGGTACCTTATTCCGTGTGGGTCTAGTGGAAAATCCTTCTTTATTGTCCTCTGTAATATGTCCCAAAAATGTACCCCTTCCCAACAATGCATAAAAACATGGTCTATTGTTTCTGGTTTCTTACATATCAAGCAGTGTGACCCCCATAGTGTAAAAAAACCCCGTTCCTCTGTGAAAGTCTTTACTGATAGTGTTCCTGTGTGTAACTTGAAGAAAAAAGTTTTCACCCCTGTAGGTACCTGCATGTTTCTCACCCGCTTCAGTACGTTTTGTCCCGGTCTTCCACTGTATATGGCCCTGTACAATGGTACTGGCAAAACCATAGCACATACATCTCTGTACAATTCTTTTCTTCTAACACTTGCTAGATAATCTATCGAAAAGCGTACAGATAAAAAACGTACACTGTCTACCACTTCCTTGAGATACCCACGCAACGTCACGGGCCGGCTATCCGTAGTAACAACAAAATCTGGTAAGGCACTGCCTAACCTGAGCTGGCATACCGTACGTAAAAACGGATCCCTGACGTCACGGAAAAACAAAAATCTATTTACTACTTGTCTCACAAATAGGTGCGCCAAACCAAGACCTCCGTCCTTCACGCGCCTGAACAAGTTGGTCCGTCTGCACCTTTCCCATTTCGAGCCCCATATAAAAACTGCGAACACTCTGTGCAGCCTTTGCACGTTGATCCTTGAACAATGTAACACCTGCATCACATACCACAGTTTAGCGATAAAAAACATGTTGCACACAGTAGCCCTAGCGAAAACAGACAGGTTCATGCCTTTCCACCTGTCTGCTTTTTCCTTCGTCTCTTTTGTTTGACGCGACCAATACTCCTCGCTGCCGTTATAACATTCCAGGGGAACACCGAGGTACCTTGTCGGTGTTTCCGTCCAGTGCACATTCGCAAAAAGGTCCGGCTTTGAAGGCCACCTTCCGTGCCAAAGCCCAAGAGATTTCGCCCAGTTTACGCGGCTTCCTGTGACGCTACAAAAATGTTTCACAACACTTATCGTTTCCTCTACACTTTCTTTGTTCGTACAACACACCGCAATGTCGTCTGCATATGCCAGCAGCTTAACTTCCACTGCCGCCAAGCTGAAGCCACGAATTTTTTCATTTTCATTTATCGCTAAGCACATCGCTTCGATGTAAATACAAAACAAAAGTGGACTGAGGGGGCAGCCCTGACGCACAGAACGCATTACGTGAATGGGGGCCCCCAAAGACTTGTTAACAATTAAACGTGTTGTGCAGTTCTGGTACGCCAAGGCCACTCCCTCCTTGATGATGGAACCGACATTAATATGATCTAAGATGACAAACAAAATATCATGCGCAACACAATCAAAAGCTTTCTCCAGGTCTATCTGGAGCACAGCAACGCCAAGTGAATCTTCGTCACAACACTCTAGCACACACCGCATCTTGTGAATGTTTGAGCTAATGGTTCTGCCTTTGATTCCACAAGTTTGGTGCTCTCCAACAATTTCTTTAATGACACCTTGAAGTCGCGCTGCCAGAACCTTCATAAAAATCTTGTAGTCGACATTGGTCAGCGATATGGGCCTATACGATGTCACCAGTTTAAGTTTTTCCCCTTCGTCCGTTTTAGGAATTAATATCGTATGCGCTTTGCTGAAGGAGGGCGGCAGAGTTTTCCGTTCGTACGCCTCATTGAACAGCTCAGCTAACCCCGGGGACAGTTCTATTCTAAACGTCTTATACCATGCTGCGGTTAGGCCATCGGGTCCCGGTGACTTTCCGGGGTTCAGATGACCAATCGCGCGTTCCACTTCACCTTCCGTTATTCTGCCTTCTAAAAGCTTTTTTGTGTCGTCACTAAGCCGCGGCAAGCGCTTGAGAAACTCTTCTTTAAAACCATGTACATTCGCTTTTCGAATTGCAAAAAGTGACTGATAATACGCAACAAAGGCCCGTTCGATGCTTTCATTGTCGCTCGCGAGAGTCCCGTTGCAATAGACCTTATCGATGTGGTTTCGGCGTCCTTGCGCTTTTTCGAGACCAAGCGCCCTTTTTGTGGGCGTCTCACCCGCGGCAAGATCATTTGCGCGCGCGCGAACCCAGGCGCCTCGATAACGCTCTCTGTCATGCAGTTCTAATTTTTCCTTGACACTGCGCACCTCGTCTTTGCAAGTCCCAGGCTCCCGACTTTCTAGGGCTATCAGCTGCTGCAGTGTTTTCTTAAGACTTCTTTCTTTTATTTGCGCTTCGAATTTTAGCGTGCTCGATCTGTCAAGCGCTTTCATTTTCACCTTCTGCTTTAAACACTCCCATTTCTCTGCTACTGTTTCCGTTTTTTCCATAAGCACTTCATTAATGGTCTCGTGCACTGCTTCTAAAAATGGTTCATCTTTTAGTAACAATGCGTTCAGTTTCCATAAATCCCAGTTGAAAACCTTACGCTGTTTCTTCATGCCTATGCGACACACAACCAAACAGTGATCTGAAAACGACACTGGCTCAACCGAAAAATCGTGACACATAGGCAATACATCTAGGGATAGGTATATGCGGTCTAAACGTGCATGGCTATTGCCATGAAATCGCGTGTAGATCACTTCGCGATTTGCTGCCACACATTCATACACGTCTTCCAAGTCATTTTCGGTTATTAATTTGCCTAGCACGTCACTGCTTTTGTCACGAACGCCAGTGCTATTGACTCTATCGCGAGCCCTTAAAACACAGTTAAAATCACCTAACAAAACCACCCTCTTATCACACTTTGTCCACTGAAACAGGTTAGAAAAAAACTGAGCACGCTCTTCTACACTATTCGGTGCGTATACGCATATAACTCTGAATTCAGTGGCACCATAAACAAAGTCACAATAAACAATTCTGCCCGACTGGCATGAAAAAACACTTTGCACAAGAAGGCTTTGCAATTTTTTTACAAAAAGAACACAACCCGCGGACGTTCCTATCGAGTGGCTTACGACCGCGTAATATCGGTCAGTGAAACGGCGCACCATGCTCCCGGTCTCCTCCTCTCCGTCTACCTTAGTTTCCTGGACGGCTAGGACGTCTATGTCTTGGTCTGTGAGCAACCGATAGAGCTGACTTTGCCTACGCCTAGCCGCCAACCCTCTGACGTTAAGCGTAGCTATACTGAATGGCGGAGTTAATTCCATAGTGACTTGTTCGCTAAAGGAGTAGGCCCGGAGCATGGCGCTTACCCTTCACGACCAGCCCTCGGCTAGCCGCCTCCAGGACCATCCTGCTTCCCAGCGCTGTTTTCTTTTGCCTTGTCCTCCAGTCTCCGGTCGGTAGGGACTTTCGGCTTAGGTTTGAGACTACGCCGCCTCCCTTGCGGCGCCTTCGCAGGCGGCTCCTGGCTGCTGGTGGACGACGCCCCGTCCTGCTCTACCGAGTCGTCGAGTGGACGCTTTAGCGTGGCGCTGGTCACGCACATCTCGTCGTCGCTGTCCGCCGCCGTCTCTCCCTGACCCTCCGTTGTATCAGCTGTCCCCACTGGAACCACGTCCGTCTCGACCCGCTCAGGCTCGGCCGCTGACGGGGCGCTGGCCGGTGTAGTCGAAAGCTGGCGAGTCTCCGGAAACTTGGGTGTGTCTGCCTGCGCCGCCCCTCCAGTAGTCACAGGGACCACTGGGCTTCCGACCCCTTTGGCGGCGTCCTCTGCCTCGGCCGCGTCCATGACGTGATCAGCCATCGCCTCGTTCTTCGCTGGCCCCATTGCACTGGCGTACGTTCGAACGCAATCCGCCTCGACGTGTCCGAAGCGTTTGCACCGCGAGCAACGGGGAACCTTGCACTCTCGGCGGACGTGCCCTTTGCCTTGGCAGCGCAAGCATTGCATCGGCCGACCAGGCACAACCAGCAAGGCCAGCTCTCCATCGATCCTGATCTGGTGCGGAAGGTCTTCGACCCTGACGCCGCTTTTCAGCTTCAGGAGAGCTGTTCTCGTGGTCGAACACTTGTCGGCCATGCCCGGGACACGCCACCGCTCACGGCTCACCTCCACGACCTTGCCGAAAGCCGACAGCGCCGTCCGTACTTCTTCGTCGCTCACCCCGTGAAGCAGCCAGTGAATTCGTAGCCGCACCTGCTGGTCCTGTGGGTCGACGACGACGCAGCGCCGCCCCTTCACCTGCAGCTCCTTCAAGGCGAGCAGGCGTTTTGTGGGAGCGGCATCATTGAATGTCACCGCCCACAAGTGGTTAACCTGGTATGCACCGAGGCTTACCACATCCGGCAGCAGGCCCGTTGGCGTCAATGCGTCCCTGAAATCTTCGACCTTGTATGGCCTCGCTCGTACATCACCGTGTAAAAACACGGTGTTGATAACAAGTCGTCCTTTTGGCATTTGCGGCAAAATAAACTGGTATTCGCTATCTCCGTTCCTGTTTCCGCGGCTAAGATTGGCCGCTGTCGCCGCTCCGCTGGAGCTCATGATCCTGCGATCCGTTCAGCACGACTGCCGGAAGCAGAATGCTTTGCGCCACGGAGGCAGTCGTGCTGCTCTCTTACCACCGTCAGAACATTTCTCCAAAGCTGTCAGCGCAAAGAAAAAAAAAATTGCCCGCAGCTTCCCTCGGGGGAACACTGAGGAGGATGCGGAGCATATAATTGGTTAACGGGGTGTTAAAGTGCGACTTACTTGGGTCGATGGCTAAATTGGTTAACGTGGTTGTGAAATGGGGTGTTAAATTGCGACTTACTTGGGTCGCTGGCTAAATTGGTTAACGTGGTTGTAGGAGGGGTGTAAAATGAGTGAACACGTACGACACGTATGCGAAAGGGCGGTGTTTATTTATTGCGACGAACTTTGAGCACGATGGCTATTTGGTCGGTAAAGTGAAGAGCGAGTGGATTGGGTTGCAGCGGTCGTAGGTTGAAATTTGCAAAGACGTGGTCGATGCAGGTTCCGCGAATGGTGGTCGGCTGGTGGTGTTTGCAGTCGTCGTGCGTTGCGCGTTTCTGCGAGTGTCGCGACGCCATGTATTCGACTATCGCGGGCAGCATCGGGATCGGCCTCTCGTCGCCGACGCTTGCACTCGGCTTCCCGTTTTCGAAAGTCCGGGTCCTCTTGTCGACGCTTACGTTTCAAAGCGGCCGAATCCGGTGCTGCTGCTCGACGCTGACGTCTCTCAGCGGCTTCACGTTCTCTAAGTTGAGCATCTACCGCTCGACGCCGACGTTTACGTTCGGCGTCGCGAGCTCTTCTCCGCGCTGCCTTGTCTTCGGACGACGACTTGGTTGCGGTTCCGCCAACACTTTGGCCGGCGCTGGTCGAAGGGACGTCGATCATTGCGACCTCGGACGTCGACGCGCCGTACAAACCAACCGACGAGCGGCAACTGAGCGAGCGAGCACCGACCTTGAGTATATATACAGCGCGACGGCGCATGCACTGTCAGCTGTCGAATGTTCGAGAAGGGGGAGAAGCGCAACGGCGCATGCGCGCGCGTCAGCTGCCGATGTTCTCGAAGCGCGACGGCGCATAAGCGCGTCAGCTGCCGATGTTCTCGAAGCGTGACGGCGCATGCGCGCTACATTATACAGCTAGCGAATGTTCGTGAAGAGGAGAAGCGCACGCGGTGTGTAGAGGAGGAAAGGATGCACAGATGGTGGAAGAAAGAGGAGGAAGCTTGCGGACGGCGCCGCACTACAAGCCTCGAGTATTAGATGCTCCGCATCTAAAAAAGCGACACCCCGTCCCCGGGAGGGCTCGAACCTCCAAACTTTCGGTTAACAGCCCAACGAGCAAGCCGACTGCGCCACGGAGGCAATCGTGCTGCTCTCTTACCACCGTCAGAACTTTTTTTCAATGCTATCAGCGGAAAGAAAAAAAGTAGCGACACACCGCCACCGGGAGGGCTCTAACCTCCAACCTTTCGGTTGACAGCCGAATGCGCTAGCCGATTGCGCCACGGAGGCAATCGTGCTGCTCTATTGCCACCATCAGAACATTTCTCCAAAGCTGTCAGCGCAAAGAAAGAAAAGCGACACCTCGCCCCCGGGAGGGCTCGAACCTCCATCCTTTCGGTTAACAGCCGAATGCGCTAGCCGATTGCGCCACGGAGGCAATCGTCCTGCTCTCTCACGACCGTCAGAACATTCTATCAAAGCTATCAGTGCAAAGAAAAAAGAAGCGAGACAACGCGCCCGGGAGGGCTCGAACCTCCAACCTTTCGGTTAACAGCCGAACGCGTTATCCGATTGCGCCACGGAGGCAATCGTCCAGCTCTCTCACGACCGTCATTATAATCCATCAAAGCTATCAGCGCAAAGAAAAAAGAAGCGAGACAACGCCCCCGGGAGGGCTCGAACCTCCAACCTTTCGGTTAACAGCCGAACGCGCTAGCCGATCGCGCCACGGAGGCAGTCGTGCTGCTCTCTTACCACCGTCAGAACATTTCTCCAAAGCTGTCAGCGCAAAAAAAAAAAACGACCCCTCGCCCCCGGGAGGGCTCGAACCTCCAACCTCTCGGTTAACAGCCGAACGCGTTATCCGATTGCGCCACGGAGGCAATCGTCCAGCTCTCTCACGACCGTCAGTATATTCCATCAAAGCTATCAGCGCAAAGAAAAAAGAAGCGAGACAACGCCCCCGGGAGGGCTCGAACCTCCAACTTTTCGGTTAACAGCCGAACGCGCTAGCCGATAGCGCCACGGAGGCAGTCGCGCTGGTCTCTCACCACTGTCAGAACATTTCTCCAAAGCTGTCAGCGCAAAAAAAAAACGACCCCTCGCCCCCGGGAGGGCTCGAACCTCCAACCTTTCGGTTAACAGCCGAACGCGTTATCCGATTGCGCCACGGAGGCAATCGTCCAGCTCTCTCACGACCGTCAGTATATTCCATCAAAGCTATCAGCGCAAAGAAAAAAGAAGCGAGACAACGCCCCCGGGAGGGCTCGAACCTCCAACTTTTCGGTTAACAGCCGAACGCGCTAGCCGATCGCGCCACGGAGGCAATCGGCCTGCTCTCTCACGACCGTCAGAACATTCTATCAAAGCTATCAGTGCAAAGAAAAAAGAAGCGAGACAACGCGCCCGGGAGGGCTCGAACCTTTAACTTTTCGGTTAACAGCCGAACGCGCTAGCCGATCGCGCCACGGAGGCAATCGGCCTGCTCTCTCACGACCGTCAGAACATTCTATCAAAGCTATCAGTGCAAAGAAAAAAGAAGCGAGACAACGCGCCCGGGAGGGCTCCAACCTCCAACCTTTCGGTTAACAGCCGAACGCGCTAGCCGATCGCACCACGGAGGCAGTCGCGCTGGTCTCTCACCACTGTCAGAACATTTCTCCAAAGCTGTCAGCGCAAAAAAAAAACGACCCCTCGCCCCCGGGAGGGCTCGAACCTCCAACCTTTCGGTTAACAGCCGAACGCGTTATCCGATTGCGCCACGGAGGCAATCGTCCAGCTCTCTCACGACCGTCAGTATATTCCATCAAAGCTATCAGCGCAAAGAAAAAAGAAGCGAGGCAACGCCCCCGGGAGGGCTCGAACCTCCAACTTTTCGGTTAACAGCCGAACGCGCTAGCCGATCGCGCCACGGAGGCAGTCGTGCTGCTCTCTTACCACCGTCAGAACATTTCTCCAAAGCTGTCAGCGCAAAAAAAAAAACGACCCCTCGCCCCCGGGAGGGCTCGAACCTCCAACCTTTCGGTTAACAGCCGAACGCGTTATCCGATTGCGCCACGGAGGCAATCGTCCAGCTCTCTCACGACCGTCAGTATATTCCATCAAAGCTATCAGCGCAAAGAAAAAAGAAGCGAGACAACGCCCCCGGGAGGGCTCGAACCTCCAACTTTTCGGTTAACAGCCGAACGCGCTAGCCGATCGCGCCACGGAGGCAATCGGCCTGCTCTCTCACGACCGTCAGAACATTCTATCAAAGCTATCAGTGCAAAGAAAAAAGAAGCGAGACTACGCGCCCGGGAGGGCTCGAACCTCCAACCTTTCGGTTAACAGCCGAACGCTCTATCCGATTGCGCCACGGAGGCAATCGTCCAGCTCTCTCACGACCGTCAGTATATTCCATCAAAGCTATCAGCGCAAAGAAAAAAGAAGCGAGACAACGCCCCCGGGAGGGCTCGAACCTCCAACTTTTCGGTTAACAGCCGAACGCGCTAGCCGATTGCGCCACGGAGGCAGTCGCGCTGGTCTCTCACCACTGTCAAAACTTTTCTGCAAAGCTGTCAGCGCAAAAAAAAAAGCGACACAACGCCCCCGGGAGGGCTCGAACCTCCAACCTTTCCGTTAAGAGCCCAACGAGCTTGCCGACTGCGCCACGGAGGCAATCGTGCTGCTTTCTTGCCACCGTCAGAACATTTCTCCAAAGCTATCAGCGCAAAGAAAAAAATAGCGACACACCGCCACCGGGAGGGCTCTAACCTCCAACCTTTCGGTTGACAGCCGAATGCGCTAGCCGATTGCGCAACGGAGGCAATCGTGCTGCTCTCTTGCCCCCGTCAGAACATTTCTCCAAAGCTATCAGCGCAAAGAAAAAAAAGCGACACAACGCCCCCGGGAGGGCTCGAACCTCCATCCTTTCGGTTAACAGCCGAACGCGCTAGCCAATTGCGCCACGGAGGCAGTCGTGCTGGTCTCTCACCACTGTCAAAACTTTTCTGCAAAGCTGTCAGCGCAAAGAAAAAAAGCGACACAACGCCCCCGGGAGGGCTCGAACCTCCAACCTTTCCGTTAAGAGCCGAACGCGCTAGCGTATTGCGCCACGGAGGCAGTCGTGCTGGTCTCTCACCACCGTCAAAACTTTTCTGCAAAGCTGTCAGCGCAAAGAAAAAAGTGACACCTCGCCCCCGGGAGGGCTCGAACCTCCAACCTTTCGGTTAACAGCCGAACGCGCTAGCCAATTGCGCCACGGAGGCAGTCGTGCTGGTCTCTCACCACTGCCAAATTTTTCTGCAAAGCTGTCAGCGCAAAGAAAAAAAGCGACACAACGCCCCCGGGAGGGCTCGAACCTCCAACCTTTCGGTTAACAGCCGAATGTGCTAGCCGATTGCGCCACGGAGGCAATCGTCCTGCTCTCTCACGACCGTCAGAACATTCTATCAAAGCTATCAGTGCAAAGAAAAAAGAAGCGAGACAACGCGCCCGGGAGGGCTCGAACCTCCAACCTTTCGGTTAACAGCAGAACACGCTATCCGATTGCGCCACGGAGGCAATCGTCCAGCTCTCTCACGACCGTCAGTATATTCCATCAAAGCTATCAGCGCAAAGAAAAAAGAAGCGAGACAACGCCCCCGGGAGGGCTCGAACTTCCAACCTTTCGGTTAACAGCCGAACGCGCTAGCCGATTGCGCCACGGAGGCAGTCGTGCTGCTCTCTTACCACCGTCAGAACATTTCTCCAAAGCTGTCAGCGCAAAGAAAAAAAAGCGACACCCCGTCCCCGGGAGGGCTCGAACCTCCAACCTTTCGGTTAACAGCCCAACGAGCTAGCCGACAGCGCCACGGAGGCAATCGTGCTGCTCTCTTACCACCGTCAGAACTTTTTTTCAATGCTATCAGCGGAAAAAAAAAATAGCGACACACCGCCACCGGGAGGGCTCTAACCTCCAACATTTCGGTTGACAGCCGAATGCGCTAGCCGATTGCGTCACGGAGGCAATCGTGCTGCTCTCTTGCCACCGTCAGAACATTTCTCCAAAGCTATCAGCGCAAAGAAAAAAGTGACACCTCGCCCCCGGGAGGGCTCGAACCTCCAACCTTTCGGTTAACAGCCGAACGCGCCAGCATATTGCGCCACGGAGGCAGTCGTGCTGCTCTCTTACCACCGTCAGAACATTTCTCCAAAGCTGTCAGCGCAAAGAAAAAAAAGCGACACCCCGTCCCCGGGAGGGCTCGAACCTCCAACCTTTCGGTTAACAGCCCAACGAGCTAGCCGACTGCGCCACGGAGGCAATCGTCCTGCTCTCTTACCACCGTCAGAACTTTTTTTCAATGCTGTCAGCGCAAAGAAAAAAAAGCGACACCCCGCCCCCGGGAGGGCTCGAACCTCCAACCTTTCGGTTAACAGCCCAACGAGCTAGCCGACTGCGCCACGGAGGCAATCGTCCTGCTCTCTTACCACCGTCAGAACTTTTTTCAATGCTGTCAGCGCAAAGAAAAAAAAGCGACACCCCGCCCCCGGGAGGGCTCGAACCTCCAACCTTTCGGTTAACAGCCCAACGAGCTAGCCGACTGCGCCACGGAGGCAATCGTCCTGCTCTCTTACCACCGTCAGAACTTTTTTCAATGCTGTCAGCGCAAAGAAAAAAAAGCGACACCCCGCCCCCGGGAGGGCTCGAACCTCCAACCTTTCGGTTAACAGCCCAACGAGCTAGCCGACTGCGCCACGAAGGCAATCGTGCTGCTCTCTTACCACCGTCAGAACTTTTTTTCAATGCTATCAGCGGAAAGAAAAAAAATAGCGACACACCGCCACCGGGAGGGCTCTAACCTCCAACCTTCCGGTTAACAGCTGAACGCGCCAGCATATCGCGCCACGGAGGCAGTCGTGCTGCTCTCTCACCACCGTTAGAACATTTCTCCAAAGCTGTCAGCGCAAAGAAAAAAAATAGCGACACAACGCCCCCGGGAGGGCTCGAACCTCCAACCTTTCGGTTAACAGCCGAACGCGCTAGCCAATTGCGCCACGGAGGCAGTCGTGCTGGTCTCTCACCACTGTCAAAACTTTTCTGCAAAGCTGTCAGCGCAAAGAAAAAAGTGACACCTCGCCCCCGGGAGGGCTCGAACCTCCAACCTTCCGGTTAACAGCCGAACGCGCCAGCATATTGCGCCACGGAGGCAGTCGTGCTGCTCTCTCACTACCGTCAGAACATTTCTCCAAAGCTGTCAGCGCAAAGAAAAAAAATGACTCCTCGCCCCCGGGAGGGCTCGAACCTCCAACCTTTCGGTTAACAGCCGAACGCGCTAGCCAATTGCGCCACGGAGGCAGTCGTGCTGCTCTCTCACCACCGTTAGAACATTTCTCCAAAGCAGTCAGCGCAAAGAAAAAAAATAGCGACACAACGCCCCCGGGAGGGCTCGAACCTCCAACCTTTCGGTTAACAGCCGAACGCGCTATCCGATTGCGCCACGGAGGCAGTCGTGCTGCTCTCTTACCACCGTCAGAACATTTCTCCAAAGCTGTCAGCGCAAAGAAAAAAAAGCGACACCCCGCCCCCGGGAGGGCTCGAACCTCCAACCTTTCAG
The DNA here is from genome assembly GCF_043290135.1 of Rhipicephalus microplus. Taxonomy (NCBI): domain Eukaryota; kingdom Metazoa; phylum Arthropoda; class Arachnida; order Ixodida; family Ixodidae; genus Rhipicephalus; species Rhipicephalus microplus. The sequence goes on from NW_027464618.1 coordinate 3,181,504, forward strand.
TTAACAGCCCAACGAGCTAGCCGACTGCGCCACGGAGGCAATCGTGCTGCTCTCTTACCACCGTCAGAACTTTTTTTCAATGCTATCAGCGGAAAGAAAAAAAATAGCGAAACACCGCCACCGGGAGGGCTCTAACCTCCAACCTTTCGGTTGACAGCCGAATGCGCTAGCCGATTGCGCCACGGAGGCAATCGCGCTGCTCTCTCACCACCATCAGAATATTCCATCAAAGCTATCAGCGCAAAGAAAAAAGAAGCAAGACAACGTCACCAGGAGGGCTCGTACATCCAACCTTTCAGTTAACAGCCGTTCGCGTAAGCCAAATGCGCACCGGAGGCAGTCGAGCTGTACTCTCATCACCATCAGAACATTTCTCCAAAGCTATCAGCGCAAAGAAAAAAAGCGACACACCACTCCGGGAGGGCTCGAACCTTCGACCTTTCGGTTAAATGCCGAAGTCGCTAGCCAATTCCGCCACGGAGGCAGTCGTGCTGCACTCTCACCACCGTCAGAACATTCCAACAAAGCTAACAGTGCAAAGAAAAAAGAAGCTAGACAACGCCCCCGGGAGGGCTCGAACCTTCAACCTTCCGGTTAAAAGCCGATCGCGCAAGCCAATTGCGCAACGAAGGCGGTCGTGCTGCACTCTCAAGACTGTCAGAACATTCCTCCAAAGCTATCAGTGCAAAGAAAAAAAAGCGACACCTCGCCCCCGGGAGGGCTCGAACCTCCAACCTTTCGGTTAACAGCCGAACGCGCTAGCCAATTGCGCCACGGAGGCAGTCGTGCTGGTCTCTCACCACAGTCAAAACTTTTCTGCAAAGCTGTCAGCGCAAAGAAAAAAGAAGCAAGACAACGTCCCCGGCAGAACTCGAACGTTCGACCTTTCGGTTAAATGCCGAACGCGCTAGCCAATTGCGCCACGGAGGCAGTCGTGCTTCTCTCACCACCGTCAGAGCATTCTATCAAAGCTATCAGTGCAAAGAAAAAAGAAGCGAGTCAACGCCCCCGGAAGGGCTAGAACCTCCAACCTTTCGGTTAACAGCCGAACGCGCTATCCGATTGCGCCACGGAGGCATTCGTCAAGCTCTCTCACGACAGTCAGTATATTCCATCAAAGCTATCAGCGCAAAGAAAAAAGAAGCGAGACAGCACCCCCGGGAGGACTCGAACCTCCAACCTTTCGGTTAACAGCCCAACGAGCTAGCCGACTGCGCCACGGAGGCAATCGTGCTGCTCTCTTACCACCGTCAAAACATTCCATCAAAGCTATCAGCGCAAAGAAAAAAGAAGCAAGACAACATCCCCGGGAGGGCTCGAACCTCCAACCTTTCAGTTAACAGCCGATCGCGTAAGCCAAATGCGCACTGGAGGCAGTCTAGCTGTACTCTCATCACCATCAGAACATTTCTCCAAAGCTATCAGCGCAAAGAAAAAAAGCGACACCCCCCCCCCCCCCCCCGGGAGGGCTCGAACCTCCAACCTTTCGGTTGACAGCCGAATGCGCTAGCCGAGTGCGCCACGGAGGCAATCGTGCTGCTCTCTCACCACCATGAGAACATTCCATCAAAGCTATCAGCGCAAAGGAAAAAATGCGACACACCGCCCCCGGGAGGGCTCCAACCCCCAACCTTTCGGTTAAGAGTCGAACTCGTTAGCCGATTGCGCCTCGGAGGCAGTCGTGCTGCTCTCTTGCCACCGTCAGAACATTTCTTTAAAGCTATCAGCGCAAAGAAAAAAAAGCGACACAACGCCCCCGGGAGGGCTCGAACATCCAACCTTTCGGTTAACAGCCGAACGCGCTAGCCAATTGCGCCACGGAGGCAGTCGTGCTGCTCTCTTACCACCGTCAGAACTTTTTTTCAATGCTATCAGCGGAAAGAAAAAAAATAGCGACACACCGCCCCCGCGAGGGCTCGAACCTCCAACCTTCCGGTTAACAGCCGATCTCGCAAGCCAATTGCGCAACTAAGGCAGTCGTGCTGCACTCTCACGACCGTCAGAACATTCCTCCAAAGCTATCAGCGCAAAGAAAAAAATGCGACACACCGCCCCCGGGAGGGCTCCAACCCCCAACCTTTCGGTTAAGAGCCGAACTCGTTAGCCAATTGCGCCATGGAGGCAGTCATGCTGGTCTCCCACCACCGTCAAAACTTTTCTGCAAAGCTGTCAGCGCAAAGAAAAAGTGACACCTCGCCCCCGGGAGGGCTCGAACCTCCAACCTTTCGGTTAACAGCCGAACGCGCTAGCCAATTGCGCCACGGAGGCCGTCGTGCTGCTGTCTCACCACAGTCAGAACATTTCTCCAAAGCTGTCAGCGCAAAGAAAAAAAAGCGACACCTCGCTCCGGGAGGGCTCGAACCTCCAACCTTTCGGTTAACAGCCGAATGCGCTAGCCGATTGCGCCACGGAGGCAATCGTCCTGCTCTCTCACGACCGTCCGAACATTCTATCAAAGCTATCAGTGCAAAGAAAAAAGAAGCGAGACAACGCGCCCGGGAGGGCTCGAACCTCCAACCTCTCGGTTAACAGCCGAACGTGCTATCCGATTGCGCCACGGAGGCAATCGTCCAGCTCTCTCACGACCGTCAGTATATTCCATCAAAGCTATCAGCGCAAAGAAAAAAGAAGCGAGACAACGCCCCCGGGAGGGCTCGAACCTCCAACCTTTCGGTTAACAGATGAACGCGCTAGCCGATTGCGCCACGGAGGCAGTCGTGCTGCTCTCTTACCACCGTCAGAACATTTCTCCAAAGCTGTCAGAGCAAAGAAAAAAAAAGCGACACCCCGTCCCCGGGAGGGCTCGAACCTCCAACCTTTCGGTTAACAGCCCAACGAGCTAGCCGACAGCGCCACGGAGGCAATCGTGCTGCTCTCTTACCACCGTCAGAACTTTTTTTCAATGCTATCAGCGGAAAAAAAAAATAGCGACACACCGCCACCGGGAGGGCTCTAACCTCCAACATTTCGGTTGACAGCCGAACGCGCTAGCCGATTGCGTCACGGAGGCAATCGTGCTGCTCTCTTGCCACCGTCAGAACATTTCTCCAAAGCTATCAGCGCAAAGAAAAAAGTGACACCTCGCCCCCGGGAGGGCTCGAACCTCCAACCTTTCGGTTAACAGCCGAACTCGCAAGCATATTGCGCCACGGAGGCAGTCGTGCTGCTCTCTTACCACCGTCAGAACATTTCTCCAAAGCTGTCAGCGCAAAGAAAAAAAGCGACACCCCGTCCCCGGGAGGGCTCGAACCTCCAACCTTTCGGTTAACAGCCCAACGAGCTAGCCGACTGCGCCACGAAGGCAATCGTCCTGCTATCTTACCACCGTCAGAACTTTTTTTCAATGCTGTCAGCGCAAAGAAAAAAAAGCGACACCCCGCCCCCGGGAGGGCTCGAACCTCCAACCTTTCGGTTAACAGCCCAACGAGCTAGCCGACTGCGCCACGGAGGCAATCGTGCTGCTCTCTTACCACCGTCAGAACTTTTTTTCAATGCTATCAGCGGAAAGAAAAAAAATAGCGACACACCGCCACCGGGAGGGCTCTAACCTCCAACCTTCCGGTTAACAGCCGAACGCGCCAGCATATTGCGCCACGGAGGCAGTCGTGCTGCTCTCTCACCACCGTTAGAACATTTCTCCAAAGCTGTCAGCGCAAAGAAAAAAAATAGCGACACAACGTCCCCGGGAGGGCTCGAACCTCCAACCTTTCGGTTAACAGCCGAACGCGCTAGCCAATTGCGCCACGGAGGCAGTCGTGCTGGTCTCTCACCACTGTCAAAACTTTTCTGCAAAGCTGTCAGCGCAAAGAAAAAAGTGACACCTCGCCCCCGGGAGGGCTCGAACCTCCAACCTTCCGGTTAACAGCCGAACGCGCCAGCATATTGCGCCACGGAGGCAGTCGTGCTGCTCTCTCACCACCGTCAGAACATTTCTCCAAAGCTGTCAGCGCAAAGAAAAAAAAATGACTCCTCGCCCCCGGGAGGGCTCGAACCTCCAACCTTTCGGTTCACAGCCGAACGCGCTAGCCAATTGCACCACGGAGGCAGTCGTGCTGCTCTCTCACCACCGTTAGAACATTTCTCCAAAGCAACCAGCACAAAGAAAAAAAATAGCGACACAACGCCCCCGGGAGGGCTCGAACCTCCAACCTTTCGGTTAACAGCCGAACGCGCTATCCGATTGCGCCACGGAGGCAGTCGTGCTGCTCTCTTACCACCGTCAGAACATTTCTCCAAAGCTGTCAGCGCAAAGAAAAAAAAGCGACACCCCGCCCCCGGGAGGGCTCGAACCTCCAACCTTTCGGTTAACAGCCCAACGAGCTAGCCGACTGCGCCACGGAGGCAATCGTGCTGCTCTCTTACCACCGTCAGAACTTTTTTTCAATGCTATCAGCGGAAAGAAAAAAAATAGCGACACACCGCCACCGGGAGGGCTCTAACCTCCAACCTTTCGGTTGACAGCCGAATGCGCTAGCCGATTGCGCCACGGAGGCAATCGCGCTGCTCTCTCACCACCATCAGAATATTCCATCAAAGCTATCAGCGCAAAGAAAAAAGAAGCAAGACAACGTCACCGGGAGGGCTCGTACATCCAACCTTTCAGTTAACAGCCGTTCGCGTAAGCCAAATGCGCACCGGAGGCAGTCGAGCTGTACTCTAATCACCATCAGAACATTTCTCCAAAGCTATCAGCGCAAAGAAAAAAAGCGACACACCACTCCGGGAGGGCTCGAACCTTCGACCTTTCGGTTAAATGCCGAACTCGCTAGCCAATTCCGCCACGGAGGCAGTCGTGCTGCACTCTCACCACCGTCAGAACATTCCAACAAAGCTAACAGTGCAAAGAAAAAAGAAGCTAGACAACGCCCCCGGGAGGGCTCGAACCTTCAACCTTCCGGTTAAAAGCCGATTGCGCAAGCCAATTGCGCAACGAAGGCGGTCGTGCTGCACTCTCAAGACTGTCAGAACATTCCTCCAAAGCTATCAGTGCAAAGAAAAAAAAGCGACACCTCGCCCCCGGGAGGGCTCGAACCTCCAACCTTTCGGTTAACAGCCGAACGCGCTAGCCAATTGCGCCACGGAGGCAGTCGTGCTGGTCTCTCACCACAGTCAAAACTTTTCTGCAAAGCTGTCAGCGCAAAGAAAAAAGAAGCAAGACAACGTCCCCGGCAGGGCTCGAACGTTCGACCTTTCGGTTAAATGCCGAACGCGCTAGCCAATTGCGCCACGGAGGCAGTCGTGCTGCTCTCTCACCACCGTCAGAGCATTCTATCAAAGCTATCAGTGCAAAGAAAAAAGAAGCAAGACAACGCCCCCGGAAGGGCTCGGACCTCCAACCTTTCGGTTAACAGCCGAACGCGCTATCCGATTGCGCCACGGAGGCATTCGTCAAGCTCTCTCACGACCGTCAGTATATTCCATCAAAGCTATCAGCGCAAAGAAAAAAGAAGCGAGACAGCGCCCTCGGGAGGACTCGAACCTCCAACCTTTCGGTTAACAGCCCAACGAGCTAGCCGACTGCGCCACGGAGGCAATCGTGCTGGTCTCTTACCACCGTCAAAACATTCCATCAAAGCTATCAGCGCAAAGAAAAAAGAAGCAAGACAACGTCCCCGGGAGGGCTCGAACCTCCAACCTTTCAGTTAACAGCCGATCGCGTAAGCCAAATGCGCACTGGAGGCAGTCGAGCTGTACTCTCATCACCATCAGAACATTTCTCCAAAGCTATCAGCGCAAAGAAAAAAAGCGACACCCCCCCCCCCCCCCCGGGAGGGCTCGAACCTCCAACCTTTCGGTTGACAGCCGAATGCGCTAGCCGAGTGCGCCACGGAGGCAATCGTGCTGCTCTCTCACCACCATCAGAACATTCCATCAAAGCTATCAGCGCAAAGAAAAAAATGCGACACACCGCCCCCGGGAGGGCTCCAACCCCCAACCTTTCGGTTAAGAGTCGAACTCGTTAGCCGATTGCGCCACGCAGGCAGTCGTGCTGCTCTCTTGCCACCGTCAGAACATTTCTTTAAAGCTATCAGCGCAAAGAAAAAAAAGCGACACAACGCCCCCGGGAGGGCTCGAACATCCAACCTTTCGGTTAACAGCCGAACGCGCTAGCCAATTGCGCCACGGAGGCAGTCGTGCTGCTCTCTTACCACCGTCAGAACGTTTTTTCAATGCTATCAGCGGAAAGAAAAAAAATAGCGACACACCGCCCCCGCGAGGGCTCGAACCTCCAACCTTCCGGTTAACAGCCGATCTCGCAAGCCAATTGCGCAACTAAGGCAGTCGTGCTGCACTCTCACGACCGTCAGAACATTCCTCCAAAGCTATCAGCGCAAAGAAAAAAATGCGACACACCGCCCCCGGGAGGGCTCCAACCCCCAACCTTTCGGTTAAGAGCCGAACTCGTTAGCCAATTGCGCCATGGAGGCAGTCATGCTGGTCTCTCACCACCGTCAAAACTTTTCTGCAAAGCTGTCAGCGCAAAGAAAAAGTGACACCTCGCCCCCGGGAGGGCTCGAACCTCCAACCTTTCGGTTAACAGCCGAACGCGCTAGCCAATTGCGCCACGGAGGCCGTCGTGCTGCTGTCTCACCACAGTCAGAACATTTCTCCAAAGCTGTCAGCGCAAAGAAAAAAAAGCGACACCTCGCTCCGGGAGGGCTCGAACCTCCAACCTTTCGGTTAACAGCCGAATGCGCTAGCCGATTGCGCCACGGAGGCAATCGTCCTGCTCTCTCACGACCGTCAGAACATTCTATCAAAGCTATCAGTGCAAAGAAAAAAGAAGCGAGACAACGCGCCCGGGAGGGCTCGAACCTCCAACCTCTCGGTTAACAGCCGAACGTGCTATCCGATTGCGCCACGGAGGCAATCGTCCAGCTCTCTCACGACCGTCAGTATATTCCATCAAAGCTATCAGCGCAAAGAAAAAAGAAGCGAGACAACGCGCCCGGGAGGGCTCGAACCTCCAACCTCTCGGTTAACAGCCGAACGTGCTATCCGATTGCGCCACGGAGGCAATCGTCCAGCTCTCTCACGACCGTCAGTATATTCCATCAAAGCTATCAGCGCAAAGAAAAAAGAAGCGAGACAACGCCCCCGGGAGGGCTCGAACCTCCAACCTTTCGGTTAACAGCCGAACGTGCTATCCGATTGCGCCACGGAGGCAATCGTCCAGCTCTCTCACGACCGTCAGTATATTCCATCAAAGCTATCAGCGCAAAGAAAAAAGAAGCGAGACAACGCCCCCGGGAGGGCTCGAACCTCCAACCTTTCGGTTAACAGCCGAACGCGCTAGCCGATTGCGCCACGGAGGCAGTCGTGCTGCTCTCTTACCACCGTCAGAACATTTCTCCAAAGCTATCAGCGCAAAGAAAAAAAAGCGACACAACGCCCCCGGGAGGGCTCGAACCTCCAACCTTTCGGTTAACAGCCGAACGCGCTAGCCAATTGCGCCACGGAGGCAGTCGTGCTGGTCTCTCACCACTGTCAAAACTTTTCTGCAAAGCTGTCAGCGCAAAGAAAAAAAGCGACACAACGCCCCCGGGAGGGCTCGAACCTCCAACCTTTCCGTTAAGAGCCCAACGAGCTTGCCGACTGCGCCACGGAGGCAATCGTGCTGCTTTCTTGCCACCATCAGAACATTTCTCCAAAGCTATCAGCGCAAAGAAAAAAAATAGCGACACACCGCCACCGGGAGGGCTCTAACCTCCAACCTTTCGGTTGACAGCCGAATGCGCTAGCCGATTGCGCCACGGAGGCAATCGTGCTGCTCTCTTGCCCCCGTCAGAACATTTCTCCAAAGCTATCAGCGCAAAGAAAAAAAAGCGACACAACGCCCCCGGGAGGGCTCGAACCTCCAACCTTTCGGTTAACAGCCGAACGCGCTAGCCAATTGCGCCACGGAGGCAGTCGTGCTGGTCTCTCACCACTGTCAAAACTTTTCTGCAAAGCTGTCAGCGCAAAGAAAAAAAGCGACACAACGCCCCCGGGAGGGCTCGAACCTCCAACCTTTCCGTTAAGAGCCGAACGCGCTAGCCTATTGCGCCACGGAGGCAGTCGTGCTGGTCTCTCACCACCGTCAGAACATTTCTCCAAAGCTGTCAGCGCAAAGAAAAAAAAATGACTCCTCGCCCCCGGGAGGGCTCGAACCTCCAACCTTTCGGATAACAGCCGAACGCGCTAGCCAATTGCGCCACGGAGGCAGTCGTGCTGCTCTCTCACCACCGTTAGAACATTTCTCCAAAGCAGTCAGCGCAAAGAAAAAAAATAGCGACACAACGCCCCCGGGAGGGCTCGAACCTCCAACCTTTCGGCTAACAGCCGAACGCGCTATCCGATTGCGCCACGGAGGCAGTCGTGCTGCTCTCTTACCACCGTCAGAACATTTCTCCAAAGCTGTCAGCGCAAAGAAAAAAAAGCGACACCCCGCCCCCGGGAGGGCTCGAACCTCCAACCTTTCGGTTAACAGCCCAACGAGCTAGCCGACTGCGCCACGGAGGCAATCGTGCTGCTCTCTTACCACCGTCAGAACTTTTTTTCAATGCTATCAGCGGAAAGAAAAAAAATAGCGACACACCGCCACCGGGAGGGCTCTAACCTCCAACCTTTCGGTTGACAGCCGAATGCGCTAGCCGATTGCGCCACGGAGGCAATCGCGCTGCTCTCTCACCACCATCAGAATATTCCATCAAAGCTATCAGCGCAAAGAAAAAAGAAGCAAGACAACGTCCCCGGCAGGGCTCGAACGTTCGACCTTTCGGTTAAATGCCGAACGCGCTAGCCAATCGCGCCACGGAGGCAGTCGTGCTGCTCTCTCACAACTGTCAGAACATTCCATCAAAGCTAAGAGTGCAAAGAAAAGAGACTGGACAACGCCCCCTGCAGGGCTCGAACCTCCGACCTTTCGGTTAACACCGATCGCGCAAGCCAATTGCGCAACGGAGACAGTCGTGCTGTAGTCTATTCACCGTCAGAACATTTCTCAAAAGCTATCAGCGCAAAGAAAAAAGAAGCAAGACAACGTCCCCGGGAGGGCTCGAACCTCCAACCTTTCAGTTAACAGCCGATCGCGTAAGCCAAATGCGCACTGGAGGCAGTCGAGCTGTACTCTCATCACCATCAGAACATTTCTCCAAAGCTATCAGCGCAAAGAAAAAAAGCGACACACCCCCCCGGGAGGGCTCGAACCTCCAACCTTTCGGTTGACAGCCGAATGCGCTAGCCAATTGCACCACGGAGTCAGTCGTGCTGCTCTCTCACCACCATCAGAACATTCCATCAAAGCTATCAGCGCAAAGAAAAAAGAAGCAAGACAACGTCCCCGGGATGGCTCGAACCTCCAACCTTTCGGTTAACAGCCGAACGCGCCAGCATATTGCGCCACGGAGGCAGCCGTGCTGCTCTCTCACCACCGTCAGAACATTTCTCCAAAGCTGTCAGCGCAAAAAAAAAAACGACCCCTCGCCCCCGGGAGGGCTTGAACCTCCAACCTTTCGGTTAACAGCCGAACGCGCTAGCCAATTGCGCCACGGAGGCCGTCGTGCTGCTGTCTCACCACAGTCAGAACATTTCTCCAAAGCTGTCAGCGCAAAGAAAAAAAAGCGACACCTCGCCCACGGGAGGGCTCGAACCTCCAACCTTTCGGTTAACAGCCGAATGCGCTAGCCGATTGCGCCACGGAGGCAATCGTCCTGCTCTCTCACGACCGTCAGAACATTCTATCAAAGCTATCAGTGCAAAGAAAAAAGAAGCGAGGCAACGCGCCCGGGAGGGCTCGAACCTCCAACCTTTCGGTTAACAGCCGAACGCGTTATCCGATTGCGCCACGGAGGCAATCGTCCAGCTCTCTCACGACCGTCAGTATATTCCATCAAAGCTATCAGCGCAAAGAAAAAAGAAGCGAGACAACGCCCCCGGGAGGGCTCGAACCTCCAACCTTTCGGTTAACAGCCGAACGCGCTAGCCGATCGCGCCACGGAGGCAATCGTCCTGCTCTCTCACGACCGTCAGAACATTCTATCAAAGCTATCAGTGCAAAGAAAAAAGAAGCGAGACAACGCCCCCGGGAGGGCTCGAACCTCCAACTTTTCGGTTAAAAGCCGATCGCGCAAGCCAATTGCGCAACGAAGGCGGTCGTGCTGCACTCTCAAGACTGTCAGAACATTCCTCCAAAGCTATCGGTGCAAAGAAAAAAAGCGACACCTCGCCCCCGGGAGGGCTCGAACCTCCAACAACCTTTCGGTTAACAGCCGAACGCGCTAGCAGATTGCGCCACGGAGGCAGTCGCGCTGGTCTCTCACCACTGTCAAAACTTTTCTGCAAAGCTGTCAGCGCAAAGAAAAAAAGCGACACAACGCCCCCGGGAGGGCTCGAACCTTCAACCTTCCGGTTAAAAGCCGATCGCGCAAGCCAATTGCGCAACGAAGGCGGTCGTGCTGCACTCTCAAGACTGTCAGAACATTCCTCCAAAGCTATCGGTGCAAAGAAAAAAAAGCGACACCTCGCCCCCGGGAGGGCTCGAACCTCCAACAACCTTTCGGTTAACAGCCGAACGCGTAGCCAATTGCGCCACGGAGGCAGTCGTGCTGGTCTCTCACCACAGTCAAAACTTTTCTGCAACGCTGTCAGCGCAAAGAAAAAAGTGACACCTCGCCCCCGGGAGGGCTCGAACCTCCAACCTTTCGGTTAACAGCCAAACGCGCCAGCATATTGCGCCACGGAGGCAGCCGTGCTGCTCTCTCACCACCGTCAGAACATTTCTCCAAAGCTGTCAGCGCAAAGAAAAAAAAAGCAACACCTCGCCCCCGGGAGGGCTCGAACCTCCAACATTTCGGTTAACAGCCGAATGCGCTAGCCGATTGCGCCACGGAGGCAATCGTGCTGCTCTCTCACCACCATCAGAACATTCCATCAAAGCTATCAGCGCAAAGAAAAAAGAAGCAAGACAACGTCCCCGGCAGGGCTCGAACGTTCGACCTTTCGGTTAAATGCCGAACGCGCTAGCCAATTGCGCCACGGAGGCAGTCGTGCTGCTCTCTCACCACCGTCAGAGCATTCTATCAAAGCTATCAGTGCAAAGAAAAAAGAAGCGAGACAACGCCCCCGGAAGGGCTCGAACCTCCAACCTTTAGGTTAACAGCCGAACGCGCTATCCGATTGCGCCACGGAGGCATTCGTCAAGCTCTCTCACGACCGTCAGTATATTCCATCAAAGCTATCAGCGCAAAGAAAAAAGAAGCGAGACAGCGCCCCCGGGAGGACTCGAACCTCCAACCTTTCGGTTAACAGCCCGACGAGCTAGCCGACTGCGCCACGGAGGCAATCGTGCTGCTCTCTTACCACCGTCAAAACATTCCATCAAAGCTATCAGCGCAAAGAAAAAAGAAGCAAGACAACGTCCCCGGGAGGGCTCGAACCTCCAACCTTTCAGTTAACAGCCGATCGCGTAAGCCAAATGCGCACTGGAGGCAGTCGAGCTGTACTCTCATCACCATCAGAACATTTCTCCAAAGCTATCAGCGCAAAGAAAAAAACCGACACACCCCCCCCCCCCCCCGGGAGGGCTCGAACCTCCAACCTTTCGGTTGACAGCCGAATGCGCTAGCCGAGTGCGCCACGGAGGCAATCGTGCTGCTCTCTCACCACCATCAGAACATTCCATCAAAGCTATCAGCGCAAAGAAAAAAGAAGCAAGACAACGCCCCCGGGATGGCTCGAACCTCCAACCTTTCAGTTAACAGCCGATCGCGTAAGCCAAATGCGCACTGGAGGCAGTCGAGCTGTACTCTCATCACCATCAGAACATTTCTCCAAAGCTATCAGTGCAAAGAAAAAAAGCGACACACCACTCCGGGAGGGCTCGAACCTCCAACCTTTCGGTAAACAGCCGAATGCGCTAGCCAATATCACCACGGAGGCAGTCGTGCTGCTCTCTCACAACTGTCAGAACATTCCATCAAAGCTAAGAGTGCAAAGAAAAGAGACTGGACAACGCCCCCTGCAGGGCTCGAACCTCCGACCTTTCGGTTAACACCGATCGCGCAAGCCAATTGCGCAACGGAGGCAGTCGTGCTGTAGTCTATTCACCGTCAGAACATTTTTCAAAAGCTATCAGCGCAAAGAAAAAAGAAGCAAGACAACGTCCCCGGGAGGGCTCGAACCTCCAACCTTTCAGTTAACAGCCGATCGCGTAAGCCAAATGCGCACTGGAGGCAGTCGAGCTGTACTCTCATCACCATCAGAACATTTCTGCAAAGCTATCAGCGCAAAGAAAAAAAGCGACACACCCCCCCGGGAGGGCTCGAACCTCCAACCTTTCGGTTGACAGCCGAATGCTCTAGCCGAGTGCGCCACGGAGGCAGTCGTGCTGCTCCCTCACCACCGTCAGAACATTCCATCAAAGCTAAGAGTGCAAAGAAAAAAAAACGACACACCCCCCCGGGAGGGCTCGAACCTCCAACCTTTCGGTTGACAGCCGAATGCGCTAGCCAATTGCACCACGGAGTCAGTCGTGCTGCTCTCTCACCACCATCAGAACATTCCATCAAAGCTATCAGCGCAAAGAAAAAAGAAGCAAGACAACGTCCCCGGGATGGCTCGAACCTCCAACCTTTCGGTTAACAGCCGAACGCGCTAGCCAATTGCGCCACGGAGGCCGTCGTGCTGCTGTCTCACCACAGTCAGAACATTTCTCCAAAGCTGTCAGCGCAAAGAAAAAAAAGCGACACCTCGCCCCCGGGAGGGCTCGAACCTCCAACCTTTCGGTTAACAGCCGAATGCGCTAGCCGATTGCGCCACGGAGGCAATCGTCCTGCTCTCTCACGACCGTCAGAACATTCTATCAAAGCTATCAGTGCAAAGAAAAAAGAAGCGAGGCAACGCGCCCGGGAGGGCTCGAACCTCCAACCTTTCGGTTAACAGCCGAACGCGTTATCCGATTGCGCCACGGAGGCAATCGTCCAGCTCTCTCACGACCGTCAGTATATTCCATCAAAGCTATCAGCGCAAAGAAAAAAGAAGCGAGACAACGCCCCCGGGAGGGCTCGAACCTCCAACCTTTCGGTTAACAGCCGAACGCGCTAGCCGATCGCGCCACGGAGGCAATCGTCCTGCTCTCTCACGACCGTCAGAACATTCTATCAAAGCTATCAGTGCAAAGAAAAAAGAAGCGAGACAACGCGCCCGGGAGGGCTCGAACCTCCAACCTTTCGGTTAACAGCCGAACGCGCTATCCGATTGCGCCACTGAGGCAATCGTCCAGCTCTCTCACGACCGTCAGTATATTCCATCAAAGCTATCAGCGCAAAGAAAAAAGAAGCGAGACAACGCCCCCGGGAGGGCTCGAACCTCCAACTTTTCGGTTAACAGCCGAACGCGCTAGCCGATCGCGCCACGGAGGCAATCGTCCTGCTCTCTCACGACCGTCAGTATATTCCATCAAAGCTATCAGCGCAAAGAAAAAAGAAGCGAGACAACGCCCCCGGGAGGGCTCGAACCTCCAACCTTTCGGTTAACAGCCGAACGCGCTAGCCGATCGCGCCACTGAGGCAATCGTGCTGGTCTCTCACCACTGTCAAAACGTTTCTGCAAAGCTGTCAGCGCAAAGAAAAAAAGCGACACAACGCCCCCGGGAGGGCTCGAACCTCCAACCTTTCCGTTAAGAGCCCAACGAACTTGCTGACTGCGCCACGGAGGCAATCGTGCTGCTTTCTTGCCACCGTCAGAACATTTCTCCAAAGCTATCAGCGCAAAGAAAAAAAATAGCGACACACCGCCACCGGGAGGGCTCTAACCTCCAACCTTTCGGTTGACAGCCGAATGCGCTAGCCGATTGCGCCACGGAGGCAATCGTGCTGGTCTCTCACCACCGTCAAAACTTTTCTGCAAAGCTGTCAGCGCAAAGAAAAAAGTGACACCTCGCCCCCGGGAGGGCTCGAACCTCCAACCTTTCGGTTAACAGCCCAACGAGCTAGCCGACTGCGCCACGGAGGCAATCGTGCTGGTCTCTCACCACTGTCAAACTTTTCTGCAAAGCTGTCAGCGCAAAGAAAAAAAGCGACACAACGCCCCCGGGAGGGCTCGAACCTCCAACCTTTCGGTTAACAGCCGAATGTGCTAGCCGATTGCGCCACGGAGGAAATCGTCCTGCTCTCTCACGACCGTCAGAACATTCTATCAAAGCTATCAGTGCAAAGAAAAAAGAAGCGAGACAACGCGCCCGGGAGGGCTCGAACCTCCAACCTTTCGGTTAACAGCAGAACACGCTATCCGATTTCGCCACGGAGGCAATCGTCCAGCTCTCTCACGACCGTCAGTATATTCCATCAAAGCTATCAGCGCAAAGAAAAAAGAAGCGAGACAACGACCCCGGGAGGGCTCGAACCTCCAACCTTTCGATTAACAGCCGAACGCGCTAGCCGATTGCGCCACGGCGGCAGTCGTGCTGCTCTCTTACCACCGTCAGAACATTTCTCCAAGGCTGTCAGCGCAAAGAAAAAAAAGCGACACCCCGTCCCCGGGAGGGCTCGAACCTCCAACCTTTCGGTTAACAGCCCAACGAGCTAGCCGACAGCGCCACGGAGGCAATCGTGCTGCTCTCTTACCACCGTCAGAACTTTTTTTCAATGCTATCAGCGGAAAAAAAAAATAGCGACACACCACCACCGGGAGGGCTCTAACCTCCAACATTTCGGTTGACAGCCGAATGCGCTAGCCGATTGCGCCACGGAGGCAATCGTGCTGCTCTCTTGCCACCGTCAGAACATTTCTCCAAAGCTATCAGCGCAAAGAAAAAAGTGACACCTCGCCCCCGGGAGGGCTCGAACCTCCAACCTTTCGGTTAACAGCCCAACGAGCTAGCCGACTGCGCCACGGAGGCAATCGTCCTGCTCTCTTACCACCGTCAGAACATTTCTCCAAAGGTGTCAGCGCAAAGAAAAAAAAGCGACACCCCGCCCCCGGGAGGGCTCGAACCTCCAACCTTTCGGTTAACAGCCCAACGAGCTAGCCGACTGCGCCACGGAGGCAATCGTGCTGCTCTCTTACCACCGTCAGAACTTTTTTTCAATGCTATCAGCGGAAAGAAAAAAAATAGCGACACACCGCCACCGAGAGGGCTCTAACCTCCAACCTTTCGGTTGACAGCCGAATGCGCTAGCCGATTGCGCCACGGAGGCAATCGCGCTGCTCTCTCACAACCATCAGAATATTCCATCAAAGCTATCAGCGCAAAGAAAAAAGAAGCAAGACAACGTCACCGGGAGGGCTCGTAACTCCAACCTTTCAGTTAACAGCCGTTCGCGTAAGCCAAATGCGCACCGGAGGCAGTCGAGCTGTACTCTCATCACCATCAGAACATTTCTCCAAAGCTATCAGCGCAAAGAAAAAAAGCGACACACCACTCCGGGAGGGCTCGAACCTCCAACCTTTCGGTAAACAGCTGAACGCGCTAGCCAATTGCAACACGGAGGCAGTCGTTCTGCTCTCTAACCACTGTCAGAACATTTCTCCAAAGCTGTCAGCGCAAAGAAAAAAGAAGCAAGACAACGTCCCCGGGAGGGCTCGAACCTTCGACCTTTCGGTTAAATGCCGAACGCGCTAGCCAACTGCGCCACGGAGGCAGTCGTGCTGCTCTCTTGCCACCGTCAGAACATTTCTCCAAAGCTATCAGCGCAAAGAAAAAAAAGCGACAAAACGCCCCCGGGAGGGCTCGAACCTTCGACCTTTCGGTTAAATGCCGAACTCGCTAGCCAATTTCGCCACGGAGGCAGTCGTGCTGCACTCTCACCACCGTCAGAACATTCCAACAAAGCTAACAGTGCAAAGAAAAAAGAAGCTAGACAACGCCCCCGGGAGGGCTCGAACCTCCAACCTTCCGGTTAACAGCCGATCGCGCAAGCCAATTGCGCAACGAAGGCAGTCGTGCTGCACTCTCAAGACTGTCAGAACATTCCTCCAAAGCTATCAGCGCAAAGAAAAAAAAAGCGACACCTCGCCCCCGGGAGGGCTCGAACCTCCAACCTTTCGGTTAACAGCCGAACGCGCAAGCCAATTGCGCCACGGAGGCAGTCGTGCTGGTCTCTCACCACAGTCAAAACTTTTCTGCAAAGCTCTCAGCGCAAAGAAAAAAGTGACACCTCACCCCCGGGAGGGCTCGAACCTCCAACCTTTCGGTTAACAGCCGAAAGCGCCAGCATATTGCGCCACGGAGGCAGCCGTGCTGCTCTCTCACCACCGTCAGAACATTTCTCCAAAGCTGTCAGCGCAAAGAAAAAAAAGCGACACCTCGCCCCCGGGAGGGCTCGAACCTCCAACCTTTCGGTTAACAGCCGAATGCGCTAGCCGATTGCGCCACGGAGGCAATCGTGCTGCTCCCTCACCACCATCAGAACATTCCATCAAAGCTAAGAGGGCAAAGAAAAAAGAAGCTGGACAACGCCCCCTGAGGGACTCGAACCTCCGACCTTTCGGTTAACACCGATCGCGCAAGCCAATTGCGCAATGAAGGCAGTCGTGCTGTAGTCTATTCACCGTCAGAACATTTCTCAAAAGCTATCAGCGCAAAGAAAAAAGAAGCAAGACAACGTCCCCGGGAGGGCTCAACCTCCAACCTTTCAGTTAACAGCCGATCGCGTAAGCCAAATGCGCACTGGAGGCAGTCGAGCTGTACTCTCATCACCATCAGAACATTTCTCCAAAGCTATCAGCTCAAAGAAAAAAAGCGACACACCCCCACCGGGAGGGCTCGAACCTCCAACCTTTCGGTTGACAGCGGAATGCTCTAGCCGAGTGCGCCACGGAGGCAATCGTGCTGCTCTCTCACCACCATCAGAACATTCCATCAAAGCTATCAGAGCAAAGAAAAAAGAAGCAAGACAACGTCCCCGGGAGGGCTCGAACCTCCAACCTTTCAGTTAACAGCCGATCGCGTAAGCCAAATGCGCACTGGAGGCAGTCGAGCTGTACTCTCATCACCATCAGAACATTTCTCCAAAGCTGTCAGCGCAAAGAAAAAAAACGACTCCTCGCCCCCGGGAGGGTTCGAACCTCCAACCTTTCGGTTAACAGCCGAATGCGCTAGCCGACTGCGCCACGGAGGCAGTCGTCCTGCTCTTTCACGACCGTCAGAACATTCCATCAAAGCTAAGAGTGCAAAGAAAAAAGAAGCTGGACAACGCACCCTGCAGGGCTCGAACCTCCAACCTTTCGGTTAACACCGATCGCGCAAGCCAATTGCGCAACGGAGGCAGTCGTGCTGTAGTCTCATCACCGTCAGAACATTTCTCAAAAGCTATCAGCGCAAAGAAAAAAGAAGCAAGACAACGTCCCCGGGAGGGCTCGAACCTTCGACCTTTCGGTTAAATGCCGAACGCGCTAGCCAATTGCGCCACGGAGGCAGTCGTGCTGCTCTCTTGCCACCGTCAGAACATTTCTCCAAAGCTATCAGCGCAAAGAAAAAAAGCGACAAAACGCCCCCGGGAGGGCTCGAACCTTCGACCTTTCGGTTAAATGCCAAACTCGCTAGCCAATTTCACCACGGAGGCAGTCGTGCTGCACTCTCACCACCGTTAGAACATTCCAACAAAGCTAACAGTGCAAAGAAAAAAGAAGCTAGACAACGCCCCAGGGAGGGCTCGAACCTCCAACCTTCCGGTTAACAGCCGATCGCGCAAGCCAATTGCGCAACGAAGGCAGTCGTGCTGCACTCTCAAGACCGTCAGAACATTCCTCCAAAGCTATCAGCGCAAAGAAAAAATGCGACACACCGCCCCCGGGAGGGCTCCAACCCCCAACCTTTCGGTTAAGAGCCGAACTCGTTAGCCGATTGCGCCACGGAGGCAGTCGTGCTGCTCTCTTGCCACCGTCAGAACATTTCTCCAAAGCTATCAGCGCAAAGAAAAAAAGCGACACAACGCCCCCGGGAGGGCTCGAACCTCCAACCTTTCGGTTAACAGCCGAACGCGCTAGCCAATTGCGCTACGGAGGCAGTCGTGCTGGTCTCTCACCACAGTCAAAACTTTTCTGCAAAGCTGTCAGCGCAAAGAAAAAAGTGACACCTCGCCCCCGGGAGGGCTCGAACCTCCAACCTTTCGGTTAACAGCCGAACGCGCCAGCATATTGCGCCACGGAGGCAGCCGTGCTGCTCTCTCACCACCGTCAGAACATTTCTCCAAAGCTGTCAGCGAAAAAAAAAAACGACTCCTCGCACCCGGCAGGGCTTGAACCTCTAACCTTTCGGTTAAAAGCCGAACGCGCTAGCCAATTGCGCCACGGAGGCCGTCGTGCTGCTCTCTCACCACCGTCAGAACATTTCTCCAAAGCTGTCAGCGCAAAGAAAAAAAAAGCGACACCTCACCCCCGGGAGGGCTCGAACCTCCAACCTTTCGGTTAACAGCCGAATGCGCTAGCCGATTGCGCCACGGAGGCAATCGTCCTGCTCTCTCCCGACCGTCAGAACATTCTATCAAAGCTATCAGTGCAAAGAAAAAAGAAGCGAGACAACGCCCCCGGGAGGGCTCGAACCTCCAACCTTTCGGTTAACAGCCGAACGCGCTATCCGATTGCGCCACGGAGGCATTCGTCCAGCTCTCTCACGACCGTCAGTATATTCCATCAAAGCTATCAGCGCAAAGAAAAAAGAAGCGAGACAACGCCCCCGGGAGGGCTCGAACCTCCAACCTTTCGGTTAACAGCCCAACGAGCTAGCCGACTGCGCCACGGAGGCATTCGTCCAGCTCTCTCACGACCGTCAGAACATTCCATCAAAGCTATCAGCGCAAAGAAAAAAGAAGCAAGACAACGTCCCCGGGAGGGCTCGAGCCTCCAACCTTTCAGTTAACAGCCGATCGCGTAAGCCAAATGCGCACTGGAGGCAGTCGAGCTGTACCCTCATCACCATCAAAACATTTCTCCAAAGCTATCAGCGCAAAGAAAAAAAGCGACACACCACTCCGGGAGGGCTCGAACCTCCAACCTTTCGATAAACAGCTGAACGCGCTAGCCAATTGCACCACGGAGGCAGTCGTGCTGCTCTCTCACCACTGTCAGAACATTCCATCAAAGCTAAGAGTGCAAAGAAAAAAGAAGATGGACAACGCCCCCTGCAGGGCTCGAACCTCCGACCTTTCGGTTAACACCGATCGCGCAAGCCAATTGCGCAACGGAGGCAGTCGTGCTGTAGTCTATTCACCGTCAGAACATTTCTCAAAAGCTATCAGCGCAAAGAAAAAAGAAGCAAGACAACGTCCCCGGGAGGGCTCGAACCTCCAACCTTTCAGTTAAAAGCCGATCGCGTAAGCCAAATGCGCACTGGAGGCAGTCGAGCTGTACTCTCATCACCATCAGAACATTTCTCCAAAGCTATCAAGAAAAAAAGCGACACACCCCCCTGGAAGGGCTCGAACCTCCAACCTTTCGGTTGACAGCCGAATGCGCTAGCCGAGTGCGCCACGGAGGCAATCGTGCTGCTCTCTCACCACCATCAGAACATTCCATCAAAGCTATCAGCGCAAAGAAAAAAGAAGCAAGACAACGTCCCCGGGAGGGCTCGAACCTCCAACCTTTCAGTTAACAGCCGATCGCGTAAGCCAAATGCGCACTGGAGGCAGTCGAGCTGTACTCTCATCACCATCAGAACATTTCTCCAAAGCTATCAGCGCAAAGAAAAAAAGCGACACACCCCCCCGGGAGGGCTCGAACCTCCAACCTTTCGGTAAACAGCCGAATGCGCTAGCCAATTGCGCCACGGAGGCAGTCGTGCTGCTCCCTCACCACCGTCAGAACATTCCATCAAAGCTAAGAGTGCAAAGAAAAAAGAAGCTGGACAACGCCCCCTGAGGCGCTCGAACCTCCGACCTTTCGGTTAACACCGATCGCGCAAGCCAATTGCGCAACGGAGGCAGTCGTGCTGTAGCATAATCACCGTCAGAACATTTCTCAAAAGCTATCAGCGCAAAGAAAAAAGAAGCTAGACAACGTACCCGGGAGGGCTCGAACCTCCAACCTTTCAGTTAACAGCCGATCGCGTAAGCCAAATGCGCACTGGAGGCAGTCGAGCTGTACTCTCATCACCATCAGAACATTTCTCCAAAGCTATCAGCGCAAAGAAAAAAAGCGACACACCCCCCCCCCCCCCCGGGAGGGCTCGAACCTCCAACCTTTCGGTTGACAGCCGAATGCTCTAGCCAAGTGCGCCACGGAGGCAATCGTGCTGCTCTCTCACCACCATCAGAACATTCCATCAAAGCTATCAGCGCAAAGAAAAAAGAAGCAAGGCAACGTCCCCGGGAGGGCTCGAACCTCCAACCTTTCAGTTAACAGCCGATCGCGTAAGCCAAATGCGCACTGGAGGCAGTCGAGCTGTACTCTCATCACCATCAGAACATTTCTCCACAGCTATCAGCGCAAAGAAAAAAAGCGACACACCCCCCTCGGGAGGGCTCGAACCTCCAACCTTTCGGTTGACAGCCGAATTTTCTAGCCAATTGCACCACGGAGTCAGTCGTGCTGCTCTCTCACCACTGTCAGAACATTTCTCCAAAGCTGTCAGCGCAAAGAAAAAAAACCGACTCCTCGCCCCCGGGAGGGCTCGAACCTCCAACCTTTCGGTTAACAGCCGAATGCGCTAGCCGATTGCGCCACGGAGGCAGTCGTCCTGCTCTTTCACGACCGTCAGAACATTCCATCAAAGCTAAGAGTGCAAAGGAAAAAGAAGCTGGACAACGCACCCTGCAGGGCTCGAACCTCCAACCTTTCGGTTAACACCGATCGCGCAAGCCAATTGCGCAACGGAGGCAGAAGTGCTGTAGTCTCATCACCGTCAGAACATTTCTCAAAAGCTATCAGCGCAAAGAAAAAAGAAGCAAGACAACGTCCCCGGGAGGGCTCGAACCTTCGAACTTTCGGTTAAATGCCGAACGCGCTAGCCAATTGCGCCACGGAGGCAGTCGTGCTGTTCTCTTGCCACCGTCAGAACATTTCTCCAAAGCTATCAGCGCAAAGAAAAAAAAGCGACAAAACGCCCCCGGGAGGGCTCGAACCTTCGACCTTTCGGTTAAATGCCGAACTCGCTAGCCAATTTCGCCACGGAGGCAGTCGTGCTGCACTCTCACCACCGTCAGAACATTCCAACAAAGCTAACAGTGCAAAGAAAAAAGAAGCTAGACAACGCCCCCGGGAGGGCTCGAACCTCCAACCTTCCGGTTAACAGCCGATCGCGCAAGCCAATTGCGCAACGAAGGCAGTCGTGCTGCACTCTCAAGACCGTCAGAACATTCCTCCAAAGCTATCAGCGCAAAGAAAAAATGCGACACACCGCCCCCGGGAGGGCTCCAACCCCCAACCTTTCGGTTAAGAGCCGAACTCGTTAGCCGATTGCGCCACGGAGGCAGTCGTGCTGCTCTCTTACCACCGTCAGAACATTCCATCAAAGCTATCAGCGCAAAGAAAAAAGAAGCAAGACAACGTCCCCGGGAGGGCTCGAACCTCCAACCTTTCAGTTAACAGCCGATCGCGTAAGCCAAATGCGCACTGGAGGCAGTCGAGCTGTACCCTCATCACCATCAGAACATTTCTCCAAAGCTATCAGCGCAAAGAAAAAAAGCGACACACCCCCCCGGGAGGGCTCGAACCTCCAACCTTTCGGTTGACAGCCGAATGCGCTAGCCGAGTACGCCACGGAGGCAATCGTGCTGCTCTCTCACCACCATCAGAACATTCCATCAAAGCTATCAGCGCAAAGAAAAAAGAAGCAAGCCACGTCCCCGGGAGGGCTCGAACCTCCAACCTTTCAGTTAACAGCCGATCGCGTAAGCCAAATTCGCACTGGAGGCCGTCGAGCTGTACTCTCATCACCATCAGAACATTTCTCCAAAGCTATCAGCGCAAAGAAAAAAAGCGACACCCCCCCCCCCCCCGGGAGGGCTCGAACCTCCAACCTTTCGGTTGACAGCCGAATGCGCTAGCCGAGTGCGCCACGGAGGCAATCGTGCTGCTCTCTCACCACCATCAGAACATTCCATCAAAGCTATCAGCGCAAAGAAAAAAGAAGCAAGACAACGTCCCCGGGAGGGCTGGAACCTCCAACCTTTCAGTTAACAGCCGAACGCGTAAGCCAAATGCGCACCGGAGGCAGTCGAGCTGTACTCTCATCACCATCAGAACATTTCTCCAAAGCTATCAGCGCAAAGAAAAAAAGCGACACACCACTCCGGGAGGGCTCGAACCTCCAACCTTTCGGTAAACAGCTGAACGCGCTAGCCAATTGCACCACGGAGGCAGTCGTGCTGCTCTCTCACCACTGTCAGAACATTCCATCAAAGCTAAGAGTGCAAAGAAAAAAGAAGCTGGACAACGCCCCCTGCAGGGCTCGAACCTCCGACCTTTCGGTTAACACCGATCGCGCAAGCCAATTGCGCAACGGAGGCAGTCGTGCTGTAGTCTATTCACCGTCAGAACATTTCTCAAAAGCTATCAGCGCAAAGAAAAAAGAAGCAAGACAACGTCCCCGGGAGGGCTCGAACCTCCAACCTTTCAGTTAACAGCCGATCGCGTAAGCCAAATTCGCACTGGAGGCAGTCGAGCTGTACTCTCATCACCATCAGAACATTTCTCCAAAGCTATCAGCGCAAAGAAAAAAAGCGACACCCCCCCCCCCCCGGGAGGGCTCGAACCTCCAACCTTTCGGTTGACAGCCGAATGCGCTAGCCGAGTGCGCCACGGAGGCAATCGTGCTGCTCTCTCACCACCATCAGAACATTCCATCAAAGCTATCAGCGCAAAGAAAAAAGAAGCAAGACAACGTCCCCGGGAGGGCTGGAACCTCCAACCTTTCAGTTAACAGCCGATCGCGTAAGCCAAATGCGCACTGGAGGCAGTCGAGCTGTACTCTCATCACCATCAGAACATTTCTCCAAAGCTATCAGCGCAAAGAAAAAAAGCGACACACCCCTCGGGAGGGCTCGGACCTCCAACCTTTCGGTAAACAGCCGAATGCGCTAGCCAATTGCGCCACGGAGGCAGCCGTGCTGCTCCCTCACCACCGTCAGAACATTCCATCAAAGCTAAGAGTGCAAAGAAAAAAGAAGCTGGACAACGCCCCCTGCAGGGCTCGAACCTCCGACCTTTCGGTTAACACCGATCGCGCAAGCCAATGGCGCAACGGAGGCAGTCGTGCTGTAGTCTATTCACCGTCAGAACATTTCTCAAAAGCTATCAGCGCAAAGAAAAAAGAAGCAAGACAACGTCCCCGGGAGGGCTCGAACCTCCAACCTTTCAGTTAACAGCCGATCGCGTAAGCCAAATGCGCACTGGAGGCAGTCGAGCTGTACTCTCATCACCATCAGAACATTTCTCCAAAGCTATCAGCGCAAAGAAAAAAAGCGACACACCCCCCCGGGAGGGTTCGAACCTCCAACCTTTCGGTTGACAGCCGAATGCGCTAGCCGAGTGCGCCACGGAGGCAATCGTGCTGCTCTCTCACCACCATCAGAACATTCCATCAAAGCTATCAGCGCATAGAAAAAAGAAGCAAGACAACGTCCCCGGGAGGGCTCGAACCTCCAACCTTTCAGTTAACAGCCGATCGCGTAAGCCAAATGCGCACTGGAGGCAGTCGAGCTGTACTCTCATCACCATCAGAACATTTCTCCAAAGCTAAGAGTGCAAAGAAAAAAGAAGCTGGACAACGCCCCCTGAGGGGCTCGAACTTCCGACCTTTCGGTTAACACCGATCGCGCAAGCCAATTGCGCAACGAAGGCAGTCGTGCTGCACTCTCACGACCGTCAGAACATTCCTCCAAAGCTATCAGCGCACAGAAAAAAATGCGACACACCGCCCCCGGGAGGGCTCCAACCCCCAACCTTTCGGTTAAGAGCCGAAATCGTTAGCCGATTGCGCCGCAGAGGCAGTCGTGCTGCACTCTCACGACAGTCAGAACATTCCATCAAAGCTATCAGCGCAAAGAAAAAAGAAACGAGACAACGCCCCGGGGAATGCTCGAACCTCCAACCTTTCGGTTAACAGTCGAACGCACCAGCATATTGCGCCACGGAGGCAGTCGTGCTGCTCTCTCACCACCGTCAGAACATTTCTCCAAAGCTATCAGCGCAAAGAAAAAAAGCGACACAACGCCCCCGGGAGGGCTCGAACCTCCAACCTTTCGGTTAACAGCCGAACGCGCTAGCCAATTGCGCCACGGAGGCAGTCGTGCTGGTCTCTCACCACAGTCAAAACTTTTCTGCAAAGCTGTCAGCGCAAAGAAAAAAGTGACACCTCGCCCCGGGGAGGGCTCGAACCTCCAACCTTTCGGTTAACAGCCGAACGCGCCAGCATATTGCGCCACGGAGGCAGCCGTGCTGCTCTCTTACCACCGTCAGAACATTCCATCAAAGCTATCAGCGCAAAGAAAAAAGAAGCAAGACAATGTCCCCGGGAGGGCTCGAACCTCCAACCTTTCAGTTAACAGCCGATCGCGTAAGCCAAATGCGCACTGGAGGCAGTCGAGCTGTACCCTCATCACCATCAGAACATTTCTCCAAAGCTGTCAGCGCAATGAAAAAAAAGTGACACCTCGCCCCCGGGAGGGCTCGAACCTCCAACCTTTCGGTTAACAGCCGAATGCGCCAGCCGACTGCGCCACGGAGGCAATCGTGCTGCTCTCTTACCACCGTCAGAACATTCCATCAAAGCTATCAGCGCAAAGAAAAAAGAAGCAAGACAATGTCCCCGGGAGGGCTCGAACCTCCAACCTTTCAGTTAACAGCCGATCGCGTAAGCCAAATGCGCACTGGGGGCAGTCGAGCTGTACCCTCATCACCATCAGAACATTTCTCCAAAGCTATCAGCGCAAAGAAAAAAAGCGACACACCCCCCCCGGGAGGCCTCGAACCTCCAACCTTTCGGTTGACAGCCGAATGCGCTAGCCGAGTGCGCCGCGGAGGCAATCGTGCTGCTCTCTCACCACCATCAGAACATTCCATCAAAGCTATCAGCGCAAAGAAAAAAGAAGCAAGACAACGTCCCCGGGAGGGCTCGAACCTCCAACCTTTCAGTTAACAGCCGATCGCGTAAGCCAAATGCGCACTGGAGGCAGTCGAGCTGTACTCTCATCACCATCAGAACATTTCTCCAAAGCTATCAGCGCAAAGAAAAAAAGCGACACACCACTCCGGGAGGGCTCGAACCTCCAACCTTTCGGTAAACAGCTGAACGCGCTAGCCAATTGCACCACGGAGGCAGTCGTGCTGCTCTCTCACCACTGTCAGAACATGCCATCAAAGCTAAGAGTGCAAAGAAAAAAGAAGCTGGACAACGCCCCCTGAGGGGCTCGAACCTCCGACATTTCGGTTAACACCAATCGCGCAAGCCAATTGCGCAACGAAGGCAGTCGTGCTGTAGCCTATTCACCGTCAGAACATTTCTCAAAAGCTATCAGCGCAAAGAAAAAAGAAGCTAGACAACGTACCCGGGAGGGCTCGAACCTCCAACCTTTCAGTTGACAGCCGAATGCGCTAGCCGAGTGCGCCACGGAGGCAATCGTGCTGCTCTCTCACCACCATCAGAACATTCCATCAAAGCTATCAGCGCAAAGAAAAAAGAAGCAAGACAACGTCCCCGGGAGGGCTCGAACCTCCAACCTTTCAGTTAACAGCCGATCGCGTAAGCCAAATGCGCACTGGAGGCAGTCGAGCTGTACTCTCATCACCATCAGAACATTTCTCCAAAGCTATCAGCGCAAAGAAAAAAAGCGACACACCCCCCCGGGAGGGCTCGGACCTCCAACCTTTCGGTAAACAGCCGAATGCGCTAGCCAATTGCGCCACGGAGGCAGTCGTGCTGCTCCCTCACCACCGTCAGAACATTCCATCAAAGCTAAGAGTGCAAAGAAAAAAGAAGCTGGACAACGCCCCCTGCAGGGCTCGAACCTCCGACCTTTCGGTTAACACCGATCGCGCAAGCCAATTGCGCAACGGAGGCAGTCGTGCTGTAGTCTATTCACCGTCAGAACATTTCTCAAAAGCTATCAGCGCAAAGAAAAAAGAAGCAAGACAACGTCCCCGGGAGGGCTCGAACCTCCAACCTTTCAGTTAACAGCCGATCGCGTAAGCCAAATGCGCACTGGAGGCAGTCGAGCTGTACTCTCATCACCATCAGAACATTTCTCCAAAGCTATCAGCGCAAAGAAAAAAAGCGACACACCCCCCCGGGAGGGCTCGAACCTCCAACCTTTCGGTTGACAGCCGAATGCTCTAGCCAAGTGCGCCACGGAGGCAATCGTGCTGCTCTCTCAGCACCATCAGAACATTCCATCATAGCTATCAGCGCAAAGAAAAAAGAAGCAAGGCAACGTCCCCGGGAGGGCTCGAACCTCCAACCTTTCAGTTAACAGCCGATCGCGTAAGCCAAATGCGCACTGGAGGCAGTCGAGCTGTACTCTCATCACCATCAGAACATTTCTCGACAGCTATCAGCGCAAAGAAAAAAAGCGACACACCCCCCCCCGGGAGGGCTCGAACCTCCAACCTTTCGGTTGACAGCCGAATGCGCTAGCCAATTGCACCACGGAGTCAGTCGTGCTGCTCTCTCAACACTGTCAGAACATTTCTCCAAAGCTGTCAGCGCAAAGAAAAAAAACCGACTCCTCGCCCCCGGGAGGGCTCGAACCTCCAACCTTTCGGTTAACAGCCGAATGCGCTAGCCGATTGCGCCACGGAGGCAGTCGTCCTGCTCTTTCACGACCGTCAGAACATTCCATCAAAGCTAAGAGTGCAAAGAAAAAAGAAGCTGGACAACGCACCCTGCAGGGCTCGAACCTCCAACCTTTCGGTTAACACCGATCGCGCAAGCCAATTGCGCAACGGAGGCAGTCGTGCTGTAGTCTCATCACCGTCAGAACATTTCTCAAAAGCTATCAGCGCAAAGAAAAAAGAAGCAAGACAACGTCCCCGGGAGGGCTCGAACCTTCGAACTTTCGGTTAAATGCCGAACGCGCTAGCCAATTGCGCCACGGAGGCAGTCGTGCTGCTCTCTTGCCACCGTCAGACCATTTCTCCAAAGCTATCAGCGCAAAGAAAAAAAAGCGACAAAACGCCCCCGGGAGGGCTCGAACCTTCGACCTTTCGGTTAAATGCCGAACTCGCTAGCCAATTTCGCCACGGAGGCAGTCGTGCTGCACTCTCACCACCGTCAGAACATTCCAACAAAGCTAACAGTGCAAAGAAAAAAGAAGCTAGACAACGCCCCCGGGAGGGCTCGAACCTCCAACCTTTCGGTTAACAGCCGATCGCGTAAGCCAAATGCGCACTGGAGGCAGTCGAGCTGTACTCTCATCACCATCAGAACATTTCTCCAAAGCTATCAGCGCAAAGAAAAAAAGCGACACACCACTCCGGGAGGGCTCGAACCTCAAACCTTTTGGTAAACAGCTGAACGCGCTAGCCAATTGCACCACGGAGGCAGTCGTGCTGCTCTCTCACCACTGTCAGAACATTCCATCAAAGCTAAGAGTGCAAAGAAAAAAGAAGCTGGACAACGCCCCTTGCAGGGCTCGAACCTCCGACCTTTCGGTTAACACCGATCGCGCAAGCCAATTGCGCAACGGAGGCAGTCGTGCTGTAGTCTATTCACCGTCAGAACATTTCTCAAAAGCTATCAGCGCAAAGAAAAAAGAAGCAAGACAACGTCCCCGGGAGGGCTCGAACCTCCAACCTTTCAGTTAACAGCCGATCGCGTAAGCCAAATGCGCACTGGAGGCAGTCGAGCTGTACTCTCATCACCATCAGAACATTTCTCCAAAGCTATCAGCGCAAAGAAAAAAAGCGACACACCCCCCCGGGAGGGCTCGAACCTCCAACCTTTCGGTTGACAGCCGAATGCGCTAGCCGAGTGCGCCACGGAGGTAATCGTGCTGCTCTCTCACCACCATCAGAACATTCCATCAAAGCTATCAGCGCAAAGAAAAAAGAAGCAAGACAACGTCCCCGGGAGGGCTGGAACCTCCAACCTTTCAGTTAACAGCCGATCGCGTAAGCCAAATGCGCACTGGAGGCAGTCGAGCTGTACTCTCATCACCATCAGAACATTTCTCCAAAGCTATCAGCGCAAAGAAAAAAAGCGACACACCCCCCCGGGAGGGCTCGGACCTCCAACCTTTCGGTAAACAGCCGAATGCGCTAGCCAATTGCGCCACGGAGGCAGTCGTGCTGCTCCCTCACCACCGTCAGAACATTCCATCAGAGCTAAGAGTGCAAAGAAAAAAGAAGCTGGACAACGCCCCCTGCAGGGCTCGAACCTCCGACCTTTCGGTTAACACCGATCGCGCAAGCCAATTGCGCAACGGAGGCAGTCGTGCTGTAGTCTATTCACCGTCAGAACATTTCTCAAAAGCTATCAGCGCAAAGAAAAAAGAAGCAAGACAACGTCCCCGGGAGGGCTCGAACCTCCAACCTTTCAGTTAACAGCCGATCGCGTAAGCCAAATGCGCACTGGAGGCAGTCGAGCTGTACTCTCATCACCATCAGAACATTTCTCCAAAGCTATGAGCGCAAAGAAAAAAAGCGACACACCCCCCCGGGAGGGCTCGAACCTCCAACCTTTCGGTTGACAGCCGAATGCACTAGCCGAGTGCGCCACGGAGGCAATCGTGCTGCTCTCTCAACACCATCAGAACATTCCATCAAAGCTATCAGCGCAAAGAAAAAAGAAGCAAGACAACGTCCCCGGGAGGGCTCGAACCTCCAACCTTTCAGTTAACAGCCGATCGCGTAAGCCAAATGCGCACTGGAGGCAGTCGAGCTGTACTATCATCACCATCAGAACATTTCTCCAAAGCTATCAGCGCAAAGAAAAAAAGCGACACACTACCCCGGGAGGGCTCGAACCTCCAACCTTTCGGTAAACAGCCGAATGCGCTAGCCAATTGCGCCACGGAGGCAGTCGTGCTGCTCCCTCACCACCGTCAGAACATTCCATCAAAGCTAAGAGTGCAAAGAAAAAAGAAGCTGGACAACGCCCCCTGAGGGGCTCGAACTTCCGACCTTTCGGTTAACACCGATCGCGCAAGCCAATTGCGCAACGAAGGCAGTCGTGCTGCACTCTCACGACCGTCAGAACATTCCTCCAAAGCTATCAGCGCACAGAAAAAATGCGACACACCGCCCCCGGGAGGGCTCCAACCCCCAACCTTTCGGTTAAGAGCCGAAATCGTTAGCTGATTGCGCCGCAGAGGCAGTCGTGCTGCACTCTCACGACAGTCAGAACATTCCATCAAAGCTATCAGCGCAAAGAAAAAAGAAGCGAGACAACGCCCCGGGGAATGCTCGAACCTCCAACCTTTCGGTTAACAGTCGAACGCACCAGCATATTGCGCCACGGAGGCAGTCGTGCTGCTCTCTCACCACCGTCAGAACATTTCTCCAAAGCTATCAGCGCAAAGAAAAAAAGCGACACAACGCCCCCGGGAGGGCTCGAACCTCCAACCTTTCGGTTAACAGCCGAACGCGCTAGCCAATTGCGCCACGGAGGCAGTCGTGCTGGTCTCTCACCACAGTCAAAACTTTTCTGCAAAGCTGTCAGCGCAAAGAAAAAAGTGACACCTCGCCCCGGGGAGGGCTCGAACCTCCAACCTTTCGGTTAACAGCCGAACGCGCCAGCATATTGCGCCACGGAGGCAGCCGTGCTGCTCTCTCACCACCGTCAGAACATTTCTCCAAAGCTGTCAGCGCAATGAAAAAAAAGTGACACCTCGCCCCGGGAGGGCTCGAACCTCCAACCTTTCGGTTAACAGCCGAATGCGCCAGCCGACTGCGCCACGGAGGCAATCGTGCTGCTCTCTTACCACCGTCAGAACATTCCATCAAAGCTATCAGCGCAAAGAAAAAAGAAGCAAGACAATGTCCCCGGGAGGGCTCGAACCTCCAACCTTTCAGTTAACAGCCGATCGCGTAAGCCAAATGCGCACTGGAGGCAGTCGAGCTGTACCCTTATCACCATCAGAACATTTCTCCAAAGCTATCAGCGCTAAGAAAAAAAGCGACACCCCCCCCCCCCGGGAGGCCTCGAACCTCCAACCTTTCGGTTGACAGCCGAATGCGCTAGCCGAGTGCGCCGCGGAGGCAATCGTGCTGCTCTCTCACCACCATCAGAACATTCCATCAAAGCTATCAGCGCAAAGAAAAAAGAAGCAAGACAACGTCCCCGGGAGGGCTCGAACCTCCAACCTTTCAGTTAACAGCCGATCGCGTAAGCCAAATGCGCACTGGAGGCAGTCGAGCTGTACTCTCATCACCATCAGAACATTTCTCCAAAGCTATCAGCGCAAAGAAAAAAAGCGACACACCCCCCCGGGAGGGCTCGAACCTCCAACCTTTCGGTAAACAGCCGAATGCGCTAGCCAATTGCGCCACGGAGGCAGTCGTGCTGCTCCCTCACCACCGTCAGAACATTCCATCAAAGCTAAGAGTGCAAAGAAAAAAGAAGCTGGACAACGCCCCCTGAGGCGCTCGAACCTCCGACCTTTCGGTTAACACCGATCGCGCAAGCCAATTGCGCAACGGAGGCAGTCGTGCTGTAGCCTATTCACCGTCAGAACATTTCTCAAAAGCTATCAGCGCAAAGAAAAAAGAAGCTAGACAACGTACCCGGGAGGGCTCGAACCTCCAACCTTTCAGTTAACAGCCGATCGCGTAAGCCAAATGCGCACTGCAGGCAGTCGAGCTGTACTCTCATCACCATCAGAACATTTCTCCAAAGCTATCAGCGCAAAGAAAAAAAGCGACACACCCACCCCGGAAGGGCTCGAACCTCCAACCTTTCGGTTGACAGCCGAATGCTCTAGCCAAGTGCGCCATGGAGGCAATCGTGCTGCTCTCTCAGCACCATCAGAACATTCCATCAAAGCTATCAGCGCAAAGAAAAAAGAAGCAAGGCAACGTCCCCGGGAGGGCTCGAACCTCCAACCTTTCAGTTAACAGCCGATCGCGTAAGCCAAATGCGCACTGGAGGCAGTCGAGCTGTACTCTCATCACCATCAGAACATTTCTCGACAGCTATCAGCGCAAAGAAAAAAAGCGACACACCCCCCCCCCGGGAGGGCTCGAACCTCCAACCTTTCGGTTGACAGCCGAATGCGCTAGCCAATTGCACCACGGAGTCAGTCGTGCTGCTCTCTCAACACTGTCAGAACATTTCTCCAAAGCTGTCAGCGCAAAGAAAAAAAACCGACTCCTCGCCCCCGGGAGGGCTCGAACCTCCAACCTTTCGGTTAACAGCCGAATGCGCTAGCCGATTGCGCCACGGAGGCAGTCGTCCTGCTCTTTCACGACCGTCAGAACATTCCATCAAAGCTAAGAGTGCAAAGAAAAAAGAAGCTGGACAACGCACCCTGCAGGGCTCGAACCTCCAACCTTTCGGTTAACACCGATCGCGCAAGCCAATTGCGCAACGGAGGCAGTCGTGCTGTAGTCTCATCACCGTCAGAACATTTCTCAAAAGCTATCAGCGCAAAGAAAAAAGAAGCAAGACAACGTCCCCGGGAGGGCTCGAACCTTCGAACTTTCGGTTAAATGCCGAACGCGCTAGCCAATTGCGCCACGGAGGCAGTCGTGCTGCTCTCTTGCCACCGTCAGACCATTTCTCCAAAGCTATCAGCGCAAAGAAAAAAAAGCGACAAAACGCCCCCGGGAGGGCTCGAACCTTCGACCTTTCGGTTAAATGCCGAACTCGCTAGCCAATTTCGCCACGGAGGCAGTCGTGCTGCACTCTCACCACCGTCAGAACATTCCAACAAAGCTTACAGTGCAAAGAAAAAAGAAGCTAGACAACGCCCCCGGAAGGGCTCGAACCTCCAACCTTTCGGTTAACAGCCGATCGCGTAAGCCAAATGCGCACTGGAGGCAGTCGAGCTGTACTCTCATCACCATCAGAACATTTCTCCAAAGCTATCAGCGCAAAGAAAAAAAGCGACACACCACTCCGGGAGGGCTCGAACCTCCAACCTTTCGGTAAACAGCTGAACGCGCTAGCCAATTGCACCACGGAGGCAGTCGTGCTGCTCTCTCACCACTGTCAGAACATTCCATCAAAGCTAAGAGTGCAAAGAAAAAAGAAGCTGGACAACGCCCCCTGCAGGGCTCGAACCTCCGACCTTTCGGTTAACACCGATCGCGCAAGCCAATTGCGCAACGGAGGCAGTCGTGCTGTAGTCTATTCACCGTCAGAACATTTCTCAAAAGCTATCAGCGCAAAGAAAAAAGAAGCAAGACAACGTCCCCGGGAGGGCTCGAACCTCCAACCTTTCAGTTAACAGCCGATCGCGTAAGCCAAATGCGCACTGGAGGCAGTCGAGCTGTACTCTCATCACCATCAGAACATTTCTCCAAAGCTATCAGCGCAAAGAAAAAAAGCGACACACACCCCCGGGAGGGCTCGAACCTCCAACCTTTCGGTTGACAGCCGAATGCGCTAGCCGAGTTCGCCACGGAGGTAATCGTGCTGCTCTCTCACCACCATCAGAACATTCCATCAAAGCTATCAGCGCAAAGAAAAAAGAAGCAAGACAACGTCCCCGGGAGGGCTGGAACCTCCAACCTTTCAGTTAACAGCCGATCGCGTAAGCCAAATGCGCACTGGAGGCAGTCGAGCTGTACTATCATCACCATCAGAACATTTCTCCAAAGCTATCAGCGCAAAGAAAAAAAGCGACACACTCCCCCGGGAGGGCTCGAACCTCCAACCTTTCGGTAAACAGCCGAATGCGCTAGCCAATTGCGCCACGGAGGCAGTCGTGCTGCTCCCTCACCACCGTCAGAACATTCCATCAAAGCTAAGAGTGCAAAGAAAAAAGAAGCTGGACAACGCCCCCTGAGGGGCTCGAACTTCCGACCTTTCGGTTAACACCGATCGCGCAAGCCGATTGCGCAACGAAGGCAGTCGTGCTGCACTCTCACGACCGTCAGAACATTCCTCCAAAGCTATCAGCGCACAGAAAAAATGCGACACACCGCCCCCGGGAGGGCTCCAACCCCCAACCTTTCGGTTAAGAGCCGAAATCGTTAGCTGATTGCGCCGCAGAGGCAGTCGTGCTGCACTCTCACGACAGTCAGAACATTCCATCAAAGCTATCAGCGCAAAGAAAAAAGAAGCGAGACAACGCCCCGGGGAATGCTCGAACCTCCAACCTTTCGGTTAACAGTCGAACGCACCAGCATATTGCGCCACGGAGGCAGTCGTGCTGCTCTCTCACCACCGTCAGAACATTTCTCCAAAGCTATCAGCGCAAAGAAAAAAAGCGACACAACGCCCCCGGGAGGGCTCGAACCTCCAACCTTTCGGTTAACAGCCGAACGCGCTAGCCAATTGCGCCACGGAGGCAGTCGTGCTGGTCTCTCACCACAGTCAAAACTTTTCTGCAAAGCTGTCAGCGCAAAGAAAAAAGTGACACCTCGCCCCGGGGAGGGCTCGAACCTCCAACCTTTCGGTTAACAGCCGAACGCGCCAGCATATTGCGCCACGGAGGCAGCCGTGCTGCTCTCTCACCACCGTCAGAACATTTCTCCAAAGCTGTCAGCGCAATGAAAAAAAAGTGACACCTCGCCCCGGGAGGGCTCGAACCTCCAACCTTTCGGTTAACAGCCGAATGCGCCAGCCGACTGCGCCACGGAGGCAATCGTGCTGCTCTCTTACCACCGTCAGAACATTCCATCAAAGCTATCAGCGCAAAGAAAAAACAAGCAAGACAATGTCCCCGGGAGGGCTCGAACCTCCAACCTTTCAGTTAACAGCCGATCGCGTAAGCCAAATGCGCACTGGAGGCAGTCGAGCTGTACCCTTATCACCATCAGAACATTTCTCCAAAGCTATCAGCGCTAAGAAAAAAAGCGACACCCCCCCCCCCCCGGGAGGCCTCGAACCTCCAACCTTTCGGTTGACAGCCGAATGCGCTAGCCGAGTGCGCCGCGGAGGCAATCGTGCTGCTCTCTCACCACCATCAGAACATTCCATCAAAGCTATCAGCGCAAAGAAAAAAGAAGCAAGACAACGTCCCCGGGAGGGCTCGAACCTCCAACCTTTCAGTTAACAGCCGATCGCGTAAGCCAAATGCGCACTGGAGGCAGTCGAGCTGTACTCTCATCACCATCAGAACATTTCTCCACAGCTATCAGCGCAAAGAAAAAAAGCGACACACCCCCCCGGGAGGGCTCGAACCTCCAACCTTTCGGTTGACAGCCGAATGCGCTAGCCAATTGCACCACGGAGTCAGTCGTGCTGCTCTCTCACCACTGTCAGAACATTTCTCCAAAGCTGTCAGCGCAAAGAAAAAAAACCAACTCCTCGCCCCCGGGAGGGCTCGAACCTCCAACCTTTCGGTTAACAGCCGAATGCGCTAGCCGATTGCGCCACGGAGGCAGTCGTCCTGCTCTTTCACGACCGTCAGAACATTCCATCAAAGCTAAGAGTGCAAAGAAAAAAGAAGCTGGACAACGCACCCTGCAGGGCTCGAACCTCCAACCTTTCGGTTAACACCGATCGCGCAAGCCAATTGCGCAACGGAGGCAGTCGTGCTGTAGTCTCATCACCGTCAGAACATTTCTCAAAAGCTATCAGCGCAAAGAAAAAAGAAGCAAGACAACGTCCCCGGGAGGGCTCGAACCTCCAACCTTTCAGTTAACAGCCGATCGCGTAAGCCAAATGCGCACTGGAGGCAGTCGAGCTGTACTCTCATCACCATCAGAACATTTCTCCAAAGCTATGAGCGCAAAGAAAAAAAGCGACACACCCCCCCGGGAGGGCTCGAACCTCCAACCTTTCGGTAAACAGCTGAACGCGCTAGCCAGTTGCGCCACGGAGGCAGTCGTGCTGCTCTCTTGCCACCGTCAGAACATTTCTCCAAAGCTATCAGCGCAAAGAAAAAAAGTGACAAAACGCCCCCGGGAGGGCTCGAACCTTCGACCTTTCGGTTAATTGCCGAACTCGCTAGCCAATTTCGCCACGGAGGCAGTCGTGCTGCACTCTCACCACCGTCAGAACATTCCAACAAAGCTAACAGTGCAAAGAAAAAAGAAGCTAGACAACGCCCCCGGGAGGGCTCGAACCTCCAACCTTCCGGTTAACAGCCGATCGCGCAAGCCAATTGCGCAACGAAGGCAGTCGTGCTGCACTCTCAAGACCGTCAGAACATTCCTCCAAAGCTATCAGCGCAAAGAAAAAATGCGACACACCGCCCCCGGGAGGGCTCCAACCCCCAACCTTTCGGTTAAGAGCCGAACTCGTTAGCCGATTGCGCCACGGAGGCAGTCGTGCTGCTCTCTTACCACCGTCAGAACATTCCATCAAAGCTATCAGCGCAAAGAAAAAAGAAGCAAGACAACGTCCCCGGGAGGGCTCGAACCTCCAACCTTTCAGTTAACAGCCGATCGCGTAAGCCAAATGCGCACTGGAGGCAGTCGAGCTGTACCCTCATCACCATCAGAACGTTTCTCCAAAGCTATCAGCGCAAAGAAAAAAAGCGACACACCCCCCCCCCCCCGGGAGGGCTCGAACCTCCAACCTTTCGGTTGACAGCCGAATGCGCTAGCCGAGTGCGCTACGGAGGCAATCGTGCTGCTCTCTCACCACCATCAGAACATTCCATCAAAGCTATCAGCGCAAAGAAAAAAGAAGCAAGACAACGTCCCCGGGAGGGCTCGAACCTCCAACCTTTCAGTTAACAGCCGATCGCGTAAGCCAAATGCGCACTGGAGGCAGTCGAGCTGTACTCTCATCACCATCAGAACATTTCTCCAAAGCTATCAGCGCAAAGAAAAAAAGCGACACCCCACTCCGGGAGGGCTCGAACCTCCAACCTTTCGGTAAACAGCTGAACGCGCTAGCCAATTGCACCACGGAGGCAGTCGTGCTGCTCTCTCACCACTGTCAGAACATTCCATCAAAGCTAAGAGTGCAAAGAAAAAAGAAGCTGGACACCGCCCCCTGCAGGGCTCGAACCTCCGACCTTTCGGTTAACACCGATCGCGCAAGCCAATTGCGCAACGGAGGCAGTCGTGCTGTAGTCTATTCACCGTCAGAACATTTCTCAAAAGCTATCAGCGCAAAGAAAAAAGAAGCAAGACAACGTCCCCGGGAGGGCTCGAACCTCCAACCTTTCAGTTAACAGCCGATCGCGTAAGCCAAATGCGCACTGGAGGCAGTCGAGCTGTACTCTCATCACCATCAGAACATTTCTCCAAAGCTATCAGCGCAAAGAAAAAAAGCGACACACCCCCCCGGGAGGGCTCGAACCTCCAACCTTTCGGTTGACAGCCGAATGCGCTAGCCGAGTGCGCCACGGAGGCAATCGTGCTGCTCTCTCACCACCATCAGAACATTCCATCAAAGCTATCAGCGCAAAGAAAAAAGAAGCAAGACAACGTCCCCGGGAGGGCTCGAACCTCCAACCTTTCAGTTAACAGCCGATCGCGTAAGCCAAATGCGCACTGGAGGCAGTCGAGCTGTACTCTCAACACCATCGGAACATTTCTCCAAAGCTATCAGCACAAAGAAAAAAAGCGACACACTCCCCCGGGAGGGCTCGAACCTCCAACCTTTCGGTAAACAGCCGAATGCGCTAGCCAATTGCGCCACGGAGGCAGTCGTGCTGCTCCCTCACCACCGTCAGAACATTCCATCAAAGCTAAGAGTGCAAAGAAAAAAGAAGCTGGACAACGCCCCCTGAGGGGCTCGATTTTCCGACCTTTCGGTTAACACCGATCGCGCAAGCCAATTGCGCAACGAAGGCAGTCGTGCTGCACTCTCACGACCGTCAGAACATTTCTCCAAAGCTATCAGCGCACAGAAAAAATGCGACACACCGCCCCCGGGAGGGCTCCAACCCCCAACCTTTCGGTTAAGAGCCGAAATCGTTAGCCGATTGCGCCGAAGAGGCAGTCGTGCTGCACTCTCACGACAGTCAGAACATTCCATCAAAGCTATCAGCGCAAAGAAAAAAGAAGCGAGACAACGCCCCGGGGAATGCTCGAACCTCCAACCTTTCGGTTAACAGTCGAACGCACCAGCATATTGCGCCACGGAGGCAGTCGTGCTGCTCTCTCACCACCGTCAGAACATTTCTCCAAGCTATCAGCGCAAAGAAAAAAAGCGACACAACGCCCCCGGGAGGGCTCGAACCTCCAACCTTTCGGTTAACAGCCGAACGCGCTAGCCAATTGCGCACGGAGGCAGTCGTGCTGGTCTCTCACCACAGTCAAAACTTTTCTGCCAAGCTGTCAGCGCAAAGAAAAAAAGTGACACCTCGCCTCCGGGAGGGCTCGAACCTCCAACCTTTCGGTTAACAGCCGAACGCGCCGGCATATTGCGCCACGGAGGCAGCCGTGCTGCTCTCTCACCACCGTCAGAACATTTCTCCAAAGCTGTCAGCGCAATGAAAAAAAAGTGACACCTCGCCCGCGGGGAGGGCTCGAACCTCCAACCTTTCGGTTAACAGCCGAATGCGCTAGCCGACTGCGCCACGGAGGCAATCGTGCTGCTCTCTTACCACCGTCAGAACATTGCATCAAAGCTATCAGCGCAAAGAAAAAATAAGCAAGACAATGTCCCCGGGAGGGCTCGAACCTCCAACCTTTCAGTTAACAGCCGATCGCGTAAGCCAAATGCGCACTGGGAGGCAGTCGAGCTGTACCCTCATCACCATCAGAACATTTCTCCAAAGCTATCAGCGCAAAGAAAAAAAGCGACACACCACTCCGGGAGGGGCTCGAACCTCCAACCTTTCGGTAAACAGCTGAACGCGCTAGCCAATTGCACCACGGAGGCAGTCGTGTTGCTCTCTCACCACTGTCAGAACATGCCATCAAAGCTAAGAGTGCAAAGAAAAAAGAAGCTGGACAACGCCCCTGCAGGGCTCGAACCTCCGACCTTTCGGTTAACACCGATCGCGCAAGCCAATTGCGCAACGGAGGCAGTCGTGTTGTAGTCTATTCACCGTCAGAACATTTCTCAAAAGCTATCAGCGCAAAGAAAAAAGAACAAGACAACGTCCCCGGGAGGGCTCGAACCTCCAACCTTTCAGTTAACAGCCGATCGCGTAAGCCAAATGCGCACTGGAGGCAGTCGAGCTGTACTCTCATCACCATCAGAACATTTCTCCAAAGCTGTCAGCGCAAAGAAAAAAGAAGCAAGACAACGTCCCCGGGAGGGCTCGAACCTTCGAACTTTCGGTTAAATGCCGAACGCGCTAGCCAATTGCGCCACGGAGGCAGTCGTGCTGCTCTCTTGCCACCGTCAGACCATTTCTCCAAAGCTATCAGCGCAAAGAAAAAAAAGCGACAAAACGCCCCCGGGAGGGCTCGAACCTTCGACCTTTCGGTTAAATGCCGAACTCGCTAGCCAATTTCGCCACGGAGGCAGTCGTGCTGCACTCTCACCACCGTCAGAACATTCCAACAAAGCTAACAGTGCAAAGAAAAAAGAAGCTAGACAACGCCCCCGGGAGGGCTCGAACCTCCAACCTTTCGGTTAACAGCCGATCGCGTAAGCCAAATGCGCACTGGAGGCAGTCGAGCTGTACTCTCATCACCATCAGAACATTTCTCCAAAGCTATCAGCGCAAAGAAAAAAAGCGACACACCACTCCGGGAGGGCTCGAACCTCCAACCTTTCGGTAAACAGCTGAACGCGCTAGCCGAGTGCGCCACGGAGGTAATCGTGCTGCTCTCTCACCACCATCAGAACATTCCATCAAAGCTAAGAGTGCAAAGAAAAAAGAAGCTGGACAACGCCCCCTGCAGGGCTCGAACCTCCGACCTTTCGGTTAACACCGATCGCGCAAGCCAATTGCGCAACGGAGGCAGTCGTGCTGTAGTCTATTCACCGTCAGAACATTTCTCAAAAGCTATCAGCGCAAAGAAAAAAGAAGCAAGACAACGTCCCCGGGAGGGCTCGAACCTCCAACCTTTCAGTTAACAGCCGATCGCGTAAGCCAAATGCGCACTGGAGGCAGTCGAGCTGTACTCTCATCACCATCAGAACATTTCTCCAAAGCTATCAGCGCAAAGAAAAAAAGCGACACACCCCCCCGGGAGGGCTCGAACCTCCAACCTTTCGGTTGACAGCCGAATGCGCTAGCCGAGTGCGCCACGGAGGTAATCGTGCTGCTCTCTCACCACCATCAGAACATTCCATCAAAGCTATCAGCGCAAAGAAAAAAGAAGCAAGACAACGTCCCCGGGAGGGCTGGAACCTCCAACCTTTCAGTTAACAGCCGATCGCGTAAGCCAAATGCGCACTGGAGGCAGTCGAGCTGTACTCTCATCACCATCAGAACATTTCTCCAAAGCTATCAGCGCAAAGAAAAAAAGCGACACACCCCCCCCGGGAGGGCTCGGACCTCCAACCTTTCGGTAAACAGCCGAATGCGCTAGCCAATTGCGCCACGGAGGCAGTCGTGCTGCTCCCTCACCACCGTCAGAACATTCCATCAGAGCTAAGAGTGCAAAGAAAAAAGAAGCTGGACAACGCCCCCTGCAGGGCTCGAACCTCCGACCTTTCGGTTAACACCGATCGCGCAAGCCAATTGCGCAACGGAGGCAGTCGTGCTGTAGTCTATTCACCGTCAGAACATTTCTCAAAAGCTATCAGCGCAAAGAAAAAAGAAGCAAGACAACGTCCCCGGGAGGGCTCGAACCTCCAACCTTTCAGTTAACAGCCGATCGCGTAAGCCAAATGCGCACTGGAGGCAGTCGAGCTGTACTCTCATCACCATCAGAACATTTCTCCAAAGCTATGAGCGCAAAGAAAAAAAGCGACACACCCCCCCCGGGAGGGCTCGAACCTCCAACCTTTCGGTTGACAGCCGAATGCACTAGCCGAGTGCGCCACGGAGGCAATCGTGCTGCTCTCTCAACACCATCAGAACATTCCATCAAAGCTATCAGCGCAAAGAAAAAAGAAGCAAGACAACGTCCCCGGGAGGGCTCGAACCTCCAACCTTTCAGTTAACAGCCGATCGCGTAAGCCAAATGCGCACTGGAGGCAGTCGAGCTGTACTATCATCACCATCAGAACATTTCTCCAAAGCTATCAGCGCAAAGAAAAAAAGCGACACACTCCCCCGGGAGGGCTCGAACCTCCAACCTTTCGGTAAACAGCCGAATGCGCTAGCCAATTGCGCCACGGAGGCAGTCGTGCTGCTCCCTCACCACCGTCAGAACATTCCATCAAAGCTAAGAGTGCAAAGAAAAAAGAAGCTGGACAACGCCCCCTG
The DNA here is from genome assembly GCF_043290135.1 of Rhipicephalus microplus. Lineage (NCBI taxonomy): Eukaryota > Metazoa > Arthropoda > Arachnida > Ixodida > Ixodidae > Rhipicephalus > Rhipicephalus microplus. Next base: position 3,221,757 of record NW_027464618.1, read on the forward strand.
AGGGGCTCGAACTTCCGACCTTTCGGTTAACACCGATCGCGCAAGCCAATTGCGCAACGAAGGCAGTCGTGCTGCACTCTCACGACCGTCAGAACATTCCTCCAAAGCTATCAGCGCACAGAAAAAATGCGACACACCGCCCCCGGGAGGGCTCCAACCCCCAACCTTTCGGTTAAGAGCCGAAATCGTTAGCTGATTGCGCCGCAGAGGCAGTCGTGCTGCACTCTCACGACAGTCAGAACATTCCATCAAAGCTATCAGCGCAAAGAAAAAAGAAGCGAGACAACGCCCCGGGGAATGCTCGAACCTCCAACCTTTCGGTTAACAGTCGAACGCACCAGCATATTGCGCCACGGAGGCAGTCGTGCTGCTCTCTCACCACCGTCAGAACATTTCTCCAAAGCTATCAGCGCAAAGAAAAAAAGCGACACAACGCCCCCGGGAGGGCTCGAACCTCCAACCTTTCGGTTAACAGCCGAACGCGCTAGCCAATTGCGCCACGGAGGCAGTCGTGCTGGTCTCTCACCACAGTCAAAACTTTTCTGCAAAGCTGTCAGCGCAAAGAAAAAAGTGACACCTCGCCCCGGGGAGGGCTCGAACCTCCAACCTTTCGGTTAACAGCCGAACGCGCCAGCATATTGCGCCACGGAGGCAGCCGTGCTGCTCTCTCACCACCGTCAGAACATTTCTCCAAAGCTGTCAGCGCAATGAAAAAAAAGTGACACCTCGCCCCGGGAGGGCTCGAACCTCCAACCTTTCGGTTAACAGCCGAATGCGCCAGCCGACTGCGCCACGGAGGCAATCGTGCTGCTCTCTTACCACCGTCAGAACATTCCATCAAAGCTATCAGCGCAAAGAAAAAAGAAGCAAGACAATGTCCCCGGGAGGGCTCGAACCTCCAACCTTTCAGTTAACAGCCGATCGCGTAAGCCAAATGCGCACTGGAGGCAGTCGAGCTGTACCCTTATCACCATCAGAACATTTCTCCAAAGCTATCAGCGCTAAGAAAAAAAGCGACACCCCCCCCCCCCCCCGGGAGGCCTCGAACCTCCAACCTTTCGGTTGACAGCCGAATGCGCTAGCCGAGTGCGCCGCGGAGGCAATCGTGCTGCTCTCTCACCACCATCAGAACATTCCATCAAAGCTATCAGCGCAAAGAAAAAAGAAGCAAGACAACGTCCCCGGGAGGGCTCGAACCTCCAACCTTTCAGTTAACAGCCGATCGCGTAAGCCAAATGCGCACTGGAGGCAGTCGAGCTGTACTCTCATCACCATCAGAACATTTCTCCAAAGCTATGAGCGCAAAGAAAAAAAGCGACACACCCCCCCGGGAGGGCTCGAACCTCCAACCTTTCGGTAAACAGCTGAACGCGCTAGCCAATTGCACCACGGAGGCAGTCGTGCTGCTCTCTCACCACTGTCAGAACATGCCATCAAAGCTAAGAGTGCAAAGAAAAAAGAAGCTGGACAACGCCCCCTGAGGGGCTCGAACCTCCGACCTTTCGGTTAACACCGATCGCGCAAGCCAATTGCGCAACGGAGGCAGTCGTGCTGTAGCCTATTCACCGTCAGAACATTTCTCAAAAGCTATCAGCGCAAAGAAAAAAGAAGCTAGACAAAGTACCCGGGAGGGCTCGAACCTCCAACCTTTCAGTTAACAGCCGATCGCGTAAGCCAAATGCGCACTGGAGGCAGTCGAGCTGTACTCTCATCACCATCAGAACATTTCTCCAAAGCTATCAGCGCAAAGAAAAAAAGCGACACACCCCCCCCCCCCCGGGAGGGCTCGAACCTCCAACCTTTCGGTTGACAGCCGAATGCTCTAGCCAAGTGCGCCACGGAGGCAATCGTGCTGCTCTCTCACCACCATCAGAACATTCCATCAAAGCTATTAGCGCAAAGAAAAAAGAAGCAAGGCAACGTCCCCGGGAGGGCTCGAACCTCCAACCTTTCAGTTAACAGCCGATCGCGTAAGCCAAATGCGCACTGGAGGCAGTCGAGCTGTACTCTCATCACCATCAGAACATTTCTCCACAGCTATCAGCGCAAAGAAAAAAAGCGACACACCCCCCCGGGAGGGCTCGAACCTCCAACCTTTCGGTTGACAGCCGAATGCGCTAGCCAATTGCACCACGGAGTCATTCGTGCTGCTCTCTCACCACTGTCAGAACATTTCTCCAAAGCTGTCAGCGCAAAGAAAAAAAACCAACTCCTCGCCCCCGGGAGGGCTCGAACCTCCAACCTTTCGGTTAACAGCCGAATGCGCTAGCCGATTGCGCCACGGAGGCAGTCGTCCTGCTCTTTCACGACCGTCAGAACATTCCATCAAAGCTAAGAGTGCAAAGAAAAAAGAAGCTGGACAACGTACCCTGCGGGCTCAAACCTCCAACCTTTCGGTTAACACCGATCGCGCAAGCCAATTGCGCAACGGAGGCAGTCGTGCTGTAGTCTCATCACCGTCAGAACATTTCTCAAAAGCTATCAGCGCAAAGAAAAAAGAAGCAAGACAACGTCCCCGGGAGGGCTCGAACCTCCAACCTTTCAGTTAACAGCCGATCGCGTAAGCCAAATGCGCACTGGAGGCAGTCGAGCTGTACTCTCATCACCATCAGAAGATTTCTCCAAAGCTATGAGCGCAAAGAAAAAAAGCGACACACCCCCCCGGGAGGGCTCGAACCTCCAACCTTTCGGTAAACAGCTGAACGCGCTAGCCAGTTGCGCCACGGAGGCAGTCGTGCTGCTCTCTTGCCACCGTCAGAACATTTCTCTAAAGCTATCAGCGCAAAGAAAAAAAGTGACAAAACGCCCCCGGGAGGGCTCGAACCTTCGACCTTTCGGTTAATTGCCGAACTCGCTAGCCAATTTCGCCACGGAGGCAGTCGTGCTGCACTCTCACCACCGTCAGAACATTCCAACAAAGCTAACAGTGCAAAGAAAAAAGAAGCTAGACAACGCCCCCGGGAGGGCTCGAACCTCCAACCTTCCGGTTAACAGCCGATCGCGCAAGCCAATTGCGCAACGAAGGCAGTCGTGCTGCACTCTCAAGACCGTCAGAACATTCCTCCAAAGCTATCAGCGCAAAGAAAAAATGCGACACACCGCCCCCGGGAGGGCTCCAACCCCCAACCTTTCGGTTAAGAGCCGAACTCGTTAGCCGATTGCGCCACGGAGGCAGTCGTGCTGCTCTCTTACCACCGTCAGAACATTCCATCAAAGCTATCAGCGCAAAGAAAAAAGAAGCAAGACAACGTCCCCGGGAGGGCTCGAACCTCCAACCTTTCAGTTAACAGCCGATCGCGTAAGCCAAATGCGCACTGGAGGCAGTCGAGCTGTACCCTCATCACCATCAGAACGTTTCTCCAAAGCTATCAGCGCAAAGAAAAAAAGCGACACCCCCCCCCCCCCCGGGAGGGCTCGAACCTCCAACCTTTCGGTTGACAGCCGAATGCGCTAGCCGAGTGCGCTACGGAGGCAATCGTGCTGCTCTCTCACCACCATCAGAACATTCCATCAAAGCTATCAGCGCAAAGAAAAAAGAAGCAAGACAACGTCCCCGGGAGGGCTCGAACCTCCAACCTTTCAGTTAACAGCCGATCGCGTAAGCCAAATGCGCACTGGAGGCAGTCGAGCTGTACTCTCATCACCATCAGAACATTTCTCCAAAGCTATCAGCGCAAAGAAAAAAAGCGACACACCACTCCGGGAGGGCTCGAACCTCCAACCTTTCGGTAAACAGCTGAACGCGCTAGCCAATTGCACCACGGAGGCAGTCGTGCTGCTCTCTCACCACTGTCAGAACATTCCATCAAAGCTAAGAGTGCAAAGAAAAAAGAAGCTGGACACCGCCCCCTGCAGGGCTCGAACCTCCGACCTTTCGGTTAACACCGATCGCGCAAGCCAATTGCGCAACGGAGGCAGTCGTGCTGTAGTCTATTCACCGTCAGAACATTTCTCAAAAGCTATCAGCGCAAAGAAAAAAGAAGCAAGACAACGTCCCCGGGAGGGCTCGAACCTCCAACCTTTCAGTTAACAGCCGATCGCGTAAGCCAAATGCGCACTGGAGGCAGTCGAGCTGTACTCTCATCACCATCAGAACATTTCTCCAAAGCTATCAGCGCAAAGAAAAAAAGCGACACACCCCCCCGGGAGGGCTCGAACCTCCAACCTTTCGGTTGACAGCCGAATGCGCTAGCCGAGTGCGCCACGGAGGCAATCGTGCTGCTCTCTCACCACCATCAGAACATTCCATCAAAGCTATCAGCGCAAAGAAAAAAGAAGCAAGACAACGTCCCCGGGAGGGCTCGAACCTCCAACCTTTCAGTTAACAGCCGATCGCGTAAGCCAAATGCGCACTGGAGGCAGTCGAGCTGTACTCTCAACACCATCGGAACATTTCTCCAAAGCTATCAGCACAAAGAAAAAAAGCGACACACTCCCCCGGGAGGGCTCGAACCTCCAACCTTTCGGTAAACAGCCGAATGCGCTAGCCAATTGCGCCACGGAGGCAGTCGTGCTGCTCCCTCACCACCGTCAGAACATTCCATCAAAGCTAAGAGTGCAAAGAAAAAAGAAGCTGGACAACGCCCCCTGAGGGGCTCGATTTTCCGACCTTTCGGTTAACACCGATCGCGCAAGCCAATTGCGCAACGAAGGCAGTCGTGCTGCACTCTCACGACCGTCAGAACATTTCTCCAAAGCTATCAGCGCACAGAAAAAATGCGACACACCGCCCCCGGGAGGGCTCCAACCCCCAACCTTTCGGTTAAGAGCCGAAATCGTTAGCCGATTGCGCCGAAGAGGCAGTCGTGCTGCACTCTCACGACAGTCAGAACATTCCATCAAAGCTATCAGCGCAAAGAAAAAAGAAGCGAGACAACGCCCCGGGGAATGCTCGAACCTCCAACCTTTCGGTTAACAGTCGAACGCACCAGCATATTGCGCCACGGAGGCAGTCGTGCTGCTCTCTCACCACCGTCAGAACATTTCTCCAAAGCTATCAGCGCAAAGGAAAAAAGCGACACAACGCCCCCGGGAGGGCTCGAACCTCCAACCTTTCGGTTAACAGCCGAACGCGCTAGCCATTTGCGCCACGGAGGCAGTCGTGCTGGTCTCTCACCACAGTCAAAACTTTTCTGCCAAGCTGTCAGCGCAAAGAAAAAAGTGACACCTCGCCTCCGGGAGGGCTCGAACCTCCAACCTTTCGGTTAACAGCCGAACGCGCCGGCATATTGCGCCACGGAGGCAGCCGTGCTGCTCTCTCACCACCGTCAGAACATTTCTCCAAAGCTGTCAGCGCAATGAAAAAAAAGTGACACCTCGCCCGCGGGAGGGCTCGAACCTCCAACCTTTCGGTTAACAGCCGAATGCGCTAGCCGACTGCGCCACGGAGGCAATCGTGCTGCTCTCTTACCACCGTCAGAACATTGCATCAAAGCTATCAGCGCAAAGAAAAAAGAAGCAAGACAATGTCCCCGGGAGGGCTCGAACCTCCAACCTTTCAGTTAACAGCCGATCGCGTAAGCCAAATGCGCACTGGAGGCAGTCGAGCTGTACCCTCATCACCATCAGAACATTTCTCCAAAGCTATCAGCGCAAAGAAAAAAAGCGACACACCACTCCGGGAGGGCTCGAACCTCCAACCTTTCGGTAAACAGCTGAACGCGCTAGCCAATTGCACCACGGAGGCAGTCGTGTTGCTCTCTCACCACTGTCAGAACATGCCATCAAAGCTAAGAGTGCAAAGAAAAAAGAAGCTGGACAACGCCCCCTGCAGGGCTCGAACCTCCGACCTTTCGGTTAACACCGATCGCGCAAGCCAATTGCGCAACGGAGGCAGTCGTGTTGTAGTCTATTCACCGTCAGAACATTTCTCAAAAGCTATCAGCGCAAAGAAAAAAGAACCAAGACAACGTCCCCGGGAGGGCTCGAACCTCCAACCTTTCAGTTAACAGCCGATCGCGTAAGCCAAATGCGCACTGGAGGCAGTCGAGCTGTACTCTCATCACCATCAGAACATTTCTCCAAAGCTATCAGCGCAAAGAAAAAAAGCGACACCCCCCCCCCCCCCGGGAGGGCTCGAACCTCCAACCTTTCGGTTGACAGCCGAATGCGCTAGCCGAGTGCGCCACGGAGGCAATCGTGCTGCTCTCTCACCACCATCAGAACATTCCATCAAAGCTATCAGCGCAAAGAAAAAAGAAGCAAGACAACGTCCCCGGGAGGGCTCGAACCTCCAACCTTTCAGTTAACAGCCGAGCGCGTAAGCCAAATGCGCACTGGAGGCAGTCGAGCTGTACTCTCATCACCATCAGAACATTTCTCCAAAGCTATCAGCGCAAAGAAAAAAAGCAACACCCCCCCCCCCCCCGGGAGGGCTCGAACCTCCAACCTTTCGGTAAACAGCCGAATGCGCTAGCCAATTGCGCCACGGAGGCAGTCGTGCTGCTCCCTCACCACCGTCAGAACATTCCATCAAAGCTAAGAGTGCAAAGAAAAAAGAAGCTGGACAACGCCCCCTGAGGGGCTCGAACCTCCGACCTTTCGGTTAACACCGATCGCGCAAGCCAATTGCGCAACGAAGGCAGTCGTGCTGCACTCTCACGACCGTCAGAACATTCCTCCAAAGCTATCAGCGCACAGAAAAAATGCGACACACCGCCCCCGGGAGGGCTCCAACCCCCAACCTTTCGGTTAAGAGCCGAAATCGTTAGCCGATTGCGCCGCAGAGGCAGTTGTGCTGCACTCTCACGACAGTCAGAACATTCATTTCATTTTCATTTTCATTTTATTTTATTCGGACATTTCCGCAGAAATGCCCACGAAGGGGGCAAAAGGAGAGTGTGTCTCCTGACTAGGCCCCTCTTCGTGAGGCACCTCGGGCAGGTAGAGCAGGACAGTACAAAACACCATAACATATTTTGAAATACAATACAAGTTGAAAAACAGTGAATACTATAAATATTACATACATTACATATTTCTTTTACATACACTGTAGACTTGTGTTCTGTTTATTACATTGTAAATTCGCTTCTTAAATTGTGTTATGTTTTTAGCCTCCTTAGCGTATTCAATTATTTCAGGAATCCTGCTGCACAGTAGAATGATTTGGTTATTAATTGACTGTACACCATAGTTAGTCCGGCACATTGGCCCGACCAACGCAACAGTACGCAGATTATACGTAAGATCTCTGCTTAAGTACACATCAGAAAAAATCTGGAAATTATCTTTAATTTTTTTGAAGATTAACATGGCTAGTTGCATCCTATAGCACTCTGGGAACGGGAGTACATTATACATATAAAAAAGAGACATATTAGTGGGGACCGAGGTACTTATCAAACCTAGTGCGCGTTTTTGAAGAAGAATTATACTTTCTGTATTTGTTTTGTTACACGTACCCCAGACTAAAATGCAATAAATGATTTGCGAGTAGATAAAAGAAAAGTAAAGCTGCCGTTTAACTCTCCCTGGAAGGAGATGCTGTAAGCGTCGAATTAGACCGATCGATCTTGATATTTTTATTCGCAGGTTGTCCACATGGTGGGACCAACTAAGGTCACTTTGAAAACACACACCCAGAAACTGAATTTTATTTACCTGCGCAATATTTTCTCCATTAAAAATCAGAGAGATAGCATAATCTACAGGCCTATTTTTTTGTTTGAAGAGCATAAATTTAGTTTTTTTTTATGTTTAGTTCTAGCTGATTGACTGTAAGCCATGATTTTAGTTTATCCAACCAAGAATTTGCAGTTATTTCAATATCGCGAAGATCTAAACCAGAAAAGAAGGCATTGGTATCGTCGGCGTACATGACTATGTTTGGTGTGAATTGAATGTTTACTATGTCATTGATATAAAGTATAAAAAGTAGAGGACCAAGTATCGATCCTTGGGGAACCCCATACTTAATTACGCCCAAATCAGATTTTTAATTGTGGAGCTGTACATATTGTTTCCTGGCCCAAAGATAGCTTTTCATTAGATCAAGCGCAATCCCGCGTATTCCATACAGTTGAAGTTTCCTAATTAATATATCGTGCTTTATCGAGTCAAAAGCTTTACGGAAATCGAGAAATATTCCCACAGTGTAAAATTTTTTTTCAAAGTTATGAAGTAGGCTGTCCTTAATACAGAGTAAAGCAGACTGAGTTGATCTACCTGGTTGGAATCCACACTGTTCTTCACAAATGACATTTCTGTTTGCTATAAAAGAAAATACCCTCTTATATATCAGGCGTTCCGCGACCTTAGAGAAAAGCGGCAGAATAGAGATTGGGCGATAATTTTGAAGTTCATTTTTATCACCTCCTTTAAAAATTATTGTTACGCGAGCTATTTTCATGGCACATGGAAAAATTCCCGTCAAGAAGAGTCTGTTGCATATGTAAGTGAATGGGGCGACAATCAAATCAGCAACTGCCTTGATAGGTGCTGCGGAAATGCCATCTTCTCCTGGTGAGCTGTTCTTTAGTGAGCATATGGCAGTGGCTACTTCCTCCTCGGTAACGGGTAATAAAAACAAAGAATTAGTGGAAGAGCTTTCAATATAGCATTCAGCCGGTTTAAGGTCAGTCGCTTGTGTTATATTACTTGAGGATCCTGCCTCAAGGAAATGAAGGTTAAATTTGTCTGCCAGTGCCTTGCCACTGAAGTGAATATCGTTTATCTGTATATAGCTAGGGACAGTGGCTTGTTTTCTTCCTATCAATTTATTAACCGAGCTCCAAACCATTTTTGAGTTGTTAATCACTGTAGAAAACTTGTAGGCATAGAAATCTATTTTCGCCTTCTTGAGGTCTTTGTTTACTTTGTTTCTAAAATTTTTAAACTCAATGAGGTCAGTTTGTTCTTTTGTTTTCAAAAAGTGCTGGAAAAGTTTGTTTTTTTCATTTATCCGCTTAAGAAGTGCCGGCGTAATCCACTCCTTTCTTGCTCTCTTGTGTTTCTTTACAACAACGTACGGAAAAGCAGTATTGTAGTTACTAACCATTTTTGACATAAACAGGTTGTATGCCTTAGACGGATCAGGTTCTCGGTACAGGTCGTCCCAATTGCAGTTAAACATTAGAGAGCGAAAACGGAGAATATTTGGATCGTTTATATCTCTACGCATGTATTTTGGAGAATTCTGCAGTTCTGGCATTGTTAATAGTGCAAAAAAAGGTAAGTGGTCACTTATACCAGAGCTGAATACTCCGGCTAATGCACTGTCAGGGGATAAATTAGTGAAACAGAGATCAATGATCGTTTCTGATGTGCTTGTTATTCTGGTAGGAGTGCTAATGATGTTTTCGCAGCCATGAGACAACATTAACTCCATTAGTTTTAGCTTAATAGGACCATCTTTTGATATATCTATATTAAAATCACCAAATGATATCATGAACCATCGATTATAATTAGCATGATGTTGAAGCTTCTCTAAAAACTCAAGAAGTGAGTCAGTATTACCATCCGGGGGGCGGTAGATCAGTACTATTACAACCTTGTTGTGTATCACAGTAACTGCTTCGAAATCACTACACACAACACAATAGTCGGGCCACGCCTCATAGGGCAAATTTTGTTTGATATACAAAGATACACCGCCACCGCGTTTTCCGGTTCTGAATACTGATTCCATATTGTAATTTCCCAAACTGACCACGTCTGACTGTGAAGAAAACCATGTCTCCGAGAAGCCCATGATATCAAAGTCATAGTTGAGGTGTACTAATTCGCTTTCAATTTCCTCACCCTTGTTCCTCATACTCTGTGCATTAATATGATAAAGGGAAAGACCACGTTCAGAAAGAAAGTTCGAGTCCTTAATCAAATTCTTGAAAGAGACAGCATTGTAATGCATCGACTTGATCATCAAAACAGAAAAAAGCCATAAAAGGCGATAGGTACAGTAAGTGTTTAAACAATCTTGTTTAGATCATCTTCAGATGCAATTCGGATTGCGCGTGCTTCTGAATTCTTTCTGACAAAAATCTTTCCCTGTGAAGACCAAGTGAATCGATAGTTCATCTCAGTGGCTCTAGTCCTTGCCATCCAAAGGAGCTTCTTATTTGCAGGAGTTAAGTTATCAAATAGCTGAATATTACTGTTTTTTTCTCTTAGTTCGGCACGTTTAGCAAGCCATGCTGCCTTCAAGCTCAGTCGAGCGAATCTTATCAGTATAACTGGGGGTTTCCCTTTACGGGGTGGCAAGCGATGCATGCTTTCAACGTCACAGTCAGATAGTGTCTGTAGGTCAAGCCTCTTCGCAAGGTCGTTAACTCGTGACAGGGTATCCTCTTTTTCAATAAACGGCATGCCATGAATTTCCAGATTCTGGCGGCGACTATATTGCTGAAGGTCATTTAGTTCTAGGTTTAGCTTGCGAATTTCTTTTTCGTCAAAATTTTGTTCCACAGCTTCTACTCTGTTGCGGAGGCTTTCTATGTCTCTATCGTGCCTTGCGCTGATTTCAAGAAGCTTGTCATGCGTATCTGACATGTGCTGAATGGATTGTTCAATGCTGGTGACTGTTTGCTTTAATTCTGTAAGGTCATCGACCTTAGTTGTCAAGTGCGCCAAGCATTTGTTAATTTCCGCAAGTTGCTGGCTCAAGGCTTCCGTTAAAGCTGATTGATCAGCGTTATTATTCATCTGAGTGTTCCTAGATGAAGGCACACGGCAAGTCTGACATTTTAAGGCTTTCTTTGCCTCTTTCCCTTTCTTTTTATAGGTACGTTCACTTATTCCGATACATTCTCCGATGTGATAGCATTGCCGGCATTCTGCACATGTTATGACATCCTCATCTTCAGAAAAGTATTGTTTACAGGATTCACATACGTCACTCATTGCAGCACTTGTCTAGTCACAAAATACAAAACTCGAGGACAGCAGTAGCAGCAGGAGCAGTTGCAAGCGATAAATAACGTACCAAAACTAACCAACCTGCGCATGGGCAAGAAGACAGTTAGGACCGTGCTCCGCTGAACCGTCTGCCGCCACTGCTGCCCGAAATGTGGTTGAGTCCCACGATGCAACCGAGTATATAAAGGGCGGGGGGCGTATCACCAGCTGGTCCGTCAAGTGCCCGCGCAGCGCTGTGGTGGATATGCGGATAGTACCAACTTTCCTTGGTTTCAGTTGGTCATTCCCGGGGCAATGCAGGCTGGTATGGATGCGCGGATGACGTCCACTTTGCGGGGTTTCTGCGCATGGGCAAGAAGACAGTTAGGACCGTGCTCCGCTGAACCGTCTGCCGCCACTGCTGCCCGAAATGTGGTTGAGTCCCACGATGCGACCGAGTATATAAAGGGCGGGGGGCGTATCACCAGCTGGTCCGTCAAGTGCCCGCGCAGCGCTGTGGTGCATATGCGGATAGTACCAACTTTCCTTGGTTTCAGTTGGTCATTCCCGGGGCAATGCAGGCTGGTATGGATGCGCGGATGACGTCCACTTTGCGGGGTTTCTGCGCATGGGCAAGAAGACAGTTAGGACCGTGCTCCGCTGAACCGTCTGCCGCCACTGCTGCCCGAAATTCCATCAAAGCTATCAGCGCAAAGAAAAAAGAAGCGAGACAACGCCCCGGGCAATGCTCGAACCTCCAACCTTTCGGTTAACAGTCGAACGCACCAGCATATTGCGCCACGGAGGCAGTCGTGCTGCTCTCTCACCACCGTCAGAACATTTCTCCAAAGCTGTCAGCGCAAAGAAAAAAAAAAACGACTCCTCGCCCCCTGGAGGGCTCGAACCTCCAACCTTTCGGTTAACAGCAGAACGCGCTAGCCAATTGTGCCACGGAGGCAGTCGTGCTGCTCTCTCACCACCGTCAGAACAATTCTCCAAAGCTGTAAGCGCAAAGAAAAAAAAAGCGACACCTCGCCCCCGGGAGGGCTCGAACCTCCAACCTTTCGGTTAACAGCCGAATGCGCTAGCCGATTGCGCCACGGAGGCAATCGTCCAGCTCTCTCACGACCGTCAGAACATTCCATCAAAGCTATCAGCGCAAAGAAAAAAGAAGCGAGACAACGCCCCCGGGAGGGCTCGAACCTCCAACCTTTCAGTTAACAGCCGATCGCGTAAGCCAAATGCGCACTGGAGGCAGTCGAGCTGTACCCTCATCACCATCAGAACATTTCTCCAAAGCTATCAGCGCAAAGAAAAAAAGCGACACACCCCCCCCCCCCCCCGGGAGGCCTCGAACCTCCAACCTTTCGGTTGACAGCCGAATGCGCTAGCCGAGTGCGCCGCGGAGGCAATCGTGCTGCTCTCTCACCACCATCAGAACATTCCATCAAAGCTATCAGCGCAAAGAAAAAAGAAGCAAGACAACGTCCCCGGGAGGGCTCGAACCTCCAACCTTTCAGTTAACAGCCGATCGCGTAAGCCAAATGCGCACTGGAGGCAGTCGAGCTGTACTCTCATCACCATCAGAACATTTCTCCAAAGCTATCAGCGCAAAGAAAAAAAGCGACACACCACTCCGGGAGGGCTCGAACCTCCAACCTTTCGGTAAACAGCTGAACGCGCTAGCCAATTGCACCACGGAGGCAGTCGTGCTGCTCTCTCACCACTGTCAGAACATGCCATCAAAGCTAAGAGTGCAAAGAAAAAAGAAGCTGGACAACGCCCCCTGCAGGGCTCGAACCTCCGACCTTTCGGTTAACACCGATCGCGCAAGCCAATTTCGCAACGGAGGCAGTCGTGTTGTAGTCTATTCACCGTCAGAACATTTCTCAAAAGCTATCAGCGCAAAGAAAAAAGAAGCAAGACAACGTCCCCGGGAGGGCTCGAACCTCCAACCTTTCAGTTAACAGCCGATCGCGTAAGCCAAATGCGCACTGGAGGCAGTCGAGCTGTACTCTCATCACCATCAGAACATTTCTCCAAAGCTATCAGCGCAAAGAAAAAAAGCGACACACCCCCCCCCCGGGAGGGCTCGAACCTCCAACCTTTCGGTTGACAGCCGAATGCGCTAGCCGAGTGCGCCACGGAGGCAATCGTGCTGCTCTCTCACCACCATCAGAACAATCCATCAAAGCTATCAGCGCAAAGAAAAAAGAAGCAAGACAACGTCCCCGGGAGGGCTCGAACCTCCAACCTTTCAGTTAACAGCCGAGCGCGTAAGCCAAATGCGCACTGGAGGCAGTCGAGCTGTACTCTCATCACCATCAGAACATTTCTCCAAAGCTATCAGCGCAAAGAAAAAAAGCAACACCCCCCCCCCGGGAGGGCTCGAACCTCCAACCTTTCGGTAAACAGCTGACCGCGCTAGCCAATTGCGCCACGGAGGCAGTCGTGCTGCTCCCTCACCACCGTCAGAACATTCCATCAAAGCTATCAGCGCAAAGAAAAAAGAAGCTGGACAACGCCCCCTGCAGGGCTCGAACCTCCAACCTTTCGGTTAACACCGATCGCGCAAGCCAATTGCGCAACGGAGGCAGTCGTGCTGTAGTCTCATCACCGTCAGAACATTTCTCAAAAGCTATCAGCGCAAAGAAAAAAGAAGCAAGACAACGTCCCCGGGAGGGCTCGAACCTTCGACCTTTCGGTTAAATGCCGAACTCGCTAGCCAATTTCGCCACAGAGGCTGTCGTGCTGCACTCTCATTACCGTCAGAACATTCCATCAAAGCTAAGAGTGCAAAGAAAAAAGAAGCTGGAAAACGCCCCCTGCAGGGCTCGAACCTCCAACCTTTCGGTTAACACCGATCGCGCAAGCCAATTGCGCAACGGAGGCAGTCGTGCTGTAGTCTCATCACCGTCAGAACATTTCTCAAAAGCTATCAGCGCAAAGAAAAAAGAAGCAAGACAACGTCCCCGGGAGGGCTCGAACCTTCGACCTTTCGGTAAAATGCCGAACTCGCTAGCCAATTTCGCCACGGAGGCAGTCGTGCTGCACTCTCACCACCGTCAGAACATTCCATCAAAGCTAAGAGTGCAAAGAAAAAAGAAGCTGGACAACGCCCCCTGCAGGGCTCGAACCTCCAACCTTTCGGTTAACACCGATCGCGCAAGCCAATTGCGCAACGGAGGCAGTCGTGCTGTAGTCTCATCACCGTCAGAACATTTCTCAAAAGCTATCAGCGCAAAGAAAAAAGAAGCAAGACAACGTCCCCGGGAGGGCTCGAACCTTCGACCTTTCGGTTAATTGCCGAACTCGCTAGCCAATTTCGCCACGGAAGCAGTCGTGCTGCACTCTCACCACCGTCAGAACATTCCATCAAAGCTAAGAGTGCAAAGAAAAAAGAAGCTGGAAAACGTCCCCTTGCAGGGCTCGAACCTCCAACCTTTCGGTTAACACCGATCACGCAAGCCAATTGCGCAACGGAGGCAGTCGTGCTGTAGTCTCATCACCGTCAGAACATTTCTCAAAAGCTATCAGCGCAAAGAAAAAAGAAGCAAGACAACGTCCCCGGGAGGGCTCGAACCTTCGACCTTTCGGTTAAATGCCGAACTCGCTAGCCAATTTTGCCACGGAAGCAGTCGTGCTGCTCTCTCACGACCGTCAGAACATTCCATCAAAGCTAAGAGTGCAAAGAAAAAAGAAGCTGGACAACGCCCCCTGCAGGGCTCGAACCTCCAACCTTTCGGTTAACACCGATCGCGCAAGCCAATTGCGCAACGGAGGCAGTCGTGCTGTAGTCTCATCACCATCAGAACATTTCTCAAAAGCTATCAGCGCAAAGAAAAAAGAAGCAAGACAACGTCCCCGGGAGGGCTCGAACCTTCGACCTTTCGGTTAAATGCCGAACTCGCTAGCCAATTGCGCCACGGAGGCAGTCGTGCTGCTCCCTCACCACCGTCAGAACATTCCATCAAAGCTAAGAGTGCAAAGAAAAAAGAAGCTGGACAACGCCCCCTGCAGGGCTCGAACCTCCAACCTTTCGGTTAACACCGATCGCGCAAGCCAATTGCGCAACGGAGGCAGTCGTGCTGTAGTCTCATCACCGTCAGAACATTTCTCAAAAGCTATCAGCGCAAAGAAAAAAGAAGCAAGACAACGTCCCCGGGAGGGCTCGAACCTTCGACCTTTCGGTTAAATGCCGAACTTGCTAGCCAATTTCGCCACGGAGGCAGTCGTGCTGCTCTCTCACGACCGTCAGAACATTCCATCAAAGCTTTGAGTACAAAGAAAAAAGAAGCTGGACAACGCCCCCTGCAGGGCTCGAACCTCCAACCTTTCGGTTAACACCGATCGCGCAAGCCAATTGCGCAACGGAGGCAGTCGTGCTGTAGTCTCATCACCGTCAGAACATTCCATCAAAGCTAACAGTGCAAAGAAAAAAGAAGCTAGACAACGCCCACGGGAGGGCTCGAACCTCCGACCTTCCGGTTAACAGCCGATCGCGCAAGCCAATTGCGCAACGGAGGCAGTCGTGCTGCGCTCTCACCACCGTCAGAACATTTCTCCAAAGCTGTCAGCGCAAAGAAAAAAAAGCGACACACCGCCCCGGAAGGGCTCGAACCTCCAACCCTTCGGTTAACAGCCGAACGCGCTATTCGATTGCGCCACGGAGGCAATCGTCCAGCTCTCTCACGACCGTCAGTATATTCCATCAAAGCTATCAGCGCAAAGAAAAAAGAAGCGAGACAACGCCCCCGGGAGGGCTCGAACCTCCAACCTTTCGGTTAACAGCCGAACGCGCTAGCCGATTGCGCCACGGAGGCAGCCATGCTGCTCTCTTGCCACCGTCAGAACATTTCTCCAAAGCTGTCAGCGCAAAGAAAAAAAAGTGACACCTCGCCCCCGGGAGGGCTCGAACCTCCAATCTTTCGGGTAACAGCCCAACTAGCTAGCCGACTGCGCCACGGAGGCAATCGTGCTGCTCTCTTACCACCGTCAGAACTTTTTTTCAATGCTATCAGCGGAAAGAAAAAAAAATAGCGACACACCGCCACCGGGAGGGCTCTAACCTCCAACCTTTCGGTTGACAGCCGAATGCGCTAGCCGATTGCGCCACGGAGGCAATCGTGCTGCTCTCTCACCACCATCGGAACATTCCATCAAAGCTATCAGCGCAAAGAAAAAAGAAGCAAGACAACGTCCCCGGGAGGGCTCGAACCTCCAACCTTTCAGTTAACAGCCAATCGCGTAAGCCAAATGCGCACCGGAGGCAGTCGAGCTGTACTCTCATCACCATCAGAAGATTTCTCCAAAGCTATCAGCCCAAAGAAAAAAAGCGACACACCGCCCCCGGGAGGGCTCGAACCTCCAACCTTTCGGTAAACAGCTGAACGCGCTAGCCGATTGCGCCACGGAGGCAATCGTGCTGCTCTCTCACAACCGTCAGAACATTCCAATAAAGCTATCAGCGCAAAGAAAAATAAGCGACATTTCGCCCCCGGGAGGGCTCGAACCTCCAACCTTCCGGTTAACAGCCGAACGCGCTAGCCAATTGCGCCACGGAGGCAGTCGTGCTGCTCTCTCACCACCGTCAGAACATTTCTCCAAAGCTGTCAGCGCAAAGAAAAAAAAGCGACTCCTCGCCCCCGGGAGGGTATGAATCTCCAACTTTTCGGTTAACAGCCGAACGCGCTAGCCAATTGCGCCACGGAGGCAATCGTCCTGCTCTTTCACGACCGTCAGAACATTCCATCAAAGCTATCAGCGCAAAGAAAAAAGAAGCGAGACAACGCTCCCGTGAGGGCTCGAACCTCCAACCTTTCAGTTAACAGCCGAACGCGCGAGCCAATTGCGCCACGGTGGCAATCGTGCTGCTCTCTTACCACCGTCAGAACATTTCTCCAAAGCTGTCAGCGCAAGGAAAAAAAAAGCGATACCTCGCCCCCGGGAGGAAAGATCGCTAGGTGGCGTCGAGGAGCGCGGACGTGAAAACGTCGGCTCCAGCTTTTCTAAATGTTTTCGGTCGTTTCTATGCTTCAAGATCACTTGGTTTTGTGCTTATTCGAACAAGCAAGCTCTGCGGTTTCAGTGGAGACGCCATTTTTGGCGGTGAGTGAAATCTTAGACATATTTTTGGACTTTAACCTTGCGACGCGGCGAGCGTCCCCGCTAACCTTAACCACACCTAGGGTTAGCGAGGAGTACGGCCGTTACACGTAGCCAAGGGCTCGGCTAGACGCGGCAGCTACTGGATCAACCTCCGTACGTCGCATCCGAGAACCAGGCACTGAAAATGCCTTCCACTGTAACCGTGGAGGGAATGGAAGTAAGCGCGGAGATCTTCGACGGACCAGGATGGGCCACCGCCATGGGACGCCGAAAACAGACGACTCCGCCGAACGAGGAGCTGGCTGCTGGGACGGTCGAGCACAGCAACCAGCTGAAGCACCCCAGGGGCTTTTAAAAAATCAATCGGCACTACACCGTGTGGTATCCGCTTCCAGGCTACCCCGCCTACCCAAAGACCAGATCAGGGTAATTATGAGACCCAGAGGTGGATTGGACGTAGCCCGAGTCGACCTCGTTCTGCTGGCGAGAGCCGTCATCATGGCCGCCCAGATCACCAACGAACAAGCACGGGAGGACACGATCTGCCCCAACAATATGCAAAACATCATTGTTATTTCTACGCCGTACCAAAATAATGCCACATCATACGTGAACGTGCAGAAACTGCACACAAACCAAGGCTCGTTCGAAGTTGCCGCATACGTGGCCGCGCCCGATAATACATGCAAGGGCGTCATTAAGAACGTTGACCTCTCCCTTGACGACGCAACGCTCAAACGCCTGATTGTGCACGACCGAAATCCCACTGCCATCGAGGCAAGACGCATTAAAGAGACCAAAGTCGTCGCAATCCTCTTTGACGGGTTGCGCGTTCCGAGCACAGTGATATGCGGAACCGCCATGGTTCCCTGCTCGCTCTACAAGCGACAAGTGGATGTTTGCAGAACGTGCGGAGGAGTCGGCCATCGCGCCGATGTTTGCCGGCACACAAACGCAACGAGCAAGAAATGTCACAACTGCGGTGAAACGCTACAAGAAGACGGCGTGCATCACTGCGAGCCGAAATGCAAGCTTTGCGATGGCAATCACCCCACCGGAGATCGCGAATGCAAAAGACGCTTCCACATTCCATACATAGTGAGAAGGAGAAGAAGACGCAGAAAGCAAGAGTGGCAAGCACAACAACGTCAAGACGCACCAACATCTGTCACGTTTAAGGAACCCTGCCACAACCAGGTCTTGGGAAGGGAGAACGCCTCGAGCGTCCATCACCGTTCTCCATCCAGGGGGAGATCCCGATCCAGAGGGTGTTCCCGATCCAGAAGGCGTTTTCGATCCAGAGGCCGTTCTCGTTCCGGAGGGCGCCCCTCGACCCTGTCGGGATCCGACAACCGCCTGTCATCTCGGGAGTGCTCCAGATCCCGATCGAGAACGAGGCCAACAGCCACGCAGCAGCAGCAGCAGCCGAACAATGGCTCCTGGGCCAGCAGGGTTGCAGGTGAATCACGAAGCACAAGTAGCCAGCCCAAAGGTAAGGCACAGCCAGAGGTGCTCCCGATTCTCGTATTGTAGCGCTTGAACAAGAAAACAGGGCCCTCAAGAAGGAGCTTAAACAGCTCCGGGCCTCAATAGCTAGAATAGAGAGCTGCCACGGAATTAATCTGTCGAGCTCACTAGCACCACCGACAACACGCTCACAACAAACGATCCACAACACACACAAACGCAAAGCCGTAGACAGCGACAGCGACGCGACGGAGGAGATCGAGATGGTCTCGATAGAAAAAGAAGCCCTACTGACAAATGTCGAGTCCGTGACAACTAAGCTCAACGACAAAATTGATACGTTGGCGAACACGCTTGCCAAGTTTATGGAAACCTTTAAGACTTACACTGACAAAGCTGATCAGAGGCTCGTGAGCCTGGAGAAGATGGCAGCCAACCCAGCTGGGGCAGGTGCTCCTCAGAGCCTAAGCGCAGACAAACCAGCGGTTACGGCAAGCGTGCCGAGCATACCTTCTAGAGCTAAAGTCCGACCAGTCAAAGCACACAATCTCGCGGAAATAACGAGCCGCGACGCACACAAGCTACCAAGCCAAAATGGCTGCTGACCGTAACGAGATTAAGATCTGGCAGTGGAACTGTAACTCACTTCAGAAACGCAAAGCAGCACTAACACAACTATTGCTAGCCTGTAAAAAAAAGCCGCATATAATATTGCTACAGGAATGTGGAGAAAGCAAAACTGCTAGAAGCATTGGCATACAGGGGTACAGGGTAGCCAGGCCGACCCTGCACCCCGAGCAGAACAAGACGCGAGGAGTGGCTACCTTCATCCGGAAGGACATTATGTTCGCCGAAAGGGACGCCCCAGTATACAAAAAAGGCCTGGAAACGGTCCTGGTAGAAATCTTACCACACAGCGCTGTTAAAAGAAGCATCTTCGTGCTCAATGTTTACAGTTCTCCATCAGATAAGAAAAGAGATTTCAACAGACTGCTTACCTCGGCGGTAAAAATGGCGGGTGACAATCCGCTCATAGTAGCGGGCGATTTTAACGCCAGGAGTACCGAATGGGGATACTTAAATAGCGAAGGCAAAGGCACCAAGCTAGCAGAAAGCGCGAATGCGCTGGACCTGCAGCTGATAAACAACCTTGCCCTCCCTTCAAGAAGAGGTAATTCGGTACAGCGGGACACAATGCCAGACTTAACCTTCACCAAGAACGTCAGAGCTACCTGGGATAACCTCAACGAAGACCTAGGTAGCGACCACTGCATCCTAGAAATTACCGTTGAGAACGAGGCGAAAGCGCCAAGAAAATTCAAAATCACAGACTGGGACCAGTTCCGTAAAATACGGGAGCAGAAGGGCAATACAAAACTATCATATGAAGCTCTCTTAAATGAATTAAAAATGGCAGCGAATGAGGCCACCAAAGAAGTCGAGACTGATGAAACCATCCAGGTAATGGACTCTCACCTGGCCAGTTTGCTGCAGAAAAGGCATGACCTAAAAGAAGCGTGGCGTAAAAACAAGCTCAACAGACACTTACGCACAAAAATCGCGGACCTTGGCCGCGAAATCGAATCTCACGCCAAGACAATCTGCGCCCCGCAGTGGAACAACACATGTGACGAAGCAGATGGCAAAATGAGGAAGGGAAGCAAATGGGGGCTGCTCAAACACCTTATGGCGGACAGCGAAAAACCCACCAGAGGCGGCACCCAGCTGCAAATTGAACGATTGGTGCACAAGCACGCCCAGGATAGTGGTGGATCCCAAGCTCTCCTCAAAACGCTAGGCCCAAAATATCTCCCACTGGAAAGCAAATCAGTAGTCTGGAAAAACAAAAATCCCTCATATGGAGGTCGACCGCAAGAAAAGCTAGACGAACCATTCAGCGAAGCTGAAATACGGTACGCTCTACAACAACTCAATGGCAGATCGGCGCCAAGGCCAGATGGAATCGACAATAAACTGCTATGGAATCTAGACGATAAAGCAATCGTAATCATTACTAAGAAGATAAATGAAACATGGGAAACGGGTACCGTGCCTAAAGAATGGCGTAGTGCCAAGGTTTTGCTCATCCCGAAACCTAAAAAACCACTGAGCATCGATAACTTAAGGCCGATATCACTCACACCTTGCGTTGGAAAAGTAGCTGAGCATGCAATACTCAACCGTATCACAGACCACATTGAGAGCAATGGGCTCTTTCGACACAACATTATTGGCTTCTGCAGGGCACTGTCCACACAGGACGCCATGTTGATGTTAAGAGAACACATATGTTATGGCCTCCTCCACACGCCCAAAGCCATATTAGCCCTGGACCTCGCCAAGGCCTTTGACACCGTAAAACATGAACACATACTGGGTGAAATATCACACATGAACCTAGGCGAGAAATTCTACAACTACATTAAAGGCTTTCTGGCGAACCGAACCGCCACCATACCCATAGGAGAGCAATGCGGCGAACCCGAATGACTCGGAAATATCGGCACCCCACAAGGGTCAGTGCTCTCGCCATTGATCTTTAATGTGGCGATGCAAAAGTTGTCGGAGAAGCTCGCTCAAATCCCATCCGTGCACCATGCCATATACGCAGATGATATTACCATATGGGTCCCATGTGCCCACTCATATGGTGCCTTGGAAGGAATCCTTCAACAAGCACTGACTACAACTGAAGGATTTCTTAAGCCAACTGGACTCGCACTGTCCCACACTAAATCTACTTTAACGCTCTTTCACCCGCGACGGAATTCGGGCGAAGAGGAGCCGCAAGTAGTGCTCAAAGCTGAGAATAACCAAACGATACCGCAAGTATATACGGTCAAAGTACTAGGGCTAACGTTAAGCACCAAGGAGGGCCACAACAAAGAAGCACTCAAGCGCCTTGAAAAAAGCAGGAACAATTTTTCAAGAGGCATTGCTACAATCGCCAACAAGAGAGCAGGCCTCCTAGAAGACAACATCATGAAGGCGTATCACGCCTTTCTTGTAAGTCACGTGGCATACGCGTTCCCGTTTCTGAAACTTACGAAGGCTGAAATCAAAAAGGTCGACTCCATGCTCCGCAAGGGACTGAAAACGGCACTTGGCTTGTCCAATAGCACGAGCAACGAGAAACTCGAGCAACTTGGTCTGCACAACACAGCCGAAGAAATTTTCGAGGCTCAGAGAGTGGCACAGATCACACGCCTGTCGTTGACGCAGGCAGGCCATCTCATCCTACGAGACGCAGGCACTTGCCCAATTTTTCAACCAGAGAAAAGAACACAACTTGGTAATGACGTGAGAAAACACATTAGGGTTGAGCCAATTCCGCGCAACATTCACCCTACGTTCAACAAAGGGCGAAGGAAGGACAGAGCGAGGGCGCTCATAAACAAGGCAAAAAACCAACACGCACGCGCTATTCGTAGATGCCGCCCTCTACTATGGCAGGGAGGCGTTTGCCATAGCGGTCGTTGATATAGACGGAAACCTCATAAACGCGGCAACCGTCCAAACAACCCATGTTCACGAAGCAGAGGAAATGGCGATCGCGCTAGCCTTGCAAAGCTGCCAAGCCTACTCCACAATATACACAGACTCAAAGACGGCGGCACGAACGTTCGCGGCTGGCCTAGTAGCTAGAAGCACAGGAAAACTCACCGTCAACGAAATAAGAGAGTACGAGAGCAAAGAAACCCTTGTTAAGGAAGAGAGAGCTCAAATCTACGTATCCTGGTTCCCAGCCCACATGGGACAGTTAACGGGACTCGACCACTGCAATCCCAACGAAGAGGTCAACCGCCTGGCGCGTGAGCTCACACGCCGCGCCGCGGACAACGACCCCTCGATGAGTGAGCGGTACGAGAATTTCTGCAGCCAGGACAAAGCAGTCACATACCACGAGATCACTTCACATTACCGGGGACAAAGACGTGCCTTCCCAGCACCGCACCCTTAACTTAACAAAGCACAAGCTCTAACTCTCAGAAGATTGCAAACACGTACGTACATAACACCATCCAACTTACACAGAGTCGACCCCGACACACCACCCACATGCTCCCTTTGCAACCATCCCTATTGCAAATTCGAACACATGCTCTGGCTGTGCCCTACCCATAGCGCAGCACAACTGAATACCCAAGAGGCTTGGCAGGAAACCCTCAAGAGCAATCAATACAAGCTGCAACTACAGGCGGTCCAGAGGGCCCGGGACATCGCTACAAGCCTTCGGCTGTCAGCGCCATCCTGGGCGGAGCCTCCAGGTTGAATTAAGGGTCGGAATGACCCTTTCTCAGCCTCCTCAGGATATCATTTAACCATATGGTGTAGTAGCGCAAATTTGACGGGGATGAAGAGGACAAGAAAACACGACACTCGCTACACTCGCAACTAAATTTTATTTCAGAAGCAGCACTTCATATATAACCCAAAACCCTAGCGACACAGAAAAGAACTACGAACACTGAATCATTGCCAACAGAAGCTTTTGCGCAGACTCAAGCGATAGTGCACGGCAGTTAAGCTTAGACACTTTTAGATGACATAACTAAAACAGCCCTGGGTGCTGCTTCTGAAATAAAAATTAGTTGCGAGTGTAGCGAGTGTCGTGTTTTCTTGTCCTCTTCGTCCCCGTCAAATTTGCGCTACTACACCATATGGTTAAATGATGTCTCACCAACTAGCCCAGCTCTCAACCCTACTGAACTCCTCAGGATATGTTTAAATAAAGTCAATCTCTCTCTCTCTCTCGCCCCCGGGAGGGCTCGAACCTCCAACCTTTCGGTTAACAGCCGAATGCGCTAGCCGATTGCGCCACGGAGGCAATCGTCCTGCTCTCTTACGACCGTCAGAACATTCAATCAAAGCTATCAGCGCAAAGAAAAAAAAGCGAGACAACGCCCCCAGGAGGGCTCGAACCTCCAACCTTTCGGTTAACAGCCGAACGCGCTAGCCAATTGCGCCATGGAGGCAGTCGTGCTGCACTCTTACCACCGTCAGAACATTTCTCCAAAGCTGTCAGCGAAAAGAAAAAAAAGCGACACCTCGCCCCCGGGAGGGCTCGAACCTCCAACCTTTCGGTTAACAGCCGAATGCGTTAGCCGATTGCGCCACGGAGGCAATCGTCCTGCTCTCTCACGACCGTCAGAACATTCCATCAAAGCTATCAGCGCAAATGAAAAAGAAGCAAGACAATGTCCCCGGGAGGGCTCGAACCTCCAACCTTTCGGAAAAATGCCGAACGCGCTAGCCGATTGCGCCACGGGGGCAATCGTGCTGCTCTCTCACCACCATCAGAACATTCCATCAAAGCTATCAGCGCAAAGAAAAAAGAAGCAAGACAACGTCCCTGGGAGGGCTCGAACCTCCAACCTTTCGGTAAACAGCCGAACGCATAAGCCAAATGCGCAACGGATGCAGTCGAGCTGTACTCTCATCACCATCAGAACATTTCTCCTAAGATATCAGCGCAAAGAAAAAAAAGCGACACACCACCCCCGGGAAGGCTCAAACCTCCAACCTTTCGGTCAAAAGCCGATCGCGTAAGCCAAATGCGCAACGGAGGCAGTCGAGCTGTACTCTCATCACCATCAGAACATTTCTCCTAAGATATCAGCGCAAAGAAAAAAAAGCGACACACCGCCCCCGGGAGGGCTCTAACCTCCAACCTTTCGGTTAACAGCCGAACTGGCTAGCCAATTGCAACGCGGAGGCAGTCGTGCTGTATTCTCCCCACCGTCAGAACATTCCATCAAAGCTATGAGTGCACAGAAAAAAGAAGCTAGACAACGCCCCTGGGAGGGCTCGAACCTCCAACCTTTCGGTTAACAGCCGAACGCGCTAGCTAATTGCGCCACGGAGGCAGTCGTGCTGCCCTCTCACCGCCGTCAGATTTTTTTTTCAATGCTATAAGCCCAAAGCAAAAAATAGCGACACACCGCCACCGGGAGGGCTCTAACCTCCAACCTTTCGGTTGACAGACGAATGCGCTAGCCGATTGCACCACGGAGGCAATCATGCTGCTCTCTCACCACCATCAGAACATTCCATCAAAGCTATAAGCGCAAAGAAAAAAAAAGAAGCAAGACAACGTCCCCGGGAGGGCTCGAACCTCCAACCTTTCAGTTAACAGCCGATCGTGTAAGCCAAATGCGCAACGGAGGCAGTCGAGCTGTACTCTCATCACCATCAGAACAAATCTCCAAAGCTATCAGCGAAAAGAAAAAAATGCGACACACCGCCCCCTAGAGGGCTCAAACCTCCAACCTTTCGGTTAAGAGCCGAACTCGTTAGCCGATTGCGCCACGGAGGCAGTCGTGCTGCACTCTCACAACCGTCAGAACATTCCTCCAAAGCTATCAGCGCAAAGAAAAAAATGCGACACACTGCCACTGGGAGGGCTCGAACCTCCAACCTTTCGGTTAAGAGCCGAACTCGTTAGCCGATTGCGCCGCGGAGGAAGTTGTCCTGCACTCTCACGACCGTCAAAACATTTCTCCAAAGCTATGAGCGCAAAGAAAAAAAAAGCAACACAGCGCCCCCGAAAGGGCTCTAACCTCCAACCTTTCGATTAAGAGCCGATCTCGTTAGCCGATTGCGCCGCGGAGGCAGTCGTGCTGCACTCTCACGACCGTCAGAACATTCCATGAAAGCTATCAGCGCAAAGCAAAAAGAAGCGCGACAACGCCCCTGGGAGGGCTCGGACCTCCAAACTTTCGGTTAACAGCCGAACGCGCTAGCTAATTTCGCCACGGAGGATATCGTGCTGCTCTCTCACGACCGTCAGAACATTCCATCAAAGCTATCAGCGCAAAGAAAAAAGAAGCAAACAAGGCCCCCGGGAGGGCTCGAACCTCCAACCTTTCGGTTAACAGCCGAACTCGCTAGCCAATTGCAACGCGGAGGCAATCGTGCTGCTCTCTCACCGCCGTCAGAACTTTTTTTCAATGCTATCAGCGCAAAGAAAAAAATATCGACACACCGCCACCGGGAGGGCTCTAAGCTCCAACCTTTCGGTTAACAGCCGAATGCGCTAGCAAATTTCGCCACGGAGGCAATCATGCTGCTCTCTCACCACCATCAGAACATTCCATCAAAGCTATAAGCGCAAAGAAAAAAAGAAGCAAGACAACGTCCCCGGGAGGGTTCGAACCTCCAACCTTTCGGTTAAGAGCCGAACTCGTTAGCCGATTGCGCCACGGAGGAAGTTGGGCTGCACTCTCACGACCGTCAAAACATTCCCCCAAAGCTATCAGCGCAAAGAAAAAAATGCGACACACCGCCCCCTAGAGGGTTCGAACCTCCAATCTTTCGGTTAAGAGCCGAACTCGTTAGCCGATTGCGCCATGGAGGCAGTCGTGCTGCACTCTCACGACCGTCAGAACATTTCTCCAAAGCTATCAGTGCAAAGAAAAAAATGCGACACACCGCCCCCTAGAGGGCTCAAACCTCCAACCTTTCGGTTAAGAGCCGAACTCGTTAGCCGATTGCGCCACGAAGGCAGTCGTGCTGCTCTCTCACCACCATCAGAACATTCCATCGAAGCTATCAGCGCAAAGAAAAAAGAAGCAAGACAACGTCCCCGGGAGGGCTCGAACCTCAAACCTTCCGGTAAAATGCCGAACGCGCTAGCCAATTGCGCCACGCAGGCAATCGTGCTGCTCTCTCACCACCATCAGAACATTCTATCAAAGCTATCAGCGCAAAGAAAAAAGAAGCAAGACAACGTCCCCGGGAGGGCTCGAACCTCCAACCTTTCGGTAAACAGCCGAACGCGTAAGCCAAATGCGCAACGGAGGCAGTCGAGCTGTACTCTCATCACCATCAGAACATTTCTCCAAAGCTATCAGCGCAAAGAAAAAAAAGCGACACACCACCCCCGGGAGGGCTCGAACCTCCAACCTTTCGGTCAACAGCCGATCGCGTAAGCCAAATGCGCAACGGAGGCAGTCGTGCTGTATTCTCACCACCGTCAGAACATTCCATCAAAGCCAAGAGTGCAAAGAAAAAAGAAGCTAGACAACGCCCCGGGAGGGCTCGAACCTCCAACCTTTCGGTTAACAGCCGAACGCGCTAGCTAATGGCGCCACGGAGGCAGTCGTGCTGCTCTTTCACCGCCGTCAGAACTTTTTTTCAATGCTATCAGTGCAAAGAAAAAAATAGCGACACACCGCCACCGGGAGGGCTCTAACCTCCAACCTTTCGGTTGACAGCCGAATGCGCTAGCCGATTGCGCCACGGAGGCAATCATGCTGCTTTCTCACCACCATCAGAACATTCCATCAAAGCTATAAGCTATATATTTTTCTAGAGCCCCATCGTTACTAAAATTATCGCTTTACAAATCCTTAATACGCCCCAAGTTAGAGTACGCAGCATCAGTATGGGATCCAAGCCAAGAAAATCTAATCGCTTTTCTCGAGCTTGTTCAAAATAATTCAGCTCGCTTTATCCTGTCAAACTATAACCGTACTGCCAGCATATCTTCAATGAAAAGCAGCCTTTCCCTTCCCTCTTTATCATCACACAGGAAACTTTTTCGGTTAACCATGCTGCATAAAATATATTATCATTCCTTCCTGCGCAACGAACTCTTACCCCAACCACTATACATTTCTCATCGCATTGACCACCGTCACAAGGTTGGCATTAACTATTATCATACAAAATCTGCCACTCAGTCATTCTTGCCCCGTTCGTCCCGTGAATGGAACCACCTCCCCGCTGAAATTGCGGGTATCAGCGATAACCAACAGTTCCGTGCTGCCTTAGCCAATATTGTATATGCAGAAATATCTAATGTTTAATCTGTGTTTGTGTGACCACATTGTTGCGATAATACTAATTTGTTTTGTCTTTCCTTTTCCTTTTTATGTACACAACGTTTTTGTAACCATGCTACCTCATGTTATGCCTTTGTTCTGTACCACTCCCCTCTGTAATGCCTCTGGCCCTGAGGGTATAATAAAATAAATAAATAAATAAGCGCAAAGAAAAAAGAAGCAAGACAACGTCCCCGGGAGGGCTCGAACCTCCAAACTTTCACTTAACAGCCGATCGCGTAAGCCAAATGCGCAACGGAGGCAGTCGAGCTGTACTCTCATCACCATCAGAACATTTCTCCAAAGCTTTCAGCGCAAAGAAAAAATTGCGACACACCGCCCCCTGGAGGGCTCAAACCTCCAACCTTTCGGTTAAGAGCCGAACTCGCTGGCCGATTGCGCCGCGGAGGCAGTCGTGCTGCACTCTCACCACCGTCAGAACATTCCATCAAAACTAAGAGTGCAAAAAAAAAAGAAGCTAGACAACGCCCCCGGGAGGGCTCGAACCTGCAACCTTTCGGTTAACAGCCGAACCCGCTAGCTAATTGCGCCACGGAGGCAGTCGTGCTGCTCTCTCACCGCCGTCAGAACTTTCTTTCAATGCTATCAGCGCAAAGAAAAAAATAGCGACACACCGCTACCGGGAGGGCTCTAACCTCCAACCTTTCGGTTGACAGCCGAATGCGCTAGCCGATTGCGCCACGGAGGCAATCATGCTGCTCTCTCACCACAATCAACATTCCATCAAAGCTATAAGCGCAAAGAAAAAAGAAGCAAGACAACGTCCCCGGGAGGGCTCGAACCTCCAACCTTTCAGTTAACAGCCAATCGCGTAAGCCAAATGCGCAACGGAGGCAGTCGAGCTGTACTCTCACCACCATCAGAACATTTCTCCAAAGCTATCAGCGCAAATAAACAAATGCGACACACCGCCCCTGGAAGGCTCAAACCTCCAATCTTTCGGTTAAGAGCCGAACTCGTTAGCCGATTGCGCCGCGGAGGCAGTTGTGCTGCACTCTCACGACCGTCAGAACATTCCATCAAAGCTATCAGCGCAAAGAAAACAGAAGCGCGACAACGCCCCCGGGAGGGCTCGAACCTCCAACCTTTCGGTTAACAGCCGAACGCGCTAGCTAATTGCGCCACGGAAGCAGTCGTGCTGCTCTCTCACCGCCGTCAGAACGTTTTTCAATGCTATCAGCGCAAAGAAAAAGATAGCGACACACCACAACCGGGAGGGCTCTAACCTCCAACCTTGCGGTTGACAGCCGAATGCGCTAGCCGATTGCGCCACGGAGGCAATAATGCTGCTCTCTCACCACCATCAGAACATTCCATCAAAGCTATAAGCGCAAAGAAAAAAGAAGCAAGACAACGTCCCCGGGAGGGCTCGAACCTCCAACCTTTCAGTTAACAGCCGACCGCGTAAGCCAAATGCGCAACGGATGCAGTCAAGCTGTACTCTCATCACCATCAGAACATTTCTCCAAAGCTATCAGCCCAAAGAAAAAAAACGACACACCGCCCCCTGGAGGGCTCAAACCTCCAACCTTTCGGAAAAATGCCGAACGCGCTAGCCGATTGCGCCACGGGGGCAATCGTGCTGCTCTCTCACCACCATCAGAACATTCCATCAAAGCTATCAGCGCAAAGAAAAAAGAAGCAAGACAACGTCCCCGGGAGGGCTCGAACCTCCAACCTTTCGGTAAACAGCCGAACGCATAAGCCAAATGCGCAACGGATGCAGTCGAGCTGTACTCTCATCACCATCAGAACATTTCTCCTAAGATATCAGCGCAAAGAAAAAAAAGCGACACACCACCCCCGGGAAGGCTCAAACCTCCAACCTTTCGGTCAAAAGCCGATCGCGTAAGCCAAATGCGCAACGGAGGCAGTCGAGCTGTACTCTCATCACCATCAGAACATTTCTCCTAAGATATCAGCGCAAAGAAAAAAAAGCGACACACCGCCCCCGGGAGGGCTCGAACCTCCAACCTTTCGGTTAACAGCCGAACTGGCTAGCCAATTGCAACGCGGAGGCAGTCGTGCTGTATTCTCCCCACCGTCAGAACATTCCATCAAAGCTATGAGTGCACAGAAAAAAGAAGCTAGACAACGCCCCTGGGAGGGCTCGAACTTCCAACCTTTCGGTTAACAGCCGAACGCGCTAGCTAATTGCGCCACGGAGGCAGTCGTGCTGCTCTCTCACCGCCGTCAGAACTTTTTTTCAATGCTATAAGCCCAAAGAAAAAAATAGCGACACACCGCCACCGGGAGGGCTCTAACCTCCAACCTTTCGGTTGACAGACGAATGCGCTAGCCGATTGCACCACGGAGGCAATCATGCTTCTCTCTCACCACCATCAGAACATTCCATCAAAGCTATAAGCGCAAAGAAAAAAAAGAAGCAAGACAACGTCCCCGGGAGGGCTCGAACCTCCAACCTTTCAGTTAACAGCCGATCGCGTAAGCCAAATGCGCAACGGAGGCAGTCGAGCTGTACTCTCATCACCATCAGAACAAATCTCCGAAGCTATCAGCGCAAAGAAAAAAATGCGACACACCGCCCCCTAGAGGGCTCAAACCTCCAACCTTTCGGTTAAGAGCCGAACTCGTTAGCCGATTGCGCCACGGAGGCAGTCGTGCTGCACTCTCACAACCGTTAGAACATTCCTCCAAAGCTATCAGCGCAAAGAAAAAAATGCGACACACCGCCACTGGGAGGGCTCGAACCTCCACCCTTTCGGTTAAGAGCCGAACTCGTTAGCCGATTGCGCCGCGGAGGAAGTTGTCCTGCACTCTCACGACCGTCAAAACATTTCTCCAAAGCTATGAGCGCAAAGAAAAAAAAAGCAACACAGCGCCCCCGAAAGGGCTCAAACCTCCAACCTTTCGGTTAAGAGCCGAACTCGTTAGCCGATTGCGCCACGAAGGCAGTCGTGCTGCTCTCTCACCACCATCAGAACATTCCATCGAAGCTATCAGCGCAAAGAAAAAAGAAGCAAGACAACGTCCCCGGGAGGGCTCGAACCTCAAACCTTCCGGTAAAATGCCGAACGCCCTAGCCAATTGCGCCACGCAGGCAATCGTGCTGCTCTCTCACCACCATCAGAACATTCTATCAAAGCTATCAGCGCAAAGAAAAAAGAAGCAAGACAACGTCCCCGGGAGGGCTCGAACCTCCAACCTTTCGGTAAACAGCCGAACGCGTAAGCCAAATGCGCAACGGAGGCAGTCGAGCTGTACTCTCATCACCATCAGAACATTTCTCCAAAGCTATCAGCGCAAAGAAAAAAAAGCGACACACCACCCCCGGGAGGGCTCGAACCTCCAACCTTTCGGTCAACAGCCGATCGCGTAAGCCAAATGCGCAACGGAGGCAGTCGTGCTGTATTCTCACCACCGTCAGAACATTCCATCAAAGCCAAGAGTGCAAAGAAAAAAGAAGCTAGACAACGCCCCGGGAGGGCTCGAACCTCCAACCTTTCGGTTAACAGCCGAACGCGCTAGCTAATGGCGCCACGGAGGCAGTCGTGCTGCTCTTTCACCGCCGTCAGAACTTTTTTTCAATGCTATCAGTGCAAAGAAAAAAATAGCGACACACCGCCACCGGGAGGGCTCTAACCTCCAACCTTTCGGTTGACAGCCGAATGCGCTAGCCGATTGCGCCACGGAGGCAATCATGCTGCTTTCTCACCACCATCAGAACATTCCATCAAAGCTATAAGCTATATATTTTTCTAGAGCCCCATCGTTACTAAAATTATCGCTTTACAAATCCTTAATACGCCCCAAGTTAGAGTACGCAGCATCAGTATGGGATCCAAGCCAAGAAAATCTAATCGCTTTTCTCGAGCTTGTTCAAAATAATTCAGCTCGCTTTATCCTGTCAAACTATAACCGTACTGCCAGCATATCTTCAATGAAAAGCAGCCTTTCCCTTCCCTCTTTATCATCACACAGGAAACTTTTTCGGTTAACCATGCTGCATAAAATATATTATCATTCCTTCCTGCGCAACGAACTCTTACCCCAACCACTATACATTTCCCATCGCATTGACCACCGTCACAAGGTTGGCATTAACTATTATCATACAAAATCTGCCACTCAGTCATTCTTGCCCCGTTCGTCCCGTGAATGGAACCACCTCCCCGCTGAAATTCGGGTATCAGCGATAACCAACAGTTCCGTGCTGCCTTAGCCAATATTGTATATGCAGAAATATCTAATGTTTAATCTGTGTTTGTGTGACCACATTGTTGCGATAATACTAATTTGTTTTGTCTTTCCTTTTCCTTTTTATGTACACAACGTTTTTGTAACCATGCTACCTCATGTTATGCCTTTGTTCTGTACCACTCCCCTCTGTAATGCCTCTGGCCCTGAGGGTATAATAAAATAAATAAATAAATAAGCGCAAAGAAAAAAGAAGCAAGACAACGTCCCCGGGAGGGCTCGAACCTCCAAACTTTCACTTAACAGCCGATCGCGTAAGCCAAATGCGCAACGGAGGCAGTCGAGCTGTACTCTCATCACCATCAGAACATTTCTCCAAAGCTTTCAGCGCAAAGAAAAAATTGCGACACACCGCCCCCTGGAGGGCTCAAACCTCCAACCTTTCGGTTAAGAGCCGAACTCGCTGGCCGATTGCGCCGCGGAGGCAGTCGTGCTGCACTCTCACCACCGTCAGAACATTCCATCAAAACTAAGAGTGCAAAGAAAAAAGAAGCTAGACAACGCCCCCGGGAGGGCTCGAACCTGCAACCTTTCGGTTAACAGCCGAACCCGCTAGCTAATTGCGCCACGGAGGCAGTCGTGCTGCTCTCTCACCGCCGTCAGAACTTTCTCTCAATGCTATCAGCGCAAAGAAAAAAATAGCGACACACCGCTACCGGGAGGGCTCTAACCTCCAACCTTTCGGTTGACAGCCGAATGCGCTAGCCGATTGCGCCACGGAGGCAATCATGCTGCTCTCTCACCACAATCAACATTCCATCAAAGCTATAAGCGCAAAGAAAAAAGAAGCAAGACAACGTCCCCGGGAGGGCTCGAACCTCCAACCTTTCAGTTAACAGCCAATCGCGTAAGCCAAATGCGCAACGGAGGCAGTCGAGCTGTACTCTCACCACCATCAGAACATTTCTCCAAAGCTATCAGCGCAAATAAACAAATGCGACACACCGCCCCTGGAAGGCTCAAACCTCCAATCTTTCGGTTAAGAGCCGAACTCGTTAGCCGATTGCGCCGCGGAGGAAGTTGTCCTGCACCCTCACGACCGTCAAAACATTCCTCCAAAGCTATTAGCGCAAAGAAAAAAAAAGCAACACACCGCCACCGAAAGGGCTCCAACCTCCAACCTTTCGGTTAAGAGCCGAACTCGTTAGCCGATTGCGCCGCGGAGGCAGTTGTGCTGCACTCTCACGACCGTCAGAACATTCCATCAAAGCTATCAGCGCAAAGAAAACAGAAGCGCGACAACGCCCCCGGGAGGGCTCGAACCTCCAACCTTTCGGTTAACAGCCGAACGCGCTAGCTAATTGCGCCACGGAAGCAGTCGTGCTGCTCTCTCACCGCCGTCAGAACGTTTTTCAATGCTATCAGCGCAAAGAAAAAGATAGCGACACACCACAACCGGGAGGGCTCTAACCTCCAACCTTGCGGTTGACAGCCGAATGCGCTAGCCGATTGCGCCACGGAGGCAATAATGCTGCTCTCTCACCACCATCAGAACATTCCATCAAAGCTATAAGCGCAAAGAAAAAAGAAGCAAGACAACGTCCCCGGGAGGGCTCGAACCTCCAACCTTTCAGTTAACAGCCGACCGCGTAAGCCAAATGCGCAACGGATGCAGTCAAGCTGTACTCTCATCACCATCAGAACATTTCTCCAAAGCTATCAGCCCAAAGAAAAAAAACGACACACCGCCCCCTGGAGGGCTCAAACCTCCAACCTTTCGGAAAAATGCCGAACGCGCTAGCCGATTGCGCCACGGGGGCAATCGTGCTGCTCTCTCACCACCATCAGAACATTCCATCAAAGCTATCAGCGCAAAGAAAAAAGAAGCAAGAAAACGTCCCCGGGAGGGCTCGAACCTCCAACCTTTCGGTAAACAGCCGAACGCATAAGCCAAATGCGCAACGGATGCAGTCGAGCTGTACTCTCATCACCATCAGAACATTTCTCCTAAGATATCAGCGCAAAGAAAAAAAAGCGACACACCACCCCCGGGAAGGCTCAAACCTCCAACCTTTCGGTCAAAAGCCGATCGCGTAAGCCAAATGCGCAACGGAGGCAGTCGAGCTGTACTCTCATCACCATCAGAACATTTCTCCTAAGATATCAGCGCAAAGAAAAAAAAGCGACACACCGCCCCCGGGAGGGCTCGAACCTCCAACCTTTCGGTTAACAGCCGAACTGGCTAGCCAATTGCAACGCGGAGGCAGTCGTGCTGTATTCTCCCCACCGTCAGAACATTCCATCAAAGCTATGAGTGCACAGAAAAAAGAAGCTAGACAACGCCCCTGGGAGGGCTCGAACTTCCAACCTTTCGGTTAACAGCCGAACGCGCTAGCTAATTGCGCCACGGAGGCAGTCGTGCTGCTCTCTCACCGCCGTCAGAACTTTTTTCAATGCTATAAGCCCAAAGAAAAAAATAGCGACACACCGCCACCGGGAGGGCTCTAACCTCCAACCTTTCGGTTGACAGACGAATGCGCTAGCCGATTGCACCACGGAGGCAATCATGCTTCTCTCTCACCACCATCAGAACATTCCATCAAAGCTATAAGCGCAAAGAAAAAAAAGAAGCAAGACAACGTCCCCGGGAGGGCTCGAACCTCCAACCTTTCAGTTAACAGCCGATCGCGTAAGCCAAATGCGCAACGGAGGCAGTCGAGCTGTACTCTCATCACCATCAGAACAAATCTCCGAAGCTATCAGCGCAAAGAAAAAAATGCGACACACCGCCCCCTAGAGGGCTCAAACCTCCAACCTTTCGGTTAAGAGCCGAACTCGTTAGCCGATTGCGCCACGGAGGCAGTCGTGCTGCACTCTCACAACCGTCAGAACATTCCTCCAAAGCTATCAGCGCAAAGAAAAAAATGCGACACACCGCCACTGGGAGGGCTCGAACCTCCAACCTTTCGGTTAAGAGCCGAACTCGTTAGCCGATTGCGCCGCGGAGGAAGTTGTCCTGCACTCTCACGACCGTCAAAACATTTCTCCAAAGCTATGAGCGCAAAGAAAAAAAAAGCAACACAGCGCCCCCGAAAGGGCTCTAACCTCCAACCTTTCGATTAAGAGCCGATCTCGTTAGCCGATTGCGCCGCGGAGGCAGTCGTGCTGCACTCTCACGACCGTCAGAACATTCCATCAAAGCTATCAGCGCAAAGAAAAAAGAAGCGCGACAACGCCCCCGGGAGGGCTCGGACCTCCAAACTTTCGGTTAACAGCCGAACGCGCTAGCTAATTTCGCCACGGAGGATATCGTGCTGCTCTCTCACGACCGTCAGAACATTCCATCAAAGCTATCAGCGCAAAGAAAAAAGAAGCAAACAAGGCCCCCGGGAGGGCTCGAACCTCCAACCTTTCGGTTAACAGCCGAACTCGCTAGCCAATTGCAACGCGGAGGCAATCGTGCTGCTCTCTCACCGCCGTCAGAACTTTTTTCAATGCTATCAGCGCAAAGAAAAAAATATCGACACACCGCCACCGGGAGGGCTCTAAGCTCCAACCTTTCGGTTAACAGCCGAATGCGCTAGCAAATTTCGCCACGGAGGCAATCATGCTGCTCTCTCACCACCATCAGAACATTCCATCAAAGCTATAAGCGCAAAGAAAAAAAGAAGCAAGACAACGTCCCCGGGAGGGCTCGAACCTCCAACCTTTCAGTAAACAGCCGATCGCGTAAGCCAAATGCGCAACGGAGGCAGTCGAGCTGTACTCTCATCACCATCAGAACATTTCTCCAAAGCTATCAGCGCAAAGAAAAAAATGCGACACACCG